>NW_027130613.1:0-1200000 GCF_026122565.2 Emydura macquarii macquarii
AAAATTCCTTTTCGGACTTGTCTTGCAATTTCCCAGGAAAATTCTACCAGCAATGTGATGTGGTATGTAAAGTAGTAATGCCATAAGAAGGGCGGAAAATATTTTAAAACTTAATGTGTCTTTAAAAATTAGTTTAAAGTAGTCTCAGACTATAAACATTAAATTGCTTTAATCATAATCATCTGGTATTGCATGACATCTCTACCCGACAGAGTTAAAGTTATTTGAGTGTCTTAACTATGCATTCCTTAATTTACAACTTCAGATTTTTTTAAATGTAGCCTTTACTCTGCATTTTCTAGGTTTATTATGCTTGGGTTTTGGAAAATTAAACCTTCCCTTTAATGTTTTTATTATTATGTGTGTGTGCTTGGTTGGTTAGTTGGGTTGGTTTCAGTTTTTGAATGGGAATTATAGAACATTGGATGTTTGTCCTCAGATTATACTAAAATACAGTTTATTTTTTATTTTACTTTTTCAAGTACAGATATTCAAAGTGTAAAAATGCATTTTAATACTAAGGAACAACAGAGACCGTTTCAATTCCATTTTCATCCCTTGGAGAGGGGCTCCCAAACATTCCATAAACTGAGATTGTGGTCTAATGGGAAGAGTACAGGACTGGAAACCAGAACACCCAGATTCCTGTCTCTGCAACCCATTTGCTGTGTATCTTGGACAAATTACATGACTTATCTGTGCCTCAGCTTCATCAACGATAAGAGGAAAATATTTACCTCTCCCCACACACATTTGTGAAAGCATTTTTAGATCTAGGATGAAAAGTGTGACTCAGTGCAAGGTATTTTAATAAATAATCCTTTTGCTTTCTAATGTTTTGATAACAATATTGAGATACTTACAGCCTTTTCTAATACCTTACAACATTATGTATTTTCATCACTTATATATCTGTCTCTAGAAATGAGAATCAAATTGTTCAATCTGCACGCAATAATAGTGATGGCCTCATTTAAAAAAAAATAACTCAGAAAAAAGACACAGAAGTGGACAGAGTGAAAAGATGAAAATACTAAAATAAAAAACAAAAAAAAACACATCCTGCAAGAACCTGCTATGAGACTTTATAATCTCCTATAAAAAGGTACATTAGTG
The DNA here is from genome assembly GCF_026122565.2 of Emydura macquarii macquarii. Taxonomy (NCBI): domain Eukaryota; kingdom Metazoa; phylum Chordata; order Testudines; family Chelidae; genus Emydura; species Emydura macquarii. Next base: position 1,117 of record NW_027130613.1, read on the forward strand.
CACTTCCATTCATCCTGAATGTTTCATTGCTAAGCCACTTGGCAATCCTTGCTGCCTTTTGATTAATAAAATAGGATATATCTCTTTCATTAAATGCATTGAGCTTAAGATGTAATGGCATAATACAAAATTAAGGAACTTGGGATGAAAGGCTCATATCCACAGTAGCTTTACAACACTGCTTTATTATACAGTACATTCTAGGTATTGGAGCTATAAAAAGCTCACTTAACCAGCTCTCTCCATTCCCATTAATTATTGCATATTATCATGTATCATCATGCAAGACAAAGATAATTGGCTTTAAAGTGATCTTGAATGAACTGCAGGGAGGCACGCTGACCTTCTGAAGAGGATCAAAGAGCTGAGGATGTGTATTGGGCAGCAATTTTCTCCTCAGCTGGAGATAGAAAGGGCAGCATGTAGGATCACTTGTTCCTGAGAGAGTGAGTCAGGTTGGCAGGCCCGGGAGGACAGGATAGTATGGAAAGAGATTATTGCAAACAAAGGTACTGTTCTGCAATAACGTCACCTGTGGGGAAACACTTGAGCACTTTCAGATGGCTTACTTGGGAGGGTGGCTGAGAGAAAGCCTTCCAAACAAATGTTTATTGCAAACTACTATAAATAGTCTCATTTTTAAAGTCTCGGACTAAGTCAGTGATCTAATTGGCTATTACAGGATTGACGCTAATAAACAGCTAACAACATGAGTCTCAGGCTACATATACACGACTGCTTATCTCAGCATCAGTAATGACACTCAGGCGTGTGAATAAACCGTCCCCCTGAGCGACATCAGATAGACGAACATAAGCGCTGGTGTAGACAGCGCTGTGTAAGCAGGACAACTTCTCTTCTCCTGCCAACAGAGCTACCACAGCTCCTGGGGGAGAGCTCTCTCCCATCAGCTTATGGCTACATTAGAGAGCTTACAACAGCGCATGTGCATCAGTGCAGCTGCACTGCTGTAAGCTCTCCAGTGTAGCTGTAGCCTGAATTTGGTTATTTGTTATGCTGTGGCCTTCATGTAGGCTGTGTTAAGTACTACAAAAGCTTAATTTTACTTAGAAATCTGTCTCAAGTGGGACTCAGGGCACATTCTTTGAGAGGTACAGCATCATCACCCTGTGCACCTGGCCATAGTCCTGCCCACTCACCACCTCTTTGGTGGCTCCGGGGGGGCCGTACTTAAAGGACCCAGCAGTTGTGCAGGGGTACTAAGGAGAGAGGCACAATCTGACCCTAAGGGGGTAAACTTTGTTTTCTTTAATTAGTGAAAGACTATCTTTTATTAAAGCAGTTGTGCTATACAGTGAGTATTTTGTTAAAGACCTTTGGCTCCTGACTCACTATATACCATTGTCACATTAAAATCTATAGCTGGTATGTTATTGTGACCTAGTTGCCCCCAAGGACAAGATTGACCAGCTGATTTGTTTCACACTTGAAACTTCACATATGTCCATTGTTTTAAATCACCAAGTAAACCAAACATCTAACCCAGGGGTGCCCAACCTACAGCCCGCAGGCCATCCACGGCCCACCAGAGCATTTCATAAGGCCCAAGGCCTGCTTCAACAGGCTACTGAATGACGGACAATTCATTAGCATTTTGGCATCATGTTTACATCCTTTTAGTTTACATAAGTGTGTAAATAGACAACACTGGAAATAGAAATAACCTATCTAAATACAAACGAAACAAGCTGAACTTAAAATATAAATCAATACATGTGACTTATTAAAATATGTAGAATCTGTCTGGCCCACGCAAGGTGGTGCTGAGGTTTATGTGGCCCTCCTATGTCATAGGGCTGGGCACCACTGCCCTAACCTATTAAATAATTCTCATACAACTAGAATTTAAACATGAATTATTAATTATATTATTATTTTTGAGATAGCACCTAGGGGCTAGCATCATTGTGCATACAATGTGTTATTCTTTGAATGTCTCTATTCTTCTTACAGATATTCAACTGAAAGGGCTTCAGTGCTTTATTATATGTATATTGTTTTAATATGGAGAAACTATACTCAAAAAATGATTCTTTCAACAGCTCGGTTATATTGAAATGTATTGTTTAATCCACAGCCAGTTTACTTTACAATACTTTATTCTCTACTCCCATATTCATTACTTATCTGGTCATCATTGAACTTCTGTAGCTAGTTTACTTTGATGCAGAGAAGTATTTTTTTTAAATAAGTTGGAGTTCTTTTCAGTGGGCTCCCTTGTTCCATGGTCAGAGTTCCACTTTTCAGCCTCAAGCTGCACTCAGTGGGTAGTCAAAGATAGGTGTGTAATGCCCTGGTCCCAACATATGGAGAACAGTAAAATTATTTAATACCATGCTGAGCCCATTTTACTTTGGCATTCATTTTTGTAAATAAAGCTTTACAAATAAAAGGCTTAGTACTGCACACCTGTATTTTGTTTATGACAAAATGCTGTAATAGGATTTTAAAAAGCCACAGTTTTTGGAAGACATTATCTTCCTATCCTGGTACTGGGTGACTGTCTAGACCTATGATCTCAGCAATGTAATTAATTTGTTATTTTTCAGCTGTAGGCAGAGGGGCAGAACATTATCTAGATGTGAATGTCTGTAGCATGGTTAATTGTTTCTTCCCCTGTACCTGCAGTAAGTGAACTCAATCAAGTCACTTTATGAGAAAGATGACTGACTTGATGAGAAGGACTGGTTTTTACAACACTTTGTTTTAAGTTCTGGAGATATTATTTACTACATATGTTTCTCTCTGCTCACTTAGATACATTGCACAAAAGTGAATTTTATTCTATGTTGCCATTATTCTTTAAGAGACCCATTTGAAAAAGTATATATATTTATCATTAACTCTATCGAAACCAAAGTGAATATAAAACATCCATTTGCTTTTGTTCTGTCCAAAAGTCAGTAAATCAAGCAACAGCAAACAAATACCTTCCCTTCATGAATTTCAATTAGTATGGATTAGCAGCACCTTGAAAGAATCGTTTTCCATGTCTGCACTGATCATTGACAGACATAGCAGTAGACAGGCCTGCGGCATACCTAGGGGTTCCAGATCTCAGTTTAAAATTGATAAAAGACCAACTTCCAGCTGAACAGCTGATGGGGCCGCCGAAATCGCTGAGAGAGCGCGCCGCCGAATCAAGCCTGCACCGCGCCGCCAAAAAGAGGAAGATTTTCTCCACTTTTCGGCGGAGGGTATGGCATGGGCGCGCAAGGGTTCCGGGGGGGAAATAAAATTGAGAAACACTGCTCTAAGGTAAAGCCTCTACCAGTCAGACTGGAATCAGGACCTCTGACTAGTTCATGCAGCTGAAATGAAATATTCCAGAAAGTTACAGTAAATATGAGAAAAGAAGAGAAATCAAATCAGAGCAAACTTTTGCACTTGCCTGAAAAAAAGATTACTTCAACAGTGTCAGCACTTTGCCACTGCTATTTCTTTTTCATTAGGACCTATGTAGGTCAACCTTGCACCTCCCATTCATATTTTTAAAGCAGCTGAAAACCAACTGTGGGTCACTAAGTCTTGAAAATGTAGAACAGATGGCTAAAATCAAGTCCACAAGAAAAATTAGCATAACAGGAACTTCAAAATTAAAGAAATTTTTGTAAGCATAACAGATTTTTTTGTAGCTTTATCAGTTCGCAGCTCAGCAGTTCCGGTATGAATATACTGTAGTAACCTAAAAAGAAAGAACAGCAGGTTTGTGTGGGATGCAGGAAAATTGGACCTGCAATGAAGGACCTTCTCACTTAGAGAAGGATATGTGAGGGGTGCACACCCACATGGTGTATCACTGCACATAAGGATCGACTTTTAATTGCTCATATACTTCACAAAAACATATATAACTTTCCTCTCAAATGAACAGAACCATAATTTGAGCACTTGATGATAAATGTTGTTCTTGGCCTAACTTGAAATTTGCAAGGGAGACAAATTACTGTTCATACAATTGCTCCCTAATGCAGCATCAGAAAAGTAATAAAATCAAAATGTAAAGAAAACGATTAGCTTCAGAATTAGTTCCTAAATGGATTCTTCATTAAACATTTATATTTCAAATACTGCTTTGCTAGTGCTACATCAGAGCAGAGTAAGCATGGCTTTGTATTACTTGCCCATAATTAATTATTATTAGGCTTGGCAGAATTCAATTTTTAATCTTTTATTATTTTGACAGATATTCAATGTTTATTTTTCAGCATTTTTTAAGATTTTTATCCATTTATATTTTCACAGTTGAGCAACATTATAGATGTTAAGTATTTTTATTTTTATCTTTTTAAATTATTGCAATTGTGGGAAATTATGGGAGGGTCAGAAAACAAGAGGATCAGAAAATAATAATCTAATAACAGTAATAGACATTGAGGTCCAAAAAGTTAAACCTTATAGCTATTAAAACACAAATTATCAACATCACATGTCAAAATTTACAAAGTAAATATCCTTAAATCAAATTATAAGAAGTTCCCAAGGAGCATTTTTCCTACTTTGCCTATCTGTACATTTTTATTACCATCGATGGAAATACTTTTTCATTGGTATGTGTGTGTACCGTGAAATTGACGTTTACCAACATTTACCAATAAAAATCTAATCCTTATAAGCCTACTTATAGTACGCACAGTGTTTGTGACTTTTTTTAATTATGATGTTCATAGAACAATGTGTCAGAAGAGAAGTAAGTGCATGAATGACAAAATGTTTATGTAGCAGATACATGTATTATATATAAGCAACACACTGTTGCTGAAATTGAAAATTAGATTCATTGAGCTACCCATCAAATTTTTGTGAAATGCTGTTTTCCTATACTTTACTTTTTTAAAAAAAGGAACACTTCAATATAAAAAAATCAAATATTTTAAAAATACATTTTCTTACCTTAGTTATCATAACAACATTGTAGATTATTAAAATAGAAAATGTACACCATGGTCTATTTTAACTATCACCATCAGCTTATTTTTTGCATTTCCATGCTTTTGCAGAATGGAAAAGAGCCAAGTCATTTTCACTTTGTTTTCTTTTCAATTTCAAATACATTTTTGTTTGTTCTGTTGTTGCCCTGGTGAACTTGGGGAACAGCCTGATCCTGACCACTTTCTAAACACATTGAAGTCAGTAAGTGAAATTCTGGCTCTATTGAAGCCAATGGCAAAACTCCCTTGGCGATAGGATTTCACCCAGAATTATTTATTAGGTTCACAATACTGAAGGAAAAATGTAAGGCCCCAATTCTGTAACTGAATCTGCTGAGGCAGACTCTTATACCTAATGTGAAATCACAGTAGAGTCAATGAGGTTCTGTGCAGGTCCAAGTGTCTCAAACGCATTTCCAATTATCTGAGGTTTTTGCAAATGTCATTTTTCACCTAAGAAAAATGTAGGGATTAAAACTAGTTAAATTAAATTTGGTTCTCTCTGAGCCATTTCCAATGCTGGACTCCCAGCAAACATATGTTCATTTTATAAGCTGCTAGTAAAACCTTTTAAGTTGATTTATTCTGAATATCCTTAATAAGAAACATCCAAGAGTTAATGGAACACCAAAGGTTAGATCATCGACTTCACTCAGTACTGGAGGAATATTAAACAATTTAGGGTCTTCTGCTTTTTGGTACTTGTTTGTTGTATAGTGCTACCTACAAGGAGTGCAAGTTCAGAAACAATATTAATTGCCTTTTTAGTACTATTATGTATTAATAGAATAGGATATCAAAAAATAGTTTATGTTAAGTGAGAAGAAGTCAACTCTGATTAACATAATACTACAGTAAAAGCCAAAAATATTGTAGCAATACAGTTTTAAGTTTAAACTATTACTGTGGTGTCATTTATGGGGAATCTCCTGATCGCTGTTGCTCTTCGTTTCTAAAATAATTGCTGTGTACAGACAATACCAATAAGGCAGAAATTATTTTTTGTTGTTGCTGGGATGGAAGACATAATTAAACTAGTTCATTAGTGACTTACGGTCACTTGTTGGAAAACCACTTGGATGCAAAAAGGTATGTAGTAAAATCCATAAGAGCCACCTTATGTTGTTGTCTCAGAATGATCTGATCAATGAAGAAGTAAAGGAGTGAGACCCAGAAACCTATGCAGCTTGGGCTCCATTTTTGTGAATTCCTGGGCCTCTTGCACAGATAGCCATTCTCCCTAGATATCTCCTTTGCACCCTGGTGGCATAATTCCTTAAGGACTTGCTCTGCCATTGACTGTCTTCCCCTGCTGAGCCTTATTTTCTCAACACAGACAAGGCCTCCATGGGGGTCTTCTCAGTGGAACGTAGCCACGCCGTGAAAACAAAGCAACAGCCAGAGGAAATATACCTTTCTCCAAAGAGAAGTGTTGTTGGAGCCTCAGGACCAGAGATCCAGATTCTGCAAATTTTTCCTGTCTGTTTTGGGGCACTTTTTCCTGTTTGTTTTGGGGCAGATACAGATACAAACATCTAAATCTATCAGGCTTTTTAATCTTCTTCAGCAGCCTGAGTCTTTACATATTCTTTATAGTAGAATAAAGTAAAATGAGACCAAGAACAAAATATTTCAATAGCTAACTCACTCAGTCATCCAGACATTAGTCATCCTCAGTGAAATAAAATGGATTTATATGACAAAGAAGAAGGGGGAAAAGAGGTGAATCAAAATGGTCATTTTAAATGGAATGGATCATGAAACCCAAAGCCAGCTTGGAGATAGTGCCATCCACCACCAAAAGGAAACCCTAGGATTCAGTACTGGATGCTATGCTATGGCTAAATGAGGCCTTGCCTATATGAAAGTGTTCCAGCAAGTTGAGGAGCATCACAGGGACAATGCCAGATGCAATATCTCTGTGTTTGGGAAAACTTGCAACTACAGGTACACAGCCAAAGCGAGGACCAGAGGGGACACCCATGGGAGGTAATGCATCCTTCCCCACCATATCAGTCAGAATAACACACACAAAGGGGAATGTAACAATATTCTCAGTCAAAGGCAGACTCTCAAGCCATGACCTGACAAACTAGTAATTCAAGAATCCCCGTGCTATATTTCTAAACATATAAACACACACACACACACAATCTATCTATGACTGAGTCAATGGTGGCACAGGATGGCTAAAAAGACCACTAGCATCCCAATTTCTGAGATTTGACACATTTTTGATTAAACAGGAGCAACCAAGGCCCAGGGCATTTTCTAGTGATCACTGACAAGCTGGAAAAGGTAATGTTCAAGGCTAGTCTCAGGATTATTAACCCAGGCCCATCTATTTCCCCTGGGAAAGGCTGGAGGCCCAGAGTGTTCTTACTATTATAACCTGTCAAAAGGAAAAAAAAGTTTCAAATTAACCTTATAAATATTTTCAGGATCCATTTTTGAAACATTTTTCATGCTGGTGGAATTTTTTCCCCCAGTAAAGAGCCAAATGCTCTATTTCCATAGCAAGATAAGAAAACGTGCTCCTAATTTGAATGCTAAGATTGCTGCTGATGGAATGCTAAGTGGTTTATTTTATTGTTTCCAGAAGCATTCACAATTGGCAGTAAAATAATTTTAATAGGATGACAGAACAGATATAAGATGCATTTTTGGTCAATAATGATGAGCTTCTAAATTTATTTCATCTGAGTAAATCTGAAATTGCCTATTCTATTAAAGTCATCATCCTTAGAATTCTTTGCTATTCCTACAAATACATGAATATAAGTAGAGTATATATAGTACAATTGTCATTATCTTCTGTCATCTGCTTGCTTTTTACATATTTGTATTTAAACCAGATATGTGAGAACCTGTGTCTCATGTAAATGTGATCTTGTTTTCTTATGGCTGTACCTCTAATCTCGAGGGAATTAATGGCCAATACTACAGTCAGTGAATGTTGTGTTTAAGATTTTATATGTACTGTCAGGCTTATACTTATGTTTATCGTAGATCTGCTATACCAGTAAGCATTCCCATTATTCCTAAAACTGAAAAAACAGATTGGTTATGCAAAGCTTGCCTTTTGTTCCTGCACCTTATCACTTGGTCACCTTTTGCATTAAATATGCCTTTTGCTTAATTTTAACACTGCCTTTTGAAGAAGGCCATTTATTAGGTAATCATTTTTCCAAGGAAAAGCTTAATTACACTATATTTGTCAGAGGGAGGAAATGGTATTGTATTTGAATATCTAATAGGCTGCAAACTAAACTCAAGATGAGAAATATGGAAATGTTCAAAGAATTTTATTTATTGCTAGTTACAAGGAAACAGTTAAATAAAGCTATACATTTGGGGTCACATGAAAAGAATAGTCTGCTGTACAGAAGATATATAAAAAAACCACCATGCAGTTTACAGTGCTTCAACTTTAATACTAAAGTAAGTGCACAAAATAATTTATGACTACTGCAACGCTCCTTTTTCTGTATGTAGAGTCATAGTGCCCCCTACTGATTATTTACAAACATTTTCTTACATATAAGCTTTGTCTCCATTTCTTTTTTCATTCCAGGGAAGAGAAGAATATTTTCTGCTAGTAGATGAAAGATTAATATTATTTTTCATTTTTTCTTGGTGCAAACCCATCAGACTTTTAAACAAACAGCTTTAGCTCTGCTGTTTGTTTTTAGCTACAAATTACTCTGCAAGTACCATTTGCTCCTCCCATTCAAGTTGCCATAGAAACAACAGGTTAATAATAAATCATATGCCAATATAACTTTTTTAAAAGGTCTTGTCAATCTTTACAATGAAAGTCATCCAGATTTTTCTGAAAAATTACAATGAAATGTAGTGAAGAAGATATAGACAGAAAAACTTTAAAACTAATGCTCTCATCAAGCTTTTTATGATGCCTGGTCTTGAACTGAGTTTACCCAAGAGGCCATTGCTTTGTGTGACAATTGCCTTGATTCATGTGAACATTCTGAAATTGTACAGTGCATATACTACATTTCTCTTACTGGAAGATTGCTAATGTCTTTGCTCTGGATTTAATACACACACACATGAATTTAATTCTGGTTGGTGAAATGTACCAAACTGATATCTAAAGACTGAAGTCTTCTAGTTTTCTACAGAACAGGTGCAGCAGATCAGCAACAGTCAGAATTCCTACAAGTGTCTCAACTCTGACCAGGACCATCTCAGGTTCTGAAAGTAGCTCATTGGTCTCTCTGCTCAGACCGTCAGCAAGAGGGGGCAATTTCTTGTCCCAGCTGTACTTTCTTCCATCTGTAGTTTTTCTGCACTTGCAACAAGCCTAATTAGTATAACCAACAAAACTAGAACGGAGGGCTTGATGGCTGTGACCATAGATTTAGGGCCTGATTCAAAGCCCATTGAAGTCAATGCAAGTCTTTCCAGGCTTTCATCCTTCTTTTATGGAAAATTCCATTGTATATAATTTACTATATGTGTGGGTTTTTACACAAGCTTTTAAAAACCCAGCTACTGAGTGAACTATAAGAATAGTATGTTTTTTTAGTTTTTTTTTTTTTTTTTTGGGGGGGGGGGGTTTGGTCAAATTAGAAGGTGTAGTTGTTTGCGAAAATTCTCCTTTCCTTCACTCTTGTACACAGCTTGTTCATCTGCCTGCTGCCTTCCACTCCCCATAACTAACTGCATTTCAATCCAGCATGAAAAGAATCCTGTACATATATGTATATGGGTCACAATCCTGCTCACATTAAAGTAAATGCCAAAATTCCTATTTAACCATAAGAGAAGCATCAGCCTCATGGTTTCTAAAGTGCTCTGAGATGAATGGCATTATAGAATTTTAAGATATTAATGTTTATCATAACTCATTTCCGCTGATCAGCCTGCAGCCTTGCCTATAGACAGAAATGAGCCAGGGACCTAGATGTACAATGTACAAGATACCTTTATTAACAAGGAGCCAATCTTGAATAACTGCCACCCTACATTCACATACAACTTACAAAAGAATGCAGTGAAAAACTGAAGCGGTTCCTAAGAGCTGTGTTATTTGCATTTTGTATGGAGATGATTATGCCGATCCTTAAAAGTGACACCTTCCATTAGAAATCAATGTTGAATCAGAATCTTCACATGAACATATTCTAGATATGTGAAAGAGACAAAACACCCCATTTTCCCATGTTGGCTTGGCAATCAAAGGGTTAACACAGAAACAGCCTGCCTCTTCAGCTAGAAATGACTGGAGGCCCTTCCAGCAACTATGAGGATAAAAGGGGTGTAAGATGGAAGGGCGGGGCAACTACCAGAAAGGCAAACTACCAGAGAGAGGATTCCTCCAGCAAACTGCCAGAGAAGCCAATGAACTCCAAAGAGGAAGAAGCAGGGCAAGAGTCTGGAAAAGCCTGCAGAGGAAAAGAAGTAAGAAGCAGCTCAGGGAGCAGCAAGGAACTGAGAGGGATTGGTTCTGGCTGTTCCAAATAAAGGGCGCGGAGTTGGCACCCAGTGGAGTGGTCAGGTTGGGTTCCCCTACCTAGTCCAGCCAAAGACTTTGGAGAAGAAGGCTTGAGACCCAGGGCTATCTAGCCCCTACTAGAGCTGCAGAACTTCCAACTTTCCATTATCCTGAAGGGGTAAGAAATTATTAAGGACCTGGCCAGAGGGCTGGGTCATAACAAGGACTCGACAAACATAGAAGTGGGTATGGCAGAATAAGAAAGAAGGAATGGGTTGGTGTAGCTCCCCATGCTGGCCCAAGATGGACAACACACACACACACACACACACACACACACACACACACACACACACACACACACACACACACACACACACACACACACACACACACACACACACACACACACACACACACACACACACACACACACACACAGAAAACGGAGCATAGCAAATTGTGGGGATTGGTAAGCAGGTATCTGTTTATATCCTGCAGGTAACCTGGCAGAATAGACACAGAGACTTAGCGTAGAAAACGCCCATTTACATGAAGACATTTCTTGAGATAATCCCTTCTCTCTGTAAAAGCCTAATTACTCAGTGGTTATTAGCCAGTGCAGATGGAAGTGCATTTAAATTTAGAACTGAAATCCATGCCAGCCTCCAAGGGGGGGCGGGGAAGAAAAACTTCACAGACGGAGATTTATAATCTAAGTTTACTGCTAGGAAACGGTGACCTGCATGCTCCAGAAGAGAAGGGAGGAAGAATCATTCTATGGTTAAGTTACAGGACTGAACATAAGTAAAGCTGGGTTTCATTTCCAGCCCTGACAGAAACTTGTCCTGTGACCTTGGACAACCTACTTACACCCAAATGATAGAATTAATTAATTTTAGATGCCTCCATTTTTGGGTGACCAACTTGAAACTCTTGTGGCCTGACTTTTCAAAGATTCTAAGCACCCAGAACTATCCAGCATTAAAATAAGATTAATGCTGTGCCCTCAGATCACTGGCATGTATGTGGCTTCATTGATTAACATCTATAAAAATATTCTGGAAGCTTTGAGTGGAAAGTGCAATGGAAGTGCCCCTTAGTATTAATCACTAATATGAAAACATGCACATATCAGCAGGTCCATTATGGGAATCAAAGATGAACAAACTGTGTGTACAATTGTCAGAAGCCCTTAAGTCCCATTTTCAAATGGGATAGAGCCAGATTTTTTAAAGGTATTTAGGTGCCTGAAGATGCAGATAGGTGTCCACTGGGATTTTCAAAAGCACCTAAGCAGGTTAGGGACTAATTCCCATTGATTTCAAGCTATCTGCATTTTCAGGCACCTAAATACCTTTGAAAATCTGGCCCTTAGGAGCCTAAGTTTCACTGAAAGTTAATGGGATTTAGGCTCCTAATGCACTTAGGTGTTTTTGAATATTTTACACTGCCTCTTTAATAGGCTTCCTAATCTCACATTCAGATGCTTCAATTTTACTCCCGCTGATGTTGCTTTTTTGTAACAACTCTATATAATTCACATTATTTGACTTCTCTCCTCTTCTGTTTCTCTTCCAGCTTCCTGTCACTTCCCACCTTTTTCTTCCGGTCACAGACAAATGAGCTGTGAGAGGCCAGGTTTGTAATCTCTGGCTAGAGTAGCACTCTGCTACTGTCTGCACTGCAGAGTTCTGTCTGCAGTATCCCTAGTCTTTCCTACATATAGTGGAAGACTCAGCAACACCTCCTGCACATAATGTACATAGTTTGAAAAAACATACGGGCAAATGAATATTTGACACTCCTGCCTTTGAGTCAGTAACCTCCAGTCTCACCCCAGAGAATTAGGGGACAACGCGTTGTTAGATAAAACACCAAAAGGAAGTTTTGGATGGAAAACCAATCCAAGATCCTGACCACTTGTGCCATTCAATGGCATTCTGTGAAAAAGAAGAGCAATCTGTGTTTGCTTTATAAAGTCCAGCTCAAATAATTATTCTCTCTTCTCAGATTCCCCTTGTAATTTACACTGGACCTAGCAGAGGCTGAATTCTCTATCTGACATGTCAACCCTACTTCAGCTCTACTGCCTGGCTTCTACACAGGAAGCACCATAGGACATTGGACTGTGTGTAAAGAAGTGTGTGGGTTAGTATTTGAACATTAGGAGGTGGTGGTGAGCCTCACATCTCTTAGAAAAGGCTGTTAATACAGAGTCAAACAGATTTGCATAAAGTTTTTACAGTGCACACTGTACTTTTGATACCATTGACGTCAGTGGGGCCAGATTTTCACCCAAAGTGTAAACAGGGTAGCTACTGCATGCTGACTGTATTTCTGTGCTCTGCTAGATTGACAGTGCAATGACTGGAGTTCTGGCCTAAAGTTCCAACATGCAATAACTGCTGTTCAGAAAGTCTGTGGGTAACATTGCATGAATCAGCGGTAATGGGTTAGCAGCCAGCATGGAGCAACAACCAGGCTGAGAAATTAAACTGATTCAGAGTTGATTGATTAGTATTTTTGGAAGGAAAATTCACATTATCGATTCGCATTCAGTGATTTCTTTCCAGGGTGTTAGTAAAATTGGCTCATCCTGGAGTAAATATGGAATTTCCAGACCACTCAAGCTCTGTAAATATAAATATTGAGTGAAGCAAAACTTCTCTGTGCTTTAAATCAAACAGCTCCTTTCATACTGGTTAGTGGTATCAGTGTAGCTTAATCCATGTGTAAAGCAACATATAGGCCGCATTTTCAGACTCAGGTACATGACTTCGGGACCTAACTGCATATTTAGATACATCGCTAATTGCAGAGTCGCTGAGCACACTCAACTCCCATTGTACTCAGGTATGAAAGTATTGGCCATAATGTTCACACAGGGTCAGGAGTACTTTGTTGCAATGAAATGAAAGGACTACAGAGTGCCTTATATTGGATACTTTGGGGTCATGTACAGATGTGAATATCATGAACTTAGGATGTTCTGAGCTGAAGCCAAACCCTGAGTTTAGGAGAGGATTCCGCCCATCTTCCCCCTGTAGAACTGGAGCTAGTGATGTGCTGTCAAAGAAGTTAATACGACCCTTAAAAATGATTTACCTGAGTGGGTGATACATATGGCATTTCGTAGATAAAATATTCTCTCTCACACACACACACACACACACACACACACACACACACACAGTTTCCCTTTCTGCCTCTCCCACTTGGTGTTGCTGCCTTCCCCATGCTGTAAGGATCAGGAGATGCGGAGATTGTGTGACATGTCCCTCACGTGCTTCTTGGAGCACCTTACGCAGCAAATGGCAGGTATATTTGCAGTGCAGCAACTGTTTGGTTGAATAGCCACAAGCTCTGACTTTGCCTCAAAGAGGGCAGAAAACTTTAACAAGCACAGCTGACCTTAGCATTTTTTTTTTATTGGCACACAAAACATTTTTTTGCTTTCTTTCTCACCCCCAAGTTGTAAATAGCTCCTCTCTAGAGCTAGCTGGAAGATGGGCTTTTTTTCGGTGGAAAATTTAGAGGAAAATGGGGGGCATGAAAATTTGAGTTTGAAAAGTTTGACTTCTTGGTAAAAAAAACCCTAAAAGCAGAAATATTTCAGTTTGGAAATGCTGTCATGGTACCTCATGCTCCCAATCTCCTCTGTAGAGCCGGTTCCCTGTTCAGTCGACATCTCCCTTGATGCATCATAGTGTCCTCTCAAAGGATGTGGTTACATCATGGTAACCCTGGCCGTGCTGTATCCTGCGAGATGTACTTCAGCTGGGGAACGCAGTTCATGGAAAAGAACAGGGACATGAAGCACCAAAGTAGTATTCCGGAATCAAATATTTTGAGTCAAAACATTTTGGTTTTCTGGTGTTCGGATTTTTTGACAAACATTTCTATGGGAAGCAGACACTTTCCATGAAACATTTTGTTAGGTCAAAAACTCAATTTTCTGTAGAGAAACGTTGATGGAAAATGTCCAACCAATCCGTATTCCTCCCACTTTGATCATACACATTTTGGTCCCAGTAGTTAGTTTTTATCATTTTAAATAAACAAAAAAAGACGAGAAACTCAGCTTTTTCTTTCTATTTGAGCACAGAGGCTGGCTCTGTTGATACAGATCCAATCCCCATCCAATTCACTCAAAAAATGATTGAGGTGTAGGAGCCAGTGCAATTTAAGGTGAGGATTCTCTGAACCTGTGGAATGCTCCAGGTTGTAAATACATGTACACGTACACACAGCCAGACACGTCTACATGGCACAGGTCACATGTTTCTATGCAGGAAACTAGCTCTATGCTTCCCTATGGTGCAGTCAGCTTTTGGGGAATTCCCAAGTGGGGAGAGCAATCTGTTTTATGCCACAGCCTCAGCGTAAAAGGGGGTGCAATGCTCCCCATAATCAGGGCCTGAACTGATTTTACTTACTTTACTATATAGATACACACACACACACACACACACACACACACATATACATACTTACTTTACATATACAAACTAATTAATCCTCCCTACACACGTTCTGAGGTAAAATATATATGATTCCCCTTTTAATAACAGGATAAGAGTGACGGATGTATGAAATCAAGTCATTCACTGAGTCATAGGAAAGTCCAGAATACACCCTGAGGGGTATAGAATGGATGGGGATGTTCCACTCAGGAAACAGGGTGCAAAGGTTCTCTGGTTTTCCACCCTGTGCTCACTCCTTCAGAGCATGCTGCCTCTCTGTAAGGTGAGGGGCTAGCCAGCTTACCCTCTATGTGCCCTTCCTTTCTCTTTTTGCTTTCTCTGTCCATTATGACACTCTATCGACTCACTTCCCAGTTGATAATGATAGATCATACCCCTTCTAGAACACTCTGGTTTTTAGCAAATGTTGACCTTTCAACACAAAAAGTACAGGAGGGACTTTTTACTGACACATTAAAAATACTTATGAATGAATCATTCATAGTCTAGTTTTGTTCTTTTTTTAAAAAAAAGTAGTACCACAAACTGTGATAACCCATTTACAATGCTTAATAAAACAGTACATTTTATTCATAAAATGTTTTACAATTGAAAAACAATTTTTTTCCAAAAACAGCTGTCTTTAAAATGTTTGACATTTACAGAACATCTTTGTAAGGGCCACAATTAATTTTGAACGTGAAACTCTCAGTTTTCCCTACTGTCATATTTTCAAGTAATATTTTCAAGATAGAAAAAAAAATGTATCTCTTGTTGACAAAGTGGTCCCTGTTCAACTTTCTACTACCAGTTCTACGTTTTATCAAACTTCTCATGATACTTGGTCTTTTTCTTTAAATCACAGTACATGGAGTCATGTGTTTATGTGAAAATATTAACTTTCATTTAAAAAAAAGTTTCTAGCCATCATGGTTGGAGAGAAAAAATGTGAAAATATGAACCCTAACTGCTTAAAAAAAGGCAAATACCAAAAAAAACCAACAACCCTCAAAATATATTATTTTTCAGATCTCGTTCTTAGTCATTTTTATGATTTTGGAGAGGCTAACTCAGATTTAGAATGCTCAGTATTGCCCCAACCCTATGTTTTTCATATGCTAGTTTGAATCTACTACACAGTGTTTCTAGGAATATAGGAAAATATTTATGGTGCTGATTCTGCACTGAGAACCACACAAATGAAATGTTGAACTGCACAGACTCCCTTCCATTGAAGTTGGTAGGGCTCTGAGTGGGCACAGAATCTATCCAGACAGTTTTGGGTTCAGGATCAGGGCCTAAAACACTAGAAACTCTTAACAAACAGACATTTGTAAACAAACAAACAAAAAACAATAAGGAATCGTTTCTGTTCATGAGATTTTATAATGAAAACCTAGATGCAGGGCCTAAACCACTCGCCAGATGTAGGGAACCATATCTTTGCCTGTGTTTGTCCAGCACCTAGCAAAATGCGGTCCTGGCCCATAAGTAAGGCTGTTTAGTGCTACTATAATAAAATAATTAATAATTGAATTATAGGATGGCCTATACATAAAAGCTAGTTGATTATCATGACAAATAATAAGGAAAAGGTTTTATGGGATAAGGCTTCATCTTGGCAATAATGGAGAAGTCAAAGGGCCAGAATAGGTGTTTGTACATTTGTGAGACAGTCAATGGAGTTAGAGTATTTGGCCTGAAATATTTTAAAGGAAAAGTCTTACAACATAATTCTAACTAAAAATTTGCATCGATTGCCATGGGAAACTGAGGCAAATTAAATGAATATCCTTTATTCTACAGTGAAATTGTTTAAAACCATTTCATAATGTTGTCACAATTCACAGCAGCTGCACCTATATTTCTCCTCAGTTGCCAAGCAATGGCACCCACGCTCAGGCTTCCAGCTTCCCATCTCTTTCCTCTCCTGGGTGGAGGCTTGCATCCCTCTCCCTTCTGACCTGGGTATTTCCAGGCTTCATAGTTCCCTGCGCTCACTGGGTATTTCCCAGCACAGACAGGCTGAACCTGCTTGCTGTCTTTTTAGAGATGGTTAACAGGTGTAATTGCTACACTTATAAGGTTCTATACAGCATTGCCAATGTAAGCCTACTTTATTTCTAAGGTGAAAAACATTACAAAGAAAACATTAAAAACAATACAAGAGTCTGCACACATGCTAATTAGCTTACCAGAGTTAACCCCAACCCTAACATGGGCTCTGGCAGGAGCAGTCCGTCAAGCCCCCCCAGCGGGATTCCTTATGGCTACAAGTTCATCACAGCTTCAGTTCAGAACAAGCACCCTCATGACAGGTTTAGTCAATCCTTTATACAAGTCAGAGGTCTGATCTGGAGTTTCCAGGAGCAGATAATTAGTAGACAATGGATTTTTCTCCCAAGGCATAGCTTGAACAGGGAAGATTGGAAACTAGTCATTTGCATTCCCCCAAGTACTGCCTAGGAAACCCACTTCACAGATATTGTTCCAAGAAGTCTTTTCACATTCTTAATACCTTCCAGAGATTGCATTAGTCAGTCTCCTAGAGAAGGTACACACATACAATCCCATAATGACACATTCAATGTTATGCTTAATTCACTAAAGTTCGTTCAGGATATTGTCCATCTGTTGCTAATATGTTCAAATATCACTTAAAAATTTATCATCCATTACACCAGGAATATATAGAGCCAAATTTGTTTTTAAAAAATGGAGGGGTCTTGGGCCCATTCACATGAGTGAAGTTATGACCATGCTTAAGTTTTTGCAAGATTGAGGCATTGATTGGTAGCAGCCTTGTTTGGGAGCCAAAGGTTTTTTAATGAAAATCCCTAATGTCATGATATTTCTCACAGAAGTTATAACTGAGACAGCTATAACTCTATATTATTTATTAGAGGCTTTAAATAAGATTAATTTGCACATAGAAATACAAAGAGTTGAACAACAATTTCCATTTCTTGGGTGGAGAGGGAAATCAAGATATTGGGGAGAGATTGCAGTTCAGGATCTGATAAGATTCTGAGGATCAGGAGTTTCAAAGTCAGTGAAATCATTTTTAAAGAGAATGCCAAATAGTTAAAGGAAAATAACCAGTCTATGAACAGAAAGAGGAAAAAGCCTTGGAAGCACAGCCATCTACACAGCTTTTTTAAACACACATTATCTAGTTAATAGTCAAGAAAAATGGCATCAGGCAGGGAGGCTCAGCTGATATGCAAACACTTTTGATGGCATGAGTGAACTCTTTCAACTAACCACTGCAGTGATACTACACCAGTTTTGGGCAGAACTGGATCAATATGCTGACTCTAACAATGTTTTCTTTGCACTGTCAGGAGAAAGAAAAACAGCATCCAAGGGACATAGTACATAAGGTATTTATGCAACATAATGGAACAACAGTGATCAACAGTTTTCAGTAATATTTAAATTTAAGTTTTTCTCCCTGACCTATCAGTCACATTGCATTGAAACGAAAAAGTTTGAGGGACTCAAAGTCTAAGGCAGGAACATTTCTTTTTTGGATTCTCTTTCCCAGGTGATCAAGAACAGGTGATCTCCTAGTTGTAAATCCCCTTCTAGGACTGCGCTACAGCTTTTTGCATTATAGGTTTTTGGCTGATGAAAATTGACCCCTCTGTGAGCTTAGCACTCATCTGGGACATACAAATCTGAAAAGACTTCTACATAGCCTTTCCCCATCTATTCCTTTCCAATCAAAACAGACACTTCTAAACAAGTTTGAAGGATTTCCTGCATATTCTAACCCCTTAAAAAACAAAAGTACCAGATTATTTAAAAGAAAAAAATTCAGCATTTCAGTTTCCTGTGGGCTATAAATAAATTACTAAAAGTTCAAAATTTTGTTCTTGTTTTTTTCCCCTACTCAATCCAAGGACATGACAGTTCACATTATTGACATCTGTGGAAGTCACGTTAAAGAAAAATAAACCTACATTGCTAAACATTGCGTGGCATTGGTGTTAATGAAATCACATGGCAAATGTTCAGGCTCTTCGAAGTCCAAACTAAAACACTTGGGCCCCTGTTATCCCTAGTGCATATAAAATGGGACAATTTGATAAAATGCTCTTTTGAAATGGCAGGAAAAAAAAAAGCAAGCATATTCTGCATGTGACTGTCCAACAGAACAATGGCTTCGAAGTTTGAGGCATGGGAGTATGCCCATAAGCAACACATTGACACATAAGCAAATGAAGGGGGAGCCACTAATGCAGCTAAAAGGCCACAGTTCATGGAACAGTAGAGAGGAAGTAATTAAGAATCTGTTACAGTGCAGAAGCTAATGCCAGAACGGATGTCAATAGACAGACTGTAATTTCTGTTTGAAATCCATACGTCCTTGGTTTTGGTGGATCATACTACACTGGACAGTTCTGCATGACTTCAGAAATAGCTGGTACACTCAGGACAATAGAAGACCTGCTCTACTGAAACTTCCCTCTAGGGAACTTGCCTCTAAGTGACCGTCCCCATCAAAAACGTGCCATGGTGGAAATATACAGGCTTCAATTCTGAGCCATGACTCTCAGCAGAGGCAGCTCAGGAGGTGCTGCTCAGGGGATGAGGGCAAAAGGTGGTATTAAGTCAGAGTTGCACCTCCTGAATTCCAGCTCCTGTCTCTGGCATACCACTGTCCATACAAAATTCTTTTCGGGTGTTCCAGTGTACTATGGCTACCCTGCTCCCTTCTGATCAAAGAGAACAAGGAGCATGACTCAGGCTCCTCCCTTATAGTTACTAAATGGACTGCAGAAAATGACCCCTACCCTCAGCATCTTGTGCGCTTGTACATGAACTGACAGAATATGAATTACATACATGAATTACGTTGAATTACAACGTAAGTGAATGAAGTGACACCATAGTTCTGGTTAGTTCTCATTCTTCGGAGCTTACTCCCCAATGGATGCATGTAGTACATTCTGCTCACATACTCCCCTGTCCATCAGTGGATGATGTGCTCTTATTGGCTCATTTGTACTATGCAATTTACAAGAAAAATTATTAGCCTTGCTCTCTGAGAGAAGAGTATAAGATAAATATGATCATTCCTTTCTACTCCCGCGTAAGAATTTTAAATAGCGGTGATCATTTATTTTTTAATAAATGTTATAAAGTTTTAAGGAAAGGGATTGGAGGCATGGGAAAATACATATTAGTGCCACAGATTATTTCTTTCCTGTGCTTTTTTAACCAGAGCGGTGCTATTCAGCCAGCAATGACAATGACAGAGTAAAAGAAAATTCTCCTTTCAATATGCCAGTGTAGCACTTTGCCATATCCTAGATTTCATTGCCTAGAATTACAAGCAAACATGCCAAAAATTTGAGAGAAAGACAAAAGAGACCAGGTAGAAGACAGAATGTTGTCAGAAAAAAAATCACATGAAAAGCAGGGAATTATACCATGGGATTTCAGAATCACAGAGCTCATGAAATGAAAGAGTTCCATTGATTTTCTCTCAGTTCCATGAGTGGGCTCTTTTATCAAATGTTTCTGAAAGCAGGGCCTCCTGCTGGTTTTATCATATTAAACTGGGAGCAAAACAGATTCAATTTTCAGGGCTTTTGCAAGGATGTAATCAGAGCATTGGAGTCCCTGCACACAGAAACCATGCAACTAAAAAAAAATGTTAAATATAATTATTTTAAAATTCAAAGACATCTGGGATGGATAACATTAAAACAAATGACCTTTCTTCCAACTATATTTTTTTTCAATCACTATAATAACTTGATAATTGCCTGGAGATTACTTATTGTAACTGCAAGCTCTTGTGACTTACAAATTCTCTCCTTAGGTCGCTCTCCTGACAAGCAGGATCATTTATAATATGAACCATGAACTAGTGACACATTTTTATTCAGCAGCACTGGAAATGAATGTAAGAGCAGGAGACAGAATGAAAAATATTCCTACTATTACAAGACATATAAAAGTGGAGAAGGGAAGAGGAAATCTCTGCAGACAGCAGGCATTTTGAGAACTTGTAATGTTGTCTGACTGGATGACTGTCGTCTGCCATCTTGGTTGAAGGCCCTGGATAATTCCAGTGTAAGTCAGAAGAATGATCAAATGGATTAGCTGGTTAAGGACCCATACTCTCAAGGATGCCTAATTTTGTGATGATTCCCAGGCCCAAAAATACAGTAAGCATCTTTGGGTTTCTTGATTTAGGTTGATTCTGGACATTCTCAGCCTTAATCCATCTATCAGGATAAGAGTACCACTCTCTGCTATTCATCATTTTTGTTTTCATGAAGGTAGAATAATTGATGGAAATACTGACAATAAATAGGCTGAGATAATATATTGACAACATATGGTTTGTTATGCAGCCGAAAAGTTCACTTAGGACAGGAAAATCTTAGCTGTGGTATCCCATACACAACCTTCATTTTATATATTGGAAAACAAGGAAGAGCACCCAATTTCCAGCAGAGATCACACTGTGAGCGTGTTTTCCCTGCAACAGGCTGGGCATGACGTAAACAGAGAAGGTTTGTTCATAGCTACAGCCACATTGCAAAGAATGGCAGCTGCCTCCAGCAGACTCCTAAAAATGTAGAGATGCACTAATAAATTCACAACAGCTATATCCAGTAGCTGCATTCACCACAAAGGAGAATAAACTGTTCAGTGTGCATATAGTTAGGTGACTACAGGGTGAGAGAGCAATCATTACCAGTTGGTCTACCTAGCAAAACTGAATCCATAGCCCTGCTGCACCATACTGTCACCCTTAGGCAGAGGTAGAGGAGTTGCAAAGTAGTCAATTTTAGGTCACCTGGCCCAGAGGCACCCCCAGCCTAAGTTAGAGACACCTCAGGGCTACCTCAACTATCCCTGACTGCAACAGTCTCCAAAGAATTGTCCGCCAGCCAAAGATTCCCAGAGCACCGCAAGCTCCAGCCGCGCTGCCCGCCATCTCTGGCATGCTCCTTATGCTGGAGTCTTGGCAGAATGTGGCACAGAGTCAGCTACTTTGGTTTTATGCCACCAGGTCATTCTTCCCTACACTACAGGAATACGAAGGTTGCTATTTAAGCCTGTTATACGAACTCCTTGAGACACCCCAGCTGGCATCAAGATTGAGCCCTGAGAGTTCTCTGAAAGTTGTGCCAATTCCACCAGTTTAAATGTAATCAACTTTTATCACGAAGGGTATTTTCCTAATTCCACGTCTAAATTCTCATTGACATTGACATGCAAAAAAGCATCAGATGAGGGTGTAGTTTTAGAAATAGAACATCCTAGGCAGACCAACAGCTGTCATATCATAATCAATGCTCTACAAGACTTTAAAGATATTTTCACATGCATGAAAAGAGCCTCTAGTCCTGCTTCAAATCCACTCTTTTGAATCAACACTGTCCACGTAGTGGCCTGTAGATTTGCTTTTAAATCAGCCAGTAGATTTGCTTTTAACCACATTTTATTAGCACCTGCCTTCAGAGGTTGTCAGTACCTTACTTTGGTTAATTAAATCCACTTAATTTAATTTGACTACAATCCAGTCTGAAAAAAATTCAGAAGAAAAAAAGGAGAAACGTGAAGATAAAATACCACAAGTTTAAAAAAAAGCTAAGAAAAAATATTGTAACAACATAGAACTTTTCAAACAAAAGCATTAAAAAGGAGAGAAAGAATAAGTTTAGATCACAACAGAATTTGTGGGGAAAATTCATCTGAAACAATACAATAGGCCAGACTTATGGTAGGTCTGAGCTGCACATGGCATATTTGAGGAAGAAGGTACACAAGGAATTTTCCATGAGGGAAACGGATTACACACTGGGTAAGTTTCCAAGATTTCAACAATTTTTCCCCAACCCATACCTACTGTGCAATCGAGGTTCTAAAAGGAGCACTTAAGGAAAACAAGGCAGTTGTGGAGAACCTAAATGAATTCTTTGCACTGATCTACACTGCAGAGGATGTGAGGGAGATTCCCCACAGCTGATCCATTCTTTTTTTTTAAGGTGACAACTCTGAGAAGTGTCCCAGACTGATATGTCAGCAGAACTGCTTTTGAAACAAATTGATAAATTAAACATTAATATGTCACCAGTACCAGATGGTATTCACCCAAGTGTTCTGAAATAACTCAAATATGAAATCCCAGAATTAACTTAAATCTGCCTCTTTACCAAATGACTGGAAGGTAGTTAATGTAACACCAATTTTAAAAGGCTCCAGAGGTGATCCTGGCAACCATAGGCTGGTAAGCCTAATTTCAGTACCAGGCAAATTGGTTGAAACTATAGTAAAGAACAGAATACTCAGACACCTAGATGAACACTATATGTTGAGGAAGAGTCAACACAGCATTTATAAAGGGAAATCATACCTCAACCTTCTTTTAGAATTCTTTGAGGGTGTCAACAAGCATGTGGACAAGGGTGATCCATAGGACACAGGGTACTTGGACTTTCAAAAAGCCTTTGACAAGGTCCCTCACCAAAGACTTAAATAAACTAAGCAGTCATGGGATACAAGGGAAGGTCCCCTCATGGATCAGTAACTGGTTAAAAGACAGAACACAAAAAGAGTTGGAATAAACAGTCAGTTATCACAATGGAGAGAGGTAAATAGCAGGGTCCCCCAAAGCCCTATACTGGGACCAGTGCTGGTCAACATATTCATAAATGTTCTGGAACAAGGGGTGAACAGGGAGGTGGGAAAATTTTTAGATGATACAAAATTACTCAAGATAGTTATGTCCAAAGCAGACTCTGAAGAGTTAAAAAAGGATCTCACAAAACTGGGTGACCAGGCAACAAAACAACGGATGAAATTCAATGTTAATAAATACAAAGTAATGGACATTGGAAAATAAATTCCAACCTAGACATTCAAAATGGTAGGGACAAAATTAGCTGTTACCACTCAAGAAAGATCTTATTGTCAGCGTGGATAGTTCTCCGAAAACATCTGCTAAATGTGCAGTGGCAGTCAAAAAAGTTAACAATGTTAGGAACCATTAGGAAAAGGATGGATAAGACAGAAAATATCATAATGCCACTTTATAAATCTATGGTATACCCACACCTTAAATATGGTGTGCAGTTCTTATTACCCCATCTCAAAAGACATATTAGAGTTGGGAAAAAGTACAGAAAAGGGCAATTAAAATTATTCGTAACAAATAATTAGTACTATTCAGAACACAATTCATTGCACTTTTTGAAGTTTAAGCTATCCTACACTGGAAGGGGAAAACACACCACATACCACTTATTCCCTGGCTCTTCCTACTGGCACTCAACCAACCTGTCTGCCATAAGGAGTTTGTTCAAAGAGATGGGTGGTGTCTAACCACTAGCGTGACACATGCCACAAAGCTAATTCCTTGTCACAGCCCTTCAATGTGATTAATATGCTTTTGCACTGTACAGTGTAGAGAAGCTTACAAGCCGGAAGTACAACTATATATCATAAGACAAGTTGTGTGAAAAAATGCACCAAAATCAATGAGCACTTTTTAGACATCAGCAAAGAGACTAATGGGGCAAACCATAAAAGCCACAGAGAGATGTTAATGCAAGTGTCACAGAAAGAGATGGTAAGATGCAATCGAAAGGCAACAGCAGCCATTAAAAAGTGTTTTTACTGATAAGCGCTCCAGTTGCACAACTGCCCATAACAATAGGCAAGGGAGGAAAATTGCTATCATGGTTACTTGAACTACAAATCCTAAATTCTTCTTCTTGAACAATGAGAAACAATATTCAGGTTTGTAAGAGAGAAAAATAGGAAGACAGCAAACCAAAATGTTTCATTTTTAGTAAGTGTGGTAAGTTTTTTTTTCTCCTCTGTAGTTAGCTAAAGTAGAGTTCTACTTCTTTTTTCCACTAAACTGAACAAAATAAGGTAACTGGATTAAAATGTGTTTCATAGAATGCTCTTTGGGTTTTTGGTGGGGGAAGGTTGTTTTTGTTTTGTTTTAAGAGAGAGTCTAGTATCCAGGAATTAAAAATTTTCAGTGGCCCTCCTCCTGAAATTCAGGGGAATTTTCTGATGGTCTGTACCCTCAGAACTTAGCTATAAGGATATTCAACTCTATTTGGCCCAGTTTTTTTGGGAAAAATACCTCACTTCTTATATCATGAGTTAGAACGTGATCTCAGATACAGAGCCCTGCTTTGATCCAAAGAAATAAGCAGAGTTCATCCAATAATTAAAACAATTTTGTATAAGTCATCTGACAATTGTAATGTCAAGTAATTAAGAGTTGAAGTGAAAATGATTAACCGTTAGAGTATTCCCTTCCTTGAAGGCAGACATAGGAGGGGAATCTCCACAATGCCAACCTCAACTAAGTTTCCTGGAAGTCACTGACTCAAATTTAGTTGAGCATACTGGAATTGTGCTGTTTAAATTAACATTAATGCCACCTTTTTTTCATCTGCAGATACCTGCCCATCTGATGAATTGGAAGAACCAGAGGGCTCTCTGAAGTCCTGGATCCATAGGAAGCTAAAAAGGAACAGGCAAGGGAATGCCCAATCCTACAAGATGCTAAGTGCCCTAAACTCTGATTGGAGTCAATGAAAATTATTATTATAAATGACTGCTATTTGTCTTGATTTTGCTCCTTGGGGTAGGGACCGTCTTTTACTTTGTGTTTGTCCACAATGAAGCACTGATCTCAGTTTTGTCCTCTAGGCACTACTGTAACATAATAAATAAAAAAGTTATTATTGCCCTTGAAGCTGCATCAGACACAGGTGGACTATAACTCTGGCTAAGAGAAATCTGCATTATAACTACTTTTGTAACAAAATGTTATGTTATTCTGCACTGTGATTATACAAGACATCTCAGACAGAGGGATGGTTACACCAGCTAAGCTAAGGATATTCAGCATTTCCAGAAAGGAAGGACACTGCCAGTCCTTTTGTTTTTTTAAAGCAAGCATTAATATTTAATGAGGACGACAGCTGTGTGGATGTGTGCTATGATTTGACAGATAGTCTGTCAAAACCAAGTTACAGGATCTCATCCAAAAGTGGAATATTCAGCAGTTGAGGAAGTGAACATGCATGGATGATGCATGAACCTTAATTGAAAGGAGTGGAAAAGCAGCTCAAATGTCCACCTTTTTGAATGGGCTTCTTACCTTCAGCATGCATAGATTACATAAAAAGTTGGTGTTTCATAAAATGCATTGTCTACACACAAACTACATTTAATGACAAGATGTTACTATAATACATTTGAAATATAACATATTCCACTATATGTCATGAATACAGCATGCCATCTGTGGATTGTAAACAATTCAAAACTGATAGGTAAATGTTATGAAACTATATTGTGCTAATTTTCAAATGTACGTCCACTCCATTTTAGGGAACAAAAACATACTAAGGTTAGATTCACTAGTAAACTAAGGCTGCTTTATGGTGCTCAGATGATGCTTTATGCCTTACTAGCAAGCCCTTGTGAGATGTGACACGGGAATAATTCTTTACAATCAATCACCAGATGTCACACACATCTCCAGATTACTTGTTCAAACAACTTCACACCCAAATTCTTTTCAGAAATACTTCTAAGGCACTCTTCATAAATTTTTCTAGAATGGGCAATTTTTAAATACGCATTCCCAAAAATTACACACACAAACAAAAAACTGCACCACAACAGCAAGGAAGCAAAAACCCTTAACAAATTTTCAAAAAAAAAAAAAAAACCAACAACAAAATATCAATTTATCCTCTTAAATAAGTTCCCATTCTGCTGCAGGGTATCCTTAAAACTCAATCTTAGTACGGATTTAATAACTGCACTTTCATCTGCTGATATTCTGGTTCTCATCTCTCACAATTCCTTTTGATACGGCTAAATAAGCCGACTAAAACAGCTCTGTCTTCTGAATTGCAAATTGAGTAGTTACTAGTTTAAAAAACAAGAAGTCCTTGGGGCATAAAGTCTCTTTCCTCTCTTTATATCAATTCTTAGCAAGTTTCCATCCATATGTACTTGAACATTTGTTTTAGGATGATGGACATGTTCAGCATGTGCAGCAGCAAAAACCAGGATGGAAGCTGTTGACATGGATTGCTCTGTTTAAATGTTTCAGTTTAGGTGTATTTCAAGTGTATGCATATCCTGGTGACAGGATATTACACATCCAAAAAATAACCCCAACTCACATCAAAGATGAAGCATATGACCGATTTTTAAGATCCACAGGAATTTTGTACAAACACTTGACCTTAGACCCTTTTTTGGTCAGGTTAAGGCTTCTAGAAATATGTCGCTTAAAGTCAAGTGGTATCCAGCCTCTGCATGGGGAAGAAATTCATTTCAGTGTTTACAAAAAAGAACGTCATTAGCAACTGAAAATAAGAAGTGACAGAACCAAATGAACTTCTGTTCACAGTTATTTAGAACCTGATTTTCAGAGGTACTATTCACCCATTATTCCAGTTGAAGTCAGAAGGATCTGTAAGCACTCTAGAGAGATGGTTTTTTGATCCTAGCACCTGAATCACCTCTCATACAAAGTTTTACACATGTGTAGCTCCATTGACTTCTCTGGAATTATTCCTGATATATGCAAGTGACAGAAGAATTCTTTCTGTACTGGGACCTCTACTGTTCAACACATTCATAAGTGAACTGGAAAAGGGAGAGAGCAGTGAGATGGCAAAATTTGCTGATGATACAGAGTTACTCAAAATAGTTAAGTCCATCGCCGACTGTGTGGAGTTACAAAGTGATCTCAAAACTTGGGTGATGGCCAGCAAAATGATAGATTCAATTTAATGCTGATAAATGCAAAGTTATGCACATTGGAAAACAATCTCAACTATACATACAAAATGATGGGGACTAAATTAGCTATTACCACTCAAGAAAAAGACCTTGGAGTCATTCTGGATAGCTCTCTGAAAACAACTGCTCAGTGTGTAGTTTCAGTCAAAAAAGCTAACAATATCAGGAACCATCAGGAAAGGGATAAATAAGAAGATAAGAAATATCATAATGCCATTATATAAATCCATTGTATGCCCAAACCTTGAATATTGCATGCAGTTCTGGTCACCTCATCTCAAAAAGAGAGATATATTAGAATTGAAAAAAGTACAGGAAAGGGCAACAAAAATAGTTAGGTGCATGGAACAGCTTCCATATGAAGAGAGATCAAAAAAATTTGGATTGTTCATCTTAGAAAAGAAGTTGCTAAGGGGGCGGATCTGATAGAGGTCTATAAAATCATGAATGGTGTGAAGAAAAAGAGTTATTTACCTCTTCACATAACACAAGATCTAAGGATCACCTGATGAAATTAATAGACATCAGGTTTCAAAAAAAGCCACCACCAGAAAGAAGTATTTCTTCACACAACACATAGTCAACTTGTGGAACTTATTGCCAGCGGATGTTCAGAAAAGAATTAGATAGACCTATCTTCCAGAAACTATCAATGGCTATTAGCCAAGATGGTCAGGGATGCAACCCAATGCTTTAGGTGTCCCCTAAACCTCTGACTACCAGAAGCTGGGACTAGACAATGGGATAGATCACTCAGTAATTGCCCTGACCTATTCACTCCCTCTGAAGCACCTGGCACGTGCCACTATTGGAAGACAGGATACTGGGCTAGATGGACCATTGACCATACTGGATCAGACTATTCTTATGAACGTGATTCTCATTTACGCTAAGGCCACTTTACACAGCTCTAGGAGCATAAAAATGTCTGTAAGACTCCTTTACATCACCAGAGCTGTGTAAAATGGCCTTAGTGTAAACATATCACATCCATTGTCTTGAGTTCCCAGGCATAAATAGTACAAAGGTGTGTATGCTGCACTCAGCATGAGCAGAAAAAGAAGACATGCCTTGTGCCACTTAGCAGTAATCACTCTGGTTGTTGAAGGAGTGCTTTTGACAAACTTTCAATGCCAAGAGGAAAAGTTAGAAAAATGTTCAGGGCTCCAAAGTTTCTGGGGGACCAGGCAGGGCACAGAAGGGCAGAAATTGTGACCCAACCAGTGAACTGGCCAGAGAGAAATGACTCAAAACCTCATCAAGTTTAAAGTTAACTTTATTCTAAAGGAGTAAAAGAATGGAAATGAGCTAGGGAGGTGTAAATATTGAGGCCAGAATTCATCATTAGATCATTTAGCCTGATCTCCTGTATGTCAGGCCACAAAATTTCACAGTCACCCCTGTAATAAGTTGAATAACTTGTGTTTGGCTAAATCATAACTTTCAGAAAGGCTAATGGAGAATCCACAACTGCCATTGGTATTTTGCTCCACTGGTTAATCACCCTCACTGTTAAAAAGTTGTGCCTAATTTCTAATTTGAACTTGTCTGACTTCAGCTTCTGGCCATTGGTTCTTGTTATGCCTCTCTCCCCTAGATGAAAGAGCCCTTCTTCCCCTTATCAGCTTTCTTCTTCAAAGTGCTGTCTCTAGGAATAGAAGAATGTTTTTAATATTCAGTGACAAAATGCCTAAGGAAAGCCATAGTAGGATTTTTTAAATGACATTCTCTTTTTTTCACAAGTTATCTATATCAGCAATAAGGTGCTCATAAATGGGTCCTACTGAACTATAAGCAGTAGCATTGCTCCATTATTGTGTCAACAAAACAAATTCTGCATGTGTGCAACTCCCTGAGCAATAGACAACTATTATTAATTATTAGTCCTATAATACACCAAAGCATGGTTGGTGCTTTACAAACAAGAGAGCTCACAAACTATGAGACTTTTTTTTAAAAAAAAGTTGGGTTTGTTTGTCTTTTTCTCTTCCCTATTTTGTTCTTCCCTGTTTTCCTTTATTTTATGCTTTATTTTAATATTTTATTAGATCATTTGCCACCAAAACTTTCCTATTGCCTCATTTTAACTCTTTCCTCTATTCAGTTTTTATTTAACCCTCTTTTTCCCATTCCTACTTTGTTTAGACCTTTCCTATTTTCCCCCCTTCTTTCCCTCTCCCTCCTCCACCCCCACACTCTGACCCTTCCTTTTCTGCTACCTTCTTCATTTCTCCCTGCTAAGGGTCTGATCCAGTTCCCATTGAAGTCAGTGGGAAGATCCCTATTGATTTCAGGGTTCAGAAGAGGAGATCAGTTGTATCATGATTGCTGTGAAGGTTTTACTCCTGCCAATGCACTCTGCACTCCTCATTGGGAAGCAGGGGCCTTTCATAGAAGACACATGGCAGGGCTCCTGCCTCACATGATGCTGGAAAGGGGCCAGTGCCCTGGATCAGGTTCCCACTATAGTCAATACGCAGAGGACCTGCTTGGCTCACTCTCCCTCTGTCCCATGCCACTTCTGTACTAAGCAGCCTAGGAAAGACAGAAGTGGCCTTTTAGATGGAGTGAAGGCTGGTGGTAGTATTACTTCTGCACTACACACTGCTGTGAAGAATGCCTCAAGGAGCCTAATACCACAGAACAGCTTCCCAGTTCAGTCATCCCCAGGGAAAGGGCCACAAAGGGAGGGAGACTGGTTGCAGCTCTCCACAGAGATATAATATCCACTACAAAGGGATACACTTTCATACTGTTGCATTGTTTTAGTGACGGCTGCTAAGATCTTCAAAGGATTATTAAAATTTCCAAGTCTTATTGCCTTCCACATCACTAGTCTCCCCCATAATGGCAGTTTCATATTGTGCCCATTGCGGGGGCGGGCAGTTGGACTACCAGCTGTGTAAGCTTCCAGCAAGTCCAGCACAGAGCTTTTCAGGCCCACTAATTGCTCCAGCATTACTTATATTTGTCCCTAAAACTGCCAACAGATGGGTAATGCTCCTCCAACAGAATATTACCTCCAGGCGCACGTATCGACAAATTACTGTGGAACGTTTTGTTTGTGCCCTTTACTGCTTCTCTATGATGGGTGAAAACTGCCTCAAAGCTTTTGTGAAGTGCTTGTGACTCAGCATGGCACTGGGGGAGCAGCAGATGAGGATTCAGTCTCTTGGAAGCTCAGCATCCATGTCCTCTTTGGCAAGATCTTCAGTCTTCCAAGTCGACTTAGGAAACCAAGACTTGCTATTTCTGATACAATATGTCTCATGTATAGCCGATCAAAGAACATCTTATTTATTTTCTTCTAAAAAGTTTGGAGGCCATCTTTTTTCACCGTAAAGACTATGTCTACACTGCAATCAGAGGGGCAATTGCAGCACTCGTTGGCATATTGCACTAGTTTTAATCTAGCTAGTTCCGCTAAAAATAGCAGCAGAGATGCAGCAGCACAGGCTCCCATGCAGGCTGTCCAAGCCTGCCTGGAATGCTGGAGATGTTCCCGTGTTGCTAGCTCATGCCACCATGTCTTCACTGCTATTTTTAACATGCTAGCTACTACATGTATGCCTACCAGAGCTGTAATCCCACCTCTAATCATAGTGTATACATACCCAAAATGGAAAAAAAAAATTTGCTTAATGGCTCATCTTTAAGTTTAGAATCCAAACAAAGATATTTTAAATAATTTCTATTTATTTTCCAGATTCAAGTATCTGGTAAAACTAAATATGTCTACGGCTAACATATCTGATTTATGAAAGATGAGTTTGTGGCTGGTAAGGGACATGGAGGAAAACATAGGGAAGAAACTAGAAAAAAAGAGTTGACTCAACCTTAATGATAGTGTTAAGAATAGTACATTACTGTAGTAGTATTCAAAAGTATGCATTACTTGAATGATCACTGAAGTTCATGTCTCAGCCAGAGAGCATCAGAAAGTTGTTTAACTCCCAAGTGTTGATTATTGCTTGTCACTTTTAGCATTTCCTATATAATCAGGCCGGCTCAGAAGAATGGAGTATCACACTTGTATACAATACTTAGTTTTACAGTAAAGTTCCACTGATGAATCTTTTTTCCAGATTAGTTATTTTATTTTGAATACAAATCCTCAATAGCTTTGTTTTACTTATGTCTCCTCAACTCTTTACCTTGCTATATCTTCTCTTTGCTCATTCTATAGCAAATTAAATAGTAGCTCTGAATGAACCATGTGTCTTTAATGCTGTTCTGCTTTCTCCCCCCCAATCAGTTCCTTTTGAGAACACCTGAAAGTTTTAAGACACAAGCATTCATTTTCTGACAACATACTGAAATACCAGACCATCCAATCAGAAGTTTTAGTACGAGTTTTGCATCTTTGTACTGTATATGGAAGCATCAACTTGTTCACTAATAATGGGACTGCTAAGTATTTTTTGTAATATTTTCAAGTTTTTAAAACATCCTTGTGTTTTTCCCTCCCAACAAGGAGTGCCTGGGATCTGAATATGAGTTCACTCTGTCCGCATCAAATCCCACCAAGGAAGGCACATGGCAGGTAAATCCTTATCTAAAAAGTGGGCCAAGTATAGCTCCTGTTCCTAATCTTCCATCTAAGCCCACCTATCCTCTTGAAAGCCATCTATGTCATAGCATCACAGAAGATTAGGGTTGGAAGGGATCTCAGGAGGTCATCTAATCCAACCCCCTGCTCAAAGCAGGACCAACCTGAACTAAATCATCCCAACCAGGGCTTTGTTACGCCGGGCCTTAAAAACCTCTAAGGATGGAGATTCTACCACCTTCCTAGGTAACCTCTTCCTGTGCTTCACCACCCTCCTAGTGAAAAAGTTTTTCCTAATATCCAACCTAGTCCTCCCCTACTGCAGCTTGAGACCATTGCTCCTAGTTCTGTCACCTACCACCGATGACAATGTCTTCACCACCCATTCCACAGCTGGGTGTTTGGCCACCCAGATTACATGCAATGATTCTAAATCCACAGATTTAGGGCTTGTCTTCAAAGTTAACTCCCATTAAAATTAGAGCATGTCTCAAACTGATGTCCTGTCCTGTCCTCCTCCTCTCCCCGCCCCACAATTCCTTAACAGAAGTGCAGTGGTGCTTTTTAACTTGAGTTGGCTGACTCATCAGCTGCTAACATGACTACACTGTAGCATGGACACAGGCTAGCTCCACAAGTGGAACTAGTCCTCCAATGCCTTCCCACAATTTACTATGTGTGCCCAGAAAAGACAGACAAGTCTTCCCACAATTCACAAGGAAAAAATTCATAGAGCAGTTCAATTTAGTACAGTGCAAAGAAACGTGGGATGTGCCCCCAGAAGCCTTAGTGCACCAGGCAAGTGAATGCAGCACCCCAGTGAACTTGGCCCAAGGGTTATTTCCATTACTTGAGAAGTGTAACTTAAGTGAAGAAAATTCAAGTGACAACATACCCTGAAACCTGCCAACCCTGCTACATCCTCAGGCCAGCCAACATCAGTCAAGGTTTGTTTTTAAAAAACCCCAAAAGCTTTCATTCCCCAAAAAGTACATCTTTTTCATGCTCGCTGCTTTCAGCACCTTTCAGTTAAAATTAGTATCAGATGATGTTAAAAGAATGATTCTATTTTTCTGCTATTCAAATTCCTCTCTGAGTTTCTAAAGTAGTGTGCGACATTAAACAACATACTCTATGTTCAGAATTTCTTCTATTTCTTAAAACAATGAGAGTTCTGTAGCACTTTAAAGACTAACAAATTTAATTTCAGCAGGCATAAGCTTTTGTGGGCAGTCCAACTGCATCTGAGGAAGTGGACTGAAGCCCACGAAAGTTTATGCCTGCTGAAATTAAATTTGTTAGTCTTTAAAGTGCTACAGAACTCTTGTTGTTTTTGCTGTATACAGACTAACACAACTCCCTCTGGAACTCTTCTATTTCTTAGTATTTTTCAGGATCTGGTGCCTCAAAACCCAGTGGGGACCCCTAATATTCAAACCTTTTTATCCCACAGCTGATTCTTTACCATGTCCACATATTATTTTAATGCATAATTGTTCCAAATTAAAGCGTTCAGTCAGACGTGCCCTTTTTCAATTGCCTGCTCTGGTATCTGTCATTCAAGCATGATAAAAGCACTCTCTAGCCTCTTCCTGAAAGTGCTCATTTTAGCAGAAAATACAGAGTGCTGATATGGTCTCTGAGGAGATTCCAGCAGATTCTCAACCAAGTCATTTTCTCAGATCAGGTATTTAAGTCTTAAGTCATAATGGTACAAGAGGACAACCGACAGACCTAGCTGTAGAAAGTTCTCTCCTTTCTCTTTGTGTTCTATTCCTGTAATGTTTTTATGCTCTTACAACTGATTGAAGATTATAGTATGGTCTGTTTTGGGGGCCATGTGCTGAGCCAAATGGCCTGCTAGGCTGAGAGATTACAATGCTCTAATAATTTTATGTCCATTTCTCTAGGGATTACAGTAAAATATAAAACTAGGGGCCAGATTATGATCTGTAAATCCATAGTAATTCCATTGCCACCTTAAAAGGAGTCATTCCAGCATAATGCAGATCAAAACTTAAGAAGACCTAAAACTTCAAGAATTCCATGAAAATGACAGATAGTCTGATCAAGACCAACTTTGGTGCTCCCTTATCACCTTTTCTTCTTCAAAGTACATGTACTGTATACCTAAGGACTGGACTAGAGACTAACAACAAATCAAAGAATCAAAGAAGTAGAGGGGTGAGAACAAAAACACAAAAAAAGGAAAGCAGATAAGTCCGTGAATGCCAATAGCTGACATGGTGGCAATTCAGCAGGGTTCTAGTTATGGGCAAAACCAAACATGGAATTTAAGATATGTACAACACCAGTTCTGTACTGGATAGAGGAGGGTGATCCTATTAAGATTTTGACATCGTTAATTGAGCGCAACTTAAAATGTAACAGTCTGCTATCGTTTAATACATAAAAGGAGTCATTAGCAAAGTAGTATTTGGATGCTAAAAGAGCCCTAACTACAGGAATCATACCTCAGCATA
Organism: Emydura macquarii macquarii; assembly: GCF_026122565.2. Classification (NCBI taxonomy): domain Eukaryota; kingdom Metazoa; phylum Chordata; order Testudines; family Chelidae; genus Emydura; species Emydura macquarii. The sequence goes on from NW_027130613.1 coordinate 35,844, forward strand.
CTGTAATAACTTAAGAGTATTGTAATAAGTGCACTTCCAGGGAGCACAAAATAGTCATGAAAGCGGTCATGGGTGTTTCACAATATCATCTAAAACAAAGCTAAGTCTCTATGTACTGCATATACTTACTATAGTCGAATATGTCTCTAATTACCATGCTGTACACTGAAAGATAACTTTCCAAAATACTCTTATCTGCATTCTGCCATTTTTGAGTTCCTGGCAAGAGCATTTACAGTGCATGAGTGTGGAAAATTGACAGATTCTGCACATCTGGTGTTTTTTCATGATGTTTGCTACATTCAGCTGAATATAAGATTTCAGATATGTTTCCCAGCTCATCCCACTGTGTAAATCAATGTATTAAGCCAGTCTAGCAGAAAACTAGGAGCAGGCAGACAGAAAATGTGCTTATTCTAAATTTTTTTAAATGGTGAGCTGTTTTCTTATAAAATGTAATGGTGAATAAACATTTAAATATTGGGTTACCCACCAGAGCATAAGCCACACAGCATGTATCCCAAGAGCAGTAAGAAACATAACCAGAGAGAAGAAAAGGCTTAGTGACTCAACAGGTTTGACGCTTAAAAAAGAAAAGCATCTACATACATCATTTAAATAAGAAATGCATCTATTAAGACAATACCAGTAACATATTTCCACAGAGGAGACAAAGCTGATTTAGAAAAAGCAACAAGTCTATCTTTCAAAGCACATGCCTATATGTTAGCAACTATAATTAGGGGCTTATTTTTTTTACTTTGTGGAAATGGAGCAGCAGACTGAACAATTGGCCCTGTTCCTTTTCAGTATGAATTTCTTTGGCTACTTCCTTCTTTGCACATTTTCATAGTTCCCAGAGTGTTCTTTGTTCTTTTGAAACAATTCCTCTTACTTGTGGAATTTATCTATCCCTTTCTGGTTTATCTCCCTCTCAAGGAGAATAATCTAAAACACCAGGAAAAGTAATTAGCATAGCATATAAGTACATGTTATGGATTATGGGTAGGAGGGAGAGGAAATAGTGATTTGCTATCAAATATCATAATAAATAGGAGCACCAGTTCATAAATTCAAGATAAACCTGTTTCCTTATGCAATATAAAGGTGCACGACTACTTAAACCATGGATTTATTACCTTTGGTGTCTGATAGCCAACCTTGTCAGAGGAAATATAATGTTCTCTGAAGGGTAGTAGAAAAACTTGATGCCAATCAGTAGGCTGTAAAAAAGTAAGAAAAAGGAGAGTTAATAAAGTCTGAGAACCCAATGACTATATGAATAGCATCAATGAGAAAAAAAAAAACCCAACAAATTCAAAGTCAGCAGAACACTTGGAGTAATTAACCCAGATTGTAATGCTAAGGACAAGCAAAGACCAGACAGCAGTTTGTTTTTGGAGCACAAAAAGTCATATGGGTGAGGCAGGCTTATTCTCATCTGAGTAATTAAGTTGTATCATTTACAGTCCATTATTCTGAGGAATGCTGAGGTTGCGGGGCCATTATCAGGTAAGCAGTCAAGGCTGTGAGCTTGATATTCATTTACACTAAGATCCCTTTGCACCACTCTGGCAGTGTAAAGAGGCCTTAGAGTTAAAATTAATGAGAATCAGGTCCAGAAAGAATGAATATTCTTCTTTATATCTAAAGCCAGAGTGATCAGAAGAACAACTTTTGCTATTGAATTTAGAAAAATCAGTGTCAAGAATGTCATCTAGGGAAATAACTAAAGAAAATTGATACATCCAGGCCAAACCATCACTTCCTGCTCAACAGGCAGAAGGATGAAAACTAGCAGCTCTTGAAGGAGGGAAGGGAGAGGAGAGACAAAGATGTAGAATGGCCATTGCTATTTCTATGGCATCCTTTCCCTGAGCTTGTGGAAATCCTTTTTCTAAAAAAGGCCAGAGAGGCAGACAATCACCACTCTTCAGCAGCAGCCTTAATGCCACAGGAATTCTTCACCTAAGTCAGTGCTGCATAGATCAACCATTTATCCTCCCCATCTACAGAGTGTCCAATACAATACAGGATTATTGCAAAAGTCAAGACTTTAGGAGTTTGTTCTCATAACCTCCTGATGTCTGGCTGATTTCTCATCAACTTTTGCCTTTACTCAAAATAGCCACATCTCATTATTTCCAATAGGACAGAAATCACACTGCCCTTAATGAAGATGGGTTCTAGGTTAAGGCATCTTGATGGGGGAAAAGAGGAATTGGTGAGCAGACAGAAACTAAATGTTGTGTGTCGCAGAACATCCGGCACGGCAGGAGGGAGACAGTGGATTCAGGGATGAAGTCTGCTTGGGACAGGGGAGAAGGAGTAGCTAACATCAGGGATCTAGGACAGAGAAGAATGGAAGGAGTAGGAAATTGAGGAGGAAAAATATGGAACAAATGAAAGTGTGGGGGATGTGAGGAGGACAGGAATTGGTGGAGCAGGGAGAGGAGAGACAGGCAAGAAGAGAGGGAAGGCATGGAAGAAAAAGAATGACAGCAAGCACGCCCTAGGGATTTGAAGGTTAGCAAACTCTTCCTCTGAGCAGCCAGTGGGGAAAGCCAGCATATATGTGCACACATTTAAGACTTAATTTTGAACCTGAAGGGCCATGCACAGAGATTGGTGTCATGCACCTGGTTCCCTGGATCAATAGTCAAAGACAGACCAAAGAGCAGCGGATTTATTATCTTTTAGATCATGATTTCAAAACCAGACTCAAGATTTTTGAGCACTTAATGTTGGAAATAACTGCAGTCAGAATATGGGAAGTACGACTTCAAAACAAAACAAAACAAAAAGCTATACTGCCAGGGCAGGCTGGGAGACAGTCAAAGGCCTCTGGCAATAAAGGAGGTTTGCAGGTTCAGCTGGCCATCATTAGCCTTTTCAATTCCACATGAGTGTGGGGGAAGGTTAAGCAGTCCACAATGGGATATAACCCTCCCACAACCAAAATATGTTAAGGATACATCAGGGGTGAGAACCCGTGGAGTTTCCAGTTCCCTATGCAAGATAATCCTGCAATAGGGGGATGATATTCTTCTAGGATCAGCTCCTAAGCCTACAGAAATCTTTTCACTGACTTAAACAGACTTCAGATCTGACCCCTATACATTTTCTTTTAAACATTAGGGCTGGGATAGCTTCCTAAGGGAGATCTACTGACTTTCAAAGGAAAACTACTTTGAAAAATCCTGGACACCGACATTGTTCCAAGGGGAAGTGCAGGAAGGGTACAACAAGAAGCAAGAGTCTGTATGTGCTACAGAATACACATTATGAATGTATTTGTATACAGTAACAAAGAGCCCCAGTCATAGACCAGGCCCTCATTATGCTAGGTGCTGTATAAACCAAGAACAAATACGCCCTGCCTCAAACAGCTTGAATATTACACACATGGATTAAGTGTGTCATAACAGTTCTAGGGTACAATATTGTAAAGCACATTTGTTTAGCCATCTATTTTCAAAGTTGTTAAATGACTTTCTGAAATTATTTCTCTCTCTCTCACTTGTCTGAGTCCTCGATTCTAAATCAGCTATATACACCCATCACAAATTATAAAATTTTTTGTCTGATTTCCACTTAGCTATTTGCCTACACTTCCCCATAAAGAATACACAGCAAAAAAAGAATTTGCTTTGTTTCCACAGCTTCAACATTTGTAATGCCTGTCGTTATCAACTATCATAACATTGGGACTCCAATTAGATATTGCAACACCTCTGGGTGTTCTCCAAATTGCACTCTCACCCAGAGAGTTCTCACACACTTGTGGCACCCTTCCATGTGAGAAGGGCTCCTAGTACAGGAAGTAAGGTGCAGTGGAGATTATAGGTATACCTATTTCCTATCTTTCTCAATTGCAGACATATAAAACTATCTTCAGTGGTGGGGAGTGGCGGCAGCAGCAACAGCTAACGACAACAATAATTGAATCAGTAATTCAGAAGTTAAATTACTTTTGGGTAGATCCAAAGTTTAGGATTCAGAGAATGGCAGTGTGTGGCAAGATGATAGTAGCTTTTATGCTGGGACTTCTAGGGCTTGTATGATTTGACTTTGTATCGCTGTGGAGATCAGGATAGATAGTCTGCCACCTTTTTATCCACTAATTCCACCCTCAGGGCTAGAAGGTCTGAAGGGTATTTGTTAGAGACTTCTTTTCAGGCTTGAAAATGGAGTCAGTAGCTGTTCACTGCATCCCAGTTGTATATCAGTGTCTTTACTAAGCTGTATTTTTAATGAAAACATGTGCTCAAATATTCCTAGTGTTGTACCTGACCTGGCAGCACAAAAACACTGTGGGTTTGCGTGAGTATCTTCTGTGTGATTAACTTTAATTATGAGTAATATTAGTTTTAAGCCTGGAAGAAAGAAGGAGGGAGCCAATGAGTCCCAAGCTGTCTTGTTCAAGTTAGTAGGGTCCTGGCAGGATGTATGATTTAAGGAATAGTTATTTCAGAAGTCCTCTTAAAGTAGTGATAGACCAAGTGTTTTTACATTTATATAAACAAACACATTTTAAGTTTCACGCTCCTTTTTCTTGAAATATCTGCCCATTCATTGTTGGCTGCAAAAAGCTAGCTAAACATCTCTTTACTCTGCTGTGACAGACATGCAGAGCTGACGTCTGGATGGGGCACATGGTGACACATGCCCCCCCAGATTGGCTGTGTGGATTGTACTGAGCATGCTCACACAGACTGAGCATGTTCAGTAACATCTGCTGAATCTGCTGTCCTCACTCTGTCCTGGTGGTGTTGGAACTAGGGGTGCTGCCACATCCCCTGGCTTGAAATATTAAAAACAAACATCTAATATGTGGTTTCCATCATCAGCAGTCTCACTATAAAAATTGTTCCAGCACCCCTGCTCTGCCACTCCAATATCAGCAGGTACAGGTCATCCTTGGCATGCCCATGCATTCCCAGGCATGTGTTCCACAATCTTCTCCATATTTCACTGAATGTTTTTCCAAAAGCTAAAAACTACCTGGTTTTCACAGGATGTTTGTATAGGAACCATTTTTAGAGTTATGTAATTGGTTTACAAAACTGGTGGAGGGACAACTTGTCACCCAAGGTGGGGGTGAATCTCAGAGCTGACTCAATCAACGGTGAGAGCAATTGACATATGACACCCAGCCCAGTGTTTAATCTGGGGCAAATGCAGACTTGAGCATGGACAAAGAAAAGTTTGAGACTGTAAGAGAAGGAAAAAGGGCACTAATGTTGCTCATTATAGAGGCAGCATTCTGCCAGCAGGAGTGTCTCCCAGCTGACTAAAAAAGCACTGTAAGGCCTGGCCCTAGGATGAGAAATACCTTTTTAGAGAGTAAAGGAACATTAATAAGTATAGGCTATAGCTAGTGGTTTATGTTTTTTCTTTTACCCATTACCTTATGCTTCCAACTTATTTATAATTGCTTTTACTTGAATCTGTAACTCAGGCTTTGTTAAATAAAGTTCAGTGTGGTTTTACAGAGTCTGAGTGCTTTGTGGTAAGGAAGAGTGTTGAAGTGAGGAGAAGCTGGTAAACTACAGTGCACTGCTTCCACAGAGGCAGTGGCTCAGTGTATGTTGTGGCTGTCCAGACAAAGGACCGGGCATTCACATGTAACAAAATGGGGTGTGCAAATCACTAGCCTGCAGAGAGGCAAGTGCAGTTCACAGAGCCCAGAGCAAAGTGCTTGTGCTGCCAATGGTTGGTAGTGATTCACCCAAGACATCTCAGGTAACCTCTAAAAGCCACAGATGCCAATTCATTTGCAGTTATGCCTGTAACAGGACTTCAAGCCTGCAACTGAATCAAGGGCACAGTTACACCAATACCATATTTCTCTTGCTTTTGCTTAACTAATTGACTTTTTAAACCAGGGGTTCTCAAACTGGGGATCATGACCTGAAGGGGGTCATGAGATTATTATTGGAGGTGGGGGTTGCAGGCTGTCAGCCCCTATGCATGCCAGTAAGGGTTGCATGGCATGGGGGGAGGGGTCATCACTTTTTGGAGGGGTCATCATAGCCTGAAATATTTGCAAAGGGGGTCCCAGCAAAAAGAGTTTGAGAACCCCTGGTTTAAATATCAGACAGAGACCTGGCAGCTGATTGAGAGAAATACATTGAGTAGGTTTTAGAACTTTATACAAGAATATCAAATAAAGATGCAAACAGAAGACAGTGGGACATCTGGAAGGACATTGTGTGCTAGACTGTGACAGGACTTCACATCGCTGTACAAAGAGGAGAATGTGTTTGTAACAAGTCAGCACCTTCTCACAGCCAGAACATGTACCTGCATGTCCCTCCACATTCTTTCAACAACAAAACTTTTCATTGAGACCGCCTTTATTTGCATACAGGCTTCAAACTTGCCCAAACATCATCCTAAAGAGAAGTCCAAATTTCAGCACTTCAAGGTTCTTACATGACTTTTATCATTTGCAGTTTGCCCAGATTTTTTCCTCACATCTCTTGAAGTTCACCCTACTGCCAGCTTTCCCCAGTATCCCGATAAATGAAGAAACTTAAAATACAGTCTCCTCCCCCTCCTAAAGTAACACGATAGCCCCATGTAGTTCAGCATCCAAACCTTATGAATTCCTCTGTGTCTAACCAGGTACCCCTGACCTTTGTACAGGTCAGTAGGCTCAGTGTAAATCCCCCAGAGCTTTCCCTCCTCAGGTTCTTTCAGTATCCTGTCCCTTAATCAGGACAGCAGGCTCCAGGATAACTCTCATAAGCCTTTCCTTTCTCAGATATCCTCAGCACTACTTCTCTGCTTCCTTTACCAAGAAACTAGCAGTCCTCTGCAGGGACCTTCCAACAACTTACTTTTATTTCTTCATTCACCTGGAGAATCTGGTAGTCCTCCCTAGCTGCCTTTACCTAAGTTTCCCTGCTCCACACAGCTTCCCCTCGCTCACCCAGACAGAGCCTACAGAGCCTACAGAGAACTTCCCCCCTGCAGTTTCCCTATTAATCTGAGTGCTTTTCTTTATTACAAGCTTCTAGTTCTACTCCATTTGAGATCATTGCTAAATAGTCCCTAGTGGGGGGCTGCTAATTAGTCTTAAAGAGGCCAGCCACCCTATACCAATGCTCTTTGTGATATCCTCACAAGGCCCCATTACAGCTATAGCCCCTGCAACTGGGGGAGTGCAGGAATTGCTTCTTCATCCCATGGTGATCTTAAAGGAGCAAGGAGGAGGTAAGGCCTTGCCCTGCCTCTGCACCAGCCCATAGAATGGGTCCACTCTGACTCAGTGATTCTCCACCTGGACTGCACGCAGCACACAACTGTGGCCCATGTGACATCCTCAAGGCCATACTGGCAGCATATATATTGTGTGGATGCAGTCCTTGTAATACATAGAGAGCTGCATCTGTGGTTCACTATAGTAGTAACATTTGCAAGAAGGCTTTCAGACTTTATAGCGCAGCAAAAGAAAAAAAAGAAACATTTCTTCCCCTTGCCTCCCCCAGGTCACCTTTAAATAGTATAAAATATGTCAATAATAAAAGAAAACTTTGATTTTGGCCATCTGATGATGCATAATATTACTGAAAGAATTTTTGTCATTTGAATTGCTAGACTAGCTCACCATGTGTAGCACCTAAGGGCCAAACAAGACTGTGGCCCCATTGTGCTAGGGGCTCTGGAAGCTTAAAACACCCCTGAGAATTCAGAGCACTGAGGCTTGGATTCCCCTCACAGCAGTCCTAGTGGGTGACCAGAAACGGGTGCTCAATAGGATCACTGCAGCTCTCTCCCAGGGTCCATATGGTGGCGGGGAAGGAAGGCACCCTCTTGGATCCTATTCCTCATCATCACGACACACATACTGTGGTGTGGAGTTTCCCCTGCACAGTTCTGGGTCTGTTTCTGCTTGACGGTCATTAAAAAGGGATTTTGTTTAAATGTGGTCGATTTCACAGTAGTATGTGAAATAATTAAGGTTGCAAAGACAACTCTGTTTGTCCAGACATTTAAACCAAATCAACTGTTCACAATAATGCTTCCCTGAATTGAATCTATCAGAAAAGACTCCTCAAGACTTTCAAATCTCAGTAAACATCCAACAGAAACATACCACAAAGACAATCTTGGTATCGGAATCAATATGGTTACAAATGTTTTACACATACAAGTGGTGAGTTTGGTTTGCCAGTATTTTGGGGGGAAGGTGATGGATGTCATAACATTCAGGCTTACACATATTGTTTCTGAGTATTTGGCAGTCTGGGATTATTGAAAATGCTTGTATAACAACAACTAATTTAAAATGTTAGCGTAAGTGATTGTGTTTGAAGATTCCTACCAGGATGCTTTATTCAATAGTCATTCCCATATTTCAAGCATTTCAGTCATCCCATCAGGGAGTAGAAACAGGATCAGAGGAGTAAGATAACTAAACATTATGAATAAGGAATATCAACAAGCCTAAGCAACCTATACACTGAAATTTGTTTGCACGAGCAGTTCTACAAATAAGCAGATTTGTGAGAAAACATCAGCTACTGAGTGGTTTTGAAAACAAGGAAGGCTTCTTTGCAACAAATCCTTCAAATAGAAAAGGCAGGTATTCTATCTGTGTTATGACTGAGAACTTGTCTACTTGAAAGAGACTGATTGTTCCAGCAAACACATGGAATGAAAATCTCACTATAACGGATAAAAGATATATTGGTAATGAAAATGTAAGCAAAGGAAAAGGATATTTTGGACTAGATCTGGAATGAGTGCTCAGATTACATGTATCACAAGGAGTTACATCAGTTATCACAAATGAAAAAAAAATAGATGAAGGGTCATGAAGTCCCAGAAAATCTAAGGCAAAGACTAGACAAGCTTCTATTTGAATTTGACCAAAAGAGGTACTGTGGATTTAGAGTAGTAATAATAATTAACAAGAATTTTAGAGCTACCAAGCAAGCAGAAGAATGGTAATCCCTCACATTGAAATCTCAATTTCCAAGGCATGGAGTACCAGCGTTTTGTTATTGACAATAGACTCAATTCTCAAGCATAGAATTCCAGGAATTTGAAGCCTGAGTACATTATCTCCTGCCCCAAAATACCCACAAAGTAAGATGATGTCCAAGAGAGCTAATCAAATAGTAAAATGTTTACTGGCATATAAGATATCTCTTTATTAAGGAGAGCCAGCCTTGCTGGAGCCAAGAAATACTCAATAGAAGGGTTAGCTTCCCTTGCACAGAAGCTGATGAGCAAATAGACTTCCCCAAAGCAGAAATGGAAAGGCAAGTGAAACAAGAAGTTTCTAGGGCAAACATAGAAATCACCTGTTTAGACTGACAACTGGACAGGTAATTCACTTGAGAATAGACAATACCCCTGGAAGTCAGTGTAAGGCTTGAGGTTGTTTTCAGCTAACAAGTTGTAGGTCGAAACTCATTTAAAATGGCTAACAAGTATACCTAATCCTCAAGGACAATGGCTAGTGTAAGCATCCAATGGCTCAGGAAGCCACATGTTCTCTGAGTGATTCTAATTCCAATGAGAACAGCACATTTGCTTTTAGAATTTCTGTCTGTCTGCCACTTAGCTGTAAGGACCCCCACCCCCGGTCTTCCTCCACCCTACCCATGCCCCAAGTGTAGCCCAAGGATCCTTGATGTAAGTAGAGTGATTAAAAGTGTCTCTGCATGTATGTAACGACCATTATCACTGTTGTTCTCTCCGGATGGGACAATATCTGTATCCATAAGTGAATAGATAAAGAATTTAAAACGTACTATGTAATCGATAAGAAAGTGTATATAATTGACCACTGTAACACCATGAAGTTGAAGCTGATTTATCAGACTTCCGGGTATCGTGAATAAACCTCTTCAGTATTGTCTGTGCTGCCTGATTCTTGGAGAAAGAATCCTTCGTGCTTTACATCAGCAAGTCTCATACTCCACATCAGAGACCTGATCAGAGGTCAGAAGTAATGGAAAAAGAGCCATTGAAATTTACTTGGAAAGCTGAACACATTCCATATACCCAATAATACAGGAGAAAAGATGAACACTTAATTCCTCAAGATAAATAAGGGAATGAGCAAATGTCTCAATGTGAGCAGAATCATTCCAGGCACCAGCATCTCCAACCATGCCAAATTTCTGTACCATCTGGCATAATACAACTACCCTAGAACAACTGGAATTACAGTTTGCTGAGAAAAAAATAAATAAATGTATACAAGATTAAATTTTTTAGTGACTCTGAATATATTTATCATTAGACTTTAAAGTATGTTGTTATGGTATGTCAGTGTTAAGAGTTGGATTAGGAGAATTAAGTAATAAAAAGATAAATGTAAGGATAAGTATCAGGTTTCTACTAACTAGGAGTGTAGATGCAATGGTGTAATGTTATTATGAGACTCAGTATGCCTATTAAATGGCAAAATTCAATATCTTTCATTATTGTTTTCAGTGCAGTTGTAATCATGTTGGTCCCAGGATATAAGAGACAAGATAGGTGAGGCAATATCTTTTGGTCCTTCTGCTGGTGGAAGGGACAAGCTTTTCAACATCACAGAGCTCTTCCTTAGGTCTGGAGAAAGTAACCAGAGTGTTTAAACTAAATTCAAGGTGTGGCAGATTGTTAAACACAAGGGGTTCACAGGTGCTCTAGGCGACCACTAAAACAAAATGGGCAATTAAGGGTTAGCAAGCAGCATTAAGCGGCTGAAACAGATGATTCCAGAAACTTGAGCTGAGTGGCTCTGTATTTAATAAAAGTGCTATGGCCTTTTCTCCAGACAAATGTGACTCATCACAGCTGATGACTCTATAAGGATAGTCCAGAGATATCTTTGATATCTTAACCTGCTAAGAAAAGATTATCTTTCACATTTTGGTTTCAAAGAGACCATATTCTAGACAGTGGGGGGGAACTGTAGACATATAAGATGCTTCTTTCACAGGAGAAACTGAAAAGCTATTTTTCAATGCAGTTGAAAAAGTAAATATTTCATGTAATTGGCCAAGTTAAAGTCTAGCTGTATTATGAGTTCAGTAAGACCTAAATTCTACTGGTAATGGTATCCGTAAATTGTTTCCAAATTTAAAATCCATACAAAAGAAGAAGAAAGTTATACAGCTGATCAAACATTGTTATGTAATTTTTAAAAGGGAATAGACCCCATGTCCCTCCTAAATTCATTGCAGCCAATAAAATATCAAAGGCAACTTCAAAAAGAAATCTTTACCTTTTCAGTGTATCCAATTTTCCTCTGGTAGTTTTGTGTACCACTGCAGAGCTCAGTGCAAGATCTTCGTGAAACATAAAGCCTTTGATTAAATATATGCTTTCAAACTGCTTCTGTAAAAACAAATTTGCAAATTGCAAATGGGTCTACAGATAATCAAATAAGTTAATTAATACTCCACTTTTATTTAGCGCGCTTCATGTTCAAAGCACTTTCCAAACATTATCTAGTTATTTAGCAAATATAAACCCTGACCTAACACAAGCAGCACCCCTTGTGAATTCAAGAATTTGACCAGTGGAAATATTCCAGGATCAGACTTTTTATTTTAACCCCATTTTGCAGAACAGTCTCTACTACTAGACACAGATGTCCTGGGCTCATGAGGTTCGGGCTAAGGGGCTGTTTAAAAGCTGTGTAGATGTTTATGCTTGCGCTGGAGCCCAGGCTCTAGGACCCTGCAAGGTGGTTGGGTCCCAGAGCTCAGGCTGCAGCCCCAGCCCAAATGTCACTCTAATTAAACAGCCCCTTAGCCCTATCTCTACAAGCCTGAGTCAGCTGGCATAGGCTAGCCACAGGTGTCTAATTGCAGTGTAGACATACCTTAAGTGTTTATAATATAATCTCATATACTTCAGCATTTAATTGCAGCAGTCCTTTCTCTCTGTGCCTAAGCATGAGGTTTCTAATTAATCTAGACAACATACTATTGCAAATATACACACACATAGGTAACCAAAATCAGAGTCTATTTCTGAAAGTGTAGGCCTGCATTAATAACAGAAAGGCCCTGACTGTGAATCCCTTACTTACCTGAGTTTTCCCATTAAAAGCTAAGGGGTTACTAAAGATTTGTCTGCACATGGAGTTGTGCCAGAATAGCTATTCAGGAGTGCCTTAGTCCCAATTACTTCAATCCACTGCCAAAGTGGATTAAATTAAACCAGACACAGCCACTCTTAGTCCTGGCCTGCATTTATATAACATAGCTCTGTTAGACAGGGCTTTAAGAAAAACAAACAAACATACACATCTCACATCTACATACCCTGACATTGCTATGTCAACAAAAAACCACAGTGTAGACGCAGCTATGTTAGAAAAAGAGTTTCTATCAGTATTGCTAATGTCATGTAGAGATGTGGTGTTCCTACACTGACAGAACTCCTTCTGTCTGCATACATTGCATCTACATTAGGAGGCTATGTCAGTATAGGCACTGTAGTGTAAACATAGCCGCTTTCTGGAATAAGAGTGCCCACGTATGAAGTTATTCTACTTTAAATTCACACAGTAACTTAATACAGAATAATTTTCATGTGTAGACAAGTTTTAAGGTATGTAAGGGTTTGTCTACACTTAAGTTAAACTGGTGCAATTTTATGTGTAGATCAAGCCTTAGGAGTACTCACATGATTAACAGTTGGAAACTTCCTCACTTAAGCAATTTTTCAAAGCCTAGCAGTTCACCTTTAGATCAGATATTTGCACTCCAGCCGTTTTTCTGTTGAAATGAAAGTTTATATATAGTTTTAATTATATGGCTTTTTGTGTTTTTGTGTGGGGACAGCATATGGATTATACAGTCTGTATTGCAAGGATTAAGATCTTTTTTTGAACAGCAGTTTAAAGGATTAACCCATGTAGTTCCCATTAACATTAATGAAAACTATCCACTTAGATAGTCCATTCTTCCATCTATTTGCAGACTATCAATCTGAGAATAGTCAGCCCGTTCTGAAAATCACAGAAGCCCTGGGGGAAATTCACATTCTAAAAGAGTCAGTATATGATTGAAAGTGACACTTCAGGGAAGTGTATTTCCTTCCATTAAGTTATGGTCTCTGTTTAGGTTATTTTATTGTTTATGATGGATTATATTTTGTTTGTCAGGGATTTGTCTTTTTATTGTTAGCAAGTGTACATCTGCTGCTTTTGCACTCTAAGGTACCAGTTTCAATTAGTATAATTAGGATATTTGTAAAGTGTCTCTCCAGCACAGATACACTTTTTCCCTCATTGTAATAGTGGCTAGTTAAAGTTTCTCAGTTAAATTAATATTGTTGCCTTTGTAAGAGACAAACTCTGTTATTAACACAACTATTACACTGATAAGTCAGGCTCTGGAGTTGTAGCATTTAGTCACAGCACTGTAGGAGCAAAGCTATACCAGCCCAGCAGGAGCTTCTGAATGCATTGTGGAGTACAACTGCTCTACCAAAAGCGGTGCCACCCTGCCATCCATGAGAGGTCAGCTCCCCTGTCAGGGACCACAGGGAGCAAGGACAAGGCCTCACTCACCTCCTATGAAGAAATTAGCACTGTCAACAGCACTAGCCTTGAACAGTCATTGTGCTCATGGAAACCAAACATTGCCATTATAGCCAGCCTACGCATGGGCACGTGCTATGTCCTTTCACCTAAGCAGGACAGAGCCCCCTGAGAACAGATCTGCATCTGAAAAGTCAACCTTAGTAGCCTGCAAATTAAATTTTCAAACCGTTTGTGGGTTATCTCATGTGACTATCAAATCTGAATTTGGATACATGAAAAATCAATCACTTACATTCACAAAGCAACACAACTGGATGATGGGAAGGAATATTCTCTCTGACTTGAAGCGAATCAGGCTTTGACTCTTATTCTCTGTGGCGAACAGTGTAATCTTTGAAACCTGCAACCAGAATCAAAAGGATAACAAGTAAATAAATATCACCTTGTATCAGCTAACATGCAGATAAGCAAAGAAACCAGTCTGATGCAGCTACAGCAAATACAGTCCATGGAGCTTGGAACAGGGCAGCTGATTCTTAAAATGCTGCGTTGGAACACAGAGCTCTTCCATTAACTTACAGCGTTGTCCCATGGTTGAACCATGCATACTGATGCAGAGGTATTTTTTGCTGACTTTCAATTAGAATAGGCCTGTCTAATTAGCTCCAGCATGAAAAAGAGTTGGAGTCTCTCTTTAGCCTTCCTAACACTAGAATGGTGCAAAACTTCTCCATCCCTCCTTCTCTCTTCTCGTCCCCATCTTCCATGATTCAAAAATCTACTGTAGACAGAGCTCTGTCATTTTTACCACTCTTTCATGGTGGTGGAAAAACTGAACCCATATATACTGGTATTTTAATATTAATATAGCCAACACCATGGCTAGGAAGTGAGTACAAAATCTTATAGTATATATGCAACCTATGAAACAGAGAGATCTGACAGTCTATTTAAACAGAGCCTACAGGGAAACCATAAGCAACTTGGAGAGAAAGCTTAGGCTGAGGTTTATGCACTCTGGTTGTTTAAGTTGATAATATGGGAAAACCTCAGTAAGGGGTACTGTGATCTAGATGCCTGCCCTGTAGCACCCCCTGTTGGCCAAGAATAGCACTTCAGGTACTCCCTGACTCAGTTTCCCTTTACCCCAGTTTTCTTTTTTTCCCAGGGATTCAAATAGCTCAGCCCTCCAGGTAGTTCACTCTCATAGTTCAAGCCAACTCCAGTTTAAGGAAAATCCCAAAATAATTCCCTAACAAACATAAGATTCTTCCAAATGGCATGGGCTCCACTCCACCCCATCCATCCTACAGGCTCAGATCCCAGTGACTCTGGGATATAACTCCCAAGCTATTTCCCTGCAGTTCTTCCAGACCCTACCTCAGGGCCTTCCACAGGAGATCAACTAGCTCCCTATGGTTCCTTCTGCAAACTGAGTTTTCTCAGCCCTTTTTGAGGCCCATGTGTTTATCAGGCCACCACCTCACGCCAACTAGTCCAGACCTCTTACACTGGGAGGCAGTTAAATATGGCACAGGCAGGGCTGATAGAACAAACGTGGCTAGCTCCAGGTCTCAAGGGCCAGGCCACAGTACTCTGTTACAGATACCTATATTTAGAGCTGGAGACATTTTTTTTAATGATTTTCCATTTTATTTTGAGAGAATTTAGTTTTATTTCAGTTTCACATAGGAGGCCCTGGGGGGGATTATGTCCTGCCCCAAGCGGGAGAGGGGGGAGACTCCTCAGGAGGGGCTTTCAGTGGTCGTGCCTGTCCCATGAGGCTGGGCATAGATGGCCAATCTAGGCTTTGCAGCCTGGAATATGGGATCAAGGCAGGCTAGGGGACTTTTCATGCTAGCATGACCACTGAGCAGCTCAGCATGACTGTCCAGAGCAGTCAAAATGGGGCATTGTGGGATACATTCCACAGGTCAATTAATTTGAATTAAGTTCCGTTGCGTCTACACTAACACTAAATTGACTTAACAAAGTCGAATTAGGTGCTATGCCACTTGCGGAGGTGGTCTTATTAAGTCGATTTTACAGGCACCTTAATTTGAATCAAGAGTGATGCCAGTGTAGACTCAGGTGTAATTAAGTCAACTTAAGTGACTTCAAGTCGACCTAAGTCGCAAGTGTAGACCAGACCTTAGATTCAAGAATCCTGAAGGACAGCTTTCCACATGGTTGGAGAAACTGCAGTAAATATTCAAGCTTGTATCATTTGTCATTTATTGAAATATTTCTTTTCCTTCTGTTTGGGATGGATTATTGGGTGTCATCTTTTGTATATTATTCTATTTATAATTCTCACGTTCCATAAATTTTGCCCTTATATATTTGCTCATCTTGTCTGCTCCTTATATTGAGTCCCACATTCTTCTGAAGGCACGACTGCTGAAAAGCCTAAATTTTTCCATAGCAATATATAGACGTGAATCGTGGGAAGTTAATGTTGCTGATAAGAAAATTGAAGCTTTTGAGATGTGGTGCTGGCAAGACTTTTGCATATGACCTGGATGGAAAAAAAAGATAAATGCTCATGTTAAAAATGTTATTGGAGAGAAGCAGATCTTGATGTCAGAAATCAACAGATGTATTTTGGTCATATTAGGCATAAAGATAGAAACAACCTTGAGTATGTTATTACAGAAGGAATGGTGGAGGGTCATCATAGTAGGGGACAACCAACAAGGAGATTAATGGGTGGCCTATGGCAGGTCATTAGCAGGTCAGTTGAAGGTAGCAGTGAATTGTGAAGGCTTCCAAAAATTCTTTTATCATGTTACCAATATTCAAACATGAATAAATGGATTTACTTACTTACTAGGAGTCACCATGTAAGCCCGATTGGACTGTGATCTGAATCTGGGGTAGATTGGGGGGTGAAGTTTATGAACTGGGTTAAATCTTGTGATGGATTGAGTTGAATCCTTATTGAAAACGATATATGTACAAGACGTTCATTTAAGATAATTGTAAAGGACAGTTAAAGGGCCACACCTAAAACAAGGCATAATGGAGTCTGCCCAGAAACTGGCACCATGTGGTCAGAGGATTCCACTGGGCATTATACTCTCTCTCTGTCTCTCTCTCACTCTCTCTCTCTCTCTCGGTATGGAAAAAGTCAGGGGAGGGGAGCAGACAAGAAACTGAGAGAGAGTCAGGACCAGAGCAAGAAAGCCAAGCAGCAGCCTGTAAGCAGGGTATGACCCTGGAGAAGTCTAGACAGAGGTCTCAGTCAGGGGTGCTGGGTGAAAAAAGTTCAGGTTGTAAACTAAGAATGTGCTCCTTTTGGTTTTGGTCCCTCCTGCACTCAGAGAAGCAGGACTTTGTACATTCCACGTAAACAAACAAGACTTCATCCAAAAAAAAAAAACCCCACCAAAACCCAGACTCCATCATCAATTGCTACTCCCACTTAAAACATCCCCAGGACCCTGAACTTTGACTAACCACTCAGGTCAAAAAGGGGTAACTGTTACTATTACTGCCTCTCCTCACACCGGCAACACCCAAATAGACTGTCTCCATTAAGATCTTCTTACCATGTGTAGGAAGGCACTATGGCCCCCTCCGGAGCGAGGACAGGCCGCAACAACCGGGCTGGACAGGAGGAGACCTCACAGACAAGTCTCTCCGGCACCCAAACAGCCGGGCTGAGATAGGGCCGGTAGGCCAATCTGCCCGGCAACTCAAGGGCCAGGCAGGGATAGGACCGCACGAGCTGCCCAATCAGCCGCAGCGGGGCAGAGCCTCTCAAGAAAAGGGCAGTATAAGAGACAGGCCCCAGAGCTCAGTCTGGAGAAGACTGCTGCCGGAGGCAGATGTGCTGCCCCACCGGCTGAGGCCTAGGCCAGAGCCAAGACTCCGACCATCCCTGGATCAACCCGGGCCTGGGGACCGGGTAGGGCCTTCTCATAGCTGGACCAGGCAACCCAGCCAGATAGACTGGGCCAAGATACCCGAACCGTGGGACTGGACAACATCCCCTGAACCCTGGGACTGGGCCGAGCCCCCTGAGCAACCTGGGTGGACGATACCCCCTGAGGCCAGACAGGACCTGGAGGAGCTGCCGGCCGCCGAGCTCCCAGAGTCAGGGCAGGACTTGGATGAGCTGCCTGAGGCCACACTCTCCCCTGAGCCCTGTGACCTAGAGGAGCTGCCCCTTGCCGAGGAGCTCCCCGCATTGCCGCCGCTGGATGAGAAGGGACTGGCAGGCCTACCCCAGATGGAGTGCCCCAGCAACCCTGAGGAGTCAGGTATATGGGAGGAAGTAGCCCAGGGACAGCCGTAGACAGTGGCTGAGTCTGGGGCAACCCAATCGGTGTGTTGCGGCAGGAGCCCCGCCGACTCAGTGGCAACGCCTTTGCCACTACCAGGGCCCTGGGCTGGGATGCAGTGGAGACAGGTGGACCTGTGTCCCCATTTCCCCTTTCCCTAACCACCCCCAGGGAGAGCCTCATCCTCACTACCGCACCAAAGGGCGGGACCACTGCCCGCCCGCCCTGTCTGAGGGCCGGGGCGATAGACTGCTTACTCACCCGCCCTGCCTGAGGGCCGGGCCAAGACCCACAAGAGAGCGAACTGTTCCCCCTTTAGGAAGGCGCTGTGGCCTCCCCTGGAGCGAGGACCCAAGGAAGGGCCGCAGCGACCGGGCTGGAGCTAACAGCCTTCCAACACGATGTATTAATCTTTGAGGCATTCAGCAGCCTTAGAAAGCTCTCTGCTGAGGCCTGACAACCAATGGTTTTTGATCTTACATAGACAGGGGCTGCAGAGCACTAATAAAAATGGCCATAGTGCCACCCTCCCTCCTGTTTGGTACCCCTCCCACCAGCAGTCTGACAACCCTGGCCTGTGAGCCCCTACATCCACCCCTTCTCAGGAGCCCCAGCCCTTGAGGAAGCCCCCACTATTATCCTCAGCCAACTCCGTATTTTCTCTCTCCTGCTGGCTTGCGTCATCCTAAGGTAATGGGTCCATCCCACTGCCCAGCCAGTCCCTGGTGAGAGGAGCCACTACAGTTTTGGCAGCCAGCAGTTAGGGCCCACTCGCGGCATGCAGAGTGGGACCCCGGTGCCAGCCATCGTGTGCTGCCAGCCATAATGTGCGCAGATGCTCAAGTTTGGCCTGGCCACCCCTTTGTCATGACGGGGTGGCCAAGCCAAATTTGAGTGAGCAGCATTGTAACCTGGCATGTGGGGGGAGAGGTCACAGGTTTGAGCCAGGCCAAATTTGAGTGAGTGGCCCTGGTTAAAAGTGCTTAGGACACATAGCCCCATGCCCTTTCTCATCTGAAATTTCAATTAATTTGCAGAACAGCACAGCTGGAATACTGAGTGTATGTCACAATTCAGGAGAAGTTGGCAGGGAGGATGGACAGACGAAGGCCCTACAGGCTGAATTTATAAGATTAGTTGCTCAGAGGAGAACCTGTACCCTCCACACTGAAGAGGAGCTGTTGGGGACATTTTGTAGATGAGACCTGCTCACTTAACAGGAGCTGCCACCCAGTTGGCAGCCTAAAGCTACTCCCTAGAGACAGGGAGTTGGTGACAGCCACCACCTTGGCTGACACTCTGAGGACTAAACCAGGGACCTCCTGAGCTAAAGGCATAGGCTGCTAAATCTCACTAGTTGGAGCTCCATCAGTCTCATCTTTTCTGTGGCTCAGGCACAGCGAAGGACCTGTCACATATATTTAGCAATGAGTTTCTGACACTTTAGGTCCACTGAGGACATTTAAAGCATTGAAAACTCAACATACTATGAATTAAGAAGATAAAATCTCAGGGTGGCATGAACTGTATCATCCAAACTTATACTGTTGATTGGTTTAGCGAGGATGTGACACCTCCTCAGGAATAAGGGAAAAGCAAATGCAATAGGAACTAAACTAGAAGAAAAGAAGGTTCAGCCTGCAGCAGACAGATGCAAAATGGACATCCTCAGGCTGCAGTTGCTTGTCTCTTCCAAACTGAAGAGGTGAGCATGCAGAAAAGTATATTGGGAAAGGTTGCTAAGAGAGGGTACACTCACACCCCGTGAGTATTAAGTGATGGCCAGCTAATACAAAATAAATGTTTCTTATGGAAGGGGTTGAATTCCTTCTTTTCTGAAGGTTGGAGTGTGGCTGAAATCATCCCAACGCTATTTTTAAAATTGTAGCTAAATGTCTGAAATACTTGTAACTTACTGTTTCATTTAGTGTTGTGTTTCTTAGTAAAAACTAAGACATTCCTTTTGGACATCAGCTGCTTCCCATGCTTGAAGAGTGCCACCACTACAACACATCTTAAAATAAAGCACACAATTTGTGTAATTGTGACTCTCTAAGCCATTAGACTTCTTTCAGTGTGTCAATGAAAAAGCAGATATGAGAACCAAATGAACCAAATTTATTTGTACTTTCCAAAAAAAACAAAAACAAAAAAACTTTTGTCAAAAGTTCCTCACAAGAGTCTAACAGGGAAACTAAGTAGTCATGGCATAAGGAGCAGAGTAACTGTCATGGATTGCAAACTAGGAAAGAGACAGAAAAATAAATAGATTATCTTCAACAGGGCCACAGGTTAACAGTATATGCCACAATTTCTGTAATAGTACTGATCATGTTTAATGTGTTTATAAATAAACCCGAGAAGGGAATAAAAAATGAAGTGTGAAAACTGCAAGTCATATAAAATTACTTAGGATAGCCAACTTAAGGACCTAACAAAGTTAAGTGAAGAGGCAACACAATAGCAGATGAAATTCAATGTTGACTACTATAAAGTAAATATGCCCATATATATACAAGCAATTTAAGGTAAAAAGTATAAAGCCAGTTAAGGTTAAATTTAAGAGCAATCCACACATGATGCTGTGTGCAAATACGCAGTTAAGCCATCCAACCAATCTTAACTGACATCATACAATAACCACACAATTATGATTAGTGAATAATCTTAGTGTTTGTGGATCCAAACTAGATTTTGTTTTCCTTGGTGTCTACACTATGGTAACAATGTGAGGCGGGGGTGGGAATAAAACCACTAGTGTGCCTTAAAAATCAATTTAACCTAATCTAGGGCCACAAATACTAAAGATGCCTTAACCACAACAAGAGTTTTGCCATTTCCTTCAATGGGAGCAGGGTTCCACTTGTGGTTGTTTCAGGACATCATTACAGGGCAGTGCTGAGGCTGTTTGGGGACCTTCACCTGTGTATTTCCATACTTTAATGTGTTTGGGTTTTTTTAAATTTAACCTTAACTGGGTTTGTCATGCCTGGTTTGGGAATAATTACAACAACCTTGCAATACTCTTACCCTTAAATTCCTGATACACATTCTCAACCTTAGCTCCATTTGAACAAGAAGGGAGCAATTTGTTTGATTGTTTGTTTTTGTCTTCAAATATATATGTGGTCATAAATACTATACTGGTTGTTTACAGTTATTTCAAGGATCAATACTGAAATTAATAGTTCAGGGGGAAAAAATTCAATCAAAAGCTACAATAGAGTTTAGTCTGGTCTCATGTCCCACTTTAGATTAATGTATTTTGTTTTAAACAAAAACTCTTCTCTTCTTCCTAAATGCTCTTGTACAGTATGCAGTTTACACTCAAACAATACCCAGTTCCATCTAAGGACTGGTAAAGTTTTGTTGGAACAGCGAGCTCACTTTACTATTTAATTGTCGATGAATGGATCAGATGGTATACACATTATACATTGAACACAGATGGTATATACACTATATATTGCTTACACCTGAAATTAATATCTCTGTATTTTCCTCTATGCCACAGATTCCTCTACTACTAATGGAACCAAGAAGGCTTTCCCTTTCCAGAATTGTCTAACCAGAACCCCCAGTACTTGAGAGCCATTAAATGAGAATAGATTACTAAAATACAGGTATTCAGAGTAATATATTCCTGTCCTAAAAGAGTCCATCATAAAAACTAGTGACAAATGCACTTTACAACTTTTCACAGAATGAATTAGCATATCTATTGCCTAATGTCAATAGAGTAACAATGACTTACTGATTTTGCTACATCTTCCTCATAACTTTCTATAGATTCATACCATTTACCATAACTTTCCCCTCTTCTGTCTTGTTTTATACCAACATAAAGTTGTCTAAAAAAGGCAGCCTTAGGTAGAGACAAAATAGTAGTAGTCTTTTGTGACCTTGGAGGACACTAGACACATTTTATAAAGTTTGTCCTTTGCCTTTTACATTTGCTGCCTATATTAAGCTGTAATATTTTATTTTGGAATGAGGTGTGTTTCTCACCTTCTATTTATATTTCTCATTATGGGAGCCCTAGTTTTTTTAAAGGTCCCCTGAACATCAGTCCTGTAGAAAATGTTCTTTAGGAATAGTATCCAGTTTTCATGGCATATAACTGGCATTTCTAAACAATTAAGGAGGAGCCTGAAAATGAGCATCTAAAATAACAGTGGTACATGAGGCTCGTGAAGTAACGTTTTCTTTGTAGTGCCATTGCCTTGTTCCCCCTGAGATCAGGAATAAAAAGAAAGCAGTGTCAGATTTTGAAATACTTTATTATATTGCATTAGCAACATTCCTTTTCATTTAGCATTTTTCATTTAAATTGTTAATATTGATTTTCTTATAATATAGTGCAAGAGTCATTTGTGGTTGGCTTTTTTTCATAATTGCAGTGACTTTTGTATTACACTGGAGATGAATATTGATGTAATTGTGTCAAGAATTTATAATGCAATAAAACATGGATGCCACATTGTACAGAAATATCATTGCTCACCATTCTAGTTTAGTTTAAACGATGCCTGTAAAAGTAGTTAGATTATTTTTCTTACCTGTAAATGGTAATTGTCTAGTGCAACAATAGGTCACAAGTTGATGAGTTTCTCTTCACACGAGCAGGCACATTAGCAATTTGCTATTGAGCTAAGTACAGCTCTGTTGCATAATTTACAACTAATGTGCTGCATCATGCATAGGGCCTTTGGCATAAGCAAACATGAAGTTGTATTCTTTGAGGACGGCCCCTACATCTGAGGGACCCAGTAATGACTGCGTTATAGCTTTATTAGAATATTTACTCACTATGATAGAGACAAATGCCGGGGTGAAAGTAACAGTCAAGAGAAGATCTTGTATAGAGCTAATAAATAATGAATAAGTTATGTGTAGCAAGATTGAATTCAGAAGTAGTCAAACATTAACTAACACACACAGGAACATGGTCCAGTAAAGGATATATTACATCATTAGACCAGTAGAAACAAGAATGAAAAGTCAGCAATAAACAACAGAACTTTAGGATGGGTCGCTGTTGACTGATCTTCTATAATTTGATGGTAAAGCTCAATTCACACTGTAATGGGATATTCAGAGTCAGAGCTTGAAAAATCCACTTGCCAGTGGCATATAGGAAACATTCCATTCAATCAATTTCTGACAAATTTTAGATTCCATTTTTAAAAACCTAAGATTTTAGCTCTCATGGTTTAGCCCTTTAGGCCCTTCAAAGTGTGACCCATCTCAATGAAGACAGACAACAACTATCCCTCTGTTGTGGCTTATGACTCTCCCAAGCAGCAGCAGAATGAAATTAACAACATTCTTGTCCGTTTCATGGCTCCTTCACAGAATCCTGTGGAGGGTGTGGAAGTGACAAGAATCATCAATTTTACTCTTCTGTTGTTTGGGAAAGCAAGTCATAGCAACAGATGCAGGCCCTGAAGGTATTTAGGGAAGAAGAGAACCCAAAAAATGAACTCTGAGGGATGACTAGATTAGTTAAGTACCATATAATAATCAGGAAGCTGTGGGTAGTAGATAACTTAGATAGGAATGAATAGAGGCAGTGAAAGAGGCCGAGTAAGAGAGCAAGCTAGAGAGAGAAAGAAAAAGCACCACCTCGTTCCTTCCCATCACACCCCCACCCCAGGAGCCAGAGGGAGTGGCAGTTTAAAATGTACCATATTGTACTAGCAAGAAGCTAATTTGAAAGACTAAGTCCCCAACCTGGTAGGAAGCCTACTTACCCCAGCACTCTCCCTTGTCCAAGCTGGTAGAGATGAGGAGGAGGGGACCAAATATCTCACTATCCTGCCCCTGATTTTGCTGTTGTCGTCTTTGCTTTGCTTTCTCATCAGCTTCTGCATAGCAGGAGTCTGGTAATTTTTCAAGCCTAGCTTTTAATACAAGGTATTTTTATTCTGCTCTTTCAGTGTCAGGGGAGGAAAAGGTGGAAGTCATTAGCTTACACACAGCCTTGAACATTACAGCCTATTCAGTGTGAGATTAAAAAAAAAAGGAAAAGAAAACCCAACAGTCATTAAATTGTTTCTTCAGATGTGGAATTTCTCCCTCCCCCCACCAAAAACATTGACACTTGTTTGAGAACCAGAATAAGCAACACTGAATCCTAGACCTGTAGTAGGTTTAAGGTCTGCTACCTTACATCCCTTTCAGGATTTGCAACCACTGGAACATGGAGACTCTGTGCTCTCCAATCACTTACTTCTACCCTTAGAATGCCCCCAACTTATCATCAGGAAATTTTTCCCATTATTTTTTTTAAAAAGCTATTTTAGGCCATTCTGAGAGGTTTCTACTATGAATGAGTTATATTTTCTTTGCCTCTGAACCTTGTATTGTGGGACTCAGGGTAACTAAGGTATGTCTACACTACAGCTGCTACAGCGACATAGCTACAGCGCTGCAATGCTGTAACGTAGACGCTTTCTGCATCAACAGAAGGGGTTTTTTCCATCAATGTAGTTAATCTATGTCTCCAAGAGGCAGCAGCTATGTCAACAGAAGAATTCATTCATCAACTGAGCTGCATCTACACTAGGTATTAGGTGGATCTAACTAAAGCACTCGGGGTGTGAAATTTTTCACAGCCCTGAGGAAAATAACTGGGTCAATCTAACTTTTAAGTGTAGACCAGGCCTAAAAAAGCTGGTCTTTACAAGCAGAGGGACACAAGAAATTGTGTTGTTGCCCCTTTTTGACCCAAGCAGCCCGCCAAAGGTCAGGGCCTTGGGGATGTTTTATTTGGAAGTGGAAATTGATGAAGTCTGGTATTTTCTTTGAAGCCGTCTTGATTTACAAGGAATGTACAAAGTCCTGCTTCTCTGAACGCAGGAGGAATCAAGAACAAAAGGGCAGTTTCTGAGTTTACAGCTCCAGGTCTCTTTAGCCAATACCATACGCAAGTGCTTTTTACAGGGTCACACTGTGCTCACCAGCTATTGCTTGGCTTTCTTGCTTTTTACTTCTGCTTCTCTCTGTTCTGTTTCCTTGTGTCCTGCTAACTCCTCCCACACACAAAACACAAGCAATACTCAATGAAATCTCTCCACTCGCTGAGTCCAAATTCTTGGGTGGGATCACAGCCACTTTTCTCCTCAATGGAAGGGACCTTCTGACTACCTCATCCTGACAGTTATGTTAATTTAAGGGTTTGTTCACTCTTTGTGATTCATACAGTCACCATAGTCACTTTCAGCATAACAGAGTCAATAATTTGAGGAAAGGGAAACTTTCCATACATTTCTGAAAGATTTTTTTTTCTGCCAAATACATGGCGTATACAGGTTGTATACTCATGAATAATGCAGCCACCCCAAACTAATGCTGGCAAGACATTCATGCAACCCACATTCTTTTAATATTAACTTGATCCTGAATAAGTAGTATATAATGTAGTACAATAACGTTTTATTGTAGCTCTGCCATAATAAAAACTCTTTTAAAAAAATGTATGCAACACCACATCATCTTGCATTTTCCATATATACAAATTCCAAAAGATCTTAATGCACCTAGAATCCGGTGCAAATTTGAATCAATAAAATGCAAAATGACAGTTTTTTAATAATTAATTAAGATTCCTTTTGTCCCTGAATAACACATTCAATCTGGAAAAAGTTTATCAATATTATATCAATGATTTATGTCAACAAAAATATTTTTTCGATTAAGTAATTATATCATAAATCATTATCAGATATCATTATATCATTATCATTATTGGGTTCTATTAATCATGAAGCATCATTTCCATTTTTCTGGGAAAGTTAAAGGACAAACTGTTATTCCTTTCTTAGCAATCATCCTGATATTTACTGGTAACAACAATGCATCCTGGAAGATTATACAAAGACTGAAAGAGCTGCTTTTATGAATACCTGTCAAAAGCATTTGTATTAGAAAGCCATAGGTTTGCTTAATAGAAAGCCAAGACACAAAGCCAGCATTTTTGCAATCTTATTCTTCTCTTGAAAAATTTGCATTTGTTTCATGATAAATATTTTGCAAGTCAGGCCGTGAAGATAAAATAAGTGATTTAGTGTCTTGTGTTCAGTTGTAACTGAAAAGAAGACTCTCTATGCAGATCTCATTAAGTTCACCTAACAAATAGTGGCTGATTTTGTTAATAACTCTTGACAGCATCTTTTATCATGTTTTTAAAAGGTCAGGCACAAATAAAAATATGTTGTTTGCTTCTCATCAGCTCTTCTACGTATCATGAATAAATCCTTAACACCTGCTACTATACATGACTTTTTTCTCCTGAAAGTGAAATGTATTTTAGGGGTTTTTTATAAGAAAAAATTAACAATGCCTATAGAGTTTAACTGAAATAGCTTGTCTTTTCTGCCTAAATTATATTTATTCAATGCTAAGAATTATGGGGTTCTAGCTGCTTTGTAGCAAGGCAAAGTCACTGTAAACCTGGGTCAGCCAGCCAGTTAACCTGTCTTTCTTAGACACCAGCACAAAATCCACTCACCATAGGCCCAGATCCTCAAAGATATTTAAGTGCCTAATTCCCATTGAAACCAACAGGAAATAGGCACCTAAATACCTTTGAGGATCTGTACTGCAGTGGGTCCTCCCAGGTTAGATTATCAAACTGAGGTCCCTTGTAACGTCTTTGACTCTTCTCTCTTCTCTGGCTAGCGGTAGCTCTGCATGGAGCAGGTTTTTTTAAAGAGAAATTGGGAGACAGTTATCAACAACAAGCTGGACATAATGGAAAGCTTTCTCAAAGAGGAGGATCTTGACTAGTCTAACCTCTTCTGGAAATTTTTTCCACAGCAAGATCCTCTCATCTGCCATTGCCTTATTTCAAG
Organism: Emydura macquarii macquarii; assembly: GCF_026122565.2. Lineage (NCBI taxonomy): Eukaryota > Metazoa > Chordata > Testudines > Chelidae > Emydura > Emydura macquarii. The sequence goes on from NW_027130613.1 coordinate 62,495, forward strand.
CACGCATATGCTTTTTTGAGGGTAGAACTGATTAGAATATAGGATTTCCATCCCACAGGAAATTGCAATATTTTGCTATATATATTGCAATCTTTTCTTATGTATTGGTGTGAAAAATAGACTTAAACACTTTTCATGTCACAAAAGAGCCCCAAGGGGCAGTAGAGGGAGAGACCATCATGCATCATGGGAGAGAATGGAAGGGACCCCAGAACTACAACTCATGAAGCAATGGGCAGCTCAGTAGGACACAGAAATTGATGTCAACCCAATGTGAAACGAAGCCTTTTCTTTTGGTTTTCCTGATGGAAAATTCCACCAAATATAAATCTTTTTCTGGAGAAAATTCTAATTGTTACAAAATTCCATTTTCCAGCAAGAAAATGTTTTGTTTCCGATTTTTCCAGCAGCTCTAGTTCTGGGCTTTGTGATCTGCCTTACCCCAGAGATGTGTGACTTTCTTAGCAGTTATTAGAAATGCAGGGACAGAATCCCAAATAAAATCCAGACCATTTGCACCATTCAGACAGCTCAGAGGGATTACATTCTGGCTACAAATTCCCATCAGGGAATTCCCTCAGTCATGACCAGTTGCAAAGGGCATAACAACGTCCTGACAGCCTGCCCTTCCCTTCGGTACCAGGCAGCACTTTGCCTCAGCAATGGAAGTGGTCTGCACTCTCCAATGTAGATGATACCTGACCTGTTAATGGCTTTGGAGATCACGACTAAGGCATTGACCTGTTAGCAGAAGCAGACCGGAAGCCAATGGAGGGTCTGGAGCACTGGGACGAAATGTTCACAGCAGCTTAATCTAGGGAGGATATGAGAAACCACTTTCCACAAAAGCTGGAACTTTGCCATTGTTTTCACATTCAGCTTCAGACACAGTCATTACATTTGGCAAAGATGGCAAACAATAGGAGGAGGTGACAAATGCATACATCTCTGTGGCCAGGTTTTCATTGGGAAGGAAGTGATGATGATTCCCAGCAGGCTAGAGGAGGAAGAAAGTGGCTCCTTCTAGTAACTGGCCTTACCCAATCCTGTGGGCTTAGTCATGAGTCCAACAGGATCCTGAGGCTCGACACCATTTTGTATATTCTTTTTCTCTCCTTTCCCTACTTTGTCATAGCAGCTGAAGCCTATCAGAGAATCTGCCCAACAGTATTTTCTGTAGTTTTCTACACAACAAAACATATCAGTCAGTTTAGATAATATAAGGTCTTGTCTACACTCAAAAGTAGTATTGCTTTAACTATACTGGTAACAAGACCCTTATTATGGGCACAATTATACCACTATAAAAGTGTCTGCACTGGTATAGCTTATCCCAATACAGGAACGGGAATAAGCTATAGTGGTATAACTACTTCACACCAGAGGATCATTCTGTTATAACTATATCAGGGTTTTTTTTTAAAATCACACCCCTAGTTATACCAGAACAAACCACGCCTAAGAAATGTCCATGAACCTTCATTCAAATTCAAACAAATTTTTTTAGAGATTTGAAAAAGTCCTTTAAACTTTTTTTCTCTCTTTTTCATTTCTGACTCACAACTCTGCACTTCCGGGCTGCACACAAGACTAGGAGGAAACACAATTTTCTGGACTAAAAAAGAGTCAGTAAGAAATTTTTCACAGTTACATTGAAATTTTGACTTTTCAAATCATTTTGATCAACTAGTGATCAGAGCATGACATGACACAACATGCAAGAAATGGGGAGTTCTAGAGAATTAATACCTGATACATTAGCCAGTCAAATAGTGGAGCTAATGCCATTCAATATTTAATAACAAATATTGCTTGTATGCTTTCAAGGCTTGCCTGAACCTCTCGCAAAGTGAGCTCCACTAATTTTCAGTAGTCCAACTTCTGTCTAACCCACCTGAGCCTCAAACTCTACAAAATAAATCAAGTGTCTCATTAACCTAAACAGAAAGTGCTCTCAGAATTAGGCCTCTGACCAGACCTGACTTCATGGGGAAAGCCAAAGGGAGGATCCTTCCTCCTCTCTCCTGGCTTCCCCCAGAACTGACATTTGATTGGAGCAGTCAGCCCTGTTTATTTGGACTGCTGGGCCCTGATTGGTCACTGCCTGCTTACAGCCCTTCTAGCTGCTCAAGGACCAATTTCAACTGGTTCCATCAGCAGCTTACCCAGTGAGGCCTTTCTAGACAACACTTGAAGGACCAAACTCATTATCCTTATCACAGGGATTGCTACTCACTGTGGGGGCATCTTCTTGGGGCTCATCAGGAGATGACCTCTCAACTAGTCTGACAAACTAGTTTGCTTGCCATATGGTATCTCTCTCTGTGGACTTGACAGTTCTCTCTTCATGGGCTGGCCCTCTGGCCAGTTCGTGGTAGTTCTCCTCTTCTGGGCTATCAAAGTCCCTCTGAACAAACTGTCCCAGGCAGTCCTCTCCACTGCCCAGACTATGCCACTTCCCCAGTGGCTGAGAGGGAAACCTGGGCCGTCCCTGTACTCTGGGTTCCAGTTCAGAGACCCTATTCTCCAGCAATGACAATCTAACCAGTCTCAGACCCTGTCACCATTTCCCTATGCTCTTTTCCATCTTCCTTCCTTTTTCTTCCAGCTAACTCCTGGGTTACCACTGGTGCCTTCTCTGTTCCCTGTGGCTACTTTACCCTCTCTTAGGTTCTTGCCAGAGTCTGTTTTCCCAGATAAGATTCCAGGATTTACTCCTCCTGGGCCACCTCTCTATCTTTTACCAACCTCCCGCCTCCTCTAGGAAGTGACTGCAGAGTTACTCCCTTCTGCCCCCTATTGCTCTCTACTAGTTTTACACTTGCTGAACCTACCCCTGCTCAGCTGAACTTCATCATCAGGCAGAGGTTAGCAGCCCTGACAATCGTCCAGATTCAGCCCATCACTGGGTTAATTGGCCCTTTCTACCCCTTCAGGCCTTGTGTGGGATAAACACCACATCACTGCTTTCTAGGGTGTGCCAAGGCTGCAGGGTCTCTGGCAAGGGGCAGCACATGCTGGGTCCCAATTTCTACAGTTCTTAGTACAGTAACAAATGTTCAGCTATCTTTTTCTAATCGGATTCCTTCCAGACCTCTTATGTGGAAACAATTGTTGATGCCCACAGCAACCACAGTGCACAGTATTATATAAACACCTCTGGGTAGTTCAACAGAGAGCCAATTGGCACACAAAGTTTCACAAACAAGAGCCTTCATAAAAGTGATGAAGCCAAACGCCCAATTTCCAAAATGTTTGTGCTTTTGAAGACTGGGTTGTTTTTTTGTTTTTGTTTGGTGGGGGGGAAGGCTTGTTTGGCTGTCTATTGGTTGTTTTGTTTTTCCGGTTGTAATGTCTGTAACAATGTGTTAAATAAATATAGCTATACAAAAATAGATGATTGTATGCAATGCATATAATAAAGAACATATAATTATAATGCACAATAGGTAAAATTTTATTTCAATGAAACACCAAATTTATCTCCTCAATAAGGAAAGACGTGGTACCACACAATGGAAAAGCCTTTGAAACCTAAAATCCTTTGATAGCATGATGTTGTTTGAACAGCTAAAGTGGATTATGATTCCACTGGGTAGGTATGTACTTTAGCATCCCACACTGTATTAAAGAGGATAAAAATTCAGGAAGCAACTGCCATCAGGAAAAAATTTAAATAGAATTTCTCTGTTGGTAAAATTACCACTGATATTTTCCACTTTACAGAAGAAAAGTAAAGCTGTGGGTTTGTATTAGAACAAAATTTATTCATAACAGGATAGATATATACACAGAGAGGGAGACAGAGTGAGTGTGTGTGAGAGAGAGACACACAAAGGACATCAAAAGAACAATATTAACATTGCAAAGTCAAGCACTGAAAAGTTAGGCAATGCCAAAATTAAAGTTGCCTGTGTAACTTTACTTCGGCCCCTTTGTGTGTATGCATTATGACACAGTCTTTAATTACATGATCACATGCTGTTTTTTCCACAGGACTCTTGCCTCATGATTCTGTCCTCACTGGGCATGCTTATTCCTCTCACAGCTCCTACTACTGACCAAACTCTGCTTACTCCAGCCCAGGGCTACAGGACTTCCCTGTAATGGGACAGAAGGACTTCCCTGTAATGGCTGCTCCAGTCTGTGGCGGGGATGGGCATGGAAACTGAGAGCAGGAAGTCTGTCTCTCCGGTTCTCTCAATGACCTCCACCCCCCTGCTGGTGCCTCGGCATCATAGAGGAGAAAGACATCTGATTCAAATGCAGAGGGGACAAAAGTCAGACAGGGTCAGTGAAAGGAATAGATCGGGGTACAGAGCCTAGTGAGATGGTGGCTGGAGTAAGGGTGAGACAAACTGGGAGTGAGACTTTGAAGAGAATACCGGAACTGGTTGGGCAAAGAAACTTGGACTATGCGGAGACTGTGAATGGGAACCAGAGAGACTGGGACTGGTTAACAGGGAAGGCAAGCACTGCTTGAGCAGGAGACTGGGAGCTGTGGGGAGAGACTGGGCCTGGGGGCCAGTGAGAGAAATGGAGAGAGTGGGAGAGTCAGCAGAAAGGGAACAGAGATCAGTAGAGGAGTGGAGGAGGAGACTGGGACTGGCTGGATCAGGAGACTGAAACTAAGAACCAATAGTAGTATAGGAGGGCCAGTTCTAACAAGTAGCTGATGGGCAGGGAGAGAACAGGAACTCCTTGTTCTGGCACAAGGATCCAGGAGGTATTGTGAGGAAGATGGAGATTGGATGAGTTGATGGTGAGGGAGACTGGAACTGGTCAGATGAGAAGTCGGGAGACTGGGACTGGCTGGGCAAGAGGCAAGGAGACTGGGGACAAGGAGTTGAATGGGGGGAGGTTGAAACTGAGATTGGTTAGGTAAGGAGATGAGGACAGGATTGGGTGTGAGGATGGGAAGAGACTGAATGCTGGCAGGAAATTGAGTCAGACACTAAGCCCAGAAGGGGAAACTTGGACTGGCTGGACAAAGAGACCAGGACTGGGATTAGAAGCCTGGGGAGTGGAAACTGGGATTGGGTGGGAAAGGAAAATGGGCTTGAGACAACGAGCCAGGATGGGGAAGAGACAGGACTGGAACAGTACAAGTTGGAGGGAATGAGGCAAAAATAGTCATGCTTGGAGGAAGGTAGAAGGGTGAAGGTAGAAAAGGTGATGACCACTAAATAAACTTCCTTCTAAAGATTGGAGTGGAACCCTAGATCCCTGAGTTTCATCATCCCTCTGCTCTTCAGTAACTATCTTTCAAATCTATTGTTAAAGTGTGTGTCTTACCCCACCCCCCTAGAGCTTCTCCACACAGAGAACAACAACCTAATACTGCTATCAGTTACTCCATTAGCTCAAGTGGCAAAGGACTGGATGATTGATCCAAAGATTTCTCTCCTGCTGATGACCCATGGTATGTCGAATATGTTGCCTTATAATGGAATTTCTGTTTTTTCAGCTTACCTTTTTAAAAACCCAGGAAATTACACACAAAAAACGATGATAAAATAACATATTGAGGTTGCAAAGACAAGTACTCAAAAGTTAGGAAATGTCAGATTTAAGGTTGCCCATGCAGTCTTAATTCGGCTCCCTTATGCGTATGCATTATGATATCGTCTTCATTAATATACTATGCACATGCTATTTTTCATAACCTTCTTCACATACTATTTGTCCACAGGACCCTGCCTCCTTCCATGCACAGGGTGGAAATGAACAGGGGATGAATCAACAATGTGTAATGAAGGAGGCTGCTGTCTCTAGGATCTCTGTCACATTTGCAGCAGATGTTGGAAGGTTTGTAGGAATGAGGCACAGGAATTACAGAAAGGCAAAAGATGGTTTCATGGTTCAGGCAGTTGAATGCTGCCTAGAAAATGGATTCTATCCCTTCCTCTGCCAGAGTTCCTGTGTGATGCTAGTCAAATCACTCAAACCCAGGTTTTTGCAGGTGTCAGTTCCTCATTTTCTAGGTACCTGATTTCAGACCTGGGGACTCATTTGCAGAAGTGCTGAGCACTGACAGGTGCAAACTGAAGGCAATGGGAGTTGCACTTTGACTTATCAAGTTCTATATGTTGCTAAGTACTCTGAAAAATCAGGCCCTAAGCATCTCAAACTGGGTACCTAAAAGTGGTGGATACTTTTGACCTTAATTCCTCTGTACCTCAGTTCCCCATCTGTAAAATGTAGATAATAATTCCCTCTGCTGTGAAGATAAAAAAGGGTCATGTAGTGGGACACCTACCCCTTTGGTTGCAGAAGCTGGAAGGGATGAGGAGGCATAGGCTTTCAGGAAGAGCAAGCTGGGTCTTATGGTTAAGACAGTTGAATGCTGCCCTGGGGTACCGGATTTTATCTCTGCTGAAGTGCTATATAATTCTAAGTGCTCTCAGAAATCAGGTTTTAGACATCTTTAGGGCACCCAAAATTAGTTGATACTATTCACCTTAATCTCTCTGTGCCTCAGTTCCCCATCTGTAAAATGTGGATAATAGCACTTCTCTACCTCACAGGGAATTCTGAAAATAAAATCACTAATATTTGTGAAGCAATCAGATACTATAGCCATGGATGCAATAGAAAAGCCCTTGAGGAAATTAATAATTCTGTAGTTCTGTCTTCAGAGCAGGGTTTGAATAGCATACAGTAAGTGTGGCATGAGGCCACATATTCAACAATGTGGGGAAAACAAAATTTGGAATACCTGCTCATTAAGTATACTCTTGCTTCATCACATGCACGATGCATGTGCTCAAGTAATTAAATGTTCTCACAATACCTATGTACAAGAGGACTGAACTAAGGTTTCACAGGCAGAGGCATTGCCTAACTTTTGAGTGTTTGACTTTGTGACCTTAACATTCTTTTAACATAGCTTTATTTTTTGTCTATACACACATAGATAATTTACTGGGGGCACAGGTAGCAAACCCTGTGCCATACCTCATGGCCCCTCTTCTTCTTCTACAGGTACATTGCCAACAAGAGGAAGATTAGGGAAAGTGTGGGCCCCTTAGAGAATGAGGGAGGCAACCTAGTGACAGAGGATGTGGAGAAAGCTGAGGTACTCAATGCCTTTTTTGCCTCTGTCTTCACAGACAAGATCAGCTCCCAGACTGCTTCACTGGGTGGCACAGAATGGGAAGGAGGCGAACATCCCGCAGTGCTGAAGGAACAGGTCCAAGACTATTTAGAAGGATTGGACATACACAAGTCTATGGGGCCGGATGCAATGCACCCGAGGGTGCTGAGGGAGTTGGCTGAGGTGATTTCAGAGCCATTGGCTATTATCTTTCAAAGCTCGTGGCAACAGGAGGAGGTCCCTGAGGACTAGAAAAAAGCAAATATAGTGCCCATCTTCAAAAAAGGGAAGAAAGAGGATCCAGGGAACTACAGACCGGTCAGCCTCACTTCAATCCCTGGAAAAATCATGGAGCAGGTCCTTAAGGAATCCATTTTAAGGCACTTGGAAGAGAGGAAGGTGATCAGGAACAGTCAACATGGATTCACCAAGGGAAAGTCATGCCTGACCAACCTGATTGCTTTCTATGATAAGGTGACTGGCTCTGTGGATGTGGGGAAGGCGGTAGATGTGATATACCTTGACTTTAGCAAAGCTTTTGATACTGTCTCTCATAGTATTCTTATCAGCAAGTTAAAGAAGTATGGGTTGGATGAATGGACTATAAAATGAATAGAGAACTGGCTAGAGCATAGGGCTCAAAAGAGTAGTGATCAATGGCTCCATGTCTAGCTGGCAGCCAGTCACAAGCAGAGTGCCCCAGGAGTCGATGCTGGGGCTGGTTTTGTTCAACATCTTCATTAATGATCTGGAGGATGGGGTAGATTGCACCCTCAGCAAGTTTGAGGATGACACTAAGCTGAGGGGAGTGGTAGATACCCTGGAAGGTAGGGATAGGATACAGAAGGACCTAAACAAACTGGAGGATTGGGCCAAAAGAAATCTAATGAGGTTCAACAAAGAAAAGTGCAGAGTTCTCCACTTAGGAAGGAAGAATCCCATGCACGGCTATAGACTGGGGACCGACGAGCTAGGCAGCAGTTCTGCAGAAAAGGACCTGGGGGTAACAGTGGATAAAAAGCTGGATACAAGTCAGCAGTGTGCCCTGGTTGTCAAGAAGGCTAAGAGCATATTGGGCTGCATTAGGAGGAGCATTGCCAGCAGGTCGCGGGAAGTGATTATTCCCCTCTATTCGGCATTGATGAGGCCGCATTTAGAGTATTGTGTCCAGTTTTGGGCCCCCCACTACAAAAAGGATGTAGACAAGTTGGAGAGAGTCCAGCGGAGGGCAACAAAAATGATTAGGGGGCTGGAGCACAGGACTTATGAGGAGAAGCTAAGGGAACTGGGCTTGTTTAGTCTGCAAAAGAGAAGAATGAGAGGGGATTTGATAGCAGCCTTTAACTGCCTGAAAGGGGGTTCCAGGGAGGATGGGGCTAGGCTGTTCTCGGTGGTGGCAGATGACAGAACAAGGAGCAACGGTCTCAAGTTGCAGGGCGGGAGGTCTAGGTTGGACATTAGGAAAAAGTTTTTTACTAGGAGGGTGGTGAAGCACTGGAATGGGTTACCTAGGGAGGTGGTGGAATCTCCATCTTTAGAGGTTTTTAAGCTGAGGCTTGATAAAGCCCTGGCTGGGATGATATAGCTGAGGTTAGTCCTGCTTTGAGCAGGGGGTTGAACTAGATGACCTCTGAGTTCCCTTCCAACTCTAATATTCTATGATTCTATGATTCTTTGCCCAATGCTGCCCAATCCCATTTCAATCAGTGCACAGGATGGAGAGAGGGAAAGAGAGCAATTGCAGGGAAAGTAGTGCTCAGCCCCTGCACCCCAGAATGGAGCATGTTCCATTGCTGTGTGCAGATGGTGTATGTGGAGCCTGGGTACAATAAGGACCTGCGAGAGGCTGGAGCATGCTTACTGCAGAGGGAATCTTCAGAGACTTTAGATGACAAATTCTAACAAGTATCTACTGAGCATGTATGAACTGAGTTTTTTTCCCCAAGAACTTGTCCAAATTTGAGTCAATTTTCATAGGGACAGCAAAAGGCATATCTTTGACACCCAGACAATCTCCCACTGCTCCAAAGCATGGAGGTGTTAGAGCTTCTCCACAAAACATCTAAATATTTTTTTACTATGCACAAACAATGTATTTTTTCCTAATCTCATTCTCAGAAACTGATAAACTGTTTTAGCTAAAACTTTCTGAACCAATTCAGCCTGAGGCAGACACCCAGCATGGGAAATTTCATCATGAATGGTTTATGTTTGGCAAAATCCTAAACAACTGAAAACAATGTTTTATCATGGCAAATGTCAGGCAACCTTAAATATAGATGTCACCACCTACACTACATAAAATATAGAGAGACAGAAAACACAACTGGGTGTTGTAATATACACATGCACACAAATACTTGCCAATTATAGTACTGTATTGTGATTTTGGTTATGGGGAGACCTGTTGATACTTTATCTATTATACAAAATACAGACCAGAGGGGTTTTTTCTATGAATTTAGTAAAATTTTAAAACGTCCATGAACCTTATCTAGGAAGAAAAATATATTTCTTAAGGTTACTCTGTTATGGTTTTTACTGCATTTACTTTGACTCCTGAGTACATAACAGGGGACCCAAAACCTTTGAAGTAAATTGTTGGGGGTGGGGTTAAATAATAATCTAACTATTAAAATGGCAAAGCAATACAAGAATAACAGGGAAAACAGAATGGAAATGTTGTGGAAGGATTCTGAAACTGGCATGTGGTGCTCCTGCCATCTTGTGGTTTTCCTGTATACAATCATATTTACAATGACTTTTAAATGGAATTTAAGAGGCTCCCATGGCATGCATGTAACACAGCCCTGCCAATAAAAGTCATATGCATGAATGGTTTAGTCAGACAGACACCTTAAATTTAATAATGAATTCCTAGCATACTTTGAAGAGAGAATTATTTGTAAAATAATAAATCATTTTGCTACAGGATGAAACCCTTTTAATAGTTGGTAAACTTCTTTTATACTCTCCCCAGTTACGTTCAATCCCCCTACAGAAAAATATACTTAAATGTCCTTGATTCTAACTTGGGACTAAGTACAGCTTTGATAAGAAGGTGAAGAAAGCGGTCGTAGTTTTCTGGGATTGACTTGTTACAGTGTATCCTATCTTCAGCTTCTGACATATATGCAGCCCAGTTAACCTTGTGGAAATTCCAGGTCAGCTTTAGCATTGATTCAATCACTGGAACTCCGCTGCCATCATGCAGAATAGTGGGGTGGTTTTGGCCATGAGAAAGATTTCCAAGCACATTCGTGAAACTTGCGAAGCAACAATGCCATTGTCAATTTTGCAGAAACCGCATTTTCAGTCAAAAATATATTTTAAACAGGAAATTCCTGACCAGAAGGAGGTGAAAGTTACTGGCAGACCCAGGACTATGAGCAGAGACTCCTCACAGCTGGCAATTGCCCTGAAGAGACTGACCCTTGAAAACTGCAGCATTTCTGTGGAATGACCCAGGCTAAATTCTGACTGTTTGAAGTCCACAAAGCTGTTTTGTGGAGCTGGCCTGCAACCATTTTCTAACTGATTCTTCCCCCAAAAAAGGGAAATTAGAGAGTAGGCAATAATTATCCAAGACTTTTGTACCCTAAGTTGGCTTCTTTAACACTAGCTGGTTTCTAGTGGGCCTAGCAGGCCTCTAGTGGGTTTCTAGCTGTTTATCCTTTGTGAGGGAGGCTTTTAGGATTCCTACTGCAGAGGAATAGTCAGACATAATTTTCTCCTCATGGCTGTGGCAAACTAATATATTGCTGTACCTTTATTTTGCAGCGTTTTACCCATCACCAGATCTCTGCCAGCAATGCCCAGTTTTCCTCCTCTTTCTCCATTTCTGATAGGACATCAGTAAAACTAGAGGACTCTGTGAAACATGTTTTGGGAGAAGGGAGTGGTAGCTCGAGGTTGGTAGAGAAACCATAGGAAAGCACAGACTGTTTACACCAGCCAAGAATTTCACCATGCCAATAGACTCTTCAGCTCCTGCATAGGATAACTTTCTGCCCCTTTTGAACCACTGAAGCAACACAAAAGGTCTGGAGTAGGGGCAAGGATCTGGCCCAAATTACCAGTAATGGGACTTGAATACTACTCTGCATCTTGACATGATGATGGGGAGAGACATGAATCAGGAAAATGGTTGTACCCATTTGATTCTTCATGAGCCAACCCTGCTGTTGGTGAGAGTAGACTGGGGGTTGTACTGACTTATTCCACTGGAGGACTGGCAGCAGCACTCTACTCCACTGCTTCCTCAGTTTGCCCCAATACACCATTTCCCTCTCCTAGTACACATAGATGGTGCAAAGTGGCTGGATTGTACTGGGGAATCTTCTCACTATTTTAAAGAACGTTTGAAAGGGACTGTGACCCATCCGTGCCTGGGGTAGCCACCTGATAATGCCAAGGTCAGGGCAGGCTGCCAAAGGAGAGCAGATTCTCCCAGCACTGGTGGGTGACACTGAAGTCAGACTTCCCAACTAGCCACAAACAGTACTTCTGGTTCCCCACACTGGTTATCAAGAAGCCAGCACACAAATATACAGAGCCCCCTTTACTGCATTTCAGTCTCTGGCTCCCAATCAGCCACTAGGTCCAGTAAAGAGACCAGTTATTTAAACTCTATGCTTTTTACCAAAAGGTGTCTCCTGACCTGTCAGCCACAGTTCCAGATCAATATAAGTTTGGATCTTACCCAAAATACCACGCTGCCAGCCAATCCTTTAATAACTACAACTAAAGGTTTATTATAAAAAGAAAGGAACAAACGATAAGAGAAATGTTAAAGGATTAAAGCAATCAGATACATACAAATGATTTGAAAGTCCATATATATCAGGTTTCTAGAGGAATTGTGGAGTTTTCAGGCTTGTATAGTCCCTCTGGTATACATCCAGTACCTGGATGGGTCTCAGTCCTTTGTTTCACAGCTTCAGTTGATGAGCTGATCCAAATGTAGGTAGGTGGCTGAAGGCTGAATCTGACTGAAGACCAAATGGATTCCAGGCCTCTGCCTTTTATGTCCTCTGGCCCTTGCCATGCTGCTTGTGGAATTTCACAGGAACCAAAATGGAGTCCAGAGTCACTTGAGCAAGTCCTGGTGACTCATCAGGTATATCCCTGGCTTCTTCCCCCGGACCCCTTGCATCTGTGAATTTCTTAATGGGCCATCAAGCAGGCTTTTTTTCTGCAGCCAACCTGTCTGGGGTGTGACCCAGACAGCACAATTTGAAATACAGATCTATCAAACATATCCATAACTTCCATTACACATATAACACATGAACGTAATCATTATCATCTTACTTGGCACATTGTAGCCTTTCTAACAGTACCAGACATGGCATATCTCACTCACATGAATCACTATGATTTGACCTATTGATGTTAAATAATATAATAAATGCCCCCCCCCCCCCCATCCAGCCAGCGTGACACCCCCAGTGCGAGACTGGTGTAGAAGGGAGTAATCCGAGCTCCTGAATACACCTCAAGGGCCCCCTTATCCAGCCAGCGTGACAGGGATAATCAAAGATGTGCCAACACTGGAAAGATTCTTACTAGGAAGGGTGGCTAACACATGGTCTGGCATGTTATTAGTAGAGTTCCACACACTGGAAGGCTTCCCATTGCATGAATGCTCCTTTCTGGTAGTTTGATTCTTCACCATGGGCAGGTGAATATGTTCACAGTGCTGAAAAGCACAATCTAGTTGTAACCTTTACTAGTGAAAGAATGATCAGTGCTAAGCATGAAGCAGAAAATATAGATCAGTCCTGATTTAAGAGTTTGTGTCTCTTCCTGTAATAGAGACTTTTGAGACCTAGAGATTATAAACTTGGAAAGTCTGAGTGTGAACACTTCCTGTTCACTCCTTTGTGGATAAGGGTTGTTAGATCACACAGAAATCAGAACTTGGATTTCAGTATTAAAAAATTAAATTAAATTACTCTTTACCAGTGTTACAAAAAAACCAAGTGTATATATGTTTTAGAAAGAGGGCATGAATATAGCATTAATCACCAACCACTCAGATTGTCAACAGCTAACCTGTTAGCATCTGAAGAATAAACTAGCCTGGGATATTTGAGAGGAGGAGACCTTGCAGATGTAGCATTTCTATTCAGAGATTTATAGCAGGAGCAGCAACCAGTTAATGGTGGTCAAGTTGTATAAGACCTCATTTTCCTAAGTACTCTCTCTCTTTCTCACATATGGCATCTGAAGAGCAAGCTTCTATAAAACAGTTGTAGGTCCATAAGGCCTCCTCCATGACATTATGAGTATTTCATCTTTTAATCCATATTTGAGGTACTGTGTTATGATGTGTTTGATGGTTTGGATGTTCTCACCATCTGCCACACAAAGGTGCATCAAGCAACCACATCTTCCATGGCTTGTTTGGCTGCAATTCAGTATGGTCCAAAGTCTGTGTTGCAGGCCAAAACTGGGAGGGCAGCTTGTTGGGTCAGTGATAATGTGTTTGTCTGGAATGGTGGATAAGGTCTGGATACTTTACCAGTCCTTGGCCAGAGCCAGAGAAATGAGGTGGTCACATGTCGTCCATAGTGGTTTAATGATTTCAGGCGTTTTTGGGATACCCTATGGGATGGGAAGTTTCGGGTAGCCTTTGGCACACTTAAGTTCTTATGTGGTGGCTATGTCTCAATGAATAGCTGGAGTTTCAGTGTTTGCTAGTACAGAAAGCCACAGTAGAAGCACTGATTTCAAAGTTTCTGGGATTATTTGCTATCTGATTCGGCTGCTTATCCACAAGCTGGTTATGGCAGCTTTTTTGTCCACGCCGGTGCATGGTACTCTGCAACTGAGTACACTAGGACCAATTCCAATGTTCATAGCATGAGGGCAGTTGATCCCCAGCTTGTTCCCTCTAACTTTTGGATAATGTTGACACGAGTCTTAACTTTGGAGGCTTCTTTCTTGAAGTGGTCATAAAGAAGGGTGTGCAGTCAAGAATGACACTGAGATATGTTGGCTTTAGGTCATAATGCACGGTTTCACAACAAAACTTGACAGTTAAAGTGTTTTGTGCTGTTCTGTTTTTAAGGTGAAAAGTAAAGACTACTAATTTCCTCAGATTTGGTCTCAGTCGTCACTTTTAGAATTACTCCTCTGTGATCTCAAGATCTGATGTACAGGTCACTTCAGGTTCTTTAAAGATATGGTCCTGTGTTTCAAGTGCCAAATCATCAGCAAACACAAACTTCTGTGCTCTCGTTCCAGGCCTATTACTTGTGGAGACATTGAAGAGTGCTGGAGTGAATACAAAGCCTTGTGGTAGTCCATTATTCATTATTTCTAAGTACTAAACACTCATAGCTGCCATTGAGGTCAATGGGTGATGAGAGTTCTCAAAACATCTAAAATCAGTCATAATGGTTTTCACATTATAAAGTCTGTTTTTAGTCACTCTTAAGCTTCTGAAGTCTTCCCCTTTCAGGCTGAAATCTTCTTGATATGTTCTCTTCCTGAACATATATTATTATAGAAAGTTTGGGCAAAAATTGCTCACACATTTTCAAGTATGAAGATAAAGTGAAATGTTTTCCACTTTCTCATTTATTTAAAAAAAAATCTCTTGCAACCTTTTATGAACAGATTTAGCACCAAAACTACTGAAGAAAAAATAAATAAAATCTGAAAAAATAGCCAACTTTTGGTTTTGATTTGACTGAGTTATGACTCATTGAAAATTGCATAAGCAGTATATTTTTAACAATGATAGCACTAAATACCCAATGCTACTCCCACTATGTGACCTGTTCGTGCCTAGGGTAGCCACCTGAAAATGCCAAGGGCAGGGCAGGCTGCAAAAGGGTAACACTGAAGTTAGACTTCCCTGCCAGCAAACTGTGCTTCTTGGTTATCAAGAAGCTAAAACAAAATATACACAGCCCCCTTTATTGCATTTTAGCCTCAAGGTCCCAATCAGACACTAGATCTAGTAAAGAGCTAAGTTATTTAAAACTCTATGCACTTTACCAAAAAAGTTCCCAAAGGTCAGCCATATTACCAAATCGTTATAAGTTTGGATCTTACCCAAAATACCATGCTGCCAGCCAATCCTTTAGTAACTAAAACTAAAGGATTATTATAAAAGAAAAGAAATAAACTATAAGAGAAATGTTAAATGATTAAAGCAATCAGATACATACAAATGATTTGAAAGTTCATATATATCAGGTTTCCAATAGAATTGTGGAGTTTGCAGGCTTATATAGTTCCTCTAGTGTACATCCAGTATCTGGATGGGTCTCAGTCCTTTGTTTTACAGCTTGAGTTGCAGATGATTTGATCCAGAGGTAGGTAAAGAATGAAGATTGAAGACTAAAGATAATATGGATGTGGTGCAACTGTCTTTTATGACCCTTGGCCTTTGCTATGCTGTTTGTGGAAATTTACAGAAATAAGATGGAGTCCAGGGTCACATGAGTAAGTCCTGGTGACTCATCAGGTGTAGTTTTAGCTTCTCTCCCTGGGCCCATTGTACCTGTGTTTTTACTTAATGAGCCATTAAGCAGCTTATTGCTGCTGCCATCCTGTCTGGGGTGTCATCCAGAAACACAGCACAAACTCACATACAGATATATCAAACAAATCCATAACTTCCAAAACAAATAGGACACATACACATAAACAAAATCATCATATTTAGCAAATTGTACCCTTTCTAATGGTACCTGATATGGACTATCTCACATGAATTATTGTAATTTTGAAACATTGATGTTACATAATATTATAAATGGTCTCCCTAATCCAGCCAGCCTCACACACCAAAACCAACCACAACTGATTTAATTGGTACATTATCAGGGCTTAAGCTCACAGTGCACAGAGGATCCCTGTGTGCCAGTTATTATTACAGAGAGAGACAAGATGGGTGAGGTAATATCTTTTATTGGACCAACTTCTACTGGTGAGAGGTACAAGTTTTTGAGCTACACAGAGCTCTTCTTCAGGTTGGGGAAGGAAATTAAAGGGTCTGCTATTATTATCATTATTTATTTGTATTGCAGTAGCACACCAGAACCTCAGTTATGGACCAGAACCCCATTGTACTAAATCCTATACAAAGCACACAAAAAAAGATGGCCACTTCTTCAAAGATTTTACAACCTAAGAATAACCAAAAGACTACAGGTGCAGACAGCACCAGGAAACAATGAAACAATACTGCTAATGTCTGTGTGCTGAAAAATTCAGTGAAGGTATAAAGTAAGTGAGGGATGGCTCTGCAGGAACCTTACCTTGTCTTTATTATAGTGGCACTGGTAACACCATGTGGCAGGGGCGGTTCACTCCTGCCTCTGTTCAAGCCCACAAACAGCTCAGAGACCTCTTGCTGAGCAAACACCCCATGCAGTTTATTTACAATATTAGTTCCCTCCACTCTTACACACTATACAGCCTGACGCCTACAGGAGCCCTCAGCTCCTGAGGCAGGCAGGGGAGAGACTGATAGACAGATAAATCTCTCTCTCTCTTCTCACTTCCTTCCTGTGCCTTTTGTATCATCTGCCTAATTAGCCTCTAAGTTCTCCTCAGCTCATCAGATAGGCACAGTTCTTCTTAATGAGGTCTACTGCAGAGTAATTAATTAGAGTTGCAGTGACCAGAGTACTGGCTCAGCTGCTGTTGCCCAGCACTCTGTCACACACCATCCACAAATAAGTTTACCCAATACTTCCCATTATAAGACTGTTTTCAGTTGCTTATAACTTTATCAAACTTAAACAGTACAGAATGAAATACTCCATGCTTGACATCTGCATTGGATTACATTTTTTAAAGACCATAAGCAAAAATGGTTCAGCCATTTCTCAGAACAAGTTTAGGGAAAATACATTGTTTTGCGCATGTTAACAAAATTCTTAGAGAACTGTAGCATCCCTGTTATTTGAGCAAGGTTTGACATTTGTCGGGGGTGTGCTGGTGTCAGGGATGTGCCTTTTGCCGTTCCTGTGGAAAAAAACACCAACATTTAGACAAATTATAAGTGTGGTGTTTATGGAGAATTCATTCCATGATACGAGCCGGGTTTTTTTTTTCTTAGAGTATCTAGTAAAAAAGCCAGATCATGTAAGCCTAAACAAGCCTAGTTTCCTCAGCCTCTCCTCATAAGTCATGTGCTCCAGCCCCCTAACCATTTTGTTGCCCTCCACTGGACTCTTTCCAATTTGTCCACATCTTTTCTGGAGTGGGGAGTCCAAAACTGGACACAGTACTCCAAATGAGGCCTCACCAGTACCGAATAGAGGGGAATAATCACTTCCCTCAATCTGCTGGCAATGCTCCTACTAATGAAGTCCAATATGTCATTAGCCTTCTTGACAACCAGGGCACACTGCTGACTCATATCCAGCTTTTTATCCACTGTTACCCCCAGGTCCTTTTCTGCAGAACTGCTGCCTAGCCAGTCGGTCCTCAGTCTGTAGCAGTGCATGGGATTATTCCGTCCTAACTGAAGGACTCTGCACTTGTTCTTGTTGAACCTCGTCAGATTTCTTTTGGCCCATCCTCTAATTGTCTAGGTCACTCTGTATCTTATCCCTGCCCTCCAGTGTTGACTGTCCCTGATCACCTTCTTCTCTTCCAAGTGCCTCAAAATGGATTCTTTGAGGACCTGCTCCTTGATTTTTCTGGGGACTGAGGTGAGGCTGACCGGTCTGTAGTTCTCCAGATCCTCTTTCTTCCCTTTTTTGAAGATGAGCTCTTCATTTGCCTTTTTCCAATCATCCAGGACCTCCCCCAATTGCCACAAGTTTTCAAAGATAATGGCCAATGGCTCTGGAATCACATCAGCCAACACCTTCAGCGCCCTTGGATGCTTTGCATCTGGCCCCATGGACTTGTGCATGTTCAGCCTTTCTAAATAGTCTGGAACCTGTTCTTTAAGCACTGAGGGCTACTCACCTTTTTCCCATTCTGTGCTGTCCAGTGCAGTAGTCTGGGATCTGACCTTGTCTGTGAAGACAGAGGCAAAAAAAGCATTGAATATTTCAGCTTTTTCCAAATCATCTGTCACTAGGTTGTCTCCCCCATTCTGTAAGGCGCCCACACTTTCCCTGACTTTCTTCTTGTTACTAAAATACCTGTAGAAACCCTACTTGTTACCCTTCACGTCCCTTGCTAGCTGCAATTCCAATGGTGATTTGGCCTTCCTGATTTCACTCCTGCATGCTCAAGCAGTATTTTTATAATCCTCCCTAGTCTTCTGACCAAGATTCCACTTCTTGTAAGCTTCCTTTTTGTGTTTAAGCTCACTGAAGACTTCTTTGTTAAGCCAAGCTGGTCATCTGCCATATTTGCTATTCTTTCTACACATTGGGATGGTTTGTTCCTGTGCTCTCAATAAGGTTTCTTTAAAATACAGCTAGCTCTCTTGGATTCTCTTCGATTAAACAAGTGGTCTGTGGAATCTTAATCTGAAATAATATATGGTGTCTGTCTGAGTCTTTCCAGAAGATCCTACTCAGCTAGAACATAACACTGGCAATGGGGATCAATGAGAACCACAAAAAAAAAAGAAAAAAGGTATCAGCTCTTTCTAGTTGTTGACTTTTTAGATTGTACAATGCTGCCCATAGATACCATAGTCTCCCTACTTGCAGTTGCAGAAACCACTCTCCGTGCCATACAGTTATCAGCACTTTGCAGTGATTGTGCCTTGCTCCTTCAGACCAGAAGTGTTGTGGCAGCCATTTTGAGTAGGGCATATCCTCCAGTCTGCATCAGAAAGCCTGAACATGTCCATCTTAAGTTAACACAAAAAACCCCAACAAAACCACAACAGTGTGCACAGAAGAGTGCCAATGAAGGTTTTATAACAACAAATCTATCAAGTGTCTAACTTATCTCCCACAGCCACATAGTATGTTTTGCAGTACTGCAGACTTGACTTAAAAAAATTGGTCCCTAACTTCCCTGAGTTTCCTGTCCGTGAATCCCTTTCCACCCTGGGACCCAGATGTGAATACTGGCTTGGAAGGTTAGAAAATCTATTTCTTGCAGTGAAAGAAGATGACTGTACCACAAAATATGCTATGCTCCTACACTTTGAAGGAAGTGATGTGCATCATATTTTTAAAATATTTCTGAACATTATCGATAGTAAGAACTATGAAAAAGAAATAACAGCACTCACAAGGTATTTTAAACCGCATACAAACACTGACTGTGAACAATATACTTTCTGGCAAGCCTGTCAGCAAGAAGTGGAAAACATGGCTGAGTATCATGCTCGCCTACATCGTCTAGCGACTTCATGTGAGTTTACAAATGTGGATCACAAGATAAGAGGGCAGATAATACAGGATATTTGTCAACTAAGCTGAGAAGACAAATTCTCCGAGATCCCCAAATGACCGTCATCTGAACACTGGACACTGCTCAACTGAACGAGATGTCAGAATCACATGCTCAACAAACAAAGCAAATAATCTGGCAACAAATACTGAGATAGAACATGCAATCCACACTAAGAACTCAATCAGAAATTGAGCGTGGCATTCTCAAGATGGTAACCAACCCCTGACAACTCGGTCCGACCACAAAGATGACAAATGTAAAATAGTACAAATGTGGAAGCTCAGACCCACAACAAGATGATTGGTTCTCTCTCCCTCTTCTAGCTGTGGAAAATTAAACCACCACTCAAGCATCTGTAGATCAACTATACTCCCACAGGTCAAGAAAAAATTCCAACAAAGCCATAAAGATTGAGTGAACACACTTCAAGTTGACACCTCAGAAGATGACAGCTCTTATGTCTTCACAATATTCCTCAAGAGAACAAAGTCTTCTAACTACAGTGTTCAACCACAACACCACCATCATTCAGGGACATGAGAATGCAGTTTTTACTGACACCAATGCATCAGTGAATGTTATGGATCAGCATGCTTATGATGCCATACCAGTGAAACTGCTTTTACAATCAAAGACCCACTGACAATGTGTACGTTATTCTTGGTTCATTTTGTATTTAAGGACAGATCTGTTACCAGTCTGATGTACGTTATGACTAATGACACAGATAAACTGATTAATTATACCACAGCAAGTGCATTAGAAATGATCCAGATGGTACAGCCTAGCAAGCTAAATCAATTCCTCCAGTCTCACAGGGACCATATTCAAAGGAATAGAAAAGTTGAAATGACAGCCCGTAGCTCTACCACACACACATATTCCTTTCCATGTCAGAAAGCTGGTGGAAGAGGAATTAACATACCTGGAAAAGCTTGACATCCTTGAGCAAGTGGAAGGCCTTACACTATTGGTCTCCCCTATAATAATGTCCCAGAAATCAAAGCAACCAGGCAAAATACAAATTTGCATGTATATGCGTTTACCCAATTGAGCTATCAAGCACGAGCGACACATCACCCCCACTGTAGATGAGATTATTGCAGATCTGAATAAAGCATAGTTCTTCTCCAAGATCAACCCCAAAGCAGGATATTAACTGGAGCTTTGCCCTGAGTAGAGGTACATAACAACCTTCATGATGCATGTGGGTCTATGCTATTATAAATGACTCAGACCTGATGTACACTGCAAAGTTAGGTTGATGGAAGCTGCCTTCCGTCGACCATATAATGTATGTTTCCACTGCCAGGTCAGATCAGCCGACCTAACCTACTGGAAACATCAACTTAATAAAACCACTTCCGCGAGAGGTGTAGCACTAAAATCAAAGTGGATGGGTCAAATGAGCATCAGTGTAGGCGGGGCATTACATAAATCAACTTCATTGGCCTCCGAGAGGTGTCCCACAATGCTCCACTGTGATCACTCTGGACATTGGTTTTAACTCCGGTGCACCGCAGCCATGTACACAAGAAACAGGCCCTCCCTGGTCAAGCCCCAGGGAATTTTGACTACCCATTTCCTGTTTGGTCAGCATGGAATGCTCACCAGCTAAACTGATCCTGGAGAATGCATGTCCCAAACGCACTCAAGCCTGGAGTAGACCTGAGGTGTTGGATCTCATCGGTCTGTGGTGAGAGAGTCCTTTCAGGCTCATCTTCAATCCAGCAGAAGAAATGTTGATATCTATGAAAAGATATCATGGGGCATGTTGGAGAAGGGGCACAACAGAGACATGCAGCAGTGCTGCATTAAAATCAAAGAGCTGAGGCAGGCATATCAAAAAACAAAGCAGGTGAATAGTTGTTCTGGTTCATCACCAAAGACATGCCGCTTCTACAAGGAGCTGCACATGATTCTCAGTGTTGACCCCACCAGTGCACCCAGACGCAGTGTTCATACTTTGGGGGGAAGAGTCCCGGCTCAATGATGATGAGACTGTGGACAAGGAAGAGAAGAAAGAGGAGAACCGGGGACAAGTGAGTGTGGTATCCATTCTTCCCAACAGCCAGGAGCTGTTTTTAACCCTGGAGCAGTCAGCCGGATGCAGGACAGCCTCTTGACCGGCTGAGATGCTGAAGAAGGCACATCAGGTGAGTATGTAATATAAATCACAGTGATGGGGTTACATCCTCTGTTGGGTTCAGGTTAATATGAAAAGAAGTATTAGGTGTGGTGGGGATGGGCTTCCTTGTTGGTGCTCCAGTTATGCAAAGGATTTCCCCTGGAAAAGACTGTTTATATGCACAGGGATGGCCCGAGAATCCTCCATGGGTATCTCCAGGAAACTTTAGGTACTCTGCAATCCTTTGCAGAAGGTTTCTTGGGAGGGCAGCCTTATTTCTTCCACTGTGATATGACATTTCCCCCCGTCACTCTGTTATTACATGTTCTGGAATTATTGTGGAACATAGCATAGCAGCACAAGGACCAGGACTGTACCCAGACGCTTGCAGCAGCTGCTCCCTTTCCTCCTGCATTACCTCAGGAGACTAATATCACATAGGGTCACCTACTGAAGACGGTGCAAGTTTACAATACTCATGCTCATACTGAAAAAAACAGTGCGTGTGATCCCCTGGGATACACCTGGGATTGTGTATTGGGTCCCTCAGCTGCATATTCCCCGACATGAGGTTGTTCTGGGTGTTTGGAATCTGGGAATGGGTGGTCATGTTCCTCCTGGGTGATTTCCCCCCTCTCTCTCAGCCCCTCCCCACACATTCCCTCTAGGCCTGACTCCTTCAAAAAACAAATTTTGGAAGGCTAAACTATGTTCCCTGGTCATGTTGCTGAGGGAAGGGGGGGGGCCTTGTCCACAACACATTCTGTGCTCCAGAGATTTCCCGAAACTGGAGGCACAAGCCCCTTACTCACCATGGCTGGCACACCAAACCGACCTGTGGAAGAGGTAGGGATTGTGATTCAGTGCTACCATACACTTGAGAATAATAAGTGGAGTTATTTTTACATTGCAGCCTTGCTTTTCATCCATAGTATGAACTAACATGGGCGCCTTGTGTTTTGCATGCCTTAGAGTGAAAAGCATGGCTTTCAGCGCATCCTCCACTGCTGCGAAGACACCGTCACAGAGTAGAAGGCGAAAAAAGAGATCTTGGGATGACATGTTCAACGAGATAATGAACGCCTTCAGGGCTGCTGACACAAAGCTAAGAGCCTGGAGGATTTCATTGTCCAAAAAACTGGACATAGACATGGAGAGCAGCCCGGGAGCACGAGCATGCCACGCAGGACAAGATGCTGCATATAATGAGGGATCAATCAGACATGCTGAGGCATCTGGTTGAGCTTCAGGAACAGCAGCAGCAGGATAAACTCCCTCTGCAGCCCCTGCAGAACTGACAGCAACAAGCACCCTGTTTCCAAGCCTGCATCCCAAAGCATTCCAGGAGAAGGGTAGGCAGGACGCAGTATGTGCTCCACTCAACACCAGGAGAGAGGAGCAGGAAGAGAAGGTGGCCGTTCTAAAAACTTTTAATGTGCAGGCTTTGGTCTTTGAACAGACAAGCATCATTTTTTTCTTCCCTCTCAGCCCCATGAGAATGGTTGCTAACAGTTAAATTATTTTCTTTTCCCTCCACTGTTACGGATGTGCAATAAAAGTGAACATCTTTGTAATTAAGTACTCTTTATTTATTACAAGCATGGGGAGGGGGAAGAGGAGGTGCAGGAACAGTGCTGCAAGGGTGGGGGATGGAATGGGAAGGCACAGCATAAATAAGTGACGCACTTTATTGTTGCCCATTACAAAAGCGGGTTTTCAATGCCTCCGTGAGGCACAGAGCTCCTTGTTGGGCTTTCAGAGTTACTCTGGTATCTGACTGCTCAAAGTTTGCAGCCAGTCTATCTGCCTCCAGGAGGCAACCCAATGGAAACTTCTCCCCTTTTGTCTTGCACACACTGTGGAGCACATAGCAAATATAACTATGAGGATATTGGTTTCACTGAGGTCTAACCTAGTGAGAAGACTGAGCCATGAGACATTAAACATCCAAAGGCATATTCCACCACCATTCTGCACTTGTTCAGCCTATTATTGAAATACTCCTTATCACTGTCCAGGTATCCAGTGTATGGTTTGCATCTTTCTGAACAGACATGAGCTCCTACAGATGCACGTGTCATGCACCTTTCCAGACCACCCCACGTTAATGTCAGTGAAGCGTCCCCTGTGAGCCACCAGTGCTTACAATACCATGGAAAATCATCCCTTTCAGTTTATGTACTCTGTGGCAAGGTGGTCTGGTGCTAAGATAGGTATATGTGTGCCATCTATTGTCCCACCACAGTTTGGGAACCCCATTGTGGCAAAACCATCCACTATGTCCTCCACGTTTCCCAAACTCACTACCCTTCTTAGCAGAAGTCTATTAATGGCCCTCCACACTTGAATCACAGCTACTCCCACAGTGGATTCACCAACTATGAATGGATTCCGAACTGACAGGTAGCAGTCTGGCTTTGCTAATTATCACAGAATGATGGCCACCGACCTGATCTCAAGTGAATATTTCTGCACTTCAGGGCTGGGGACAGCTCTGTGCAAAGTTCCACAAAAGTGACCTTACACATCCAAAAGTTCTGCAGCTGCTGCTCGTCATCCCACACATTCATAATGATGCGATCCCACCAGTCAGTGCTTGTTTCCCAGGACCAGAAGCAGCACTCCACCGAATTCACCTGCTGCGCGACAGCCAGCAGCAACCGTGAATTGTTTCGTTCTTTGGCTTGTAGCAGGGCAGCTTGAGCAACGTCGCAACTTTCCACACTTTGACTCCTCTCTCAGCCTTGGAAATACTGCAGGATAAGTCATGATGTGTTTGTGATGCTCACGATAGTGCAGAGCTGAGCGGGCTCCATGCTTCTCCGGAAATGGCGTACATGCAGCAGAGCCAGGATTTAGAAAAATGGCGTGAAAAAAGTGTTTGTCTGCTTGTTGTTGACATCAGGAGAGTAAGAGAGGACATTGCATCATGGGTTGCCGAAGACCTTCCCAAAAGCCCCTGCAGCTCTGTTCATCAATACAAGCACAGCTGGTGGAGAAGCACTCACCCGACGCAATGAGCGTAGTGTGATCACGCCCAACTGACTTCATTAGTTCAGCAGGTGAATGTCAACTGAAATTAAATCGACTTCACTTCTCAGTGTAGACATACCCTTAGTTTTGGCATTTCTTCAGCCGCAGAAATATTTCAAAACATCGTAAGTGAGGTACTAGCTGGAATCCCTGGAGTTTTTAATGTAAGTGATGACATATTAGTGTTTGGCACCATGTCTGAAAAACATGACACCCAACTAGCAGCTGTTTTGAATGACTGCAGGAGCAGAATCTCACTTTAAACTCATACAAATGTGAGTACAATAAGCCCACATTAGAATTTTTTGGATACACATTCTCTAAAGATGTGTCTCAGTAGATCTTTAGAAAGTGAAGGACATTCACAATGCCACCATGCCTACCAACCCCTCTGGCATTGGTAGCCTGCTAAGGCTAGCAAATGATTGTGGCAGATTCATTCTGAGGGTTGCCACTATCACAAAGCCTCTGAGAGATCTTATCAGGAAAGATCACATATGGGTACGGTAAGATGCATTTGAGGAACTAAAGAAATCCCTTACCAATGATGTCATGTCATGTCATATCATATTGATTCCAGGAAGAAAACTGAACTTTTAGGAGATGCCAGCTCTGTTGGATTAGGAGCAGTCCTCACACAGGTTGACCACCATAGTCAAATGTACATCATTGCTTATGCCAGCAAGGCTCTCTTGCCCACTGAATAAGGATACTCTCAGACAGAAAGAAAAGCTCTTGCTGTAGCATGGGGATGTTCCCATTTAAATTTATGCATTTACAGATGTCATTTCCTGATTCTAACTGATCACAAACCTTTTTAACCTATGTTCAACAATCCCTCTTTTCACCTACTGGCTTGCATTTAGTGGTGGATGCTCAAACTACTAGGTCATCTATTCGCCTTGTCAGGATAACTCTGCTGACTACTTCTCCAACCACCCTATTCACACAACAGCTAACAATCACAACACTCTGGAGAAAACAGAAGCCATGAAAACTCCCTCCTATCAAATACTATTCCTAAAACTCTCATTCCAACAAATAAAATGGCTGCAAAGTTTGACATGTCTCCAAATAGCCATTAAAACCATTTGAAGTGGTCAATGCAAAGAATATCTGCATAGCCTACGTGTGACTTCTGAAATACAAGCTGTTCTGCGATCATTTGCTCATGTTAAAGGTGAACTTACCATCACGGACGATTACCTCCTACTCCGAGATACAAGACTTGTTATTCTACATTCGTTGTGGGATCTCATGATTGATTTGGCTCACATAGTTCACCAGGGAGCAGTAAAAACAAAATCATTGCTCAGATTAAAAATCAGGCTCCCTGGGATTGATAGATTTACTGAAATTCGTAGTATGTGTGAGCTCTATGTAAGGAGATTCCATCAGTACTTTAGGAAGATCAAAATATATCATTTATTATAGTCTCAGCTCAGCAGCTCAGAGTCTGGTGTTACTGCTTAGGTGGCTGTAGCAGAACTGCTTGCAGCTTTCCCAGTGTATCTATTCAGCTAAATTGGGTACAGCCCTTAAAGGGACATATCCTCACAAAACTCACATTAAATCCTGCAGACTATGCCAGGCAGTAGTTCTGGAAAATCACACTCCTCCACAACACTGTCTTCACTGCCCACATCCTCATGGATGGAAGTCAGCGTGTATTTTTGTATTCCTAATGGAAAACATTTACTGGCTGTTACAGATGACTATTGTTATTGCCCAGAAGTTGAAACGATCAGCACTAGTTCTGCCAACACTGTTGTACCTAAACTAGACAAGATTTTGTCAGTCTATGGCAGGGGTAGGGAACCTTTTTTCTGTCAAGGGCCTGATGGATGTGGATGTGCTGATCAATCATCAAAATTTGCCATTGTTTCATTTAATCCATGCTTGTTGTGTTTCATTTATAAGGTGGACATATTTCAAAGTGGTGAATTTATTAATTGTTGTTAGTTTAAAGTTGTTAGTTTAAAGTTTTTGGAAAAAACGAGGGATGTAGTGTTTATGGAGAATTCATTCTGTAGTCCATGCTGCGGGGGTGGGGTGTGCTGGAGTATCCGTTATAGCAGCAGGGTCACATTAGTCCATTCCAAGTTTTGGGGTTTCACTAGAGAGTTTATGGGGTAGAGAAGCTGCATGCTGTGTTCTGTAAACTGCAGGATTAAGCAAGTGGTCTGTGGAATCTTAATTTCAAACTCTGTACAGCTCCTGTGTGATTCTTTCCAGAAGATCCTACTCAGTTAGGACACAACAATAAGCCTTTAAAAAAATCTCAGTTCACTCATCCTCAGTAGAGACTGGTTAAAGTTGAGCAGCTAATTTCTCCAAAGATTTCATCAGCACTGGGCATGTTCAATCCCCTTACAGCTCCTATGTGCCATACCAAGAGAGCAACTGATCATGCTCCATCCTCTCATCACTCCTGTGTACAACCAGACTACACATGTGCCCTCCCCAGAGAATGATTAAGCATAATACAGCCAAAAACTGCCATCGCTAACCTCAGCTTTTCCTGTGATTACTGTTTCCAGACCCCAGATCCTGCTGTGGTGCCTAGCACAGAAAATGAGAGCAGGGAAACTGTCCCTCCTAAGCTTTCACTGCTCCAACTGCTTGACCTAGGAACTGTGAAGGAGGAGGAAACAGCCTGAAATTGAATCCAGCGAGGACAAGAGGTGAACCAGGGATAGATTGGAGAGGGGATTGTGGAAGGAATAGATTAGGACAAGGAGCCTGGTATAAGGAGCCTGGGACTGACAGCTGGAAGGGTAGGGTAGAGTGGAGGGGAGGACAGAGCGATGGTGGGGGAATACTCGGACTGACTGGACAATGAAACTAGGATTGGGAAACAGAAGGAAAATGGCAGCCAGTGGGGTGGGTTAAGACTGAGGTCAGATGAGGCATCAAGGCAGAGCAGAGAGACTGGGCTGAGGAGGCAAAGCAAAGGGGTAAAGAGACAGACTGGAGGGGACAAAATCAGAAGGGCTTGTGTCCACTAGAGAGCGCTCCACTCCAGAATGTGGAGTGAAACCCACAATGTCCACGTCTCAGTATTCCGCTGCTGTCAGCAAATCTGTGAAACCCACTAATAAAGTGTGCGTGCCTCAGCCCACTGTAGCAGCTAGTCCACATCCTGCTACTGCTTTCAGATACTCAGTTAGTTCATCAGATGTCTGTGCAGTGGATCTAAAGGTTTCACCTCGATGATGATCCATGCAGGTGTCAATATGATGCTACATGATGGAATTGCTGGTGGGGTTTTCAGTTTTTTGGTTTTTTTTTTTAAAGTAAGTTATTTCACACAAAAATATGTTTTAAATGCTAAGGTTGCAAAATCAAACACTGAAAAGTTAGGAAATACCAGATTTAAGGTTGTCTCTGCAACCTTAATTTGGCCCCTTTCTGAATATGCATTATGATACAGTCCCTAATTACATAATCAATCACATATTTTTTCCACAGAACCCTGGCCTCCTTCAGTGCACAGAATGGACATGAACTGGAGATCGACAACAACTTCTTTCACTACACTTGTTGATTCATAAGAGCCCCTGCCTCATTTGTAGCAGATGTTGGAAGGTTTGTAGCGAATGAAGCAAGGGGCTGCAGAAAGACAAAGGTAGGTCTCATGGAGGCAGTTGAATGCTGCCCTGGAGAAATGGATTCTATCCCTGCCTCTGCCACAGAGTTCCTGTGTGATGCTAATCAAATCACTCCAACCCAGCTTTTTGCAGGTGGCCACTAATTGTCAGTTCCTCATTTTCTGTATGCCTCTCTTGAGACCCTGGGGACTGATTTGCAGAAGTGCTGAGCACTGACAGATGCAAACTGAACTCAATGGGAAATGCAATTTGATATATGAAGTGCTATCTGTTGCTAAGTACTCTGAAAAATCAGGCCCTAAGCATCTCAAATTGGCTACCTAAAAGTGATGGATACTTTTGATCTATGCCTCGGTTCCCCCTTTGTAAAATGGGACAAATAATTCCCCCTTATCACACAGAGGGTTGTGAAAACCAATTCATTCATGTTTGTGAAGCACTCAACTACTGTAGCGATGAGCACATGAGGAAATGAATAATTCTGTCTTCAGAGCAGGGTTTGATTTGTGTGCAATATGTAAAGCAAGGGCTACACATTGAACATTATGCCCCAGTTTTTATTCTGAAACTTGAAAGCTTGCCTGAGAAGAGGAAGGAGGAGGACAAAGCACCGTTTTTCTCTCTTAACTCTCTTCCTTACATCTGTCTAAACCTTGACAAGACAGCTGCACTCCAAAACTTTTCCCTCTCTTCTTTCCTCTGTAATAGCTGTCCCTGGTTTTCATTATGAAAATGTGGTCATCTTGAGCTCTATATGTTCATAGCCAAGGTTTGAAGACACAAGCAGGCTTCCTGGGTCAACCCTTCCTTTCATCTCTTTGGCCTTTTAATAAATCTTTTCAATCTCTTCTCCCACTTCTCCATCTATTTTTTGTATTCACTCTGGGCTAGATTCACAGAAGTAACTTCCACTTCAGGTGCCTAAATCCTAGAACCCAGCCCCACTGGGATTCACAAAACCCCGGCTCAGCTGCTGCCAAATGCTATACGTGCCTAAACTCTCTTGGGACCTAAATTTTTTCCCTACGTGCCTTTGTTTCTGCCTCTTGCACACACGCTCTGCAGCCTCACTCTAGGTATCCAAACACCAAAGTTCCAGAATAATGCACGAACTGGGGAAATATAGGTGTTCCTCCACCTAACTTGCTGGCAGGGTCCGATCCAATAAGCATGTTCAGAATTTGCATACCGGATTGGGCTTTCATAGGCAAGTTCATACAAAATAGCCGGGGGTGGGAGAGATAAAGAAGACCTCCCTTATAACTTTTAGTACAGTGGTTAGGGTACTCTCCTGGGATGTGGGAATCCACTGGTTCAAATGTC
This sequence comes from Emydura macquarii macquarii, assembly GCF_026122565.2. Taxonomy (NCBI): domain Eukaryota; kingdom Metazoa; phylum Chordata; order Testudines; family Chelidae; genus Emydura; species Emydura macquarii. The sequence goes on from NW_027130613.1 coordinate 92,025, forward strand.
CCCTCTACCTGAGGGGAAAGAAGGCGTTTAAACAGGGATCTGCTCAGGTGAGTTCCCTAACCACCAGACTATGAGTATCCTGATGTGGGTCTTCTTCAGTCTTTCCTGTCAAAGCTCTTCCAGTGTGGATCAAATAATGAAAGAGTAATTAGGGAGCAGGAGGGAGAGTGTGTGACAGAGTGTAGGCACCTGCCTACATGCGAGACTGACAGTAGCCTGGTGGTTAGCACACTTGCTAAGCAAGTGGGAGACCCAGGATCTAGTCCCCCTGCTCAACTGACTCTCCAGTTATTGAGCCACAGTGGAACAGCTTCAACAGGAGTGACTGAGGGAGCCCCACATCACAATATCCCATAGCTCAGTGGTTAGGGCATTACCTGAGCAATAGCTGGGCTGTGTTCAAATCCCTTCTCCTGACTCAAATAGAGGGGGAACTTCAACTGAGGGTCTCCCCAGTGAGTACCTGAACCACTAACAGTTACAAAAGAAGTTCTCCTCCCTGCAGCTTCTTGCAAAAAAGGCGTAGATACCTAAGATGAAGACAGCTTAGCTCCTCCAAGTAGAGAGAGGTACTGAGTGGGAGGGGGCTTAGGACACACACCTTCACATCTCCTATTGGCTAGTTTAGGAAGTTCCCCCTCCCTCCCATAGCATGCTGGCTTTTGTGAATCCAGTTCTGAGGCACCTTTCTCCCCAGTCATTGTATAGGAAATCTAGGCACATAACTCAGGCTTTGTGAATCCAAATGATTTTCTAGGCACCTGAAAGTAAGGCATGGAGATGCTGAGCATCACCACACCTACGTTCCTTTGTGAAACTAGCCCTCTCTCTTTTCTCACAGTTAGGTGGAAAGAAAATGGAGCTTTATTTCTCTCTGCACACAGGCACACATACACATACTCCCATGGTGGTCTGGTCTTTTTCCAGAACAGATGGAAATGGATGTTCATTTTACTAGTTCTACCAATGATAGTCATCATTAACACAATACCAATAAAGGCACTCAGAGAACAGCAAATGCATCAGTTCTACTCCAATGAGATGTCATATGAGGTACCAAAATGAGGTACCATATAAACCAGAGAGCTCTCATTGATTGCAGGTTTTGTGGGTTGCTAAAGTTAGCTCTGGACCAAAAACCTGCTCTGCCAGTTATTTTAAATTGGGCCTTTCTGACAGAGGCATCCAAGCATTCAAATTTAGGTTACAACAAGCCAGTAGCAAGTCTTGAGTCTCTTTCTAGCTTCTATTACAGTGCAGAAGGGACAGAAAACTAAAGGAAACACAGTCAAATAACAAGATGTATTTCTACCCTAAGGGTAATGCCAAGAAGTCCATCGGAATGTCAATCCTTCTTAGGTCATATGCCAGCTATTACAGTTTTTGTAGGGTTTGTGGCTCAGTCCATAACAGGAAAAGCAGAACAGGTGCTGCTTTTTGTATTTACATTTAAATTCCCAGAAGGGAAATCTTAGCTGCTTAGTCTAATCACTGAGTGAATCATCCACACAGTAATATTTTCTGCAGTCACCATGTCCATGCTGCCACATTGCAAGATGGTTACCTAATAATCACCACCAGAGTGGAATCAAAATTTTCTCTTCAGCACTAGAATGGGTCAAATCCTACAAATCCTACAAGAAGCTTATCAGCACCATTTGCTAACCAGAAAGAAAATGAGCTCTTCAGTTGCAAATCAGTTCATTTGATTTAGTGTTTTACCTTGAATTGTTCTCATCAGTTTTTGTCAGATTACATAAGAATATAAAAATGGCTATACCAGTGTTTCTCAGTTGGTGTTCCATGGAACCCTGGGGTTCCGCGAGATGAATTTCAGGGTTCCGCGAAAAATTGAAATCGTGCCGCTGAAAGCTGCCGACAGCGCGCGCCGCCGAAAGCTGCCGATACCGTGCCACTGAAAAGGGGAAGATGTCCCGGATTTTTCAGCTGAGGGTATCTCATGGCCCCGCAGAAGTTAAAAAGGGTTCCGTGGCCAAATTTAATTGAGAAATACTGGGCTATACTGGTCAGATCAATGGTCCATCTAGCCTAGAATCCTGTCTTCCCACTGTGACCAATGCCAAGTGCTTCAGAAGGAATGCATACAACAGGCACCTATTGTCCGCTCCCAGCTTCTGGCAACAGAGGCTAGGGACACTCAGAGCATGGCGCTGCATCCCTGACCATCCTAGTTAGTAGCCATTGACGGACCTATCCTCCATGAATTTATCTAGTTCTTTTTTGAACCCATTTAGAGTTTTGGCCTTCATAACATTCCCCGGCAACAAGTTCCACAGGTTGACTGTGGGTTGTGTGAAGAAGTACTTTCTTTTGTTCCTTTTAAACCTGCTACCTATTAATTTCTTTGTGTGACCCCTAGTTACAGACTTCTTTCAGCCAATACCCAATGTGAATGCTTTTGTATTCTTAGAAAACTTAATGATCTTTTTTCAAGGCGAATTTAAGCAATTGGGAACAGGGAAATCATTCTGGGATCCTGAGACGAGTGCACCAGAAAACGTTCAAAGATCGGGCTTCTATTAACGTGTCTCTGCCCATGGTGAGTAACAAGAGAACTCATAGTTAAGCGCCAAAGGCTTGTAAAATTGCAAAATTTGTAAAAAAGAACTTTCATGAATGAATCATCTCAGAAGTTGATTTTTCAGAGACTGAACTTACAAGTATTTTGTGAAAAAGCGAAAGATGTTGTCAAGGTGAAAGACAGCCCTGTGCTTCTTTCAGGTGTCAAAAATATTTGTAATGTTCTTGGCAAAGATTATTGGAGCCAACTTGGAGTCTATCCAATTTTAAACCACACTGGCAGGCTTATAACGATACTCTGCTTATGAATAAACGCTTACTCACTCTCGTTCTAAGGACAGTTTAACATTTAAAAAACTTGATTGGCTTTTTTTAAAGTGTCTAAACCACAGAAACTATAACTCCTCTAAATTACTAATTCACCATCACTGGGGAAATCCTTTCCACACTGATAACTGAACATTCAAGAAAATAGTTGAAGATCAATCGGAAAATTAAATCCAGGATTTAATCTAACCAAATAACCCAAACTAAGATTTACAAACCCTGGTGCCTAAAGTTAGACTGCTGAATAGATTTGTCCTGGGTAATAACTAAGAACTATAGATGCTTTGCACTTTTGAAAACCAGGTCACTTCTATTTAGGGGCCCAAATGTGTACTTAGCAATCTAGATGTAGGCATATGTTGGTCTACAACTTTGCATTAATGGCAGAAATATCTTTATTAATGCTTGTTTAATGAGTTTTTCCTTGAAAAAAATAATAAATGCTACAGTAAACTACAATTGGTTGGAAAATGCTGCATGGTTTTTGCGAAACATTTCTAAAATGTTTCACCAAAAATTCCACTGAAATTTCAATTTTTTGAAAAATTCTAACCTGTCCTTAAATTGACTGGAAACAAAACAAAATTATTAATAAAATATTTTTAGTAAAAATTCATAAATTTTCAGTCAACTATAGAATAAAGCATATATTAATTGGTGTAATTTTAGGTCACCACCACTATAAAGCTAAGATAACTAAGAGCTTCATGGACAGTACCCAGTGTTGCCAACTCTTGCAATTTAATCCCAAGTAAAGCTATCTTGGTCACTGCTGGACACCTTCTTCCGACAATATGAGAAGCTCCAGCCTTCACACAATTTTTTAGCCCTTCCAGAGGGAAACTCCCTTCTGATTGGATGCCTTCTCCATTGCTTGCAGAACAGCAGCCTATCAGAGCTGCTACAGCAACCAGGCAGAGTTCTCCCCCTTCCACACAGGTAGCAATGAGAGGGAGCAGAAAGAGACCAGCAGCTCAGAGCAACTCACCTCTGTCCTTCTCTCAATCATTCTGTGAATAATGGGATAGTGTTCTCTCAGTAAAATTATTATAAAAAATATTTTAATGTGAACAAAATCATGAATTTTCCCCTAATCTCATTCTTAGAAATGTCTAACCCGTTTTTGCTGAACTTTTTCAAAACATTCAGCCTGAGGCAGACACTGGACTTTTAAAATTTCAGCCCAAATATTTAAAGTTTAGCAAAGTTATAACCTACTGAATATAGGGTCTTATAATGGGAAATGTCAGGCAACCTTAGTAATGTTGGCTTAATTGCGATCCTCATCACTTCATTTTCCTTTCAATCTCTTTCTCTCATCTTCTTTCATTCCTCCCTATGTGCTCTCTCTCTCTTTCACTGCACCCAGAAAAGTTGCACATCAGCCTTTTTTTTAAATGGCCTAATTCTGTTCCTGATGTAGTCAAAGCAAGTGGCAATAGGAACAAACCTTTAAGCAGTTTTTCCTCTTCTCTCCCTCCCCCCCCACCACAGCCATTTTTAAAAGACTTTTACTGAAGTAAACACAGGTTTACAGTTCAATTTTGAGGTATACATTTAAGCCTTGAGTCTGCATCAGAATCCCTGCACCCATATGTAGTCAGACGGACTTTAACGGAACTCAACTAGTGGATCCTGAGGGTTTGGGGCTTTAAATCCATACTTCCACAGGGTGTCCTATTAACTGATAGAATAAAATAAAAATATAATAATGAGCTAATACAATTTTAAAAACTATTAATGTGGAGAAAAGGATTGTAAAGTTGCAAGTATTGTACTACATATATATGGCATGGTAACATAGGTAACATCACCTATTCTGGCATAGGAGGTAGAATTTTTCTGAAAAGTTTGGCAAATTGGACACAGCATTCAGAGGTAAATGGCAGGGTACAAAAATGAGATGGGTTTCACTTCTGGTACATTTCCCCCCCCCCCGACACACACACACACACACCACTTTTTTTAAAAAAAGGGCGAGTCCTCGTTGTTCTAAATGGCTTGAACTGGAAACTACACATATGCATTAATTATTGGTCTTGATGAGGACCAGTTCCTAGAACTAGTTTGTATAGTCATGGGGCAGAATTTTTTAATTATTAAAAGTGGTTTCTAACATGCTTTGCAAAATCTGCATGGCTCTATACTTTTATAAAGTCTGCAGGAACTGATGTGGATACTTACGATATGGGAGAGTGGAAAACAGAAAATTACACGGGAGGGTGACTGCTTTAGTGGGAGTGGGAGGAAATTTCTTGGGGATAGAGGGGAGTAACCAAATTATTCGAGGGGAGACCATGCTGGGTGCAGAAAGGACAATGTTGAGGTCTCAAGGAGAAGGGGACACCAGAGTGTGGGAAGACATATCCTAAGAAAGGATGGAAAGTGAGACTTAAGGGAGATTAAAGGAAGGGAAAACCTGTCTAGACCCACCATTCTCCCTTGAAGAATTGGTCTGTGGCTAGAACAATTAAGAATTATAATTACTATTAGTTCTTGCCTCTTCAGAATCAGAATATCCAATCCTGATACAGATGGCTGTCAGGGACAAAACAGACTTTGTAGTGCTTTGTGCAAACTTCCTCAGCACCCTGACTGCCTTTACCTGACGGCAGCCTTGTCTGGAGCCTCTTCTTGATTGCAGATAATTCTTCTTTGGTAGCTGGAGCATGGCGGCCAAGATCTTGCAATTTTGAGCACAACATTTTATGCAAAATATTTGCAAATATGAAAACTAGTTAATAAAATTTGCATCGTTGCCAATAATGTGTACAATAACAAAAGTCAAAGATCAATATGCCTTTACCCAAGCAGTGGTGGATCTAGGACATGAAGCTGCACAAAACTTAGGTGTCTTGGGAATAGGTGGATGCTGGCTGGGGCTGTCAGGAAGCGAGGGCAGCAGAGTTTTTGGGGTGCCTGGACGGAAAACAGGGTAACTGGAGACTGTCAAGGAGGGGTGGGAGAAGCTGGGGGCAGCGAAGGGAAGCTGGGTTGGTGGAAGTGTATGTGGGAGAGAAAAGATAGGAGCAAGCTCAGTGGATGGGGTAGTGGTCTTTGAGAGGAAGATAGGGACAAGTTTAGGTGTCCAGAGAAGTAGCTGGTTGGGGGGTGGCTGGGGAAAGCTAGGTTTATATGGGAGTGTTGAGGGGGAGGAGGGTACCTTGAGTGAGAAGCTGGGTTTGTGGGGATGGCTGGGAGGGCTTTGGGGGAGCTAAGATGGATGTCTGGGGGAAGATAGGGTTAACTAGGGGCTCAGTGGAAGGGGGGAGGGGCTAGTTGGTTGGAGAGGAGAGCCAGAGCCACTGCTGGGCCTCCTTCATCATTTGTACCTAGCCATGCCTACGCTGTGGATGCTACAGCAGCAGAGCTATGTAGCTGTAGCACCATAGAGTAGACACTTCCTATAGTAACTGGAGTTTTCCCATTGCTGTAGTTAATCCACCCTCTCTGACCAGCAGTAGCCAGGTGGACAGAAAAAGTCTACACTGGGGGCTAGGTCAGCATAGCCATGGCTCTCAGGAGTGTGAATTTTTCCACAACCCTGAGCTCCATAGTTACATTAACCTAACTTTTAAGTGTAGACCAGGCCCCTGACATCACCTCTGCTTGCTGCTGCTACTGCTGCCACCACCACAATTTGCCTGTTCCTCCCAGCTGCTCTTTCTATTCCTAGATCCAAGGAGGAAGCAGCAGATAGATGTCGCTTGGCTACCTGTTCAGCAGGTGCCACAGCAGCTTCTGGGAGCCATGGGTCCCAACACCAAGTCATTCCTGAATCCCAGCTGAATGTATGACTTTCAGGTTGGACTGTGGGAATGCATGCGAGGTGACTGCATGCAAATATCATGTCACACAAGCTGTGTGACTCTTGATGGTGACTGCTGTGGAAGCTAAGGGGAGTTCTATTTGCAGATGCAAGAGTCCTTACTGCATCTCTTCCACCAGTTTGTATGATAGAGGTTTGGTCTTCTTTCCTGCCAGTTCATTGCGTCTCACTATCAGTGTAGAGGAGCATCTGGAACTGGTTTAAGGAGGATACCCTATGGAGTTCACAGATGTAAACATATGAACCTAAGAACCACACCGGGTCAGATTAATGATCCATCTACACCAGCATCCTGTCTTCCAACAATGGCCAGTGCCAAGTGTTTCACAGGAAATGAACAGATCAGGGCAATTATCGAGTGAGCCATCCACTGTCATCCAGTCCCAGATTCCGGCAGTCAGAGGTTTAGGGACTCAGAGAGAATGGGACTGCGTCCCTAACCATCTTGGAAAATAGCCATTGATGGACCTATCCTCCATGAACTAATCCAATTCTTTTTTGAACCTCGTTATACTTTTGGCCATCAAACTCCCCCTGGCAATAATTTCCACAGGTTGACTGAATGTTGTGAGAAAAAGTACTTCCTTTTGTTTGTTTTAAACCTGTTGCCTATTAATTTCATTGGGTGACCCCTGGTTCTTGTGTGATATAAAGGAGTAAATAATACTTCCCTATTCACTTTCTCCACACCATTCATGATTTTATAGACTTCCTTCATATCCCCACTTATTCATCTATTCTAAACTGAACAGTCTGTATTTTTAATCTGTCTTCATATGGATGCTGTCCTATACCCCTAATCATTTTTGTTACCCATATCTGTATTTTTTCCAATTCTAATATATCTTTTTTGAGATTGGTGACTAAAACTGCACCCAATATTCAAGGTATGGGAGTACCATGGATTTATATAGTGACATTATGATATTTACTAACTTGTTATCTATCCCTTTCCTAATGGTTCCTAATGTTGCTAGCTTTTTTGACTGCCATCACACATTGAACAGATGTTTTTAGAAAACTGTCCATAATGACTCTAAGATCACTTTCTTGAGTGGTGACAGCTAACATAGACCCCATCATTTTGTATGTACAGTTGGGATTAGCTTTTCCAAAGTACATTAATTTGCGTTCATCAACACTGAATTTCATCTGTCATTTTGTTGCCCAATTACACAATTTTGTGAGATCCCTTTGTAATTCTCTTGGGTCAGCTTTGAACTTAACTATCTTGAGTAAAAACTTTGCCACTTCACTGTTTACCCATTTTTCCAGATCATTTATGAATATGTTCAACAGCCCTGGTCCCAGTACAGATCCTTGGGGGACTCTGCTATTTACCACTCTCCACTATGAAAACTGACTATGGATTCCTACCCTTTGTTTCCTATCTTTTAACTAGTTACTGGTCCATGAGAGGACCTTCCCTCTTATCCCATGATACTTATTTTGCTTAAGAGCCTTTGATGAGGGACCTTGTCAAAGGCTTTCTGAAACCAAAATTTTGCCTTCAGGACCTCTCTCCTCTCTTTTCCTATGTCATTGGTACCTACATATGCCCAGTTTCACAGGAAAACAAGGCAGATAAGGTGATCTTACCTGTGTTTAGTGATATTGGTCCATATCAGGAAAAAGACTATAGGTTAGATTATGTGAAGTGATAAGTTATTTGCCCTAAAAGTCCTCACTTGGGCTTTCTGAAGTGTAGATATCACACTAGGTGTACAGCTTTGCCAGGAGATCAATAAGTTGACTCTTTTTGGAGGGGGGACATGGGGCACTTCTCCACACTTTTCACAGCTTCTTTCATAGCCTATAAACTGTAGTAGCAGCCCAGATCAGAGCTCCTTCCCATTTGGGATTTGAGGTCAGAGAACTGGAGTGGCTGTTGACCACACCCTTATCACTCCCCTGTCCTTTCAGCAATGTTCAATCTTCTCAGTTGCCCCTAGTCAGCAAAAGCGTGTCAGGAATGGGTCAGCAGATCTCATCCTTTGTGTAATATTATCAGAAAATGTAAAACACCCTATTACAATGGAAACACAAATTAAAGAAAACCATTTAATATGGGGCAATAGGTTTCCATGGAGACCAAAGCACTATCAAAGCTCAATTGGTTTTTAACTTTGAACCTTTTTTATTTTTTAAATGTATTTCTGGATTACACTAAACCCTATTTGTCAATCCAAACTACTACTTTTCCAATGAGATATAGCCAATAATCTGGATGCTTCTCCAAATATTTCTGAACTTTTTGATATAGAAATTGTTCTGGAAATCTTATGAGAACAACAGTTCTCATGAGATCTTTGATATTTCCTGGTTCCTGCTTTGCTAAAAATATTGAAGGAACAGTTTTTATGGAATTATTTAGGATACTTCTGGTTTCTGTTCCAGGCTACACCAGCAAATGCACAGTGTATACATAAATTAAAAGGAGAAAAAAGATAAAAGTCTGCAGGTGGTGGGGAATGTCTAGGTAAAATTAGAGATTTTAATGAAGGTTCAGTTCTTACTTTATCTAAGCCAGTTTGTCTAGTTTCTAACAACAAGAAAAAAATACTAAACAAGCTTTGATGTTTTTGTAGATTTCAGTGGACTTTTTTGTTTTACTGTCAGCACAAACAAGATTCTAAAAAAATCCTACACTCATACTTCCAAGTTAAAAGGAGAACTTTGGAATTGACTGTATCAAGTTTCATGTGACAACATGGCATTTGGTATTATTTGTGGTCTTCTCAGGAGTTTTTCAATTTTTGCCAGAGAATTAAATTTATAATACTGTGTAAATGTAAAATTAGAATTTTGAATTTCTCCCCTCCATGTAACATGTTGAACTGTGATCAATTTCAAGCCACAAATAGTTTCATTTTAACATTGTCTGTACTACAGAGTGTACAAAACAGAAGTGAAAAATCTGATTAATACTACTATTGAGACTCATGCTAATTTGTTATATCCAGAGAAGCTGTAGGTTATTTCCAAGCTGATTTCATTTATAGAAAGGACAGTGCTTTCTTTTTAAAAAAATTACCTAAGACAGTTGGGGAATTTAGATTTGAAGGTATAGTCCCAGTTAATAATTTTGTGTAAATTATTTATCTTTAACCCTCTCATACCCTTTTATTCTGAGAGACGCTCAAGTCCCATGGTACAGATAAAATGGACTAATTTTTGTTTGTATGCAGTGTTGTTGTAGCCATGTTGGTCCCAGAATATTAGGGAAACAAGGTGGACAAGGTAATATCTTTTATTGAGCCAACTTCTGTTAGTGACAGAGACAAGCTTTCGAGCTTACATAGAGCTCTTCTTGATAAAAGATATTACCTTACCCACCTTGTCTCTCAAATTTGTTGTTATCACATGGAAGACACACCACATAAATAGGGGTTCCTTAATTGAATAGACAAATTGTGATTATGTACATGTATTGCCATACATATATTCATATCCAAAACCCCAGGTTGTGTTCTACATTTTGCCTTTTTCAATAATTATTGGATCCCTAATATATTCAACTGTTCTATCATACTTGCTTTGAAGTAGCATAACACTTCTAGATAGAAAGGCAGGAGTTGTGAGACAGAATGGATAGATCTGTACAAAATTACCAGTTCTTTGCTTCAGAACTATGCATGTGCAAAAAGTGTTTATTTGTATGTCTATCCATAAACAGGATCCAGGTAGAAATGTAGCTATTTCTGCCTGAAGAGAGACTTTCACTGTGAGAGGTGCAAACTCCAGCTCCTGAGCAAAAGCATAAGACTTCTCCAAGCAGAAGCTAACCATTTCCACAACAAACATTTTATAAGGGGTACAAAAATCTTTGTGTTTCAGAACATAAGACAACCTTTAATTGAAAAGAGTTAGAAAGAAATTTCCTTTATGAGCAGGTTATTCCTAACTCTACCTATCGGGGTTTTACACCCTACTCAGAGGCATCTGGTAGGGGTCTCATTTGGAGATGGGATACTGGAGAAGATGGACCAGTAGTCTGATCCACTGCATCAGTTCCTTAATTCCTGTGGTTTTTATGGCAAACACATGCTGAAGCAAGCATGATAATCTGAGTTCTCACACTGCTTGTGCAACTCTACATAGACTTTTCCTAACCTATATTATGGACCTTGTCACTCTTTACTCTCTATTTGCTACTTTTTCTCATCAAATATTAGTCTCCTGTCTGTCTCCTCACCCAGTCTTGCCATGGGTGCAGAAACCTTCTTCTGTGTGGGTTCTGACCTCTGGTATAGATTTCCCTGCTCTTAATTCTCCTTTCTCCCTCACTGCCATCCTAAATCCCACTTCACTACATTTGATGAGTAGCTCAAATTCTCTGGAAATTGTTAAAATTGGTTTGGAAGTAGGGAGTACTTAGATAACAAGAAGCCTCCAGAGAAAAAGGATTGAGAAATATGTTAATATCTTATTATCTGAAGAGTGACTGAAGCAACAGGAAGTCTGGCCTACTTAAAAGAGAGACAGACACACTCATGCCTTATTAACTCACATATGGTATGAAAACACTTTTTTCCATGAGTGGAGATAAGTGGTAACTAATACATGGTAAACTCCTACTGAAGACAAGGCAGTGTGTAGTTTTACCATCTATTAGCAAGTCAAGAATGAGAGTTTAGAGCTTATCTTGACCTGCTAACTCATACAATAACTACAAACTGTTTGTCTTCATTAGGATTTCACCATGTTATTTACCACATAGTGACTAACATGCAGGACAAAAACAGCTTTCTTTCTAGTTTGGATGCATCCGCAATGGAACAGGCTAGGGGTACATGCTGCTGTGTCAGACAAGGGGTCAGACACTAGGTTTTTATCTCTGGAATCATGTACAAGTAACTTTTTCTTCACTGTATCTGAATATAGCCAACCCTTGGTAGCATTTGTGTAATGTAAACCTTAAGCATATGGAAGTATCCATATCTGGCAGTTCCTTGCCAAAGCTGCCTCAAAAGTATCTATGACCTAGACCAAGACTTCTGCAGGAGAAAGAGCCATAGTGTGGCCAATAGCCTTCTTTATTCCAATTATCTAATTAACTCATTTTGCAATGCCTAAATCATTCTCCGCCTGAATAATGGTCACTGCTGGGAATAAAGAGCATAAGAGAGACATTAGCTGGTCCCACAACATCCTGCTCTTTCTCTGTCCCCTCAGGCAGACACCAAATTGGACAAACCTAACTGGGAGCCTACACACTTGCCAGATGCCCTGCTGCATGGCCAGTGTACAACACCATGCCTGGATAGCTCAACACCCAGCAGTGGATCCCTTCCATTCCGTCCTGAAGATGAACAGACAAAGACAGCCTAAACTGAACTCATTATTCCCTGCGTGTAAGAACAGAAACACTTATTGCTGACACCCAATAGATTATAAATTCCCTGTTCCCTTTCCCAACATTGCAGCTAATGTGGCTGTTCCTGTTTTAAGGCCATATCTACACTGAAAAATTACATTGATCTAACTTACATCGGCGTACAGCTGCCGCAGTAATTACATCACCGGTGCATGTCTACACTTTGCTCCTTGTGTTGGCGGTGCACATCCTCACCAGGAACACTTGTACCAATTGTACTGTTAGTGTGGGGCATTGTGGGACAGCTTCTGAGAGCCAGTAAGAGTCGATGTAAGCAACACAGCTACACTGACACTCCATCAACCCTAATTACATCGACATTGACTCTACGTCTCTTGTGGAGACGGAGTTATTAAGTTGGTGCTGGGGGGGCAGTTATGTTGGCAGGAGCAAAATTTTAGTGTAGACACTTACACAGTTAGGTCAACGTACTTCAAAGCAAGTAAACTGCCTTGCATCAACCTAAATCTGTAGTGTAGAGCAGGCCTTAATGAAAGAGAGTTAAAAACCTTTGGAGACAAGGCAAGAAGCTTGACCCCTTGACCGCTGTGAACTGAAACCTGGTTAATAAATTCCTATCCCTGCAGATGAACAATGACCCTGAAACCAAAGGTCAAATTGAGTTCACTGTAAGTCTTCCTCACTTAAATGCCCTGCCCAACTCATCCTTCTTTGAACCAGAAACTAAGGCTATGTCTACACTAGACAGCTTACAGTGGCACCACTCTACTGAAGCAGCTCTGCCACTGTAAGATCTCTAGTGTAGTCACTCTATGCCGCTGGGAGAGAGCTCTCCTGTTGACATAATTAATCCATCCCAAACAAGCAGCGGTAGCTATGGTGGCAGGAGAGCCACACCAGTGCTTATGTCGGTGTAACTTATAGGGAGTGGTTTATTCACAACCCCGAGCAACATGAGTTATACAGACATAAGTGGTACTGTAGACATAGACTAACTCCCCTACTCTAGGAGCCCCAGAAAAGCCCACGAGGAAGTTTGCTTTAAATAGCACTGCTTCAATGTCACTAATACAAATTTTAGGGAATATACATACTAAATCCCTTAATCTCAGGAGTTATTGGTTTTCTACAATCTACACTAGGGACTCTTAATTGTGACCAACCTTCTAGTAACTTGCAAACTAAAAAACCAGTGCAAAGCTCAGGGAAGCCTGCTATTTTTGCACATAAAGAAATCCCTGCTAACTGATACACAATTGAGCTGCATTACTTGCAGTCCTGGAATAGACCATGTGCAGGATAGGCCCCAGCACACTTCGAAATCCATGAAATCTGAAATTAGTGCTTTGTAAATTTTGAACATCCATGTGGAAATGGAGTTTTCCATTTGTCTGACAGCCATAAAGTAACCCAAAGTTGCATAATTCTCAAGGCATTGTTGCTGGTCTTCAGTGCTAAGCCCTGGCATCAAATGACCTGAAACCTATGCAAAGTTTTGGCAATGCCATAATTAATCCTGGGGACAGGTCAGGCAGTGAGGTGTGTATCTACTATCAGGCACTGCAGTATAAATGCACACACCAAATGCCTCACCCAGATGCCTCTGGAACTTCATAGATTTTAAGGCCAGAAGGCATCATTATTGTCATTAAGTATGACTTTGTGCAAAACTCAAACATGACACAAAGGTCCCTTGGCAAAGGGTCCCTTTGTAAGATCCCAGGGACTAGAACCCAGGTCTGCAGAATCGGTGTTTCTTTTGGGTTTGTTCAGGTTTGGATTCCATTGCATTCAGTGGGTTTGGGTTGGGTTCAGTTCAAGGCACCCACAAAAGCCAACGCACTTTGGTTACTGGTTCAGAACGATTCATATCAAATTTCAATCTTGGTGAAAATATAGTCAAAAAAGAAAGTTGAAGCTTAAAAATTAAACTATTTTAATGTTTGATCATTCATTTATTTCTAATTTTACATGAGTTTTCCTATCGTTTTTGTGTTATGTATATTTGTCAAATAAACACATAAAAATTATTTTTTGATGAACAATTTGTCAGAGCAAACTAAAACAACATCTTCTACTACTTGCTCTTCCATATTGAAATTCTGCAGTGAAAGGATAAATTGAGTTTGGAGCATGGGCCTTGCTTCATATGGGCAACTAGAAGGAGGAGCTGCCCTAGGATTGGGAAGGGTGGGAGGTGGCCTGTGTAATGGGGAGAAGGGTTGGGGAGCCATTACCTTTTTCCTTGGGCTTGAAGAGCAATTAACTTCTGGGACCAGGGAGCATTCCACCTCTTCTCTCTCCAGTGGGGAGTCTCAGAGATGGTTCATCTAGCTCTGGAGCTTGCTGTTGTCTTATGAGGTGTGCAAGCAGCTCCTAAACTGCCCCTCTCCCTCCCTCCTCTTTTGGGCTGGCCTCCTCCTAGTCTCATTATACTAGGGCAGGCTTTCTGGTAGCAATCTTGTGCCTAGTTGTCATGTTGTTGTGTTGTTATATAATGAATATAAGATCATATTAGGTTTTTTTTTTAATATTGAGCTTTGTAACGAGGTGGTCAGAGGCCGTCAACGAGGGGCCGAAGCATGCCACCTGGTGGGCAGAATGGATGCATCATGAAGCCCAGGGGTGGGACAGGAAGGGAAGGTATAAAAAGCAGGCCCTGCAGCTCAGTCAGAGGAGAGCCATCAGAAGAGGAGCAGGTCTCTCACCTGCTGTGGGAATGGGAAGCCAGAGCGGACCCTTACTGCACCGTAGACTGGCCGGACATGCCGGAACTGCCCGACCATGTGGATGCCGAGGAGCTCCTGGGACTGCCTCTCGCAGCGTACCCAGGGGAGATGGAAGACAACCCCACGCCACAGGTACATCACAAAGGGGGCATAGGGAATAGGCTACTACAGTGCGGCTGTGTTCCTGCCTGAACTCCAGTCTGCACATTTTGGTTGGAGCCCCACTGACAGAACACTCCACACTGTGAGGGCCCTGGGCTGGGACCCCCGTCCTCTGCCACCTCACCCTGGTGTGGCCAACTCCCCCTCAACCCCCCCAGTAGGCCAGGAGGCCTGTGTCAGTGCTCATCCCTGCCTGAGCCCCTAACCTGTGTCGGTGCTCACCCTTGCCTGACAATTCTATTTGCTGCCCCACTCTACCAGAAGGGCCAGACACATAGACTACTGCTATCCCCCCTTTCCCCACCCCGCTTTTGCCTCTGGAGACTTCCCCTACCACACAGACTATGAGGAGGCATGGTCTCCCTCAGAGGTCAATGCTGAGGGATGATTACGCCTCGTTACAAATTTATAAAAGTAATCCAATTGTTTTTTTTAGTTCAGTTCCAGTTCAGGTTCGGTTCTGGTTCAGGTAGAAATACTAATGAAAACTGGTTTTCTCATTCCAGTTCATTTCCAGTTTGACTCCCTTGTGATGGCCTATTCACAAAGGAGGGAGTTGCCACCCCTACCTGATTAGCAGGGGATGTAATGCAAGGCTCAGTAGTGTACCCTTGCCCCATCACAGCACAATCAATGTAAAACCATCAAAGACAACCACAAACATATGAAACAACTTGATATGAAAGGTAAAAAAGGACCATTACAACAGAGAGGTGATCTCATTGTCTAGGAATAAAGCAAAAAGACTGTTTTGGTATATCAGAGAGCGGGGAAAGGCAATCTGTACCCATTCACTGAGGAGAAATCTGGCGGAGCGGGGATGTTCTATGAAAGTTTAGATCTTGGTTCATGTGAAGCCAGCCAGTTCGGGAACCTACTGAACTTTGGGAGGAAAACCCACTTTATAAGACAGGAAAGGTAACTATTTAGAAGTGCGGGCCCTAGTTTGCATTTTGTTATTTTGTTTTGTTTGTAACCATTTGTTTCCATCATTGTCTCTTGTTTCTAACTGAATCTTTATTGTTTCTTAAATAAACCTTCTTTTCTTGTATTAGTGCTCATAAGTGCTGTATGTTATACAGGAGTGGGGCATTAAAACTGGTATAACTGGGGACAGGGATTTCTGAGTAGTTGGTGTCGGGCTGGATATCACGGGGGAATGCTTCAAGGGACTTGGAGCCTGAGGCACAGTGTTTGTTAACCTGCAAGGCAAAAACAGGGCTGGCCTAGCCCCTAGGAGAGTTCTTGAGAGTGGTGGTGTTAGAGGCCTAACATGGGCCAGTCTACCTCTTGCTAGAGGTGGGGGACAGCAAGGTGACTCTCAGTCCTAATACCCTGTTAACCATCATAAGCCATAGAATTTCACCAAGTAATTCCTCATCAAGCCCATAACTTCAGTTAGAGCTGTAGCTTACCTTTTAGAAAGATTCCAGTCTTGATTAAAGACTTCAGGTGATGAAGAACGTACCATGTCCCTAGGTAACTTGTTAATTACTTTCACTGATGAAAATTTGCACCTTATCTCTAGTCTGGATTTGTCTAGCTTCAGCTTCCAATCACTGGGGCCTGGTCTAAACTACAAAGTTAGGGCAACATAAGCCGTCTTGCATTGACCTAGTTGTGCATATGTCTTAACTTAAAATTTGCCTCCCATCAATGTAAGTGCCCCATTATGCCGACTTAGCAACACCACCTCCCAAGAAGCACTGAGCTATGGTGTAGGTGCTGAAATGAACAAAGAGCAAGTGTAGACACTGCATTTCCTATGTCTACCTTAACAGTCCTCAGCAGCTGTCCCACAATACCTGATATTGACTGCTCTGGTCTTAGTTGTGAACTCCACTGCCCAGAGATCACAGAGACCAGAGGGGCCTACCTAGCATACTTAGAAGCTCTCCACTGTTGTGCATAACTGCCCAGCTGACCACACAGGCTATATGCTCCACACATGCGCCAGCCTGGAGTAGACAGAAGATATTGGATTTCCTGAGCTTGTGGGAAGAACAGGTTGGGCAAGCATAGCTGTGAATCAGTCTTAGAAATGTCAAAGTCTACGAGCAGATTGCACGGGGGATGCAGAAGAAGGGGTATGACAGGGACCAGTAGCAGTGCCACGTGAAAGCAAAGGAACTGGGACAGGTATATCAGAAGGCCAGGGAGGCCAACAGTTTATCTGGTGCTGAGCCTCAGACCTGCCACTTTTACAAAAAGCTGCACACCATGCTTGGCGGAGACACCACAACCACTTCACACACTGCCATGGAGACCTCCAAGGAGCCTGAGTCATAGGCCCTTGGCATGAACAGTGAGGAGGAAATAGAGGAGGAAGATGAGGGACATGTGACCAGCGCAGACCAGCTATGCCATGAGCTAGGACATGTTTGAGACAACACCGCAATCCAGTCAGTTGAGCACAGACAAGCCCAATGCAGGAACCACAGGTAAATGTGTAAATTTATCTCCCATTACAATGATGGCATCCCCAACTTAACAGGACACTATCAACGCTGTACTAATTTGCTCGTCCTAGAAGAGGTGGTGGTACAACAAAGAGAGGCAAAGTTATCTACTTTTCATTCCCCTGTAGAGTTAGGTGTGGGGAGGTCGGGGCATGCAGAGCAATTTGTGTACACAGGGATGTCCCTTGAATCCTCCTGAGCTATATCAATTAAAGTTTCATGGCGGTACTCTGCAATCCTCTGCTAAAGGTTTCTAAGGATGGCACCCTAATTTCTTCCTCTGTGGTAGGACACTTTCCCATGCCAGTCAGCGATAACTTTAGCAGGTACTATTGAAGTACACAGGCTAGCAGCATATGGGCCTGGGTGGCTTTCTGATTCCAGCAACAGTTGTGGTACCCTCAGGAGTGAGAGATCAGCTAAAATCACCACTGCCTGTGGAAAATGGTGCCAGTATTCAGTGCCATTGCCCTGTGCTCATAGTTGCATGTAACTGAGCAATTCCCTCCTCAATTCCTTCATCTCTGGTGGGCCATACTCACTAGGGCTAGTGCTGTGTGTGGCACCGTGCACAAGCACTCTGAAGCAGAAGTGTCAAGAAGCATGTCTTGGTTAAAATTTCAAGTGTGCAAGGGAAGGTAATTCTGAATCTTAAGTTTTGCTTTCTGTGGTGACTATCCTGACAATGGTACCTCTGTGCGTTTTATCTGTAGCTGCGGCTTTGTGGCCTTGAGGGATCCCTCCACACACATGGAATGACTGAGTCAGATAAGGAGGGGAAAAAAGAGGACTTGGGATGACATGTTCATTGAGGTCCTACAAGCTAGTGCTGCATCAGACTATGAGCACAGGAGGATGAACATTGTAAATAGCCTGGAGAAGGAAAGAGCAGAGAGGAGGAGAGAGAGATGCATCAGGACATAATGGCACTTCTCTGGCAGCAAACACAGATGCTGCAGACTCTTGTGGACCTACAAGTTCAACAATCTCAGGCTTACCTCCCTTTGCAGTCCATGGAGAATTCCATTGCAGCATCTACTCCCTCACCCCTATCCCCCAACATTCCATGTATCCTACCCCTACTCCACCTCAAGAGACGTTAAAGACAACCAAACTTCACAGACACTGACTTGTGAAAGCCGCTGTAGCTGTATGTGTATGGATGTGAATGTTCTTTCCTCTTGATAAATTCTGTTCTCTTAATACATTAAGTTTTTAATGTATTGCTTTTAAATTGCACGGATTTTTCTTTTCACTTATTTTGTTACTGAATAAAATTCTATTAATTGGAACATAATTCCTCTTTCTTAGTTCACAACATGGGCTGCAGACCGCCTAGCAGTTCTGAAAGCACCCACTTGTACTCCGACTCATAGGATGAGCGACAAACAGTATAATGATCATAAATGTACACCAAGAATCGTAAAATTAATAGGTGTATTGAGAGTGTTATACATGTTCACCAAGCACCACCCAGTTCCTAACAGGCCCCAAAACAACAGGACCAGAGCTGTGCTGGCTCCTTGCTTCTGAGATGGTGGAAAGCAAGGGGAACCGTGCAGGTTCATAGGATTTTGAAAAAAGTCACAAGAATTATGTTGATGACATTATGGGATGGAGACAGTTGCACACTGGGAAGTTTACCCCTTGATCCCAGTCACCCCTGCATTCCTACTTTCAGCCTCACCATGCATTGACAAAGCTTCCCAAAAGACTGCTAAATCCCAATGAAGGAGAAAGGGGGTAAGAATGGGTGTTCTTACCTGGTGGTGTGGACTCTGTTTAAAGAGTCCTAGACATCACTTGACATTCCCCTCTCCTCTGTTTAAAGACAGAGCTAATTAGACTCAACTGAGAGTCATTTTTCCTCTTTAATGATGATGACAGCTGACAGTGATAAGCAGGTCCAGGAGCTATGCCTTAGACCTGGTGTAGGGGCAGTGGTGAAATGAAAGACAATGCAGAGGCTGTACTGGCAGTGACATTTCCTGCTACCTCGTGAAATCACTAAGAGCTGAAATCACTAAAGACCTGGGTTAAGTGCTGGAACCTCAGAACACGGCATCACTAAAATGGCAGCAAGCATCCAACAGCAGCACCAAGTGACCAGCAGTGGAGGCAGCAGCAAATAGCCAATGGCAGAGGTGCACAGCAACCACAAACAGATTGCTTGATGCACCTCCTCTTTCTGGGGGAAGGTGAACTCCTGAAACACACCTCTAACTCTGGGTCTTTGCTAACTGAGGATGGCCAACTGTGAGTGGGGTGCAGTGGAGGGAGAAGGGAGCAATGTGTTAAAGGGACATTTATTTGTCAAACTTTCCCACAGCAAGGTGGGAAACTGAGGCAAAGAACATTGCCCAATACACTATGTGGTCATGTTTGCTTGTGGTCACATGCTTTTAAATGTAATTATGGTGTTTCCCCAAACTAATGTTCGTTTCCCATTTCCTTTTAATAAAAAAAGTTCTCTTTTATTATACACAGACTCCGTGCTTGCGAGAGACTCTTAGAGGGGCCCAGGATAGCATTACGTTTTCCCTGATTACTAGGAGGGGACTTGAGCTGGTTCTGTTTTGTAGTAAACCCAGCCTTTGGCACTGCCGAATCCATCAAGTAGAATCCATCAAGCAGAAGGGTTACACTTGAAAATTAAACTTGCATAAATCGCAAAAACAGAAACCAGTTATCTAGCATCCTAGGAAGCTTATGCTTCCCCCTCCCCTATCTCCCAGCTTTCTTGTCTGACTCCCTTTTAAGATCCACCACACAGCAGTGAAAAAAAAAATCACCTGTCCACCGCTGCAGGGAAGTTCCACCTACAGAAACACCAAGGGCCTGCTCCAAGACCCACTGAAGTCAATGAAAGGAATTTCATTGTCTTCAGTGGGATGAGGTTCACACTTTAGTTAAACATGCTTAGGAGTCCTAGTCTCCTCTCCTGCCAGTGAGTACCATGAGCAAGTTAATCTGAGTTAATGGAGTTTCACTATAACAGTGTGAAGATTGAAAGGATTTAGATTTTCCTCATACCCTTTCGACAGAGAGATTGAATGGACCCAACCCTGATATAGCTTATAGGAATTGATAAGATAAAAGCCTAAAATGATATGGCTGCAGGCCATCATAAAAATGATATTGATTTCTTGAATAGAAACAAGCGTATAGGGCATATCTATAATCGTCTCAGAATCATACAATGTGCACTACTTCTAATGCTGAATAAATCATATCACTTGAGTGCCAAGTCTAAGCAAAAAATGGCTATGTCTATTTAAAATAATGAAATCTCTTTTGAAGTCACTCATCTGCCTATTCAAACATTGGATGATAAATCCACTTAGTGACTGATATTTGGCAGCAGAAAATAAGATTATGCAAGGTTATTCGTGAATTTTATTAAATTCTAACAATATGCCTGCCAATATATGCATAATAAACATTTTATATATTTTTTGTTTTTACTATTAGAAATGGATTTTTTTAATATTTTCACTTCTCTGTATATTAAATCCAAACCAGCAGTCTACATGGTTAACTTTCATTCAGCTAATTGGGAGTCTTGCACACAATAAGACTTTTACAGACATCAGACCAACAGAATTAAACTTATTAATTCAATATAAAATTTAAACACAAGAAATGCTGATTGTTTCTGTGGTAGATGTACTATGGGCTTGTGTGTAAAGAAGCTAGATACATGTCTTTGGATTAGCAGATTCAATGTTATTCAATAGGACACTAGTTATTTTCTCTTTATACAGTGGCACATCCATAGATAAGACTGGCTTCCTACTCTGCTGCTAAGTCATTTCACAGAGTTAAGAATTCAAGGTATGAATTAGAAGGATGATTCCATAGATAACTAACTTCACAGGGGGCAAAAAAGTATTCATTTAAAAGGTGTCAGAAAACCAGTTCCAGAGACTGAAATCTCAGTTTAGCCACAGATAACGAACAGTGGGAATGCAAGCACCATCTTTTATAACCACAGCTTTTTAAAAAAATGAAGTACATCTGCATTTGTCATTTGGCTGACAAATATATTTGCTTTATTAGAAAGGAATTAGGGCTCAGTCCTGCTGAGTGCTCTAAAATTCCCATGAAGCCAAGATGCAAGATGCAGTGATTGGAGCGAATCACTTTCCATTCTCATCAAATGTGGGACTGAAGTCCACTCACAGCATCAGGCGCTTGTTGGTCATCCCAACAGAAACTCTCCAAACTCTGTTGTAATCTCAAGCAGGCCTGTCTTTGACAATTCTACCACTCTGCATGCCCCCATGCATGTGCAACTCTCCGAATAGATCAGAACATCTTGGTCCACGTTAGAAATACAGTGACTGATAAAGTTTCTTCTGTTTTGAGAGATCTGACCAACTTCAGTGGCATTGCCCGTTTTAGGTATAGGGAACCTCTCTCAAAGAAATAGAATCTTTCAGAATGGAAGAAGCTTTTAAAGTGAGACAACTCCACAATCTTTTCATGAGACATGACTCTGACTTGGGGAATCCTCCTATCTCCATTTCAAAAGATAAGAAAATGTGTTCTCTTCGTTCACAATATTACATGTTTGTTTAGGCAAATGTTCAGACTGAATGCAACCTGGTTCACAGATGTCTTTATTTCTCCCAGAAGGGCCTCATTGGCTGCCAAAACAGAAACATCTGGGGGGCAAAAAATTTCTGCAGCTATGCAACATGCAATATTCCTGAAACTGTTCACTACTGTGCATTGTGGCAGTTGACTCCCTCATGTTCTGAATCCTAAACTGACATTGACATCAAACCCTTATTTTGCCAGCTTACCAAGAGACTACCTCTCCTCAACCACATTGTAAGGGCAAGGGTAGGAGCAAGGGGTGGTGCATAAGCTTCATCATCCCAGAAGTGCTATGCCTCTGACACAATTCCTTCCCTATTACTCGCTTGCTTCATAGTGGTATCAACCAGCTACAGGCCTATACCAACCGCAAGTAACACTACCCTTACTCCACCTCAGCTGCGCTGGCTATGCATTGGGCAGCAGAACCAAGGAAGGAGTTTACTCAGGAAGGATGCAGGAGTAAGTGGGCATTCAGCTTCCACTAGCTCCTGATCACCCAGACCCAAGAGTCAGATATATCTCCGGCAGAGGTGTAACGGGAATGATTTCTCTATGCGCACTCCATCCTCTGCCCCGGAGTGCAGTCCAAGCTGTTTTTCAAGTAAGTGTTATAGCATTAGCTACTTTGAGTCAATCCACTCCTTTTGTGTGCAAGACCCCTACTGACCCAAGTGTGAGATAATGCTATGAAAGAGAGGCAAGATCAGCCCTTTCTTTTTTTACATCAAGTAATTCAACTGCAATCTTAAAATCCAGACCCCAGGCAATCTTTTTAGCTAGTCAGAGGTTTTATTGCTTTTGAACAACTCCTCTTATCCCCATATATTGGTCTTTGTTTTATTTAATTAGAAAGAAGTTTTACCCAAATGACAAGTATTTTACTGGGTTCTAATAAAAGAAAATAGCCATTTTAGAACACAGTATTTCCCCCAAAAGTTACCATAAGTATTTCAAAACATATCATAATTAAAAATGTCAGCTATGACAAGAATTTCAGCCCATCAAAACCTGGAAAATATAACCTTATCCTCCCCCAAATGACACAAATACACTGATACTGAGCCTTTTCAAAGCATCCTCAATGCTCCCATCATATGTCCCTTCATATCACTTTATGATATATTCATTTTCTCACAGCCCACTATCTCTAACAGTTAATCACTCTTGGGGCCCATCAGTGGAAACTCTAAGAAATCAGCAGCAGCAGATGGCTGCCTTCATATTCTGAGATCTTTTCAGCCCTGCTGTTCAGCTATGCTATGCAATAGCAATCTTCCTGGTGCTTGAGCACCCTTGGAATAATCACTTAATCTTATTTAGCTCACAAGAATAGTCTCATTAAACTCAGTAGGCCAGATTCAGTTCTCATTTATACCAGTGTAAATCCAAAGTAACTTCAGTTGACTTATTCTGGATTTAGACTGGTGTAAATGAAAACAAATCTGTTCCACTGACTTTAAAAAGAACTGGTCATACAAGTACACCAAGCAAGCATAGACCCAAATTAATGTTTATGACTATCAGAAGTCTCACTTCAATGTATTACCATCTGATAAACCTACACCATAAGTTTTACTGCATTGCACACCATTCGGTATAAACCAACAAATTTATAATGGTCACCATCTACCAGCCACGTCCCCACTGTATTAAGAGATGCTAGCCCCTTTCCCACCCTGTACTTGTACTTAGACTAGGATAGACCTGGTAACTGTATTATCCATTGGCAGGGAGCCACATGTACCTTCTGACAGAGAATGATATCGGAAATATTTTAAAATAAAATTGTATACCTCTTGAACCTTTTTAATAGCTTTAAAATAGATATTAGAAGTTTAATATGTTTGGTATTAAACAGATTTAAAATTTTAAATGAAGTCTTGATGTAGTGTTCAGATCCTTGTGACAGTAAATCTTAAGCACACATCTGTAATGCATCATTAAAAATAAACCAAGTAGAAAATTTAACACTACAGTTTTGTAAACTAATTACATACCTGAAATGCTTAAAGACAATTTTACAATATTATGCAATTGTGTTAGTGCATCTATGGATGGGCTTACCTTTCCACAGCCTGCGCTCTCTGAAAGACGCTGTGTTGGTGAGCTTTGGCACATAATATAAGATGCGTCCATCTCATCATTCTTTGACTTGACTTATGAACTATGGCACCAGTTCTGCTCTGATTCAAGGCAAAAGTTATGCACACTTGAGTAAGGGCAGGATCAATGGGGCTGTTGAAAACAATAGAAAGACTCCAATAAGCATAGGATCAGACCTTTAATTAGTGGCACAATACGCAGAGGCACAGGATACAGACATTTTCATGAAGTCTTTTTAGATCTCTATTTTGTGTATTTTTTTAAAATGTAAAATGCCCAGGTGTGAAGGTGACAGGTGCCATTTATAAATCTGTAAATAAATGAACAGTCATACCTATCCAGGAAGAAAATAAAGGCTAAATCAAAAATAAGCCATGTAAGCTTATGAACAACTGACCATACATAAAACCAAGCGCACACAGACTTATCTTGCATTATATGAATCATTCTTGACATATGATTATAACGGCAGCCTTCTTAAGAAAGGGGAACAATAAAAAGTTCTAAGAAATTGGACGGGAATGCTTCCTAACGTTCAGTGGTTTGTCGTTATTTGTTAACAAAAGTGAAGGGAGCATATACACAGCATTCAGTCATGTAATGCAAGTGAGTCTGTTTAGAAATTTTCAGTTTTGTATACAAAACTTATTAACCCACTTACAAAAGAGGGTCTTCTATGAGTGTCAGAAATGTCTACGTCTATGAATGTCAGAATGTCTATCTATGGTGTCAGAAAGTACCTTTCTTACTATCACATCTGGACTCTGCTTCACACGTAATAACCTTTAGAAGGACCAAATTTTGCAAGGAGACAACATTAGCCTTAAAGATGTTAATTCTAATTCAGAGTGGAGGTACTTCCTCAGTTCCTAAAACTACAACTGTTTTGTGTGTTTATACACTTAACCTGCCCTCCCCCAAGCCTAGCCTTCACACATACATCCCAAAAGGAATAAGCTATTGAGTGATGTCCCTGTACAGAAGGTCCCCAAGGATGCTTGATCCTACTTACATCCAACTTGTTTCAGGCCACTCTTGCTTCTAGGTTGTAAACCTTGCATAGGGTTTTTCAGATGTCATATCATCCCTATTCTCCTATGTCATCTCATCAGCATAGTTCTCACCAGCAAACTTTTCAGCCAACTGATTCCTCTGAAGCTACTAGTGCATTTTGTCATGGGATGGGCAATATGAAAAGATCCTTCACCACATAAGGTAAGTTTACTGTTTCAGGATTACCTAACACAAGAAAAGGAAATAAAGCATTTTTCCTTCTCCTTCTTGGCTGCCTCCCGTTCCAGGAAGATAGTTTCTCCAGTGCCCTAGTGAAGTAAATATTTTCAGAGTTTTTCCAGTTATGCCATGTTAAAAAATTGACCATTTATTTATATGGTTTTCATCCAGGCACCATTGCAATCATTGAAAGCTTTGCCATTAACTCCAATAGGAGCAGAAAAGGCCCTATGTCTTTGTACCAGTGTGTACTATAACTACAAGCTTGTGTTACTCTCTTTTGCTGCCTCTTCATTTCCAGTCACATCAATGTTTACTATAAAAAAGAAAAAAAAGTTCCTATCATGATTACCAAATATTTTTCATGTTGTCACAGGATGCTTTAGTCAGCACTGGATAGTGCTTCCTCTTGGCCACACTGAAGATTAGCTCTACGCAGCCATCACCCCTTCCTGAGATGGCACTCCATCTCACTTTCTGTCTCTCAGTCCACAGCCCCATTTTTTCTCCAGAAGCTCCTGCTTCCTCTTCATGACTCAGCTTTCTGGCTAGGTCCACACAGCATGGTTCCCCCTTCCAGGGAATCAAAGAATTTCAGCACAAATTTTCCCAGGCAGTCACTCTCCATTGTGTGGTCTATGCTATTTCCCAGTGGCTGGTAGGGGAACTCGACCCCAACCTCTACTCCAGGTTCCACCTCAGAGGCCCTCTCATCAGCAGCGGAGATCTACCCTGTCCCATCCCTTGTTGCTTTTCCCCTGAGCCTTTCCTACCTCCTATCTCTCTTCCTCCATCCTCATTTTGCCAGCCCAAACTTCCTTCTCTCAGAGAATAACTGAAGGCTACTCTCTATAGCCCCAAACACTTCTCCCTTCTTCCAGGGAGTGACTACAGCCCCCTAGCTGCTCTCAGCTAGTGAACAGAAAATACATATTAGAATTGCCTAATATTTGTCAGACACAAGGAAATACTACTGCTTTGGAAGGATGCAACCTGTCAAAGGAATAATACTTATCATGGACATTTACTGAAGTTCTTCATGCCCCATCCTACAAGCACTTGACATGTGAAAATCCCATTGACTGTTAATCCTTGGAAATATAAAGGTTTCTTTTGCATTATTTTTTATTGATATTTACTTATCTGCACAGAGGTGTACAGTCAGATTTATATTCAAATGCCTTGTGTGGTTAGGCTTATTTTTTGTAAAGTTACAAATGAAACAAAACAAATGAAAAGCCTGATACCTTTAAGAGGATATAGTGACTGAGCCATATTCTTTCCTGCAACTGAAGAAGGGATGGCTACCCAGGAGGCAGTTATAGCTGCCTGATTACCTGCCCTACACAGTCCCAGCCCTGGTGTACATTACAGTGGCTAAGTGCCTATTGAGTCCACCATGGCAATGGACTCCAAAGGACCATGTGATGAAGCTTACCTGTCAGGCAATGGCTGCAGAGCCAATTATTGCACCTGTGATTGATTGATTGATTGATTGATTGCCTCCTGCCAGAGGAAGTGGAGCTAGGTAAGAATCATTGGGCACATGGGCCTTATAAGGACCTGGATGTAACTCAATAGAGGGGAAATGATAGCAGAGCTGGGATTTGCCTGTGGCGAGAGACTTGCAGAGAGCAGCTCAGGCTTCCATGAGGGGAGGAGGAGAAGGTCTGAGATAGGGCTTTAACAGGCAAGAAGCCAGGTAGGCGGATCCACAGGAAGCAGGTTAGACTTCCATCTGGAGGGAGGCACTGAGCTAAGGTCAGAAAAAGCACCTCACTGTAGCCTAAGAACAGCAAAGGTTTATTAGTGAAGCATAGAAGGGAGAAGCATAGAAGGGAGAAGTTATAGGGACAGTCCTGATAGTTGGGGCTTTTTTCTTATATAGGCACCTATTACCCACCACCCCCTGTCCCGATTTTTCACATCTTGTATCTGGCCACCGTAGAGGCCAGAGGCCTGAAAACCAAAGGGAGGCTGGGTTAAGCATGGGGTGTGGAGAAGCAGCAAAATGGGACTTAGGGGTAGGAAGCAGCCTAGGGAAATAGCAACATATCTGAAGAAGCAGATCTAGCTGCTTAATATAGGCTCCCTGGTCTTGAACTCAAAGTAGAGGACAGGCCTAGGTTTCCCTATATGCCCCTGAGGAAGAGGTATACAAGCCCAACAATGTGTGACTGTAGGCTCTTTTCTGTTCAGATGATTTGTGAACTTTCAGTTGGCACTTATTAACCTGGCAGGAGACTGAACTTTGTAACTTGACCATAGGGCCAAGCCCCAAAAGATGCAATGAGAGACAGATGGCCTGCAAGGGGTGCCGGAGACAAGGACCACTTGCAGTCTTACACCCTGACACAAGAGGGTGCTAACTACACTACCTTACAGACCATTTCCTGCTAAGAATAGAAGGAGCATATTGGCTCTCTAGCCACATCGCTGCTCGCTCGCAGAATCTTTCCTCCTATCTAGCATGGCTGGTTGTGCTAGCTTTAGTCACACAAAAGCTTACATTCAAAATGGAGGTTGAAATGCCACATGATGTTCCCAAAATCATAATTCAATTCAGAAACTAACACAGACACATCTGACAAATTTTTAGGTATATTGTTAGTTTGCCAATAGCACATTCAGTATTTGTTAGTGTTGTTTTAATTTTCCAATTCTGAAAATGTACTGGGAAGTGATGGTCTAGATCCTGCAATCCTGGATCCCATGAATAATCCCATTTACTCCAGTAATACTATTTATGTCAATAGGGGCATCCAGTATCCAGTGCTTGAATTTGGTAACACTGCCATGATCTTCTACTGAAGAATTATGGAAGATTTGTTAAGAATTTAAAAGAAAAAGCCAGTCATTTAACTGTGTTTAAAATATTCTTAGCAGATTTACATTTTTTAAAAATCAGTTAATCTAAGTGTTGACAAGTGTTGTGAGATTGCTTAAAGACATTCAAAAGTAAACTTTTTTGCATTAAAAATTACTTTGCTAGGATGCAAAAATACCAATTTACATGAGAGTATCTTTAAAAAAGCCCATACTTTTGCATTGACACGGCTATCAATAAGTGGATTCTGGGAAGAAAAGATGCATCACACTGAAGAAAGTTTAAAAACCCAGATTCTTTGCTAAAAGATCAGTGATTGGAGACTGACTTGTTCAGAAATTTCTGAAGTTGTGAATAGCTTATAAAAATTCCCCACCCACACTATTCTCTGTGAAACATGCTTTTGTAGGTCTTCTCCTTCCATTCCTTGCCATTAAACTGTCTATTGAATGCTTTGTGTTTTCTACATACAGACAGCCAAAGATTTCTATGTTACAGGAAATGTAACTTAAGTAGTTTTCCTGTCACAATAAATTTATACAGAGCATTAACCCGTTCCATGTGTTATATATTTACATGCTAGTATGTGTGCAGTAATTAAAACAGAAAAAGTAGCACGAGATACTGTAAAGGTCTGGGTTTTTCCTTCATTTAAATATCCCTTTTCTGTTACATTTGGCACAAATATTTGAGTATGTGTTCACGTGTTATCATGCTATAGCTGAAAATGACAAGAGGGCTTTTCTATACAAATCCCCTATTTTCAACTGGGTAAAAAACTTCCACAAAATAATCCTTTCAAGGTTAAAGGTTGGGATGCTTGGCCTCAATCTGAGAAACAAAAAATGTTTTACTCCCTCCCTTCTTCCACCCTTCCCCTGCAGACACCCCCCCAATAATGCACCAAACTGAAAGGCTTTGTATGGAGATGGGACTGAGCCATGAGTTCAGATCCAGATCTGGATCTCTATCTCCAGAGTTTGTAGGGGTGTTCTGACTGATGCCCGTTTCTAGCCTGAGGTAGAGATAGACGAACTGCAAAGGTTTGGAGACTTGATTTGGATGAGCACTCCCAAGTTCTTATCTGAATTTCCCAAGCTATCCAGACAAACTAAGTTTCCAAAGGCAGACTGGAAATCTAATGAAGTCATGCTGTGATGTGGTATTCTTCATTTCTTAGTTAACATTTGCAAAGTGCTTTGAAGATGTAAAACTCTGCGGTCCTGAGTCTGTGTTCCTCGCACAATCAGAACTCCCACTCACTTCAGGAAATGCTCTCATAATTCACGTGAATTGTATCTTTTCCATTTCACTGTGAACAAGAAAAGGCAGAGACTTGAGGCATTTCTAACCATAATTAGAGATGAGGCTGAATCTGAAACCCCAATTCTAACTCCCAAAAGCATATCCATTAGCTCCACCCAAGAACAAGCTAGCTGCAAAGTTTGGTTTCTTCCCCAAAGGGATGTTGAATTCTTTACCCTCCTGATATTTCTGTAATAAGCAAAATTCAGATTCTGAATTCAAACTACCACTCATGCAATCTAAGATTTGACATTTATAACTCAGGCTCATTTTTAACTCATGGTGAGGACAGCTCAACGTTTTTGTGCTTCCACAATATTCCTCCTTAGCTCCTTTCTTACTTACATTGCATTTGATGAAGTTGTAAAGCAATAAAACAAAATCATTTAGCAGGTGTGTAAATGGAACTTGCAATGAATGAAGTGTGGGAGCAGAGGCTTTCCACATCAGGATCTGGCACAGTCCAGTTCTGGGCTGAGGAGCCAGAATGAAACAGTTTTTCCCCGGGAGTGGCCACAAGTTTGAGAAGGGGGAAGGCATTATATTAATACTCACAGCTAAAAGATATGCCTCTAACTCAGTAGATAAAATTTTTATTTTTCATCCAAATCATTCCTACATGAAGCATTGTGAATTCCTCTCATGTGAGGAACCATCAAATTAAACTGACTCTTCATCTGATTTTTACCTACATAGGTATCTTCCTACATCCTGAACTGCAGCACCTCACTAGTCGAACTCACCTTAGGGTGCACTTATGCCTCAGCAAAGTTTTGTATATTTCCTTTACAGGCCTAAGCAGCTAATGATTATTGCTATAGTCCACACTCCATTAGTTTGATCCAACAACAAAATTGTGCATCTTGGGGGTGGGGGAATTATACACACACACACACACACACACAGAAGTCCTAGAAAATAACAGATGCTAGCCCTCAACAAGCTGGCTTAGCCAGAGGACATGTCAGTTACATCCCTCAGAAACAAAAGAAATCCTCCAGAAAATTAGTTCTGTGGACAAACAGTTGGCTCCAGCCTGGGAGATAACAATCTAAACAAATTATCTCTCTGGTTCTCAAGATGTACTCCTTATTTTATAGGAGGAAAAGAGAATTTATGGACTTGGAATCTGGTCTGTGCTTGGGGAAATATACTTTATGCAGTCTCTTTTACAACCCACAAGAAAAAATCTGTGCCAAAATCTATGGGACATATCCTGCCCTATTTATTCAGCAGTAAGGAGTGCAGTAGCCCCTGAATAGCATGTGAAAGAGCCTTTTAGCCCAATGATGGCCTGGCCTGAGAAGATTTAACAATGTCAGAATGTTTTGCAGTTTTTTTCTCACATTTTTTTATTTTTCTTCCCCATGTCTATGAAGCAGCAAGTCTCAGAGCTGGGACAGAAGGAGAGGAAATATTCTCAGTTTGTTGGAAGTTAGGGATTTCCTCAGCAGAATAGCTTTACATTGCATCCCTGTAAGACACCTGCTAACAGCAAGTCTCACGTGAGATTGTTTCATTTACTATAGTACTATTCATATTGAAACAACATGACAGAAAATATAATATATATTTATATATACAATTCTCACAGCAAATAAGTTAATAACTTAATGTGAGCTGTTAACTTAATTTGTTAATAAATAAATGGTAAAAGCATCCTGATTGATTAATAACTTAGATCAGTTAATAATTAGATCACACTGTGTTTTAATAGCATGTGCTGCAAAGAGACACAGGAGACACATTAAAGAGCCACTTGCGACTCGTGAGCCACAGTCTGAGTATCACTGCACTAGTCTAATACTTTCTCTTCTTACAGTCCTAGCTCCCTAAACCATAGGTCAAACACACTTCTCAGTTGTTTTACCTTCTCTATTGACCCCACATACCCTAGCCTGGGAGTGTAACTCTGGGAGATATTCACTCAATAGGAATACCCAGAGAGGGAACTACTTAATAACTTCTTTATTATGCAGCATGCATCTGACGGGGAATATATGGTTATCGGGAATTACCAAATCACTTACACAATGAGAAAAGAGAGCAGGATAAAGGGCTTGCCCTTAGACTACTGAAATTATTAAAACAGGATCAGAATGTAGGAAGATAAAGGAAGTGACACACAACTGATAACTGACCACATTAACAGCAGGGAAGAGGAGAAGAATCGTTGTGATTCAGAAATGGGGAAGTTCCAGGGAATGATTAAAAATAATATTTTTTAAAAGTTAGGAATGGGATGATGATCTTAATACAAGGAACTGTAAAGATTTTATAAAGGGAGCACATATTATGGGAGAACAAAGAAAAGGATCAGCAGTTATGCTGGAATCAATAATAAAAATAACCTGACAGGATTTAGTGAGGAGTAATCCTGACACTCAACTCAGCTTTGGAAAGTTGAATAAAAATGCATGAAATTAAGCTTAAGGAAAGTGATAAACATATGTACACAGCCACATGAGGAAGCTTTCGCTGCCATACTTTAAACATTGCCATTATCTATCCCAGTATAAAAGTTGTGTACTACATTTAAAAGCGAGTGACATGTAGCCAAGATTTTCAAAAGCGACCCGCTATATACAGTGCCCTATTTGAGACACCTTAAAGAGGCCTGTGAGAGAGCGAGTGAGAGAGTGAGCCTGCAGGAGACTTGAAGCGTGCAGCAGGCTTGCTAAATGAGCTAACCAGAGACACCTGGTGCAGGGAAGGAACCTAATAAAGGGCAGGCCAGAGCTGAGGCATGCTGACCACAAGAGGGTGCGTGGGACCAGCCAAGTCTTCTACATCTGGTGCCTCAACTGGGACTAGAACCTCCCCTCCTCCAATAGGGGCCATGAAGGAAATTTTACTAGTAATGAAACAGCAGCAACAAGCTGAGAAGGAGTGAAACCATCAGTTCCAGGAGGCCTTACTAGCCACTCAGCAGTGCACACAGGAGGCCCAGCTGCCCAAACAGGAAAGGAATCAAAAGTTCCAGGCCGAGGTGACCAGGCTGCTTGTGCAAGGTCCGCTGAGCCCTCTCGCAAGAGTTGTTCCCTGCTGAGACTTTCCCAGGACCCCCCTAACCAAACTGACTAGCTTCAAGGACCCCAAAGTGTTCCTGACATTGTTCCTCTCCCACTGGCTGGGAGAGGAGCTCCTGGGCCACGTAGTTCATCCCTTGCCTGACTGGGAAGGCCCAGGATGCTCACAGGGACCTAAGTGCAAAGGAAGCCCAATCCCACTCCACCCTGAAGGCTGCCAAATGGGATCAACTTGGATTCTCCTCTGGGGTCTATCAGAGAAGTTTAATGAGGAACTGTTCCTAAAAGGGGGCCGCCCATGAGTTAGCCAACGGCGCCACTATTTGGCCACTTGCTGGCTGACCCCTTATAACAAGACTGTGGGTGACATCATGGACAGCATTGTTTTATAACAATATTTAAAAATTCTCCCAGTAGCAATACAACCTTGGGTCCATCAGTTCTGCCCAACAGCCGTTGCAGAGGCTGTAGAGATGACAGAGAACTTTTTGGAAGCAGAGGTCTCAAGTGTTGTAAGAGCCCCTCCCTGAAGTCACTTGAGGCTTGTTGAAGCCGGGCCTAGCTTCAGGGCCTCCAGAACAAGGAGGTGCCTTGCAGTATTATGCCCCCATCAAGGGACAAAATTTCTACCTCCCTGCAGATCTCAAGGGCCCAGTACTGCATGGCTCCAGGCCCCAACGGGGCCTTCGGTAACTGGTCAAGAGGGCTCAATCAAATCTTATCATTGTGGGGAGCTGGAACACATGGCGGGAATGCCCCATGATCGGGTGTGACTATCTCAGGTGTTACTTCGTCCAGCAGGGTAAGACATCAAACTCACTATAGAAGGGGGCCATAAAACCCTTTCTGGTTCCCACCATGATAGGGCAACCAGGAAGAAGGGCTAATTGACTCTTGCTGTGGCCAAATGCTCCTGAGCTGATACTTGCTCCTATCCAAGGCCCTTATACCTGATCAAACAGTTCAGATTTCCTGCATACATAAGGAAAAGCGTTCTTACCCAGCCACCTTGATTATTTTACAAGTAGCTGACCAGATGGGGCATCTCACGATAGGGGTAGCGGTGCATCTTCCTTGGCCTATAATCCTGGATCATGATTGGAAGCACTTCCTTGTACTCCTGAATAGAAACTCAGTGCCTTTTACCCCAGGTCACTCTCAAGGGCCAAATCAGTCTTGAGCCTGTGCTGGGGGTGCCCCCACAAGGTCTGGAAGAAATTCGTCCCAAGAAGAAGACTATCTCCCAAAGGGCCCCCTATCTACCTCCACCCATGAGAGAGATGGAGATCCTACCTGCCCTGTACTACCAACCTCTAGATGACATCTTTGATCTCATCACTGCCGCGCAGGAGGATCAGACCCTCTGAGAATGTTACAACCACGTAGCCACAATCAATGGGGAAGCCACTCCAGGATACCCAATTATTTCCCCATTTTGAGTTACAAAACAACATTCTATACCAGGTGAAGAATCAACCTCACATGGAAGAGTACAGAATCCATATCCTGGTTCCCAAACCTGCTTGCCAAGAACTGTTGAGATTAGCCCACTCCATCCCAATGGTCAGATTTCTAGGTAAGTCAAAGATGCTTGAAAGACTACTGGCCTGGTTCTTTTGGCTTAGTACATTTTGGGAAGTAGTAGATTTTTGTCTGTTCTGCCTAGACTACCAGAAGGTAGCCCCTCAGGGATGAGGTTGGTACCCATTAATTCCCCTCCCTTCTAACAATCCCATTTGACAGAGTGGGGCTTGACATTGTAGGCCCCTTGAGGAAAGTGCCTTGGGCTGCAAATTTATTTTACTACTAGTTAGCATGCCACAAGGTACCCAGAGGCCATTTCCCTGCAGAATACCTTTGCTTCCACCATCGCACACGAGTTACTGCAGATCTTTTCCAGGGTAACCCTCCCCTTGGAGATTATCACTAATCAAGGAACAAACTTTATATCCCAAGTGCTTCAACAGCTCTGGTCCCGCTTAAAGTTTTGACCACTCTAGACTTTGGTGTATCATTCTCAGACCAATGGCCTAGTGGAATGGTTTAATAAAACCCCTAAGTCTGTGCTGAGAAAGTTAATTGGGACAGAATCCAGAGACTTGGATCAGTTGCTGCCATACCTTTCATATGAGGTACAAGAAGTACCGCAGGCATCTACTGACTTCTCCCCTTTCAAACTTCTCCACAGAAGACAACCCTGGGGTATCCTAGATTTGATCCACTCATCAAATGTCCTGCAAATGAAGGAGATGGTGGAGCACCTCATTTGTTTCACTCGGGCCAACCTATTCCAGGCCCAACAGAGCTAGGCTCTGCAGTATGATAAGGGAGTTAGGATGAGAGTATTCTAGCTAGGGGAGTGAGTGCTCCTATTGCTCTCTATAGAAAGCAAACTCCTAGCCAAAGGACAGACCCCCTATGAAGTCCTTCAGAGGATAGGCCTGGTCGATTATGAGATTTTTCTGTCCGGACTGGTACTGACAAAAGCAGATCTACCATGTAAATCTGCTATTGCTGTGGAGGGCACAGGAAAACCTCTTCATCCAGTGAGAAAAAGACAAGGAGTTAGGATCACAGCTCCTGAAACTGACCGACGTAGGAGTTGAAGATGGGCTGTCCACTGGCTAGAGAAAGCAATTAGAGACCCTGATGCGGGTGTATCAGGATGCTTTTTCCTCATTTCCCGGACAAACCTCCCTAGGGACCCACCAGCCACCTTTCAAAGACTAATGGACCAGGTGCTGCAGTGCCGCATCAACCCTAAACAGCAATCTACTTGGACGACGTGGTAATCTACAGTCAGGATTGGCCAACCCACTTCAAGGATTTAGGCATAGTCCTACAGCCAATTTAATCACAAATCCAAAGAAATGCACTTTAGGGAAGCAGGAGACCACCTACTTAAGGTATCTTAGGGTGGGCAACGTTAAAGTGCAACACTTGATCAGCAAAGTGGAAGTCCTAGCCAACACACCCATTCTGAGAACAAAAAAGCAAATTTGGGCATTTCTTCAGCTAGCAGGGTATTTATAGGTGATTTGTACCCAAGTTTGCCTCTCTAAAGGCTCCTCTTACTGTTCTCCTTTAAAAAAAAATAAACAGCCCCTCGCCAGACCACTTGGTCTCCCCAATGTGACCAGGCATTCCAAGAAATTAAACTGATTCTCTGTAACAAATCCATACTGTGTAGCCCCGATTTTTCACACAGATGACTCACACCAGGCTCTGGGAGCAGTACTGTCCCAGATGTTCCCAGGTCAGGAACATCCTATTTTATATATGAGTAGGAAGCTCCTGGACCACAAAACCCGCTTTTCGGTCCTCGAGCAGGAGCATCTAGAAATACTCTGGGTGGTGAAAGCCTTGCACTATTGTTTGTTGGAGCCATGCCACAGACCTTCTTTCTTCTCATCAGTGACCATGGAGTACTCCAATGGCTCCAGATAAAAGATTCCAATGCCTCGCCTCACAGCCCTTTTGTTTTCGTATAGAGCATTGTCCCAGCAAGAACCACCAGAATGCAGACTTTCTCTCCAGGACAGATGAAGGTGGCAAGCCATGAAGTGAATGCCTTGATGGGCCTGGTCCAGGCAGGGTGTGGTATGTGAGATAGCAAAGGAAGTGAGGAAGCTGCCTGCAGGAGACTTGAAACCTGGAGCAATCTTGCTAACTGAGTTAACCAGAGAAACCTGGCAAGGAGAACCCAAACAGATAGTTCCTTATAAGCAGTTATTTGGGGGAGCTGACTCTGGGAAGTCTACAGAGGAGTCAGCTCAGAGAAGGACACCTGCAAACCAAAGCCAGGTAAATCACTCCCTAAGAATTTATAAAAAAAACTAGATGAAGGAACCCTTTCACTCACCCAGGTTCTGAGGAGAGCCATGCTTTGGGACAGATTTTTTGGACTCTGAGTTTCACTTTGGAGTTATTGTCTGAATAAACCCAGACCGTATAAGGGTGGCGATTGGACAAGCATGTGTGTGGAATCTCTGTAAAAAGAGCCTGTAAGAGGGAGAATAAAGGGTAGAGCAGAGCAGAGGCACCGTGGCCACAAGAGAGCACACTGGCCACCAACTCTTTTACAACGCCTAGTTTTAAGGAAATGGATGGTCAGTATTTTCTGAAGAGCAAGTCCCTTTAGGGTGTCTCAGGTGAGCCCCCTAAAATCTCTTTTGAAAATCTTGGCCATACATTCACACACTTAAAACACATAGTGGTTCATTTAGTTATGCATTCTGGCTCTTCTGCAGAGGATTATCATACATGAGGCTAGTGCTTAATTTGTGCCAGGGCTTGCCAGGGCTGAGCCCCAGCACCTGTAGACTTGGCAGTTCATAGCCCCAGCACCTCTGGGCTTGCTACATCAGCTATGAATGTAAAAAAATTGCTTGAGCCCCAGCACCTCTCTCATTAGAAATTAAGCACTGCATAGGGCATAAGTCTACCACTAAATAAGAATTCAGGCTTTGGTTAAGCAGGTGCTCGATTCTGGTTACAGAGATTTTTTAGACACACTTGACATAATTGAGGTCAGAGTCTCACTTTTACTTTACTAAATACTGAAGCTGGTCAAATCCATGGAGAACTCTTTTCATGAAAATGATTCATTAAGGTTCTAAAAATTCTAAAGATTTCAATCATCAAACTTTTCCAAAAAAGCACATTGAAACGCCCAACAAGAGCAACTCTGGGTATAAAACAAATATGTTGACTGTCTTCTGTGGAAGAAGTATGACATTGTAAAATCTGGCTAGCATTTAATAAAATGTTAATTAAACAATATAAATACAGAATAAAGGCAGTATTACTCCAGGACCTGGCAATGGGATATAGTGGGTCACCTGTTTGAAAATAAGAGGAACATTTACCAAAACTTGTTACATGATAGCTGTTTTATGGCCTTTGTGAAATGGGTTCATGATTCAACAAGAACTAGATGGAGACAAAAGCCCGAGTCACAAAACCACAATAGGCAATCATGAAAGAGCACATTAACTGTTTTGGTTATGGACAGCAAATTATTACTCTTGCAGACTAAAACTCTGACCTTGCACTGAGCTGTGCAGAGAAGTAGGGGTCCTCCCACTCCACATGGCCCTTAGTACAGGATTGGCTACATTTGGAGAATATTGCTCAGGCAATGAAATGTATTGCTCGTGTTGTAAAAAAACCTCTGTCTTAGTAGAACTTTTGCATCTAATGCACTCACTGACATTTTTCATGAGTACAAAGTTCACTCAACACACATTTAAAATGATTGTTGTTGGCACTAAGTACCATTTAAAATATATCATTTCTTAGTCTAGCTTTATTTTTACAGCACTTGCATACACTCTGAGTTTATTAATCTTTAGCAGTATATCTTACTACTTGAATCTCTAAGAACAGGCTATTTGGGG
Source organism: Emydura macquarii macquarii (assembly GCF_026122565.2). Classification (NCBI taxonomy): domain Eukaryota; kingdom Metazoa; phylum Chordata; order Testudines; family Chelidae; genus Emydura; species Emydura macquarii. The sequence continues at coordinate 129,911 of NW_027130613.1, forward strand.
TCTTATTTAATTGTTGACTCATTTAATTTTTAACTATAATGTATTTCCTAATATTTCTGAAGAACACAAGTTCTTCAATTAAAATTATGGAGTTTGGGAAGAGGGATAAACAGTTGATAGGAATTAAAGACAAAGGTATTATATAATATAGCTGCCTCTCTAACAATAGTTGTCATGTTTAACAATATACTGTGGGTAGGGGCGCTCCTATTTCAACAACTGAGCCCCAACTGTCTCCACTTCAAGTCACTGAAATAGTGTCACAGAAATAGAAAAAGTTAATCATGTTGGGTGACTTGTGCAGTCTAATTTGGCTGTTGAAGTGTTAACTAAACATGTGTGCATCAGCAAACAAACCCACACTCCATCAAAACACTCCAGCTAGTAAAAATTTAAATTCTAATTCCTAACCTACATTAGTGGAGAAGAACGAATCATCAGTGCTGTCACTTACAGGTAGGCTTGAAAATCCAGGTCATGACTGGAGTTTGCAGCTCTCCCCCTTATGTGAGTTGTTTGGTTTTATTTCCTGAGAAAGAGATAGTAAAGTATCTGCTCAAGATTTATAGAAGAATTTGTCTTAAGCAAAATTCATTTGTCTTAAGACTTCAGCCCTTAGGAAGCTATGCAGGAAGTAAGAGCAAATTCATGAGTTCTGTTACAAAAATGACTTTCACAACAAACAGGACCCAGTCGTGTCCCCCAGATCCATGAGCCTTCCTCATAAAGCTCTTCCCCATTACACACAGAAGAGGGGTCCAGCTCCCTCTGACACATCCACCCTCTTGTTAGGACTCACAAAAGGCTCGTCACAGAATTGGGATCTGCACAAGGGGAAGGACTAGGCCAGTGAGTGAGCAACTCCAGATGGGGTGGAACTGGGGCCACCTACTGGTCTTCCCTCTGTGCCCTGTGGAGATTTCTGGGCTGTATTATCTGTTCCGCAGAGCCTCCGCAACAGGTACCCTCCATGGGGAGGCCAGAGTAATGTGGCTTATTGGAGCTACACTTTCAGGTAGCAAGGGGAATGGTTCTTCACTAAAGGAATGGAGATAGTGGAGAGGTATGGGTCTCTGAATGGATGGCCTTGCCTTCCTGTGAATCTCCGATCATTATAGTTCTCTTGGAGGCAATGTGTGAAGCAAAAATATATAGGGAAATTGCTATCATTAATTTTCTTCCTCATGTTTTTCCAGGGTAAATTGGTTGGGGTTTGCAATAAGGCCTCCCCACTTCCTGCACCCCTTAGATGCTCTGCAGATGTGGGATGTGCCAGTCCTGTGAAATTCATTACCATAGAAAGAGTTCAGCTCTAGCAGAATTTAGTAGCTCTACAGCTCCTCCTGTCAGAAAGAATAATGATATCTAAACAGGCCAAGCTGGATTAGAAGAGAGGACAGAATTGTAAGTGGTCATGCTGATGAGAGAAGGTAGACATGTCAGGGAGGAAAGGAGCTATTCAGAGGATTTTTCTTTTCAGATTCTTAAGCAAGGCAAGGGAGATTTATAGACATGATGAAATGCAGGCAGAGAAATGTTAAATTCAGTTGGAAATGGTCACCAATTGTGCTGTCACAGAATTATCACCTAAGGGGATTTAGCACCCATCAATATAGTATCCAAGTGCTTCCCAATTAAATTACATTTTATGGTGAGGTGCCTAATGGACTCCATGGAGTCTTCTGGCTTACCTGGTAATAAGAGGGTTTCTGTCCAATTATGGTGGGAAAGCTTTCTCAAAGAGAGTATTGCAGTATGCTCTAAAAGATGAGTAAGCTCTCGGGTGTCTAAGTTCCCAGGGAGCTCATTCCATCCCTAGATCAAAAATTCTTTATTCCTGGATCTTGTGAGTTTTGTCCTGGTTTTTGTGAGCTGCTTTGTCCCAGAAGAGTGTGAGTGTCTTGGCAAATGATAGATGGACTTGCAGCTGCAAATATAAGTTGGTCCTAATCCATTCATGGTTTTGAAAATCACAACCAAAGCCTTGAACTGACATCAGAAATAGAGTAGGAGTCAGTGTGGAGAACAGAGGACTGGGTGATATGTTCACAGCAGCTCTTTGCACTGAAGTGGCAGGTTGCTGCATTTTGCACAAGCTGGAATCTCTGCAACGCTTCCCCATTCAGTGAACTATAGTAATCCAGTCTGGTGTAAATAAAGACATTGATCATTGTGGCCAAGATTTCATGGGAGGTAGTGAAAGAGGGAGGGATGACATTTCCAAGCAACCTGAAGATGGAAGGAGGCTATTTTTGCCACTGGTGGTACCTAGTCATTTAAAGTTAATGAAGAGTCCCTGAAACGTCACATCACTATGGTAAGCAAAGTGAGTTTTCAGGTAGATGCCTACTATGGAATCAGAAGACTGTTCCAGCTAATTCCTTGGAGCGTATTCTCCTTCCAATCAGCATCATTTCGGCCTTATGTGGGCTGTGTTTGAGCCAGCTGTCCTTCATACAGGGGTTGATCTTCCAGGCAGTGTGACATCACGGCATGCTTTTAATGGCACTAGTTGCTTCTGTGGAAGATTAAATATACAGGTGGCTAATGTTACATTGGTAGCAGAGCCCCTATCATGTCACCACTTCTCTAAGTCATCTCAGATAGTTTTTGAAGAGGAGTGGGTACAGGATGGATCCCTGGGAGATTCCATGTGTGGGAGCCCTTGGTGGAAGAGAAGCTTATCACCACTCTCTGGATGAGGGAAGATTGGAACCATTGCAGTGTTGCGCTGTTTACTCGTGCTGTAGCAGTAAGTGGCTCAGTATTGGTTGACCGTGCCAAAAGCTGTGGAGTCAGAGAGTAGTTTCAGCACTGAGATGTGGCCTTTATCCTTTGCCATGAGGAGGTCATCTTTTAGTGCTGCTAGGTCTGTTTCTGTGCTGTGACTTAGTCTGAAGCATCTAGGAGAGGGGTATCAAACACATGTTCAGTTTTATGCTCCTCCAGGACCCTTTCCTGTGTCCTGCAGCTCCTCAGCTGCTGCACTTCAAAAGAGCCGGCCTGAGTGGGAGGAGGTAGCTCATGCCTAATTGGTCACAGGCAACTGAGCAATTTTCTCCTTCCTCACCCTCCCACTGCTCATGAGCAGCAACTACTACCACTAGGACTCCTGCAGCCTTTGCTTAAGGGAAACATTCCCAATCTCTCTTTTCGTCCTTCCAGCTGCCACCTCTGTGGGCCCTTTAGCAAAAGCATATGTAAGGCAAAGACCAATGCTGGATTAGAACAATCATCCAATTTCATAGTTGTACTTCAAAAAAAAATTCAGTTCAGCTAATTGTTGAATTTAAATACCATACAAGTAGGTGTTTTGTAGGTAGAACTTTGATTTCCCACGTTATCTTATCTATAAGCCTGGAAATCTTTAGATCTCTTTCAGTGGATTTTTAAAATCCACTTTATTGAGAAAACAAAGTTATATGGAGTTCTTGGTCGATTACTCAAATATTTTAAAATACACTTCTAAGGGAGATAGACTATGAAAGGCAAAGGGGATTCCTTGACAGCGCGACTGGGAAGTTGATGGGGGAAACCAAAGTAATACTTCTTTCTTTGCCTTCATTATTTTAATCAATATACATATGATGGGCACAAGCTATACAATATTAGTAGTAGTAGTACAGTAGCCTTTATAAGCCCCATCTGAGATCAGGGTCCCATTGCACTTATTCACTAAGCAAAACCTGCTGCCATGAAGACATATTCCCATTTATTAAATGAGACACAGATTAAGGGGTTTGTCCAAGGTCATACAGGAAGTCTGTTGCAGAGCCAAGATCCCAGTTGTCCACTCTAGTTCCTTAACCACAAGACTATCCTTCATTTCTTCTACTGCTTCAAACACTGGAAAACTAAATACTTGTTTAAGACCATATTCTGCTATCCTTGCACATTCTGAGTAGCGCTTTACTGCTTGAGTGTTCCCATTGATTTCAATAGGACCATCTGTGGAGTAAGGCACTATTCAATGTGAGTAAATTAATCAGAAACTGCCCTTTCAATATTTAAAAGGACAAAAATGTTATTAGTGATTGCCGCAAACCAGAACACCAAAGAGAACCCCACTTGAACCTAGGGATAGTACAGAGCTGACTACTTTCTGAACATGGTGATTTTAGGGTCCAACTTCAGTTTGTTTAAACTTTACCATATAAAATGTTGCATTTCCCTACAGCATAGATGAGATCTGTATTATAGCTAGGGTATTGGGTCAGAGAATGTAGCCCTCAGACTATCCTATCCTCCACTAAAATCTACCTTTCTTTATTGTTCTCCATACAGTCCCTCAACTTTGTAGCAACATTATTCCCGCTGGTTTTCTGGACACTTTGAATACCAGCATCAGGTTTTTGCTACCATCAAAGCTACAGAAAAGGGATTCTAGCAGATCAAAATTATATTTAATTCATATTTTATTGGATTTCTCCATAGCAGTGAAGGATAAAAATCAGAGCCACTCAAGATAACAGAAAGCAAAAACATAGAATTACTCAGTGTGTGAGAATAGGAACTACCAGTTCTCACCTAGCACTCATAGTTTATATTAAAGAAGATATTCGGAAACTACTGGAGCAGCTACCAGAATCTGAGCCACCATAATGGAAAATACTTTTAGTATTCAAATCCAAAAGATTTTAAAATGTTTGGACTCAACACAAAATGTTGAAAATTATGTCCAGAAGTAAATAAAAAATATTGTCTGAGTATTCTTCAGTCATACCAAGCCAGAATTAGCTAAGCTATAACTACAAACTGAGAGCCTATTCTTTGGTGATAGATACTTGCTCCACTGAGGAACTGGAATTTTAACTACTCAGTTTAAATTAAAAACTGTGAGAGGGTTACAGCAGTGGCTTACCTCTACATTGTCAAATGTGGCCACTGCCTCATCTTCCCTCATCTTCGTCAGATAATTTAATTTAGCCCTCAAGCTATGCTAACAACTAAAATATCCATCCCCTGAAGTGTAAGAAAAGATTTTGTTTGATTTTTGAGTATGTAAAATATCAGACCACAAGGAATTATTGTATGAAAGGCACGGGTGTAGTATTCTGGTACCATTCCATACTTGTTTAGGTGGGCAAAATCTGTAGGCAGCAGCTACGCCTAAGAAATGGATTAGGGCAAAATGCAGACAAAAGAAACTTTGCTGGTGATATTCTCAGTCCTAAAAAGAAAGGCGTCATAGCTGAAAATAAGCATTTCCCATATATAATTCCTGTATGTTCAGATCAACAGAACTATCAAAATCATTTGCAGTAGCGCCATCTGATGACGTCCAGTAATGTCACGAATGGGAAGGACAGAATAAGGCATACAAAAGAACCTGACAACCTTAATAATGAAGTCAATAACAAAGTTACACAATCCACTATTTTACTGTCACACTCCAGTTTGGTTATAACCTGTCCCAGCTGGTGCTGCCAGGTCTCTCTGTGCAGGTTTGCTGAGGACTGGAGGAATTTTATCCATCTCAGTGAGGTGCCTCCTTTTTCCCACAGGATCCACTGGGTTTAATTCTAATCCATGCAGCCAAGTTCTGGATAATAAAGTAATATAAAAAAGAGTAAAAAGCAGCTCACAGAAATGTGCTCCCTCTCCAGGTAGTCAAGTTACAGACTTCTGAAGATGTGTGTGTACGTTTCTCTTTCTCGCTCCCTTTCTCACAATTTACCCCTTACTTGTTTAACATGTTGCCATCACTACTTAGCAATCATTTGCATGTATTGTTATTACTAGGTTCAAAGGTGGAAGCCAAATGGTCCCTGTCCAAGGCAAGGAAAGTACATGATGTTAAAAGAAAAATTCTCAGTTCAATTGGAGTTTTCTGTTTTCCTTTTTTTTTTTTTTTAAAAGCTCTTCTGAGAAAAAAAAAAAAGTCAGGGGATTTACTGAAAGCCAAGTCGGTTGGTTATGAGTCACCTTCATGACTTATAAAGGGTCTCAAGTTGTTTGGAGCAGGTTTTCTTTGCCTAACTTGTGCTACAAGGATATCAGGGTGACCAGCCAGACCAACAGACCTGCGATACAACTGCTGCTGCCTCAGTTGCTTCCCCCCCTTTGTTTGTTTCATTTTCTCTCTCTCTCTCTCTCTCTTTCTCTCTCTCTCTTTAGAAGAAGGAAAAAAATCAGCAAGCCCAGTGCTCTTGGTTAACAAGTGAGACAGAACAAAGGAAGTCTGTGGCCTCCTCGCTGCATTGGTTTTACTTGCATCTTTTTGTAAAGAAACTGTCTCGTAGCAGGTAGGTTTTGTTGGTTTTTTTTTTTTAATGAAAATATCATGTGTTACAGGAGATGTGGAGCTGTCCAAGGGAGGGGGCCTAGGGACAGAGTTCAACAGAGTTCAGAAAACTTAACTAGTCAGTGCAGGCTCAACTTCAGGAGTGTGTGCACACACACATATCCACATATAGAGATGCACCTTCAGAAAGACAAATTCACACAGATGTGCACGCTCACAGGAGCACATACCCAGCTCCATCACTACTTTTGTATCAGATTCTTGTCTATAGATTCAGATACTTACATACGACTTAAGTCACATCACACCTAGAGACGACAAATACATGATGGATTCTGTTGATGTTTTTTAACTCCTTTCTGCCTCCCCCACCTATTTTTTTAACTTGTTTTGAGATGCAGTTTAGAAGATTATGTTACATAAAATGTCAGTTATGAGCCCCTATTTTAAGAGGTTTATGACTCTGACATAAGTATTCCCTCTGGTCTACAACTTGCCATAGAAACTGTCAGCTGGGAAAATAACCTGTTTTACAGATTTGTTTTGACTTTTTAAGTTTTAGGGATGCAAATTAAAATGGAGAGGTTGCAAGTTCTGGACCTCACTTTACAAACACACAACTCAAAAATGCCTCCTTTAAAAGATCAAAATATACTTCTGTCATTTGGGTAAGGCCTTTTTCATTATTTTTTTAAAATGTAAATGTTTGAAAAGGATATTCATACAAGAGCTTTTTATAACTTGTTTAATATGCATATCCATATTAACAAAACAGCACCTGTATGCTGAGCATTCATTCCCTGCTTTGTAAAAACTCAGAAGTTTACAACTCAGCCAAAAAAATTGACTGTGGGCTAAAGTTTGGCATTCAGTCTCAAAGCCTTTTATTTTATTGTAATGTGGTGATTTTTAATGTATAAAAAGTACAAATACAACATTTTATAGAAATATATGCTAAAGGGATTTAAAGACATTTAATTCAATAATATGAAGTAGATCTTTTGGGGGCAGTTTAATATTTAAGTTAACAACTTTTGAAAAATTTGCTTTTTTTTAAACACATCTTTCTTCAGAGTTCTTCCAGTGTCTTGAATAAATATATGTTTATTCAAGAGAGTGGGACACAGCTGTCAGATTAAATACCTTTCAAATCATTTTTAAAGAATACTATACTCTTTCCAACTCAGAAATTCCAGACTTTCATGTAAATATATAGACAGGACATATTCTATGCATACCCCAAAATGGGTAAGCAGTGGAGTACTGTACTTGTCTAATGCCCACTTTTCAAAGTTTAATATCACTAGGATTTTTTCTTAAATATTTAGAACAATTAGAATATAGGATAATGAAATTATCTGAGCTAGTCTGAAACTCATACATTATGCACAACTGATGCCAAATAGGTTTTTTGGGAAAATAGGCCGCAAAGAGGCTCTTTTACTGTACCAAGTTTTAGCTTTGATAATAACTGCACAAAAAATGTATTGGTTTATTTTTGTTTATTGGGCTTGGCTTATTTTCTTTTATGGAAGACAGGCTCTACCAACCTTAATGACACTGAGTAGCAAGGTACTACTCTGTTTAAGTAGGAATGGGAAAATCTGGTCCACAGTTTGGCAGTGAATTTTTTTTTTTTTAGTGTATTAGTGAAAGTGAAAGATTGGCAGCACCAGCTAGAGTGACATATGGGACACCAGGTCCTCTGCAAACTTTTTCAGCCAGTCCATTTGCAAACTCACCTCAGTCAAGACCTCCAAACACACCTAATTTTTTTCCCTCCATTATTGAGCCCCTGGTGAGTAGGAAAGAGATTGAGATTGTGCATGTGATCTATGTCTCATTTCAACTCAGGTATGTAGAGGCAAAAGGCCAGTAAACTAAGAGCCTGTGCCAAAGCCCACTGAAGTCAATAGAAGTCTCTTTCCATTGACTTACTGGGCTTTGGATGAAGCCCTGACACAGCCGGGAGCATTCAAACATGTTTGTAAATAAAGTTACTCATGTGTGAGTATTTCCAGAATTTGGGCTTTGGTGAGCTGTTTCTTTTCCCTTGCACTCCTCCACAAAAAGGAGGATTTGTAATGGAAGTGTTGGCACAGCTTTCACTGCAGCATCACAAAGCGCAATGTTCTAATGATTTTCTGCAGAATACATTTCCTTTATCTTCCCTGAAATGACTCAGTGCTTTGGAGAGCTGGAAAACGAATTATGTCAGAGAAATAAAATACAAACGTGTTTGGAGTTTCTTCAAGAAGTCTTAATTAGTGTATTTACGTGGTTTTTTTTGTTTTGTTTTTTTTAAATTAGCTCCTCTCCCTCTCCTTCTAGATCCAGGGCAACTGATCTGATATAAAAATACAAGGTAAAATAATGCCCCATTGAAGTCAATGGCAAAACTCCTATTGACATGAAGGGTCCAGAATTGCACCATGGTGATTAGGATTTCTTAGTTTCAGAAGAAAGTGTGATCTAAACCTACCTGGGTTGACTGTATTAATACGTTTTTAATTTTTTCTAAAGCATCGAAACATGCTGCACCAGTCACAGCAGAGATCACGCTAGCATTCTAAGAATCTCTCTTTTTACCTCATGCCACAGACCTGAGTGAAAACCTGGCTCCACTGCAGTCAGTGGGAGTTCTACTATTGATTTCAATGGGGCCAGGTTATTACCCTAAATTGGCAAATTAGGGTTTCTCGTCACATCATAAAAATATCTTAGGGGAAAAAACATTGAAAACTATGTTTGCTTTCAAATGAACAAATATTTGTCTCTGTTTCTGTGCTTATTAATAATCATCCACAACTGATAGTGTTTGGTATCACCTAACCAGCTTCAACACTATAATTCCACAAAGCAAAGGGTAGAGTAGCCCTTATACAATATAGAAAAGAAAATGTGGAACCTTTAAAAAGTGCTAAATGGTAGCAAAGACCAATTAATTTTTTGTCTTATGGGCAAAACAGAACAGGCAAACCGTATGTTCAGAAAACAGCATAATTGGGGACAAGGTTAAATAGCTGCCAATATAAAATAATAGTGAACAAGAAGAAATAGAGCTGATCTAATCCGCTTACAAAACGTTCAGGCTGGAAGCATTGTGCAGTCCCATCTTAAGGTGGTTTGAGGTAGTTAACTCCAGCTTCTGTCCTATTGATGGCTAAGTAGTTGGCTAAATGAAATGGAATATGGTTTGTAAAGGGATGCAAAGCTATGATCTGACATGCAACAAAATCTCAGAAACCAGATTTACACTTAGAGCTAAATTCATTCCTGGCATTCATCCCTCCATTAACTGCACCAGTTATCACTGACTTTGGTGAAGTTATGCTGGGGATGAATTTAGTTGCTTGCAATATGTGCACAGTTAAAACAGACTAATTTCACATTCTCAACTACATATATGTTAATAAAGAAAAACAGGAATATGAGATTAGGAAATTATTTCAAAAGCATGGAATGAAGTATTTCAAAAATACATAACGTGCTTCATATTGTGCTAGTAGGAAAATGTATATTTAATGTGGGAAACATCAGACTAGTCAAAGTACATTGTGTATACGTGTAATTTAAGTAACAATAATGTGAACTCTAGAATTGGCTTTCCAAATCAGTGACAGAAAATATAAGACATAGAGTAGGGGTTGCATTAATTTCACACCACTGTAATGCTATTGAGTTCAGTGGTATTAGTCATACTTCACAACACTGCAAGTGAGATCAAAATCAATCCAAGGGCTTCCATAGATACCACTGTTATTTATTTATTTCAGTCACAGAGAGCCCTCTCCTGCAGCATTTACTCGGGCAAAGCTCCCATTGAAGTTGATGGGAATTTCAGCACGTGTGTGTAAATAGCCTTTCATTCAAAATTATCATAGGAACAATGTGAACCTCTCAGACTGCATTAATATTAAAGAGTTAAAGGATCCAATCCTCTTCCCACTGAAGTCATTGGAAAAATTCCAATTAAATTCAATGGGACTAGGAGTAGGTCCAAAACTGTCTGAATCTATATTAGGAAAGGTAATGTTGAAGTCATTGCTTCTAAGTCACTTTAGATGCTTCTGAAAATCCCACCCATAGCATATAAGGAAACGGCTGGACAAAATATTTAAACTACAGGGCAGCAGATTCATGAAGGTTTAGAGTCAATGGATTAATCTTCCCTTTTGGAATATATACCAGTTAATCTGTATTCTCCCTTAATACAATCTGATTTGAGACAGATTCTGCCACCCTCACACATTCTGAGTAGTGTCTTATTCCATGAGAAGTGTCACCTGGATCAAAGGATGTCATAATCAGCACTTTAAAGCGTACTGAACAGTTGATTTTTACACCACCTTAAATGGGTTAAGATCGTTGCACAGTCTGCAGTGCACGTGTTCATGTTATGAACAGCAGCAAAACTGAAAGGCAGGTTGTGCTATGTGGTCTGCAAAAACATTCTTAATCAATCCATAATTAGATTAGCAATAGTGAGAGATGTGTAGGTACTGCATGTTCCTAGGAGATTAAAGATAAATAATGACACTATCTTTATTATTATTAACACTCCACTAATAATTTAGGTTTAGAAAAGCAGGGCTTTTCATTGAAATATAAAGTAATAAGAAAGTTATGAATATGGTGAATTATCATATTGTGGAAGAGGCCTTCATTGCTAAGTCAGCCATATATATTATGCTTTATTTATCATAGTAGGTGCCTAGAGGACTCGATCAGGACCCTTTTGCATTAGGCACTGCACTGCAATAGAGATAAACAGCTGACCTAAACAGTTTATATTGGAGAAGACAAATTCTGTATTTATATATATATATATATATATATATATATATATATGAAGGGTGGGATCAGAAGGAAACAATTTCATATATATGTTTGCTATTTTTTATATTTTCTAATTAAATATCAGTGTATCTTAGCCACCCCTCAGCTAGCCAGCAGAATTCTTGGAGGTGTCATGGCAGAAATGGATCCAGAGGGGGGTTCTGAAGTAGGAGAGGAGAATAATTTTTCAGATTTTTTCAGGGAAGGAGTTTCATGCATAAGGGCTGGAATAGGAGAAAGCATGAGGAAGATTGAATTTATCCACTCCTCGCACAGAAAGCGAGCAGCTGAGGCAGACATCATTGGTGTGTAGGGACAGCACAATATGAAGCAACAGCAGATAAGTCAGGAGGGCAGAGCTACAACTGATGTTGAAGATTACAGTAAAAATCTTGAACTTGATACAAGGGAAACAGAGGCATCATTGAACTAAAATGCAAAGAGAGGAAAGGCCAGAGCAATGGACAAAGAAAATGATCTTAGCAGCTCCAACCATGAGAGGCTATGAAGATGTCAGGGAAGACAGAGAGCAGGAAGTTGAAGAAATCAAGGCAGGAGATAAGGGTATGTACAAGGATTGTAGCTATCTGATTCTCAGGTTAGTTGCAGAGTTGTTGTAGCTATGTTGGTCCCAGACATAAGACAGACAGGGTAGGTGAGGCAATATTTTTTATTGGACCAACTTCTGTTGGTGGTAGGTACAAGCTTTTCAGTTACACAGAACTCAAAAGCTTGTACCTTCCACCAACAGAAGTTGATCCAATAAAAATATTACCTCACCCACCTTGTCTTACTTATGTAATTGACAGAAAATATGGTGGTATTTTTTTTTAACAGTGACAGAGAATGGAGAGAGCAGAGAAGGTTTTAGAAGCAAGATAAGAAGTTCCAGTTTGGTCATTTTAAGTCTACATTGATAATGATACATCCAGAAGATGTCAAAGAGGCAAACTGAGATTCAGGATTAGATGGAGTGCCACAGGTCAGAAGTGGAGAGGTAGATCTGTGAGTCATTAGCATATAGATAATACCATGATAGTGGGAGCCAGAGAATGGATGTAAGACACACCCAGGACAGAGCTCTATAGACTCTGCAAAGAATGGGAGGGGAAGCTCTGCTGAAAGACACCAAAGAAAGGATCACAGAGGCAGGAAGAGAGAGTCACAAGAAAGAGCTAAGGGAGAACAAGATTTTAAGGAGGAGTGTGTGGCTGACAATGTCCAAAGAAGCAGATGGATCAAGGTGGAGGAGGAGTTAGCCTTAAAAAAATAGACAGACTTTTGGCGAGAGCAGTTTCAGTGGAATAAATTTAGTGGAAGCCAAACTGCAGGGGATGCAGGTTGGATTGGAGGTTGGAAGTAAAGGCAAGGATTGCAAATGGCATTTGAGACGGAGAGCAAGCAAGATACTTTAGTGTCACTAGTAGGAGGAGGAGAGGGTGTTGGAAAGAGGAGGGAGATCACACAAGATCTCGTCAATCTTTTCTATGAAAATATGCATGGGGAGGTAGGAGGGGATTTTATTAAGCATGGGTGGGAAGATGGAACATCATTTCCATTACCTAAAAGCCAGTTTCTACAGCTAGGCAAGAGGGCAACAGCATATCCACAATCTTGCTAATGTAATGGAAAGTAGACAGCTGTGCAAAAAGCTGTTACAGAGGTTCAGCAAGAGGAAACGTCATTTCTCACCACTTCCTGATAAAGTAAGGCTCAGTTGCTTTTGAATTTAGAAGCAAAACATTTAACAGGATTATGGAATTTATACAATGACTGAAGCACAATGGGGTGCCCAATTCACCCACATGCCCAGGGGCCCACACAAGGCCCTCTCTACCACCTAAGTCCCACACTGATATCCCATGGGCACTGGGGGCAGCAAAGCACCGCAGAGAGGGTCTTTGTGCTGGCCAGAGCTGCCTCTCCTCCAGCTTTTGGTTGGAGGAACTGATTTTCTGAACTAATCTCAGGCCCAGTCGGCTGCCTCTAGCTTTTCTTGTAGCCAGATGATGTTGTTTTGTTTGTTTGTTTGCGTGTGTGTGTGTGTGTCTTTTCCTCCCAACCCCCATTAGAGGCTGCTGTCTTTTCTGGCTCCTGGAGGGAACCATCTCAGCTATGCCCTTTGTACTTCCTTTGACTCAGCCTTCCTGCTGGAAGGGAGTGCTCTAGTGGCAGGTTGGAAAAAGAAGAGTGCTCCCACAGCACGTTGCAGATATGTGCCAAAAAACCAACATTGTTTTGGTTAGTAAAACCTATGAGAGTCTGGGTGAAAACTCTAATTGGATTTAAACACACTGGGGATGGGGCAGCATAATGCACATGATGCTTATATTGGATACATTCCAGGTAATGCAGGCTGACAAAAATGATGTGCACTGCTCATATGTGCTGATGGGTTCTGACCTAATACGATGAAATCAGTGGAAAAAGTGCCCTGTGATTTCAATGAGCTTTAGATATGCCCTTTAATGGAGATGAACAACAACAGATAAATAAGCAATAGGGAATTTAGCTACATTAAAAATGGGAAACAACACAGAAATTGTATTACTGGAATGTCTTCATATCTAAAGTATCAATTCATTTGGTTGCTTTGTCCTCAAATAAGCAATGAAAGATTGACCTTGTATTCTCATCCCACACTCACCTCACAGTGGTACTGAGATAAGTATCACAAGAACTTTAGAAATCTTTTACCTCACTTAAGCATGATGTACTGCATTTGCATTTCTGGCAATCCCTGGGTTCAATGGGAGTTTTGCCTGAATAAGTAATGCAGACTATGGCCCTTAATCATTGTTTTAATCCTGGATCTGGAAATTTCCAAACCATTACTTTTTGCTCACTAAAAACTATATTCGCTGTGGAATTTTTGTTTGCCTCTTACATATTTCACTTGATCATGCACACATCTAAGTTGTTTCATTTTGAGTGGAGTAAAGCAGAAGGTAATTTCCCTAAAATCTCTAAATTAGACCACAGATTCATGACATTTTAACTTCCCCTTTGCACTTGTGTTGACAAATATAAGAATGCTATAAAAATACACAGAGATTTCAGTCACTTATGTACAAAGAAAGAGTTCTGAAAATATGTTTTTACAGAACAAGCTTTACAAACTTATTTATTGTGATTTGGGAATAAAATAGTTCTTGGAAAGAGGGAAAAAAACCCAGACTTGAACCATGTCTGATTTCTGCCCAGGAGACAATACTTCCTTTTAAACTGTTGTTAAATCATGCCATGATCAAAAGATGAGTCTCCCTTCAAATGAGGCAGATTTGGCAGAGAAGTAACACTGAATGGTACATTAATTAGGCTGGAAAAGGCCAGTTCTCAATGGCTGAATCAACCATTCTTCCCCCATAGTTGATGTAACTAACGGAAATCTGTCTAAAGTTTGTATAATTTGTTAATGAAAGAAGATTATTTCTGATATCTCCCTTTGAAGTTGGTTCATTTCCACCTGATCATATATTTATATTTGAAACATTATATATAGTGTCTTATCTCTAATACTCTTGCTTCCTTGTTGCAACATAATTACTCTAGCTTTCAGGAAATGACTCAGGTGGGTGAGATATAGAATGACCAGACATCCCAATTTTACAGGGACAGTCCCGATATTCAGGGCTTTTTCTTATACAGTCATCTATTACCCCCCTTTCCACTGTCCTGATTTTTCACACTTGCGATCTGGTCATCCTAGTGAGAGGAGAAGACAAACCTAAATGATAAATACAATCGACTCTTAACATAAAGTTTTCTATATTGGTCTATGATATTTATCACCTTCTCCTATTATTAATTCTTTCCCATCAAGGCATTCGTGTCTTGTAGGTGTTAAGAAGGGTTTATTAGACAGAGGGCTGTTTAATAAACAGAAAAAAATTCAATTCTCCTTTACCCAATGAAAATTATTATATACTTCTGAAGTATGGATTCATGGAGTTGGATTCATGGAGGGGGCCTTGCACCTACATGGTGCCCAATGATTTCAGAATCCAACTGGAGGATCAGGCCCTTACTCAACTGGCAATAAATGCATATTGATTAGGCTATAATTGCTATAGTTGTATTTCCTATATTTTGTCAGAAAACCTAGATCTTGTGATAGACATCTTTATACATTTTAAGACAAAATAAAATTAAAAGGTGCACTTATTATAACCAATTATTGATCACCTGCTCATTTTATGATGCTTATTATTTAGCACATTTCAGTATCTTGATTAACTATGGATTAAAAAATATACAAAACACTATAAGTAGCATAATGAAAACTTGTTCAGTCTCCCTACATCACTATCCTTCTTGTTGTGCAATTCAACTTAGAAAACAAGACTGAAGGAAAGTGAAACTGAAGTGATAGGAGAAATAGTTCAGTAAACCTAATGGACTGATTTATTCTTACTGATATGAAAATAATCTTAAAATTATCACACTATTTTTTAAGCAGCAGATGTTGTTTTGAATATAACCAACTACAATCCTTTTTTTACACTATGGTGTATGTTCTTACTCTGTAACAATTAATTGGATGCATTTCTCTTTATATTATAGGTAAACAAATGGGAAAAACCAGTTCAGTTCTTTGTGGCTCATGCTCCGTTCTCTGGAATACTTCTGTAGGCTATATGTTGTTAATGCTAATCGTGATAGGGGTTTTTACCTATGACTGACTCCTACATGTTAGCATTAACACTGTATGATGCCTTTTACCAGAACTCATATGGAACTAACTGCCACTGTGGGAGGATGACAGAAAGCATGAATGAGTCACTACAATGCTGGGAAAACCTCCAACTGCATGTAAAAAGAAGGGCTGTTCTACATACAGGCATGTTTGTTAGAATGTATTGATTTATGGTTGCTGGAAAAGGGGAAAAAAGGAGAAAAAAGGGGAAAATTCATATATCAATTAATCTTTCGCAGGGTTTATAAATTGATTCTCTTTGAGCTCACAGACTTTTTTTATTTTACCCTATTGCCTTTCAGATGTCACTTCATTGCTTCATTTTACCTCCATTTGGGGGGGGGCGGAGGTGATGAATTAAAACTTTGGCATGCCCAGCTGTGCACTGTAGTCATTTATAAGAAATATTTTTATACCTAGGAAATTTGACTAACAGAAAATACTTTGCCATTGTTTTTAATGTTGAATACTTAAGCAAGTTTTAAAATGTTGCTTTTCTTAGGAAATTATGATTGTGTATACATCTTAGTCAAGGGTTTCAAATGCTCTGCAAATATTCTGAACCCTCACAGCATGTCTGTGAAACAAACAACTATTACTATATTCATTTTGCAGGTGGAAAAACTGAGGCACAGAGCTGTGAAATGCTCTCACACACACAGTGAATGACACAGCCAGCCGGGCTCCCAATCTCACAGACCGGTTGCACCCACTTTATTAACTCAACAATTTAGTTATAACACTTGAGACTGACAAGAAAAAAACTCAGAGGTGACAGAGGGGTAATAGGATTGACATTTAGGTACCTGCAAGAAGTGTAAGTTTAAACCTCCACATGTCCTAACAATAAGGTAAACCCCCAACTATTGTAATATACAATTTGTACACAGTTAATTATATAGTACCCTGAGTCTGCAAATGCCTATGAATGTAACTTTACATGTGTGAATAGTCCCACTGAGTTCAATGTTTCTACTCATTTGTAATTACTCACAGCGGTAAGTGTGTTCAGGCTCAAGCTCTAAGTCTGATGCATCCTGTATGGGAATATACACAATGCTGGCCAGGGACAGGAGCCAAATTTCATCCCTCCACAACAGAGAACAGATTCTGAATTTTTTAAAGTTAAGCACATGTCCACGTATTTCATTGGATATGTTAGCTGTGTTACTGGGAGAAGAGAAGGTTGCTAAGAATGTCAAGATTTATTTAGGGGGAAATCGTATAAAATATCCTGAAGGATTGAGAGAAATTATCCTGAAGGATTAAGAGAAATTTGTGAATAGGAAATTGGAAATTTGTGAATAGGAAACAATATATTATAAGCAGATCCTGGATGACAGAATTAAGGTTACACAGCATTTCCATTCTAAAACCTTGATTGTGCACTATGTGGGCAGTAAGATCAGAATGTACAGGCTCCCTTTCAGTTGCTTATAACTATACTTCTTTTAAAAAACCTCTCATGTTGAAATTTAGAGGTTCATTCTCAACTCAGAGTTGAAATTTATTTTGTTGTTGTTTAAGTTAGAATAACAATGCCTCCACCACTTTTAGGGGGGAAACTCTACTATGCACATTAGCAAATCTGAGACAAACTCACAGGCTGGCATATTCAGTGATCTGATAAGAAGTGACTTGTTTCTGGGCCCCTTCAGCAAACAGGAGGGAGCTGTCATACTGTTTTTCTCTTTTGAACCATTCTTTGTTGTTTCTGTCATGGTGGGACCTGCTGGCTTGGGGAAAGTTAACAGAAGCAGCCGCTGTGAGCTGACTGGCTGTGCTGCAGTATTTTCAAATTGCCCCTAAATGGTGCTGTGGAGCAGACACAGCTGATACAGCTTCTACATTCCACACCAAAAAACAACCACATTGTAAGACTAAGTTTGCAGTGAAACACTCAAAAGACAGAAAATGTCATGAAGGTTGTCTCCACAACCTTAACTCTTCCCCTTAAGCATATGGATTACAATACAGTATTAATTATATGATCACATTCTATTTTTTAAAAAATGGTGGTCACTACTGAAGGAGGCAGCTATTCAGTTTTTTTTGTTTTTTTTTTAAATCTCACTTATCCATGTGTGGCCTTGTCTAGTTTACTGTACATTACCCAAAGCTTCAGTGAGTGAGGAGTTATCTTTCTTTAAAGGCTTTTCATCAACATCACATTTGAACCTCTCACAAACCTTGATTAATGTAGTCTGACACTACTCCTGTGAGCTATTCAGTATTGGGTAGGCTGATCAACAAGTATTGTGCCAGCTTGCTTAGACAGGGAGTTATTCCAAAATAGTTATTCCTGCTTAACTCCATGTGTGAGTGCTCCTATTCCACAGCAAAACTGCCTTATATTGAATTAGTTTAATCTAAATGGATTAATTTTATATATGAGAGTGGTCTCATCTAATCCAAGTGCATTAAAATAATTAAGAATAAAGCACTCCTATTCTGGGATAAGAGCATGCACGTAGGTAGTTAATCTGCTTTAAATTCACACCCTACCTTACTCCATGTTCATGTGTAGACAAGTCATTAAACCTACCACTCCTGCTTTCACAACTAGTATTACCACATTAGTCAAAATGTTTTTATTTATCATTAAATTCATTACTTCTAATGCCAATAAATATTTACTAACAAGGGGGCGATGATCTTGCCATTCACTGTTGTGTTAAAAGTATATTGACGTTCTTCCTTGTTTTTTCTCCCTCAAATACACAGTATATATGAACTGTAAATATAGGAATTATCTACCAGATATCCCACCACTTGCATATATCCCTTTCTCTACAAATCTGATTCCTCAGAAGAGGCATGTTAGATTATTGCCCTCACATTAGTGGGAATTTTTTAAAATAGCTTTTCTTTTTACTCTGAAAAATGTTAATGCTGTCCATGACTGGGGTTCAGTTGTATGAAAGACCACAGCATGATAGCATTACCATTTTCAGATAGTTGGTGTTCGTCAAGAAATGCCCATTGTCTGCTCTTCCCCCCCAAAAAAAGAAAAGCCTCTTAAAAGTCTGAATTATGAATCTCCTGTACCTTGATTCCTAATAAAATTAAATAAAGTAAAATATGCCTAAATCAGCAAATTCCTTGACTTCAGGTGAAACCATATTGCATTTAGCAGAGTTGTATGGTATTGGGGGCAATTACTGAATATCAGTAAGAAATTACTACTTACCAGTGGTTAAAAGCGATCAAAACAGAATGGGAAGGTCATCCCTTCCAGTGGTTGTCATGACAGGACTTGAAATCTAGAGATGACCTTGCACATTCATCATTTGCTAAAGGGATGCACAATGATGAAGAGAGCATTCACTTCCTCAGGGATGAGTTTCACTTACCTAACAGGGAAGAATAACTCCCTCCACTGGGTGAAATTCTATATCCTGTGGTTGCACAGCAGGGCAGACTAGTTTTTTCTGACTTTAAAATTCATGAAAACTTGGACAAAGAAGAAAAGTTTCTGAAAGGAGTGCCTGTTCCTGAAGAGGTCCTTAGCCTACCAGAAGGATGCGTGAGCTGGGGTTGATTGGAGGCACATCCCTGATGCTCCTAACCCTCACTCCTATAAATGTCAGGATTTAGATTTGACCAGAATAAAGAATCTGTACTGATGTAAACACCACTAATAAAATGGAATGTGTGGGGGCCCTTTCCAGTGAAAAATGCTGAAATTGCTGGTGCAATTTCCTACACTTCGGAAGAATTCAAAATAGTTCAGAACATTGTATACAAAATAAACAAACCTAATAGTTGACTAACTTATCAAACGGAAATTAGGTCCTGTTAACATATTGACCAAAAACAGGAAGCCTGCATGATAAAAACAAGGATCCATAAGAATACTGGGTTTATGTTTTTATCTATCACCTAAAGTCAGGTCTCTCAAGCATCCACATACAATCCAAACATGGACCCTGACCTTTGAAGCAAACGTTAATGGAAATTCTATTGCAATATTTTGGCATCACACTTTAAAACAAAAAATGGTCTTACTAGGGATCAAGTGTTCAGTTTTTCCCTTCATTTCCTTCCATCTCTCCACCTTTTCCTTTCATTCTGCCAGTCTTTTCCCACTCACAATCAATTCTCTTAGATTTTCAATTCTGTTTAACTCTGCACCTGTCATTCACCTAAATACCCCCCAACCCTCCATCATTCTCTAAATTTGCCCTTTCCATTCCCATTCTTCCATCCCTTACTACTCTCATCTGACCCTGCATTCACTTCTCCACTTTCTCTGCCCACAATGGACTGTGTCACAAGAGGAGAGGGAACTGATAAGGGCCATTTGGTAATCCCTGGGATCTCTCCCCCATGGAGTCTAGAGGAGATGGTGAGGGGCAGTGGCTATAGGAGAATATGGATGTCTTCTCTTCTGCCCCCTTTCCCCTCTTGCAGCTGACACCATGAAGTTTTCTTCCTCTCCCCCCTTGAGGGAAGATGTTGATGAAACCGATTGGGGGAAACCTATTCTTCCAAAGGTGCTCCTAGTACTCCATCTAGTGGTAGGAAATCTGAAAGCCCCAATAAACTTAGTTCCCATTGCATTCTCCTGCATGATAAGAGCTCACTCCACCAGACAGGCAGAATATGCAAACAGAGGGAGCCCCAGATGATAAATGAAAATACAGTACTGCAATTTACTTCAGGGGCCATATTTATCAAAAGATATTTCTTCCAAGCCACAACTTCACTAGTGGATAAAATGGTTAAATGAAATTTAATTAGAACTCTATTTTGTCCTCAGACATGCCTACTGAATTTAGAACATACCCTATCCTTAACTCCACTCAAATTATCAGAGACCTTTAAAAAAAAAAAAAAAAAAAGTAAAAGTAAAGACTTTGTACAGGGGCTTTTTTCCTTTCAGTTAATTTTCCTCTCAACCTGCTGACTCTGACCTGTTTATGGCAGGAGATCTTTTAAAATGTTAAAATTCAACTGAAGTTTAGAAATTCAACATAAGAGGGCAAGATTCTCACACTGGTCTCAGAGCCACAAAATAAGATTCAGAGGCATCGTTGTATAGTTTTATTTCCAACATACAACACGAATAATAGAAAAGGAAGAATGATTTTGTGATTATGGCCTGGACTTGGGACCCAGGAGATCTGGGATCAGTTCCCCATCTGTGTCTAAGTGTCTTCTATGACCTTGGGTGACACAGGGCATGTCTATACTGACGGCGGCAAAGTCGCCGCCGCCAGATCAATCTTTCTGGATCGATTGAGTGGTCAGTGTAGACCTGCTCAATCGATCAGGAAGTCGACTGAGTAAAACCACCCCCTCATGTAGCATAGCGCTGCGTCGACGGGAACGCCGTTGCCATCGGCACAGCACAGTGAAGACACCGTGCAGAAGGGAAGCACAGCAGTCGACGTGAGTTACGCAAGCTACTCTGCGTGGTTTGCGTAACTCCCGTCCACTGCTGCTGAATCTCTAGGTAAGTGTAGATCAGGGCACAGACAATGAATACTTGTGAAAATTTGGATGTGTTCCTCAGTTTTTTGCTGCCTAACTTGAGATACTTTATCTTTTTTTTTTTTTTCCAGTGAAGCTGAAGATGTGCAGCTTCCAAACCCAAGCACACTCAATAAAACTAGATAGTGTTGCAGTTTTAAAATTAAAAATAGATACTTAAAATTTGGTAGAAAAAGTCTATGATTCTAAAACGTTTTAAATAAATATAAATAAAATTTAAATATACAAGGTCATAAACTCCCTTTAAGTGAACCAAGAATATTCCCACACTAGAATTATACAGTACAACTTTGCTTAGCCAAACCTTAGTTATCTGAAACTCTATTATGCAAAACAGGGTAACGAGATTTCATGGAGTCGGAGGGAGAGCTCGGCTTCCAGCCTGAGCCCAGAAGTCTATACAGTAATGAAACAGCCCCACAGCCTGAGTTGGGTTCATGGGTTCTTCTTTGCTGTGCAGATATACCCTACTTTACTGACATGATTGCAATTATTGGTAAATGTTGGTGCCACTAATTAGAAGTAGTATTAATGATTTATTAATGATCTGGAGGATGGGGTAGATTGCACCCTCAGCAAGTTTGCAGATGACACTAAGCTAAGGAGAGTGGTAGATACCCTGGAAGGTAGGGGTAGGACACAGAGTGCCCTTGACAAATTGAAGGATTGGGCCAAAAGAAATCTGATGAGGTTCAACAAGAACAAGTGTAGAGTCCTGCACTTAGAATGGAAGAATCCCATGCACAGCTACAGACTGGGGATCAACGGGCTAGGCGGCAGTTCTGCAGAAAAGGACCTGGGGGGTTACAGTGGATAAGAAGCTGGATAGGAGACAGCAATGTGCCCTGGTTGCCAAGAAGGCTAATAGCATATTGGGCTGCATTAGTAGGAGCATTGCCAGCAGATCGGGGGATGTGATTATTCCCCTCTATTCGGCATCGATGAGGCTGCATTTGGAGTATTGTGTCCAGTTTAAGGCCCACCACTACAAAGAAGGATGTGGACAAGTTGGAGAGAGTCCAGCGGTGGACAACAAAAATGATTAGGAGGCTGGAGCACAAGACTTATGAGGAGAGGCTGAGGGAACTAGGCTTGTTTAGTCTGCAATAGAGAAGAATGAGGGGGATTTAATAGCCACCTTTAACTACCTAAAAGGGGGTTCTCCAGGGAGGATGGAGCTAGGCTGTTCTCAATATTAGTAGATGACAGAACAAGGAGCAATGGTCTCAAGTTGCAGTGGGGGAGGCTAGGTTGGATATTAGGAAAAAGTTTTTCACTAGGAGGGTGGTGAAGCACTGGAATGGGTTACCTAGTGAGGTAGTGGACTCTCCATCTTTAGAAGTTTTTAAGTGTGGCTTGACAAAGCCCTGGCTGGGATGATTTAGCTGAGATTAGAGTCCTGCTTCAAGTAAGGGGTTGGACTAGATGACCTCCTGAGGTCCCTTCCAACTCTAATCTTCTATTATTCTATGATTTCTAGTTAAACATATTTTATTGAATGGTTGCTGCTCTTTTGCTAATCTGTGATATCAGAGTTTGTTAAGAAAGCAAATGAAACTTCAAAAGTATACCTAATGATAAACGAATCAGTGGGACAGAATTCAAATGAATGCATTTCCTAAATAAAATGTTAGAGTAAGTATGACCCAAATTCTTTTCTGGACAAGAAAAAGGCCCCTAAGCGAGAAAGGGGAAAGAAATTCTGACATACCCTTTTCAGCAGAAGCTCCATGAGGATTTGTATAAAGTCAACCATATATAAAACAGACTAAAAAAATGAGTGATATCCATAAAGAATCTTATTAGATGGAGGGTTGGGAGTTCTGACCTACTTTCCTGCTAGTTAGGGGAAATGATTTTTACATAAGATATTAACTGCTCCTGTGTAGCAGTTGCATACTAACAATGCCATGAAAGAACACACAAGACAACATGGAGAAACTCAGAGATTATTCATTTAAAAATACTGATATGTAATTGTTATCAGACTCTATTCTAAAGCTCGCTTTCTGAGGAAGGAAATGTCTTTTAAAAAAGAATTACAAGCAATCTGGTGACAAGAGCACTTAGTTCCATTTTTAAGTGTTTTAGATTTAATATTTCTTGCTATTAATGTACAAGACACCAGAGTTCTGAGGCAGCACAGATTTTGGTGACACTTTGTGTGCTTTTTGCAAAAGGAAGAAAAAAATAATTTGCTTTGACTTGTTATTGTAGGAAATGTACGTTTGTGACATTCCACTAAGAAATAATTTATATAGGAAATCGAAATACCATTTCAGTGGATACAAAAAGGTTTTTATTTTCCATGGCAGATGAAACAAATACTAAGCAAAAATTGTTTTGCATGTAATTGAATGAAAATAAAATACATCAGATTAGTGCAGATGGACTAGCTCTTGCTAGTTAATGGTTCACTTATTTTCTGTGTACCAAACTGGGATATTTACAGAATAAAAATGGGGTAATTCACAGAATAAAGATTATCAGAATCTGGGATTCTGAAAATACCATGAATGTGTTAAGTGTTACCACACACAAACCATTCATTTCTCTTTTCAAACTTAGTTCAGATTTAATTGTAGTTTTAACAGATGTGGAAAATCAAACAACAAGTCAACTGAGATATTAGCCTTAAATTTATCCCTGATTTAACTTTGCTGAAATCAACTGAGTTATCAGGATGAAAATTGGCATTTTATCTTCATAACATAACACACAAGACATGTCCAAAACATTTTTATTTTAATTTACAAATGAAAATTCAGAATTACGTTGATGCAGTTTTTGCTTCCAGACTTCTATCTTTTGCTTCCAGTCTGCCATCTTCAGTGACCTACAAAACATCAGTGTTTGAGGGTTTTTAAGTGTAATTTAATTCTGTCATCACACCCCCATTACATTCTCCCCTTCTTCTTTACTATACTTGAGCAAGGACAGCGTACAGCAAGACATTATTGTTGCCTTTAAAATTATACCATGTGAATTAAACGTTTTCAAACTGGTTTATAAGGAAGTACCAGTAGAACCCCATTTATTCAATCTAATTGGGACTGGGGCCAGATCAGATAATCAAGTATCCGGATAAATCAGAGAATGGGAAAGTGCAATACTGTAGCGGCATCTAGGGGCCACAGGAGAGATTGCCCCCTTCTGGATCTGTGCGCACTGGTTATCCAGTTAATAAGGAGAGCTGGAAAATGGAGGGTCGGATAAACAAGGTTCTACTGTACTGTATTTTAGCCCTGAACATGCTTCTTAATGAGTGGACTCTGGTACAAATGTGATATGCTTTTATTCTCTGCTGCTATTCAAGGAGCAAACAGAACATTGTTTTGGAGTTCTAGAAGTCTGAAAACTTTACTATTTAATCCTTACCAAATTTCCCCAAGTTTAGTTAGGTTTAGATGTTACGGTCTGGTTCCACTTCCTTTATTCCATGAACATGTTTTTTGCATTTATTCAGTCATGGTAGATGCTTCCTTTGACTGGCTTCACTATTACTGGTCCTATCTTCCTGGTAGGTTCCTTTCCTTATACCAGGCACATTTTAATTTTTAGAACTATTTCCAGTTGCCTTCGCATTTATGACACTCTTGTTGTCAGCCTTCTTCCTTGGATACTAGTACAAAAATTGGATCACTTGTTTTCTGTTATACATGAGGCACAAAGTTCCTGTATTTGTTTTTAACGCAGATATCTGTGTACATTTAGAAACTCTGCATTGCCTTTTTTTAGTTTTATTTGTATTTCAAGTTCACGCTAAATCTTCATCTCAGATTCCAGCTTCCACATATAATTTTAAACATGTAGAAAAATAAAAATACAAAGATGCTAACATTCTATTTTATTCAGTTTTTAGAAATATTTTAAAAATGTCAATACTTTTTAGCTATTTAATAAGAATTTACAAAGAGACTATTCATGTGCATCAACAAATTAATGTTGACAAAATTTTCGATTTTACTATAGAAGGAATTAATCATATACACCATCAAAGTTCCATGATCTGTCGTATCCCAGAGAAATATTTTTAATGCAATTCAGGCTTCCACAAAGTACCAATGTTTTCCTTGTTATATAAACAATTAGATTATTCATTTCTATCTATCTGCTAATGCTGCATTCAATTTTTCTTAAGATTTGGCCTGGATTCCTTCCTTTAAATAAACATGTACTTGTAGGTATCCTCCAACTTTGATTATCTAACTTCTGCAGTATGACACTTTTACTTTAAGAAAAGTAAGTCAATAAAGCTGTGTATTTAGTTGCTATTTCAACTTACCAGTCTCTGAGATCTTTCCAGCAATCTGCGCCATATTGTGTGATGAGCCTGAAAAAAAGAGAATGCATGCAGTGAATTACTTATAATTAAACCGAAATCAGGTCCTCTTGCAAATTAAAAAAACTAGAGAGACAAGATGGGTGAGGTAATATCTTCTAATATCAACTTTTGTTGGTGAAAGAGACAAGCTTTCAAGCTTACGCCAAGCTCTTCTTCAGGTCTGGGAAAGGTACGGCTACGCCAGCACTGCAAACAAAACTAAAAATATAGGCAGTTTGATGGCTTGTGTGAAATTAGTTAATTTTTATTACATTTCAAACTGTATATGTCTCTCTCTCTTCCACACTTGGCTATAACCATGCAAAATGCACATGTATAATCCCACTGAAGTCAATGAGCCTATTCACATGAGTGAATTTAAGCAAATACAGAAATGTTGGCAGCATTAGGGACTTCTTTACACCAAAAAAGATATAAAATGTATAACTATCAAATGTGTTTTGAATATATTGTTAACAGCTATAAGCTCCCTTCCCACCCATTTAAGCAGAAAACTCTCACTATTCCCTTAGCAAGCATATAAAAGAAGTTTACAAGGTGCACAGCTCTATTTGCTCAGAATAATAGACCAGCAATCCACATTTTAGAGACACATTATCAAAAGAATCTTTATTACATAAGGAATAGGAAATACAACATTTAAACAAAATCTACAAACTATTGTTGGTCGCAACACAAGTCTCTCATAATTACATGTAGATAGAATCTCTCTCTCTCTCTCTCCATTGCAATCTGAAATTTAATCAAGTTCTACAGAGAAGTGTAAAAATATATATATATAAGTTTAAGCTAGTTAGGAATAGTGGGTGAACCAAAAAGTTGAAAATTCCAAAGCTCAAACTTTTCTGATACTCCAGGAAGTCCAATATAAAAAACTTCCTCAAATTAAAATCTGTATATTTGTCTTCTTTACCAACCAGATTTCTCTTTAGGTAAATAATCTGTACTGTTTCTTTAAGATAATTTTCTTGTTCTGTATTAGGCATTATATACATAATCAACAGAATGTACTGATTACATTCCCTAAATGTAAAGGAATTATAAAGGATTTTGTTTGTTCTCTTTTAAATCTGTGGTCCCCAAACATTTTCGTCTGCGCCCTCTCTTACCCAGTCTGCACCTCCCCAGAAGCCAGGGGCTGGAGCTGTGGCTAGGAGCCAGGAGCAGGGGCCCAAGACCGGGGCTGGAGCAGGGGCTTGGAGTGGGAGCCTGGAGCCAGGAACCAGGGCCGGGGGCCAGGGCTGAAGCTAGGGTGACCACCCGTCCCACAAATCGTGTGACAGTCCCGCATTTGGATCCTTTGTCCCGCGTCCTGCAACAACTACACAATGTCCTGCAAAATACGGAGTTGGGGGCAGAGGGGGGCTGTCCGGCCGGGCTGCTTTGTGCTGGGCTAGGAATCGGCAGGGCTGCCCGGCCAGCCAGGCTGCTCTGCTCTGAGTCAGGTTCGGGGAGATTGGGGGGGGCTACCCAGACAGGCTGCTCTGCTCCACACGGGATTTGGGGCTGGCTGGCAGACAAACACAGGGTGCACAGAAGGGGCAGGACCAGGGCCAGGTGAGAAGGGTCCTCGGTTGGAAGGAGTGGGGCCTGACCACGAGGCAGGGTTGTTTACCTTGCTAGCAAGCTAGCTATATGGATAGCGAGCAGCTAGCTACTGAATGCAGAATTTAGTTAAATGTGTTGTTTTAACTGTCTACAGCTTTCGGAAACAGGTTATTTTGCTACAGGGCGCTCTCGGTTATATTAAAGGGATTTATTTATTTTAATTTCACCATGTCCTGCAATGTCCCACAAATGAGAACATACTATCCTGAAATTGTCAGTTTGTCAGTTTGTCACCCTAGCTGGAATGGAGTTGTGGGCTGTACAGGGCTGGATGGCGCTCCCTCCCCACCCCCCATGAGGACTGGCCCATACCCTGCCATGCCCCCCCAAATGTTCCTCCCCCACAGGGGGCACACACCACACATCGGGGACCACTGTTCTAAATGATTGTTACAGTCTAAAAATGACATATGGCATAAGAAGGGAAATACTGAAAAATACAAGCACCTGACCTGTGTAAAGCTTGGGAATATTAATAGGAAAGAGGAATTGCAAATAATAGTCCAGAGAATTCAGAAATACAACCCTTCAAATTAATCAAACACAAAAAGCCTCCAACAAAAAAAGGATCAAAATTTGTTCTAAAGTTAAGCAAATAATTGATTTCTCAATTCATTCAACCTGAAATGAATTTTTCGTTTTTCTTTCAGATTGGGTTGTTTTCAAGTGTTTTTCACCCTTTTTCTAAAAAATCAGCTAAATTTATAATCCAAATGTCATTTCAAAATTAAAAGTTGAAACTAAACTTTCGAAGTAGTCAAACTGTACCGTTTCAATTTGGAAAACGTTCTCCTCTTTTGATAGAAACTATTTACCAAACTCAACCCAAATTTGTGAATAGTATGTGCCCCCCAAAATGCATTTTTCAGTTAACTTATTATTCACCAAAACAATGTTGCCTCACTCTAAATCAGTGGTTCTCAACCCTGGATAAACCTGGTGTAACCCTGGGGATACACAGAGATCTTCCAGGAGGTACATGAACTCATCAAGATATTTGCCTAGTTTTACAACAGGCTACATAAAAAGCACTAGCAAAGTCAATACAAACTAAAATTTCATATAGATAAAATGAGAAAGTAAGCAATTTTTTAGTAATAGTGTGCTGTGGCACTTTTGTATTTTTATGTCTGATTTTGTAAGCAAGTAGTTTTTAACGAAAGTGAAACTTGGGATATGCAAGACAAATCAGACTCCTGAAACCGCTGGGGGTACAGTAGTCTGGAAAGTTTGAGAGCTACTGCTCTAAATTATACACCATCACCATCTACTGGATACCAATTGAAGTAGCAGAGAAACTAAGAGTTGGAAGCTGAGAGCAATTTTTAGCCAGTGTCCAATAAAAAATAAGACTGCCCTCCTCCAGCAGACCCTGAAACAGGATATATAAATTGAGATCACCATATGGCACCTCAGATGCTAGCCAAATTCATGTGGGCTGCCTCCTTCCTCCTCCAGGGTTACAGGACTAAGAAGAGTTGATCAAACCCACAAAGATACTGCAGAATCCAGAAGTGCTATAGATGCTTAGATTAACCATGTGAAAGAGACTCTTCCCCATCCCAGGGGTTAGCAGGACGAAGCAACAGTGAGATTTCATTTAAGAGATTGTATTTCTCTTTCTGTTCTTTAATATGAATAACAATGTTAGCTGACTGAGTCTACATTCTTTTAAGTGAGACCTCAAGTAACCTTATTTTGAATTTTAACTAACAGCTTGTCTACACTTACAGCGCTGCAGCTGCACCGCTGTAGCACTTAATGAAGACACTACCTACACTGATGGAGCAGCTCTCCAATTGGCGTAGGTACTTCATCTCCCCAAGAGGCGGTAGCTATGTCAATAGGAGAAGCCCTCCCATCGACATAGCACTGTCTGAACCAGGAGTTAGGTCAGTATAACTATGTTACTCAAGGGTGTGGATTTTCCACATCCTTGAGCGATATAGTCATACCAACATAAGCTGGTTGGGTAGACCAAGCCTTAGGAATGCAATATACATGTTCACCTTTATAAGCCCAAGAAAACTGGCCAACTGAGAAAAACAATAATTTGAACCAATTGCTTTTGACATGTCAAACATGTCCCTTTCATATCAAAACAATTCAAATAGTAGGAACCACATTCTCAAAAATGCTTAAGACAAGTGCATGCTTACTCCTTGGTGAATTATTTGAAGTGTGACAAATGTATTAGAGGCACTAAAGAACTGACAACTTAATATTATGAAGTACATGTAATAAGAAATCTTGGTAATTTGTTTTGTTCTCTGGTATAACTGCTTAACCTCAGCACTAGTCTTTATTAATCGCTTAGAAGATGATGTGTATTTTGTGTTTAGCACATGCCTAGAACATTTGCTATGTCTAAATTAGGTTTATGAACTGTGGACTATATAGTTATGTGGTTCTAGGTGAACTAATAAACTGTGAATTGGTTAAAAATAATTAAATGTCCTAATCTGAGAAATACTCCACTTGACCTGAGAAGAACATAGCATTCATTAGTAAACTAATACTCCCTAGACTCCATAAAAAGCCTTTACTGTAACTAAATTCTATGTCAATATTGACCGCTACACTTCTCAAAGTGGCAAATCTAGTTTATTCGATTTCAGCTTTAAAAATCTAACTGGCACTTGTGCAAATTCATCAAATTGACCTCCCATTCACACTTACACTGGCCGAGGGAAGTAGTAGTGAATTACAGAGGAGATGGAGAAGCACCCTTCTCAGCAATTAAGTGTCAGCCTGTGTTAAGGTTTATACACATTAATAGACCTGTATGGGGAAATCACACTGTCCATTAACCACACCACACATTCTGTGTCTGAAAGGCTTGAGGTAGCCGCTGCTGTTAGACACACACCTTACAAGAATGTTAAATTTACTTAAAGAACATTTTGATCACTTAAAAAACCCTTCTAAGCAAGACATTTTCTAAATTATAGCTCCTGCAATATACTGCCCTCAGCAAAATAATGAGGCCACTAGGTTGAGCCCCCAGATGATCTTGCATACATGAAAGGATTAGTCCATGGAAAGCTGAACTGACTCTCAATGGGGACAAAGGCCCCTACCCTGCTGGCAACTGAAGGAGAGGAATTTGGGCTAATATAAGGCTAAAGGTAGCTCCAAAGACATAAGTAAACAATTTTGAAAGGTGTGCACATGTGTGAGGGGAAGAAAGAGATAAGAAGAGACAGAGTGCTAAAACTAGAATATACTTGGCATTGCCATATGGATAGGGCCATGCTGCAGAGCATAACCTCCATCAGTTAGCTTCTGGTTTAAGAAGAACTTTCAATTATGGGCAGGATATTCCATAACTGTCACTACAGCGGGTTTTTTTGCACCTGCTTTTGAATCATCTGGTACTGGCCACAATTATAGACAGAACGCTGAACTAACTAGATGACCCATTAGTCTGATTCTGTATGGCAATTCTTATTTTTCACTCTGGAATGATGCACAATGAAATAACTTCACTCATTTAAAAGAGTTAATAGGCAGTTTGCCATTTCCCTAGAATATGGAGTAAATATTCTCAGTTAACCACATGGACAAGAAAAATGTGATGGACAATTTTAGTTATGTCACTTCTGGGACATTTCTATAATAACTGTACTGGAAGACAAATATATTCTAAAAAACAACACTTAAATAATGCCAAGGAGCCTGGTCTGTGTCAGAGAGTTTTGATTTAATATTTGAAATAGTTTCCAGGAAACTAGAGTTGACACTCCTAAAGTAATCAAATTCTGCGCCTTCCACTCATCTATTTCTCATCAATGAGAACTATGACTAGCACTGCATATACTAAAGAGTTGAAGACATGTAAAAAGCCTTCTTCCACTCTTTCCAGCCCTAAGCAAAAAAATGTGTACTGAATGCATTACTTACCTTTAAGTGAACTGGCAGAGACACACCCTGGAATCTTCGTATAGACTCGGACTGGTTGGTTTGGAGATTATGGGCTGCTGTTATTTCATACTGGAAACAAAAACTTGTCCTTGGAATGTGAGGGCCTTCACTAATGTCTACAAAGTCACCGAACCTAATTGGAGCACAATAAAACTCATGGTGAATGTATTTTTAAAGTGGCTTTACAAATATGCCTATTCCTTTGCATTATCACTTTAAAAATGCCTATCTACAGAAAATCATAGAGAACCTCCTTCTAAACCAAAACAGAAAACACACACAAATCCCCAACCAAACTATAGCTCGGCATTCTTGCTATCTGGGAAAGAAGTGCCCTTGAAAACTTCAGGTTTACCATGTTTTCCTAACCTGAATCTAAGTAAAGGAATTATGACAATATATGCCAGCTAAGGATCTGCTCCCCAAAGCACACACTTTTGACACGATTCTATTTATTACTTCAAGAAGGATCTCCTCTATCATATCTCTAAAAGTTTCAATGCTTTTTTTAAAAAAAAAATAAATAAAAAAAATAAAATAAATAAACCAAACCAGGAAAAATACAAAATGCAGGTGAATTTAAAATTAACAAAAAAAACAAAAACCCTTCACATCAAACTCTTCGTTCGAGGATCAGCCAAACCCCTCTTCCCTTCTGTCCTCAGTCCCCACTCTGTGCTCTGCAGTCTTCCCTAAACAAATGTAGTTTCCCCAGAAAAAAACTATTCCAACACTAGCCATAAACTTGCCATCTCTGCAAAGCCTATTTTTCTTTACACAGCTTCCAGACCACAAAAACCACATGTGGAAACATTCAAACATCAAGTGGCCTGAACAGCCTGCATGAGGTTACACCAAAAATGGATCCTTTTACAACTCATGGACTATGACAAATACTTCTTCCCCTCTCAAGCAATTTTTCCCTCCACCACTCAGACTCCTACAACTTTCATTATCTTTTCTTTCCTTTAACACATTCTGACCCCAGTGTAAACATAATTGTAAGTAATGCAACACTGACAGGGCTACGGTTTGCCAAAACGAAAAAGCATGAGATTCTGGCATAAGAAGGTTTACAAGGAAAATTTTAGCTTTTGTTTTTAAAAGTATTTTTCTAATACATTGAAACTGTTAAGAACTAATTATTAATTTAAAACATTAATATAAAGCTTTTAAAGTGATAGGTTTTTTCAGTATTTACCATTAGTAAGGAATGGGAGGTTAGTGGGGGGAGGAAGCCCACTATCTCAAAAGTTTTCTGAAAAATTTAATGAGGCCCATCAAGAGTTAAATACAACAATAATAGTGCTGTGGAAGAACCTAGATAGATCAGAATGCAGCTAGCCCAGAAAGCACCACATCAGTGAAAAAAGCAAAGTTTAACTAAAAATACATCACAAGTCAGTTACATATAATTTTGCAAAGTAACTGGACCTTATTGTGAATCATTACAGAATAAAATTCAAGTTTTACTCACCTATGTAACTTTACTATTCCTTCAGGATTTTGCGATGCTTTCTGTTCTACTGAATCCATTTTGTACCTTAAAAAAAAAACAGAAAAAAACCCAGCACACTTTACAGATTTGCCAGATAAAAAATTAGATGTAAAGAAGCAAAAACAATTAAGTTGCTTCATACTCTTTGTAATCTATAAGGGCCTAATGCTGAAGCTCACTGAAATCAATCGCAGCCGTTTAGAACCTAATCTTAACTCCACGATTAAGATGTTATGGGAAAAATAATGGGAAAACCTTTGAGTTATGTATCAAAGAAACTTTTTAAAATTGTGCTCAATATTCGTAAGATTAGAAGCAATTTTAAACCCTTATCCTTCATATTTCAAAACCTTTTTGACATGTCTCACAAAAGTATGTACGTCATGGATGAGTCAAGCCACCTCAAAGCAATTATATTCATTTTATTTTGTGGAAAACACACCTTCAATAAAAATAAGCCTTTCTAGATTCATAGATGTTAATGTCAGAAGGGGCTATCGGGTCTGACCTTCTGTGCAACAAAGGCCACAGAATTTCACCCAGTTACCCTGCTAATAAGCCCATTAATTTGTGCTTAGCTAAAGCATAACTTCCAAAAAAGCATCTACACTTGATCTGAAGACATCAAGAGACGGAGAATCCACCAGTTCCCTCAGTACTTTGTTGCAATGATTAAATACCTTCACTGTAAAAATGTGTGCCCAATTTCTAATTTGAATTGTCCGACTTTAACCTCCAGCCACTGTCTGTTATGCCTTTCTCCACTTTATTAAAGAATCCATTAGTGTGCAGTATTTTCTCCCCACAATGAAGGGGAGGGGAAAGAGAGGCAGAGTGACTTGCTTGAGATCACAAAGTAGATCATGGCCAAACCAGGGATAGAACCCAGACCCTGGTTAGCACTGTATCTATTAGAACACCCTGCCTCCCAGATAGTTGTGTGGAGTCCCAAGCATCGCCAGTCACCTGTTAACCAAGGCTTATGGTAAAATGTAATGGTATTTAGAAGTTAACTTCCTGGACGCACTTGTTGAATTTAAATGTCTCATCTATATCTGCACTGTATAGAACAAGCAACAAACTTTGAGAACGTCAAGATTTCACTGGTTTGATATTAAATACCAAAACCTCATGACTGTTCCAATTTCTTGAACACTTCTCAGTTAAACACTGTAGTATCACCTAGCGTATGCATTTAACAGGAAAACCTAGGGACAACTCAGCAGGTGCTATATATTAGTTTAGCTCTACTGGAGTAAGTAGAGCAACACTAATTTACACTAATGATTTAGCCCTCCATATTTCAATTGTCACATGCTTAAAGGTTATATTTCCTTTAGAAATTCAATTCGGTCTTTACTATTTTTGTTTAAATCTGAAATAAGCACTGACCTGTTATGCTGAAATATTTCTAATGCCACTTTTGCTTCAACATGCAATGTTTCAAATGGCAGATCTCTGTGAATTAGATTGTATGCTTCTTTTGTAAGAGAACGGAAGTTGTCCTTAAAACAAAAAAGTAGACTCTGTTACCACTGTTCTTCAGCTGCTCCTTAATACACACTTAAGTATAAAAAATATTCTAACTATCAGTAAAAAAGGTAAACGACAAGCTTTTAAGGGTACTCTCAGTAGATCTATAAAGTCCTACAAATATATCTACCAGCAACACACTTGTTAATTATTACCATTGGTAGGACATTAGTTATTTTAACTGACAGTGGTCCAATGCCACTGAAATTGATGGGTGTGTTTTCCACTGACTTCAATCAATCATCAGGCTCAAAGAAAATGGGAATTCCTTATTACCCATGCATTCCCATTTCCAAATGTTTTTTGTGAGATTTCTAACTCACTGGAAGAGCTTTGCAAGTTCCTTCAAACATACTATATGCATAGACATGATCCTGCCATTACTGAACCCTAAACTGGCTAATACATGGTTAGTTTTCTAGTGATCAATCAGAATCCTCATCTAGAAGTGCCCTCGCTGCTGACAAATTACAAGGAATGGACATTATTGATGCATGAATAAATAAATACTGATTGCCCACTCCAGAAATCAAACTTCAGTACTCTTCTGCTGAATGTGCATTATAAGAAAAAACACCTGCCCAGTGAAATACATTTGTTTTCACTTAATCTAACAAGAAGTCATGAGGCTTGATTAAAGGTCTGTAAACAGTTTTGCGATCCTCTGCTGAAATATGTCATGCAAGTGCAAACTATTAAGGACAATTTCAATTTAATACATGCATAATATTTCTAAGTAAGCATATATTACCTTCTCTATACTGGGAGAAAAACTGTGCAAACTACAGACATCTTTAATTTAATGGAGCTGCACATGGGGGCAAAGGTTTGCCTGTGGGAATCAGGTTGCAAGATAGGGATCTTTACACTGTTGCCACAGTAAAGCAAGACTATTCCATTTTTTAAAAAAGAAAAGTCACCCAAACAAGTAGAAGGGGTAAACTATATGATTTATTTTCTGAAAAGTAATTATTCCTTACATTTGTTGGTTTCCAGTCATCAAGCCTGCTGTCCAAAACAACATCATAACAAAAAGCTCCAGAGATCACTGCAGAGCCAGAGAAAATGCTGTTATTTGCGACAAAGAATACATTTTATTTCACGGCCTAAACATTTTTACAAAACATTAGTAGTGTGACTAAATAAGAGCCAAAACAAGACTGCTTCTGTTATAGAAATATAACAAGGATCACAAGCTGAAATTCATGGATTACAATCACATATGGACAGTTTGGGTTTTATAAAGTCAAATGACAGATTCTGTTTGTGTCTTAAATATTCATCACAAAAATATGTTCAGGGTATTTATAATTTTTATAAGAGTATGGCAGTCTGTGCACTCATTGAAAAAAGTACACTCAAACCTCCAAGATCATATGTGAAATGTGTTTAACAATTTTTTCTGGAAGCGTATGACACACACTCAGGCCAGGCCCTCCTCTTCTCTGGAGTATTTCTGCACTTTTTGTTTGTGCAGAGGATTGGAATGCTCACAGGTGCCAGACAGGCAGTATACAAGACTGAAGTCATTTAGATATCCACAGAGGAGATAACAGACAGCAGCAACACAATTTCAAACTCTGACAACATATTGAGGTAGGAGGAGACAGCATGGTCTCCATACACATTCATTCAGTCCTTGACCTCTCTGCCCAAGAGCCATTTGGAATCATGGTATGGTATGTAAAACCTGACAGACTGCCTACCAGCTTCACACACAAACACTTAGGGCATGTCTACATGAAAACTAAGTGTGCAGCAAGCCAAGCTGTAATTGTACAGCATACTAGTCTGCCACACACTAAGTTGCTGCGCAGACCCAGCTACAGCACACTAAAAGTTCCATAATGTACTTTGACATACTGCCAGATAGCTAGCCAATTTCAGGCTTTGCTTAAGCAACTAAGGATAAAATGCTCTTTCCCCAGCAGTCTGAATATATTTTTAACAATAAATATGAAAATGTTTTGTTTCTGTCAATTTAAAATCCCAACAAAATTCAGACTACAGAAATTAACAGAAATTGTCACTGCACTTTGCTTTTATGCTTAACTATTGCAATAGTTCCCAAACAGAACTTGCTAGTTTTCTAGTAAGCCTACTGGCCATTTACATAAGTAAGGAACATTAAAGAAAATTTCACAGAAACATTACATTAGTGGTTGCATAGCTTATCAAATACCTTGTTCCTCATCTACACAAAGCCCTAAATGGGCTTGGACCCAGTTATCTCAGAGACCACCCCTATTTCCGCATGTGACAAAGCAGTTGTGATCAGAAAGGACACTTCAACTGAAAGAGGCCAAACTACACCTCATAGTGGTCTAGGTCACTGATTCCTCAAAGGAAGGTCTAAGGCTATTGAACTTGCTGCCAGCAGAAATCAAACTGTGTCAGTCTTGCCACCTTCAGGACATGGTGCAAGACCACTTCTTCATGCAGGGATTAGTGGGATTTCAAAGAAGTGTTCAGATGAGCACTTCTAAAATCCCAATTATCACAAACACATTAGTGAATTCACTCCAACATCACTTGGCATCTGACCCTTGATATGATGAGGGAGAGAGGAAGAGAGAAGGTAGACCAAGGCTGTGCTTCCTGAGTACATATTCCTTGGACATAAAATGCCTGTGAAGAACACCCAGCCATTACAGTGACACACTTTAGAAATGCATGAATAATAAATCCCTGTTATCAGTAGGAAAGAGAGCCCCTAGATGTGCTGCAATATTGATTCTGAGAAAAGCACCGAAACTGGATCTATGCAAACTTATCAACCACAAAACATTTATATCACCTGGCACTTCTGGAGCTCTGATCAGACTGATTGAGTATTCATCTTTGAATGCCTGCTTTAACACACATGCCATGATCATGGCACAGGAACGCCAATAGGCCTGCAATAAAGAGCATTTCAAACATAAATGTACTATACTGAAGTTGCCAATTCATGCCAGACTAGTTCAGCTATTGATTCAAATAGTGAACCTTCATTTAAAATTGAATTTCTCATAAATATTTGCTAGTTTCCATTGTGTATTAGTGTTTTAATGTAATGTACATATTTTATTATTAATCATTTATATAGTGCTACAAACATAAGCTTTACAAAACAGAACGCCACATGTGCCCTTCCTGGAGAAGCTTTGAATCAACAGTCGAGATCTTTCAGCAGTCCACCCATGTGGTTCTATCTGCAGGATCAGGATCTAAGACACAGGTCAACTGGTCAGGTAAAGAAAGCAGGAGGAAAATTATAGGTGAGAGAACAAGGTACAAAAGATTTTTTGGAAGAAAAGTATTTTAAGGGAGAGAAGTGAAGGAGGATGGAGAGAGTATCTTGCAGACTGTTCAAGGTGTAGAAGGCAGCATGAAAGAAATAGTGAAGCTGAGAGCAAGAGGAGAAGATAAAGGAAGAAGCAAGGAGGGAGGGATGCAAGCAGTATATCAAATGAGAGAAGAATTAACAGCAAATGAAAAGAGAGGTATAGAAAGGTGAGATTATGGAGGACCCCAAAGGTGAGGATGGGTAGTACATGAAGATGTAGGCATGAAGATATAGATACACAGCAAGTTCCAAAGTTTACAATATTTCAAGGAAGGGGTCGAACTGAAACAGTACACAGTGATTTTGCAAGCTGGTGCCTTGCCCCAGAGGCTGCATTTTATGGTCCATAATCTAAATTTTCCATTGAGAAATACTTAAGATACTAACCCCTTATGGATGTGAAGATAAACTTCAAAATGTGAACCAGATGTAAACTAATGGAGAGTTGTCTACTTGAATATTCAGACAATCTGAAGCAATAGCTCTGATGCCTGAACTGACCATTTAAACATCAACATTATTAACTATATTATTCATGCCCACAAAATTCAAGAAAGCAGATGGATATGGAACTTGGGTTGTGGAGTGGAGTTTAGGAGACTACCATTTATTTCTTCCAATTTGACTCTGTTTTAATGCAGAGGAAAGGCTATGTACTCTTCAGCCAAAATGATTCTTTATTGAAGTTAACATCACTGACTGGAAAAGTGAAGTATTATCATTTTTAATGTGCTATATAAGTAATATTCCTCACATCATCTTTGAAAGGTATGTAGTAAGCACCGTCTGACCCGTTTACATATGGGTTAATGGAAAGACAGAGAGTTTAAGTGACTTGCCAAAGTCACACAGCTAGGAATGGAACTCAGCAGTCCTGACTCCCAAATCTTTGTATATTGATTATTCTTCTGTATCTACCTGTGGTCTCATGTACACTTAGATTATAAGCAATTTGGGGCAGAGACTGTTTTTTTATTTTGTGTTTGTACAGTGTCTAGCACAGTGGAGTTCTGATCAATGACTGGGCTCCTAGACGCTACCACAATAATATAATAATGTAACAAAAACATTCTTACATTACAAACTAGGATTTTACCTGACTTCTTAGAACTGATGGATCAACTTTATAAATAAATGTTTTACACATAAAATATATTTGGCGACAGCAATAGATACTTATATGTAGTGACAAATCAACTCTTCTTCCATATTGAACCAATATTAATGTACTATATTTTAGTTATTACAGAAATTTAAAATTAAGTAACAGTTATTTTATGCATCCTACTAGTCTTTCAGTAATGCTTCTCAACATGATTATTCCCAGCTACTGGACTGTCTATCATTTGTTCAGATGGAGCTTGAGGGAAAGGGTTTCTTAATTTCTTAAGTTATTTTCCTGCTTTAATACAACTCTTGGTTTCTCTACAGTGCAGACTAAGATTTTGCTTTTATAGATAGGTGCAAAAACTTGTGGAGACAGTGGAGAGTGCCCAAACTACAAAAGAAATGTGTGATTTTAACAACTCTCATTCTCTTATGTAACCAATAGAGCTAGAATTTCATTCAAACTGCTACCTAAGGCCCTAACCTACTAATTGAAATCAGAAGGAAAAACTTCCATGGGAGTTCAATCAGGACCTATGACAGGAATAAACTACATAAAGAAATAAGACACTGACTTACCTTGTTCACTTCCTCTGGATTTTCATCTTTGAAAGTAAGAAACTGAATTTCACATGACTTAGTCAAAGGCCGATACATGTCCCAAAGCTCTCCATCTACAAGCGCCAATACTGACTTCTTACAATGCCATTCACTTAAGTCTAAAAAAGAAAGAATCCAAGGCAGTTATCAGCATCCCTCTAATATAACTAAAGCTTGCAACTTAGAGTTCTATACTTATTACACCAAAATGTAAGCATCATTGCTGGAAAAATCTTTGTGTTGGAATGCTATCAGAACCCATGGAAATTAACTGACTTTTTCCTTAAATCCCACTATTTGTATTTTATACATGCAAAACTGAATTACTATGCTTGTATGTAAAATTACTTGGACCGTTATGTTTGTCCTTACAATGGCTACAATATTAGTATCTGTCAGTTTGGATGGTAAATACATTTTTCAGCAGAGTGATTCTGATACACAATGGGACAAACAACTTGTGATTCCATTTACTTACGCATGGCACAATTGTATGGAGTAGACAAAGCTTTGTTCATTAAAAACAAAGTGCCAGGGTGAGATTTGCCAACATATTTTACTTCGATCTTCTCAATGCGTGGATACAGAGACAACTGTCTCTCCTTCTCCTTGGTAAAGAGTTCATTGCGCTTCTGAATAATCTCAGCTGTTGACAGTCGAGAAGCAGGATCTATTGAAATAAATCCTGGAAAAAGAAGTGATCTAATTAGGCAACACAGAGCTTCTCAATACATTTCACAAACAGATATTAATAAACTAATTAGCTTCTTCAATGAGTAGAAAAATATGAGCCATTAACCCAAGAAACCTTTTATAACACCACAATTGTGTCCATTTTGCAATGGCACTAACTTCAAGTTCACTCTAAACATTTGTAATGATCACTCATTGTGCAAAAATCAGAACCTAAATATTCAAAATTTAAACACGTCCTTTAAATTCAAAGTTTTAGCACAGACCTAAAATCTTACTTCAAATCTTTCAGACTCTGTGTTTGACTCTACTTCAAGCCATGACTGCATCTGTATCACTCTACTTTCTCTTCATGAATACATAAGAGGAACTGTGGGACAATTCTTCCTCAATAAGAACTTGTGTTCTGATCCTGTATAGAAAATCCTTGCTGCATCATGTCCTGTACACTGCCCCCAACTGCAGGGGAATAAACTGATGCTTTAAAAGAACACAAAAACCCAGGCATAATTAATTCAACTATGCAATGGAGTCCATGAGAAAACATTCCTTTGACTCCTACAATTGTCTTAGATCATGAAATCTGAAATTTGACTACCTGTACTTGAGCATAAATAACTACAACTCCTATTGTCCACATTTATCCAGCCCCATTTTTTAACTCAATGACGAGAAGTGATAAGCACCACCTCAGATCACAAGCACCTC
The DNA here is from genome assembly GCF_026122565.2 of Emydura macquarii macquarii. NCBI lineage: Eukaryota > Metazoa > Chordata > Testudines > Chelidae > Emydura > Emydura macquarii. The sequence goes on from NW_027130613.1 coordinate 170,530, forward strand.
AGATCACTAAATTAAACATATTAGCTAAGTCCAAAGCTTTATTATAGCCTTGCAAAGTTATGAAAATTTACCAGCTGACATCTCAGTCTTAAGCATAATAATTTTCTTGCCTGTTTAAAGAAATGTATTTGTCCCACATAACTGAATTTTGTAAACCTTTGTTTTTAGTAAGACAAACATCTCATTTTATTTTAAAATGTGAATTTTATTATTTATACAAGTGATTCTGCAGACCATGAGCAGACATGTACACCACATGTGGTTTCCAAAACGTTTCACATTCTGTAGACCATGAGTAAAGGATCCATGGATCACTGGCAATGCACAACCAAATGAAACATTTTGGAAATCAGGCACTAGGGGTGCTGTGAGGGGAGAATATTACTGTTACAAAGAAATCTGCATAGCGCAGGAGCTGCTTTTCAAAGTCATAAATGAAAACATTGTGCCTAGGCAGGTAAACCACTGAGTTATAATTGAGGCCTGGTCTACACTAGGAATTTACATTGGTAAACCTACGTCTCTTGGGGATGTGAAAAATCCACACTCCTGAGAGACAATTATACTGACCTAACCCCTGTTGTAGATAGTGCTTGGTAAGCTGTCTTTGGTCGACCTAGCTACTGCCTCTCAGGGAGGTGGATTAACTACAGCGTGGGAGAATCCCTCCCACCAGCACAGTTAGTGTCCATGGTTTGATCTACACTACAGACCTAGACCGATGTAACCATTCTGCTCCAGGTTGTGAGAAATCCATACCCCTGAGTGACCTAGTTACACCATCCTAATCTCCTGCATAGACAGCGCTATGTCGGCAGGAGAGCTACTGCCTCTCAGGGAGATGGATTAACTATGCGGACAGGAGCACTGTGGCCGCATGCAGCCACCAGGGGCTTTTCTTGCAACCACAGCCTCCTGGGCAATGATGGAGGGGGAGGGGAAAGGAAGCAGCAGCCCTACCCCCCTCTGGATCCACACATGCTAGAATAAAAGGCAGCTAGTGCAAGTTCCCTACCTTCCGGGGGGGAGTGGGGCTTGGGCTTCCAGGTTCAGCCCTGCAGTGGCAGGAAACAGTCTGCAGCCACTGGACTTCAGCTCTGGCCCCGGCCCCCGCTACCTCCTCTGGCCCCAGGCTCCAGCCCCAAGCTTCAGCTGCACGCTACATCTCCCCGACATGTGGCAGTGGACACCGGGCTCCATGTGGGCTCCCAGGATCTGGTCACTGCCTCCCCCATCCCCTCACCCTCCACCCCACTGCATTCCTACCCATCTCCCCATTCCAGGCTTAATTTGTCCCCCAGCATGCCAGGGCGAAGTCTACTGTGAAAAGTGATATTTATATGTTTGTTAATATCACATTTCACTGCCACTAGCTAGCTAGCTAGCTAGCAAGTCTGCTGCTATGAAAAGTGATATTAACAAACATACAAATATCACTTTTCACAGAAGCAGACTTACCAGCTAGCAAGTCTTTTTAAAAAAATAATGCAACCAAACAGCAAAACAACAACAAAAGACAAGAACATGCAAAGCACCTTATTTGTGTTTCTGTTCTATTTAGGTCCAGTGAAGAATAGAGAAAACTGTACATTATTATTGAGTCTGCAAAAAACCACTATACATAAATAAATTACAATAATTTGGACATGTATTGCAAGAGCTGGTGGCCGCACTGTGAGGCCACCAAAAATTTTGTTGTGAGAACTCCTGGTGTACAGCATCTTCATTAAAGCGTTGCATCGTTTTAAGTGTAGACTTGGGCCTTGTCTGCACCCAAAATCTAAGTCGAGAAAACATATGTCACAGTAATTATTTGTTGCTGTGGCTGACATCCACACTACCCTCCTTGGGTCGGTGAGTCCTCACCAGAAGCACTTCCACCGACCTGAGAGGGGCAGTGTCAGCTGAGAGACCAGGCTCTCAGCTCCCTGGGAGTCCCACAGGCTGGTTCCCAAGGGGGCTGGCTCCCCTCCTCAACTCCCTGTTCCCGCCAGGAGCCAGCCCTGGGCTTCTCCCATCCCCATAGAGGAGCTAGGGGAAGCCACCAGGCGTTTCTCTCCTCCCCGTTCACGGGGGGAAGCAGGCCGGGGCTTCTTGCCCCTGAAGAGTAGGCTCCAACCCCATGCAGCTTCCCCAGTCCCGGCTAGCAGCCACTCAGGCTTGCAGCAGCCCCGGCTTCTCGCCCCGCTCCCAGCCCAGAGCGGGAACCAGCCGATGGCTTTCGGCTTCTTTGTCAAATTTCACCGCTCCCAGTTAACCGGAGCAGACTGACAGGCCCACCCCCGACGCAAGGGGACGCTGAGTCCACACCGACACTGCCTCGCCTTAGCTCTGCCGACAAAGCCCCGCGCCGCCTGTCGAGGTGGGCTTATTTTATCGAAAATCCAGCTCGGTTTTGTGGAGGGGGGAGGTGGGTGGGGAAAAGGCGGGTGCCTGCAAGGCGTGCCCCAGCACGGACCAGGCCTTGCCCTGCGCGGAAGCGCTGCGGTGGCACAGCTGCAGCGTTTTCCGTGTAGACACAGCGGAGTTGGGGCTGTGGCGGTAGCCAGCAGAGGGAAGGAAAAAACGGGGCGCTCGCACCCCACAACACAACAACACCCGCCTTCCCCCACCCCCCATGCTCGGGGCAGGGCCCGCGGGGCAGAGGAGCGAGTGGGGGGAGGGGGACAGTCACTTCCCCTCCCTCAGCGCAGGGGCCGGGTCACTCACGGGCGTGTTGGCTCCGCAGGCAGCGGGCCGCCGCCCAGCGCGCGGCCATGGCCCAGCCGCAGCACCTCCGGAACCCGACTCCCCCCGCCCCGCCTGGATCGTCTGTGTGCGCGCGCACTCGCCACAGATTTTCCCCCCCCCCCCGGAAACACGAGCTGCAGCAGCGCCGGGATCCGCTTCCGCTCGCGTTCCAACCTTCGGCCAATGGCCGCGCGCGCCAAGTCCGCTCGGGGAGCCGACTTCCCCTCCCCCCCCCCTTCCAAGCAGACCTGAGTTGTGTGCGTCCCTGCGCGGGAAGAGCAGCCGCTCGCGGGGGAGGGGGAAGTCGAGGACCTTCTGGCGACAGCACAGAGCTCATCCACCCCTCTCCCCAGTTAGTTGTACACGCTCAGGACTAGTGAGGCTCCTGGAGCAACAGAGGTGTAACGTGCTTCCCACATGAAATCCCATTTAATAAGCAAGTAGCTGCATTCTGCGCTACCTGCAATTTTATACAGGGTTTTAAGATGTGCCATCACGTAGACCGCACTGCACAGTGTCCCGGTGGCAAGTTTAGAGAGAGAGAAGGATGAGGTATAACTCAGGTCCCTCCCAACCATCACCTCTCTTCAATTGTTGGGTCTTTCTTAGTGCATCATCGCCAGAGGAAGATAATCATGCTGCAAAAGCTGCAGTCCCTATGCAATATCCAGGCCTAATAGCACACTGACAGGTTGGAATTCAGATATTCCACCACAAACTCGCCAATCATTTCCTCCCAAAAATGATTTGTCAGGCTGATACCCAGACTGTCAATGTAAGAAGATAATTTCCTCAATGAAGTAAACATAAATTGCTTAGACAAGTTTGTTACAATTTTGCTATGTTTGTGTATGACTGATTCATCCAGATCACAACATGGCAAAGATATGGAGCCTAATTTACATACTAAACCTAAATTCACAATTTAAAAATTAATTTAGAAAACACTGAAAGAGTTGCAATGAATCAGCATTCAGTTAAAAACTTTTTCCTCTTCAGAGGAAATATGAACCAAGATGTTAAAATATAGGATTGGGAACCAGGTCTTCTGGGGTCTATATCTGGTTGTAACACTGACTCGCTATCATAGAATCATAGACGATTAGGGTTGAAGGGACCTCAGGAGGTCATCTAGTCCAACCCCCTGCTCAAAGCAGGACTAACCTCAGCTATATCATCCCAGCCAGGGCTTTGTCAAACCTCAGCTTAAAAACCTCTAAAGATGGAGATTCCACCACCTCCCTAGGTAACCCATTCCAGTGTTTCACCACTCTCCTAGTGAAAAACTTTTTCCTAATGTCCAACCTAGACCTCCTCAACTGCAACTTGAGACCGTTGCTCCTTGTTCTGTCATCTGCCACCACCGAGAACAGCCTAGCCCCATCCTCCCTGGAACCCCCTTTCAGGTAGTTAAAGGCTGCTATCAAATCCCCCCTCATTCTTCTCTTTTGCAGACTAAACAAGCCCAGTTTCCTTAGCCTCTCCTCATAAGTCCTGTGCTCCAGCCCCCTAATCATTTTTGTTGCCCTCTGCTGGACTCTCTCCATCTTGTCTACATCCTTTTTGTAGTGGGGGGCCCAAAACTGGACACAATACTCTAAATGCGGCCTCACCAATGCCGAATAGAGGGGAATAATCACTTCCCACGACCTGCTGGCAATGCCCCTCCTAATGCAGCCCAATATGCTATTAACCTTCTTGACAACCAGGGCACACTGCTGACTCATATCCAGCTTTTTATCCACTGTTACCCCCAGGTCCTTTTCTGCAGAACTGCTGCCTAGCTCGTCGGTCCCCAGTCTATAGCTGTGCATGGGATTCTTCCTTCCTAAGTGGAGGACTCTGCACTTTTCTTTGTTGAACCTCATTAGATTTCTTTTGGCCCAATCCTCCAGTTTGTTTAGGTCCTTCTGTATCCTATCCCTACCTACCTTCACTTGTGCCCTGATCCAGCAAAACCCTTAAGCATGTGAACAGTCCCATTGACTTAAGTGGAACTATTGATGTACTTAAGGGTGTTTTGCTACGTTGGGACCTTGAGCAAGTCACTCATCCTTCCTGTGCCTCAATTTCTCTATCTGTAAAGCTGTGTTGTTAATATCATTATGAGCTGCGTGAAACCTTGTTATGGATTGAGTTAAATCCTTTTTCAAATTTATGTGTGAACATGCCCTTCACCTAAGATAGTTGTAAGAAACACTTAGGGGGCTCTACCTAAAACAAAGCCTAGTAGAGTCTGCCCAGAAACTAGCACCATGTCATTGGAGCCCCCTATACCTAAAGCACTACTAGACCAAATAAGGCTCTTACACCACAGGTCCTTTACTCTATCTCCATGTAGAAGTGACAAATCATGACTCCTATATCCTTATGACTCCAAGACAACCAACTCTAATTAACATATTCCCAAGATCATCCAGCAGCAAAGCATTAAGCATTACCATGATATAATTCCCAACATTAAGTGGAATCCCTTGCCCCAATTTCATTATGTTAACGTATTATCTAGAAATTTCTCTGGTTGCATTGAGGAGTATCCAAAGTCCCATAGCTTCAGGGTGTGATGGGATGTGCACCCCACACAGGCCTTGAAGGTGTTAATGTGGGCCTAACAGGCCAGTTATAGTATCTGGCTGCATCTGGAGGAGGAGCCAGGCTTAACTGAACCATGAAACCTAGCTGGGCAGGAGCAGGCTGGTTATATAAAGCCAGGAAGTTGAGAGCAGAAGGAGGCTGTAGGGAGAGTCTGCAGTTACTTTTTGTCAGCAATGTGGTGTGGAGGAGAAAACACAGGAGAGAGAATAAACCCTGGGATCCTAGAAGGGTCAATTCGAGAAGAATTGAGGGAGAGAAAGAAAGCAGCAAGATGTAGGAGTGAGCAAACCTTAGCTACTCTCTATAAGGGTCCCTGGGCTGGAACCGACTATAGAGGGTGGGCTTGGGTTCCCCTAACAGCCAGTAGGAAGTGGCACCGGATTACTGGAGACACCAAGTGGACAGCTGGTCCAAAGGGACTTTGTTACCCTGGAATGGGTGGAATATATAGTGACTTGGTCAGAAGGCCAAATAATAAAGAGGCAGCACCCTGAGTCATGAGTAACTAATGAAAGTGGGGGCCAGACTGGGTGAGAGCTGAATGTAGCCACAAAGAAATGTCACCAGCAGTGAGAATCCCTTCACACCGGGTATCAAAGTAGTTCTCAGACAATCACTACTGCTGTGTGGTTTGGTTTTGGTTTTAGTAGGCCCCAATGTATTCATTTGAAACATACCCTTTATTGATTACCACCAGTCCTCTGCTCAATGGTAGAAACTCTATAAGACAAGCCAAAAATAATCGTACTAATATACTAACAACATGAACTGTGAGTCAAAGCTACAATCCTGTGACATCTTTGGCTTGGGATTTTCTCTCTCTGATGCCTGACATGTTCTCTGCAGCTTTTTTCTTCACTTGTTACCTTTGGCTTGGTTCTACCCTCACATTTTCTGGCTTTCATGATTTTAGTTTGGTTGCCAAAAAACTGCACATTTATTGTGACAGTCTGATAGGTTAGAGCACAGCATGATCACATTTTATAGCTGTGTCTCATTCTGGGGCAGAAACTATGCCTATGGAGCACAGCCTCCAACTTCAAAAAGTCATAAATAACAGCAAAAAGGATCTTTTAAATTTTTATTTTTGTGCTTATTCCAGTTTTCAGTTTAAAAATGTAGGACAAGCTAGTTAGTTTCTGGCTAAATTTGACATTTCTTCTATAATTTTTCAAATTATTGATGACTGTGAAATGACAATGTCATCATAGTAGGAAGAAAGCTGAAAAGTGTTCAGCTGTTAAATAAGGCAAAGGTAGAGACACATGAGCAAACAAATGCTGCGTTTGTTTGGCAATGGAAGTGAAAGCCTTATGATGTGTTGTGGTGTGTTAATGACTATTGTGGGCAGTATGAAGGTGGAAAGAAATGCACAAGCCATTTCCCTTAATTTCTTATTTCCATTTTTCTAAGGTTTTGGGTAGATAAGGTGTGTCCTGTCGGAACCTTAATTAACACTAAATGTAGTTTTTGCTTGTTGATTTCCTAGGGTTTTTGTACAGCTTTGGAGTACCTCAGTGGATAGTTCACCAGAGACAGGGAGAAGAGGGGCTGCAAGGGGAAGAGGAGCTGCACCTGCCTGGGAATCAGAGGGAAAATCTGCACTGCTGAAGCTCCTCCTATGTTAACCCTGCTGAAGAGGGTGACATTCCTCAGTATATTCTGTCTAACATTTTATCTCTGTTTAAAAGTTACTGAAAACAAGTATATCAAGAGCAATCCTCCATGTTTAGCAATAACAATATAACTTGTCAGCTGGAGAGAACTACTGGGAAGGAGTCTATGCCCTCCCTCATCTGCCACAATCCATAGCCTCTTCTGAAAATTGGATACATCCAGGAATAACTGCAGTAGTAGGGTGTGTTATCCTGTATTACTCCAGCAGATTTGCCTGTTGCATCCTTCTTCTTATAGGCCCCTCTTTCCTGCCTGTATGAAGCATACTTCTCAACCTACAAACATGCCAATCGGGGACACTGCCATCTTGGCAAACACCCGCAAGTGAACAGCTGATCTCCAGAACTAAAGGCAGGAGTTATTACAGGTTGTGCCAAAGAGCCAGGATCTCAAGCTGAGGGCTGTCACAAACTTACATCCTCTCTGGGGTCACCAGGGAGAGGGACTCATGACATACATACATTAATCAGTCGGGTACACAAGCAAAATATGACAAATGACTAAAATGTATATTTTAGTCATGCTTCCTTTGTCTTTCAAATGTTGTTCATGGTGTGACTAGAGATGAGGGGAGAGAGGTGATTTGTGTCCTCTGTTCCTCATTTTTATATCTTTTCCTCATCTTTGAGAATCATTTCCAGCTAGGGTTCAGGTTCTGTTAGCCAAGATATAAATTTCTCACTCACACCCTTCTTCCTGCCAAAGGATGGCGGCTTACCCAGGTGATAGTGCATTTGATTTTGTTGACACTTGGTTGAGGTGCTGACTAGCCTTTTGTCTCTGAGGAACTGGTTTGGGCTGCTTTCCCAGATTTGGAATATGCCTTAGTAACATTATAACTTTACATACAATGTTGCCACACATTTTACCAGGACAATAGTGATCAGCAAATTATGAGTTTTCAAATGATACCTCACAAGGCATACTTTGTGCAAAATTTATCATAGTCTTGTAAAAGTGGTAAGTCAATAATAAGGATAATGAATTACTTAGATTGTTAGCTCTTTGGGCAGGGACTGTCCTGTTGTTTTGTGTTTATATAGCGCCTAGCACAATAGGATCCTGGTCCATGACTAGGGCTCCTAGGCACTAGAACAATACAATTAATAAATATATGGGAATTAAACAGCACTTAAGAAGAGGGGAGAGCTAGTCGCTGTTATTTTAGCTTAATGAACTTTCCCCTAGGCTACAGGGGATAGTTACTGAGAGACTCTCTATCACCCCTGCTGAGTAATGGCATTTGTGCCACAGCAGCTTTGTAATCAAATTAGGCAGGTGCACATTGATGCATTTTTTGTTAGGTCCAAAAAGTGATAAAATGCTCTATAGACTACTGATGTACAACTGATACTATATTAATCAGATCACAAGCAAGAAAGGACACATCTCATAGTGTTTTAGATTTCTTACAAACTGAATACAAACAAACGTGAGACAATCCAGTGGAAAAAAGGGGTGATTTTTTAATTCTTATTATTCTCACTGTATTAATTCATTTTTCATCAAACCACCATGAAAAATGCAAAGAGTGCTCAAAGTTTAGATTCTATGTTTTGGTTTTTCAATATGATTTTTACCAAATAAAGAGTTAAAACTCCTGTTAAACTGCACTCTAACATAACCTTAACTTCCTAACTGTCAGGGTAATTAAGCACTAGAACAAATTGCCTAGGGAGGTTGTGGAATCTCTGTCACTGGAGGTTTCTAAAAACAGGTTAGACAAATACCTGTCAGGAATGGTCTAGTTATTACTTAGTCCTGCCTAGAGTACAGGGGACTGGAATGGATGACCTACTGAGGTCCCTTCCAGTCCTACACTTCTACGATTCTATGTGGGTGTTGTTGCTGTGGCACCATAATATGAGCTCCAAAGTGTAATCTGTTGGAATAGACTGCTCCTCACACATGCTAGATGTTTGCATACAAGAGAGAGATTGGCAGTATGGGCTGACTATTTCACTGTATATTTTTCTAAGCCTTGTCCTACTGATCAACCAGTGGGTACTGAGATAGGCCCTGGCTGGACTGTATACTCCCCAAAGGGGAACCAAACTGTTTAGGGGCCCATCTGGGGCCAAAAGACCCAGAGAGGCAAACAGTGTCCAGGGAGGGAGTCCTGAGGGACATGGCCCCACGCCAGGGCTGGGACTATTTGAAGAGCAGGAACAATTTGAGAGAGCCCAGAAGGGGCTGACAAACGGTCTGAACCAGGGTGCTGGAATTGAGGACCTGAGCACAGGGAGGGCTGCAGATGAAAACACTGCTAACAAGGGCACTGAGATAGGCATCCTGCTGAACTTGTACCCTGGAAGGAGTTTGGGGTTTTTCTATATATTTGGCATACAGACTGTGAGCCTCGGCCAGAGGGCTGAGTCACTGAAGATTCCATCACAAGACAAAGAGAAACTGCAGGCACGCACACACTTGACAAAGGGGTGCTTGCCAGAGGTGGGCGCCACCCCGTTACAGCTTGTCTACAAGGTGTATTCTAGAATATATCCCCATATGAACCTACTTATTCTGAAATAAGAGTGTCCATACAGGAGCTATTCAAGAATAACTATTTTGGTGAATTTTCCCGGGTAGTCAAACGTAGTGGAATCTAGCCACCTTTGACATCATCAACCATGCTCTTCTTGAGATCTTGTCCTCTGTTGGCTTCTAGGAGAGAACCGAGTCACAGTTCTTCTCTGACCTTTCTAATTGCTTCTTCAACATATCCTTTGGAGAATCTTCCTCAGCTGCCCTCTAACTTTAGATGGAGTTCTACATGGCTCAGTCCTTGGTCCCTTATCTCTGAGTAATCTCATCAGCAGACACATTCAACTACCATCTCTCTGCTGACAACTCAGATCTACCTCTCTGCTCCAGACCAACTGCAAAGTTACCTCATCATACACCTTCAAAACCTTCTTTGCCATGATGCCGATAAAAAAACTTGACAATGGTTAGGCTGCTGGTGTGCTGAGACCATTGCCTATCACACTCAATTAGTATCATTTCATTGTTTCGTTGTACTCTGCTATTGGTCTGTCTGTATCCACCTGCCATTGCTTGTCTTATACTGAGCGTATGTCTACATTTCAGGCTGTACAACAGCACAGCTACAGCACTGCAGCTGTGTCACTTTAGCGCCAAAGTAGAGATGCTTCCTACATTGATGAAAGGGGTTTTCTGCCAATGTAATTATTAATCCACCTCTGAGAGGCAGTAGCTAGGTAAACAGAAGAATCCTTCCACTGACCTAGTCGAGTCTATATCAGGGGTTAGGTTGACCATGCTCAGGGTGCAAAATTTTTCACAGCCCTGAGCAACATAGCTAGGTCGACCTACGTTTTAGGTGTAGAGCAGGCCTTACATTGTAAGATATTTGGAGTAGAGACCATCTTCCTGTTCTGTGTTTGCACAGTGCCCAGCACGGTGGGATCCTTGTCCTTAACTAGGGCTTCTATGTGTTATAGTAATATAATAATGCTGTTTTCATGAAATGACTTTTATTACTTTTAAATTAAAACTTTATAAGTTGGATATGGCTGGTGATATTGGAACTGTCTAACAGATATGAGTTTTAAGAATGCTATTATTCAACAGTAAACCAGATACAAGTATATACATTATATGGACTATATATGTATTACACACAGCCTTCTAGAGCTTATACAAACAAAGGAAAACCCCAAAGTTCAATGTTTAACATTCTGACTGCACTTAACAGCTGTTTGTTCCTGCAATTGTATAAATCAAATATGGAATCCATGATTTATCCTCTGCTTGAATAGAGTGAGTGGGGAGAGGGGGAAGAACTTTGTAACCACTGTGAAATTCATAACACCATAAGCTTGAAGAGCATATTCAGATCCACTGTAGAGAAGCTTGCCTTATTTTCCAGAAAAAACAAACTAGCAGGAAGGAAAGAAATAGAGGATTCTGATCTCTCTGAGATGTAAATCAGGAGTAATTCTACTGAAGTCAATGGAGTTACGCTGGTATAAAACTTGTGTACATGCTATCAGAACTAGGCCCTAGCTATACATTTTTCTGGCAACTAGTATTGGAAGTCTACTACATTTGAGACAAAAATAGGTACACTTCACCCCATTACCTGATGACTGTATGCCCTATCCCAATGACTTAACTCCTTAATCCCCTTCTCCACTGGCTGTTCCTACATTACCCAAATGGCTGCTTTGTCCCTTGATGGGACCCCCATCACCTTAAAGGCTAGTGAATATACCCAATTAGTTATGCTTTCCACATAGCTGATTGGCTACCAGCCAGAGAGGGTGGAGCTCAGACATAATAAATAGACTGAAAGATGCCACTTTTTTAAGGTATGTCTACATTGCACATTCCTTTTGGCTGCATGTAGAGTACATACACTACATGCCTTCCCTAGCATGGATATACTTAGCAGTGTAGGAGGTGAGGCACTGCTTAGGTGAGTAAAGAGAAAGCTGAACCCTATGGTATATATCCAGATATATAGTCTACACTGCTCTGTATAGTGCCCAAGCAGCGCTTCCCCTGTCTACACTGCTATTTTTAGAGATATAGTGTCCCACAGCTGCCTCCTGCTTCTGGAGCCTTCCCCTGCCAATGAAAGGTTGTGGCAGCAGGGAAAGGCTCTGGCAGCTACCCACTGCTACGCATCACATCATGATATCGCCTGCTTTTCACTGCAGCGTGCAGCTACACATATCCTTTGTGCTGCTGCAAATGGTATGTAGCGTAGATGCAGCCTTAGATCTTTTAAACTGTAGTTCAATCTTCTATCTCATCAGGAAATTTTCTGCAATTCAGTGTTCACTTTTTTCCTTCTGAATTTCATCCCATTATGCCATCCTAAATAATTCCTTTCCATCCTGGATGTGGTAACCCATAAAATACTTGTAAATGATGATTGTGTTGTAATCCAAGCCCAATAAATCATCATTTATTATTGTCACAGTTTCATGCAGAAGCATCTCCTTGAACTCGATCAAGATCTGGGGGGGAGGGAGAGGGAGGAAGAGAGAATGGAAATTTGCTGAGCAAAAGTGAAAGCTCCCAAATGTTTGATGAGGTTTTATTGGTGGTGGAAGGCAGATGACAGTAAATGCACAAGTGGTCGAGGCAGCTAGTGACTGTGTTGCCATGTCTAGATTCTTAACAGTGTGATTAAAAATGAGAAGAAAACAAATTAAAATGAAAGATTATAGTCACTTATGAAGTCACTATCCTGGAAACCAAACAAATTGCTGAAATAAGATGTGAGAAAGCTCAGCCTCAAATGTCCTACAATTTACCATTACAAAAACAAACAGAAATTTACAAAATCAGTGCAGTGGTGATGATGGAGATGTTCAGCTACCATGAAGAAAAAGACATTAAAAGTCTTTTTTCATGGATTATTAAATGTTTGTTTAATACATACATGCTTTATATCCCTATCTAGTTCACCAGATATTATTTACCAAGAGGAATAATGGCTTCACATGAGATTCCTAAAACTAAGAATTTAAATGTTTTTCTTTCTTCACTCAAGTCTCGGCACTGATGCATGTATATGAAGAAGTAAGCACTTTTGGAGAAAAGTGATAATTCCATTAAACTACTGACCAGTAGTTAAATTGAGAATAATGGATTTATCTCCTTGAGATTTATTCTTCCCATTTGTAATCAGAGTTATGAAATTTATTCTACAATTACTGACAGTTTCAAAAATTCTCAACCACACAAAAATGAAATGAAGCCAGAACAGAATATGAAAAATATAATCCTTCAGTTTTGCCAGGACACATACTTCTATTTGGAATCCTTTCTGAATCCTTCCCATTTGCTTTTAATTTTCTCTACATACATTGAGCACTTGGCAGAAAATACCTTTTATATTTAAATATATTTTTAAGTAATGAGTGTCACTAGAAATACAAATTAAACTGCTGTATGTTTAAATTGGATTTACAATTATTTTCACAAATTAGTAGGGGATTTGCTTGATTCTAAACATGAGCAAACAATTTAGGAATCACTGGCAGTTCTAGTGATGTCAAGTGTGGAACTGACTCATAACTATTTGTAAAGACACTGTACATTTGTAGTGATTTAGTAGATATGTGTTTTCCCAGAAATATCTTTAAAATCTAAAAACAACTTAGATCTCCTCCTTGGAGTCATTGACACCCTTTGCAAAATGAGTGTAAAGTAGGTGGACAATACAACTGTGCTGATCTGGTTACATTTTATACACAGATTGACTTCACATGGTGCAAGATAGGAAGGGAAAATCAGGCTCACTTTACATTTAACAACTATTTGTCTGTTGCATGAGTCAAACCTTGTACATTGAGGACAATGGTAGCTTTGCCAGTGACTTCAATGATCACAAAAAACAATTTCTATATAGTCCTTGGAGTAAGGAACCTGTCTCTCCCTGAGCCCAGCATTGCGAGGGTGCTACCGGAACACAAACAAATGCAGCAATATTTTTAACCGGCCCTCTCATAGAATCAAAGATGTTTTGTTTGTCTGTTACAGAATACCCCGAATGTAGTTTGATCTTGCAAGCTATTGTTCCAGGGCGTGGGTCAGCCGCGGAGAAAACTGGGATGATTCCACTGTGTTAGTGTGCAATGAAAGTTACGTTTGCACTGCACTGTGCGTGCCAAGTAGAGGATCAGGAATTCATCCAGCGATTAATTCGGATGTTCAGAGCTGCACGCAAGAAAACCGGGCTGGAAGATGGTTTGGCTCGGCTTAGCTATTGCAGCCAGACGGCTTTGCAACCAGAGTAGCTGGGATTCCCGTTACAGCTAGAATTGACTCCCTTCATTTCAAGGCTGCCCCCATCCTTCCCACCGGCCCTGTCGGGCCGGGTGTCTCCCCTCTCCCTCCTTGGCTGGGGGGGTGTGTGTGTGTGGGGGGGGGGGAGCCTGTGCTTTCTAAGGGCAACACAGAGAAGAGGCCTCAGCCCTTTCCGCTCTTGGCAGCGGCTTCTCCTGCCGGGCAGTGCTAGGACCCGGCAGAAACCTTCACACCCAGCCTAGCTGGCTGCGGTGCAGAGACGCCTCCACGCAGCTCCCCCAAGAAGCTGGAGAAGCCCCCGCCGGAGGGAGCTGGAGAGCCCCCGCCTGGGGAGTCCCGCTGGCCGCGGCGCCCGGGGAGTTGCTCAGCCGCCCGTGGCCGCTCTCGGGAAGCAGCTGGTGCTGGAAGATGGCGAGCCGCAACCTCTTGCCGCTTCTCCTGGCCACCCTGGGGGCTCTGTGCTGTAAGTGGCGCCTTTCCCCCCTCCACCGCAGCCTCAGTCCCGCTGCTCGCGGCGCCCTTTGTTCGCCCGGGACCCGGAGCCAGCCAAGGCTTTGCGGCTCTGGCCGGCTTTGATCCGGCGGGCGGTGAGCCCCGCCCTGCTTTGCTGGGACCTCGGCAGTGCCCTGCCTACCCTGCCCCACCGCAAGGGCGAGGGAGGGAGCCGGGCCGGCCCGCTCCCTGTGCCCGCTGGTACGGGGGCCGCTGTGGACGGGAGCGGGCCCCCCCAAAAAGCGAGCGGCGTCCTGCGAAAAGGGATGCGGGCTCTTGGGAGGTGCAGGCGCGTCGAGGAGGGAGGCGGGCAGCGGGCACCGCGGTGTTGCCTTAAGCTTTCCCTCGGAGCTCGGGGAAGAGTTTGCAGTGAGGGGGCTCCGTGGTTGAATGGGGAGGTGCATAGCCTTGCCTGGGGGAAACAGGAAAATGGCCCTTCCCCGCCCCAAAGGAATCCTAGAAATACAGGCTGGCAGGGACCCACAGTCCTGTCCAGCCCCCTTTGCTGAGGGATGACCAAATAAACCTAGACCCTCCTGGCCAGGTGTTTGTCCAACCTGTTCTTAAAAACCTCCTGTGATGGGGATTCCACAACCTCCTGTAGAAGCTTATTCCAGAGCTTAACTATCCTTAGAGTTAGAAAGTTTTTCCTAATATCTAACCTGATTAAGCCCATTACTACTTACCCTACTTTTAGTGAACATGGAGAACAATTGAGCAGTCCTCTTTAATACAGCCTTAACATATGTGAAGACTGTTATCTGATCCCCCCCATCTTTTCTCAAGAGTAAACATACCTGATTATTTTTATTTTAACCTTTCCTCATATGTCCAGTTTTTTTAAAGTTTTTATCACTTTTGTTGCTCTTGTCTGGACTTTCTCCAATTTCTCCACATTTTTCTTAAAGTTTGGTGCCCAAAATTGAACACAATGCTCCACCTGTGGCCTCATTAGTGCTGAGTAGAGTGTGGGATACTTCTCTCCCATGTCATATACGCACCACCAGAATGATATTAGCCCTTTTTTGCAATTGTATCACATTGTTGACTCATTGAATTTGTGATCCACTCTAACCCCTAGTTTCTTTTCAGAAATACTACTGCCTAGCCAGTTATTCTCATTTTGTAGTTGTGCATTTGATTTTTTTCCCCCTTCCTAAGTATACTTTGTACTTGTCTTTATTGAATTTCATTTGATTGATTTCAGACCAGTTCTCCAATTTGTCATGGTTGTTTTGAATTCTAATCCTGTCCTCCAAAGTGTTTGCAACCCCTCTGCAGATTCTATAAGCATACTGTATACTCTGTTATCTAAGTCATTAATGAAAATATTGAATAGGACTGAACCCCAGACAGACCCCTGTGAGACCCCACTAGATACATCCTCCCAGTTTGACAGGGAACCATTGATAGCTACTCTTTGAGTACAATCTTTCATCCAGTTGTGCATCCACTTTATACAAACTTAATCTAAACACATTTCCCTAGTTTGCTTATGACCATGTCATGTGGGACTGCATCAAAAGCCTTACTAAAGTCAAGATATATTGTTTACAGCTTCCCCTCCCCACTCCACCGCCCACTGGGCCAGTAACCCTCTCAAGAAGGAAGTTAGCTTGGGTTGTTATTTGTGCTTGACAAATCCATGCAAACATAAAAGCTCTTTGGGGCAAGGACTGTCTTTTTGTTCTGTGTTTGTACAGCACCTAGCACGATGTTGTCCTGGTCCATGACTGGGGCTTCTAAGCACTACTGCAATACAAATAATAATAGCAAACCCTTGCCCTTAAAAACCAACCTGTTTTGTCTGTATGTTTAGGGTCTCATACTTCTCCCATCTCTGTGATTGCTTAGGCCTGGTCTATGCTATAAAGTTAGGTTGATGTAAGTTGTCTTGTGTCAATTTGTTTGTGCACGTCTCTGGCTGATGTAAGCATCCTGTTATGGTGATGCAGTAAGTGTCTGTTACTGTGGTCAGTAATAAAATATAAATGTAGTCTTTTCGAATAGTGGGTCAAATTTACCTCCTGTTCCTGTGAATAGCTCTGCCTGGGTGAACCCCTAAGCTTTTGTGGAGTGCCATTGACTTTGATAGAGCTTTGGATCAGGCCCCAAATGAACAAAGTTATTATTGTTTTCTTTGAGCTCAAGAGCAAAATCCAAAATATTTATCCGATATAGAAATAAAAGCAAACAGCTTCAGTACAAATGTGGGAGGGGGGGAACATGTACTGATAAAAATGTAAAGCATATTGAAACAATTCTATGTAATCTGTTAAATAAGCTTGTTTCAAAGCCTGTTGTTCACTTTCCTCAGTAATGCAGTTTTCAGGGTGTTGGGTTTTTTTTTTTTAAACAAAATAAGTTTAAAACAAAATAATAGGTTGGAGTTGAAAACTATCGATATCTGCAGAAAGCTTTAATGTATTATGTGAAACAAAACAAAACCCCCCACAACTTTCCCTTGTAGTTTCAGAAAATTGACATAGTTTTATTGACAGCATGGTTGAAAAGGTAACTTTTTAAAAAGCAAAACAGAAAAAGGAAATAAATCAGAATAAAAATTGCCCTGCCCAAGGGGTACACTAAACATAAACATGAGAAATAGTAACACTGGAAGAAAAATCTTCAGATTAACAGTGGGTTAATATGCAACAAATTATGCTAGACATCTAATAAGAATGTATCGTACATAGAACATATTTTACTGAATACCCTATATTTTGTACTATGCATTTAATTTGTTTTGGCATCACCAACCTCTTATCATTTTAGAGATTAGATCTGTCACTGTTGTTTGTTTGTCTGAGGGTGTATGTGGAAATAACATTTTGAACTGAAATGTGTATGTAGCAGAATTTCACTAATTCACAATGGCCACCTAAAGCCAGGTGATCAAACCCTTATTAGCCAGAGGGAGGGTTCTTGTGCATATATTGGCAATGTCCTATATGAGAGTGGGGGAAAAGCTCACTGCCTCTGCAGTACCATCTTCCTTTCCCCACCTCCCTTCGCCCCCAGTCAAGCAAAAACTTCTCTACAAGGTAAGAGATTTGCTGCTGAGGAGAGTGGCCAAGCCTGAGGCGGGAGAGGGCTGTGGGCAGCATTGGTGGGAAGTGCCTTTACTGGCTTTGCTCTTTTTCTTCCCTCCCCCATAATCCCCCTGGGCTCGTGGAAAGGCTAGTTAATTTGGTTTGTTTGGCCTACATGGGAGTGGAGGGCATTTTGTTCAATTCCTTATTTGATTTCTTGCCTTACCAGTGTTTGGAGATGGATATTTTAGAACAGCCGTGGTTTTTCTAAGCTATTTGTCCCTTTATTTAGTGATATACATTTACAGTTGTACATCCAGGTTAATGTACTTTTTTGTGGGTCTTCAGATTTCCTTTTTGGGGGGGATGGGTGGAGGTTGGCTGATGCAGTGGTGGGTGACATCATGTACTCTGATGGATACCATGTGAGCTTCCTAAGCTATGATGCTACCCATTCAGAATTTAAAAGGCCCTCCAGAATCCTTGTAAGGCTAATGAGCTGTGTCCATATGGCAGTTAGATGATCCAGGGGAACAAGTGCATTAATCTACATTTGTAGTGGATTGTGGAAAGGTACCAATGAATCTAAAAGTGCACCAGACCTTTTATGAAGTTTCCAAAGTCTGATGGGTCTGATTTTCCGCACGCTTGTGTGAATCAAGATTAAGTCTGAAGTGAATGGTATTTCATCAGTGAAAACTAGTGGAACGGAAAGGAAAATCAGGCCTTGTATGTTCCTATGAGGATTGTGCAAAGACAATAAATAGTGTCTTTGGCAAATGTTACAAGGTCTGATGGAGTCCCTCCTAATTTAATGCTGAGTAAGTTCAAAACACATATTCCTACTTTTTGAAAATGGTCCTTTGCCCAAGGGATTTCCAAGAATCTTTGAATGAGCCAAATATGGAGTTTCTGTGCCAAACATCTCGGAGATAAAATATGACAAAAAAGCGTAAAAATTTCTTAAACATAATTTACACCTATTTTTCCAGTACCCATATGTCAGAAACAAATTGTCTCATTCACCTAACATTTGCCCAGAAATATCTCATTGAGTCACACATACAAAATTTTGATTTATAAACTGGGATGGCATGGTATTTACCAGAGGTGGTTTTTACCAGGTAAAATTACGGGTTTTTACCAACCTGGGAAAAAACTAGTTAGTCCTAGTGTAAGGCGTTTTCTGTTTTAAAAACTGTTTGTTTTAACACACACCACGTTACACTTAGCTGTAGTTACATGTCCAAATTGTGGTTACATAAGGCAGTAGATGGGGAGATTAATTTAGGGCTGTACAAATAAAAAGTAAAACTGCAGTGGGCATAATTGTAATATATGTAATAATAATACTGAATATCAGAATGTCTGAATACATCTTGGTTTGGTATTTTCTCAAGGAAGTTATACCTGCCCTGGCTCCTGTTTCAGTTTTCAATATTATATGAACAAAAGTTGAAAACATTCGATTATATGAAAACAACAATACAGAGTTGTAGGCTAGAAGCATTAAACCATGAGAAGCATGCGGAGTTACAAACTACCAGTCCAGGTCCATTTGACCATGCAGCACTCTGTATCACAAGACCGACTTTGATGTAGTGGACAGACTGAGCCCATTTCTCATTTTGAATTGATTAATCCAAAGTTTTTGAAAAGAATCATTCTGTGCTTGCTGAACACTGATGCAATTGAACCCCCAGTTCTATGAAGTCAGATGAAATATCGGCATTCTTCAGATTTTTCTACCATGTTACGGGAGAAACATTATCCTTGAGAGTGAATGAAAAATTGATCTTTGGTTATGGAACTCCTTTTGCTTTAAATGCAAGTAAATATGGCAGTCAGGATTTTTGCTGAGCAACCACTGCCTTTTGGTATCTTCTTGTTCAGCTGACAATTCCTTTCCTGCATATTTTGGATGAGGGAAGTTGGCCAACATGTGTACAGGAGTAATTTGCCTCATGAAATCTCTTTTGTACTTTTGCTTTGTGTGGTGCAAGATCTCCACTTATCAGTAGACCTAACCATACTTTGCATACAACAGCAACTGTTAATGTGTCCCTTTTTGGAGTATGTCAAGTGCCACAACAGCCAGTTTCAATTGACTGATCGAGTTCTTTGCTTCTCAGTAAATTCCTTGATTATTTATTATACTATCCACTCTGTCTTTGTGCTCTGCCTCATGATTGCTCACAATCTTGAGACAATGCGGCTGATTTTTAATATATGTTTCCAGACATGTTGTTTGACTGTTCCATCGTGTGTCACCGGGGATTTGGGTTTTTTCAGATCCTTAGCATTTTTCTAACCAGGCTGATGGAGAATACAGAAATACTTTTGTAAATCTACATTTCATCAAAGCACTTGGTGTAAGGACCTTGTCAAGTGAATTTAGCCAACCTTATGCAACCAAAATGTTGACATCTTGTACCAGCTCACTTCTCAAACATTGCATTCTTTCTCATTGTCTGTCAGATAGCTCTTAACAACACTATGCAGTTCATTTGCTGATGCCTTGGCTTCCCTTGACAGTGTAGCTTACTGCTTTCCAGTTGTACTGCTTCCAGTATCAACTACTGATACATAAACCTCAATTTTCCCTATCTGCACACAGTTCATTATGCACATTACTTCAGCCATCTTGTGTTAATGTAACTGCTTTTCCATGCAATTTGTTGCATTCTTCCACCCTCAAGCCATCAGTAACTGCATCTAACAGTTCACCTGCTACCTGCTTTTGATTGGGTGCTTTGTAGTCTGGCTTTAGGCAGCTAATCATTGTTTGAAAAATTGCATGCTTAATGACAGAAAACTAAATATTATAGCCATAATTTTTTTTTTTTTCCAAATTTGAAGTCTATATTTTGTTTAAATTCTGGAGTTGTTTTTGTTGCAAACATATCCATTTGTGGTCGAAAAACCACAATTCTTCCTTCTTGTTGTATGTGGCTGACCTGAATCTGGATTTCTTTTGATGTACTTGGCAATGGCAATGCATCATTATTAGTATCTTCATCCTCAATCTGATGCTAGTACTCTCATACATTTAGTGGAAGTCAGAGAGTGTTGTGTTTTTTATTCTCCCCCACTGCACTTTGTAAAATGTCTCCTCATACAGTCCGCATTCCCATTCAGTTTTTCTTTGCAATTTCTGCACCTAAGCCTGTGAACTCTTTATGAACTCTCAAAATAACCATGAATTGGGTCAAGTGGTCTTTTACCTTTTCTCATACTGAAATATTTTGGCTTGAGTCTCTGAATTCACTGAATTCAGTTGCACACCAGATCAGGAAACAGAAGACTGGACTGGACAGTTAGTTTGTCAGTGTACCACAGAGACTTCAACTTTGAAATCTGGGAATTCACCTACTTCATTTGCAAATTTCTTTTTTATTTGGTGTTGCTAAATGGAGAAGGAGAATTCCCAGATTCAGAAATTTTTGATTTCTGTTTGGGGGTAGTCAAGGCAATAGCATAAATTAAGGCTCCATTTTGTTTAATTTTATTTCCTTTAATTAAAATTACAGGCAATATAACTGCAAAACAATTACCAAATTGCTAAATGTTTTTCAGTAATCTTCATTAATATATTCTAATTTTATTTTTTGCAGTTTCCTGGTTTAAACTGGTATTTATCAATCCACTGTCCAAAACTTGATTTTTTTCCCTAGGAAATTGCCAACCGTGATTATAAGGGACCTAAAAGAGTGGGTGGGGAAAAAGGCAAAATCAAGTTAATAAACCGGGCTCTATACTTGCTATAATTCCGTGGCCATGGAAATGATTGCAGAATCTGCCTTACTGCAGACCATAACGTTTCATTTAAAAAATGAAATTAATCTGGCTCCTGTCCAGATTTAGTAGTGGAGAGGCGTTAAGCCTGGTCTAAACACAGGTTTTTTTGTTCCAGGATAATTATCTTGGTTAGGGCTGTGACTTTTATTTTTAGGTAAAATAGTTATACCATTATAAGCCCTAGCCTGGAGGCAGTTATACTATTATAAAGGTTCTTAAACTCTTGCAACACAGACCTGAGTTATACTAAAAAGTTAGATCAATGTAAGTCACTTTATGCTGTTCTAGTTGTGCATGTGTATACACTTCACTTTGTCTCACACTGATGTAAGCTCTCCATTATGCCAACATAGTAACACCACTTCCCTGAGTGATGTTGAGCCGTGGTTGATATAATGAAGTCAATGCTGTGTAAATGCAGACACTGCATTACCTGTGTCAACCCTAACAGTCCTCCAGCAGTTCTCCCACAAAAGCCGACACAGACCTTTGTGGTCACAATTATGAACTCTACTGCTTGGGGTCACGGAGACCAGAAACCTGCCCCCTCCCCCCTCTTTAAAACCATGCAATTTTTTAAAATGCCTTTTTTCCTGATTGTCCATCTTGGCAAGCATACCTAACAGCTCTCCACTGTTACGTGCAACTGCCCCGCTGACCATGCCGGCTACATGCACCAGATGCACTCCAGCCTGAGCCTGGGAGGAGAACATACTCTGCACGCACAGCTACGGGCCATCCACAGAAATGTGGACATCTACGATTAGATTGCATGGGGGATGCAGGAGAAGGGATATGACAGAGATCAGCAGCAGTGCAGGCATATCAGAAGGCCAGCGCGCCAACAGTTGATCCAGTGCTGAGCCACCAACCTGCAAGTTTTACAGAAAGCTGCATGCCATCTTGGCAGAGACACCACCACTGTGGGTATCTCCAAGGAGTGTGAGTCACAGGCTCCTTGGCATGAACAGTGAGGAGAAGATGGAGGAGATGGGGGACATGTGACCGGGGGAGCCAGCTGTACCATATGCCAGGACCTGTTTGAGACTCCACCGTACACTAAGCAGTCGAGCATGGATGAGCCTGATGCCGGAGAAGGAACCTCAGGTAAATGTATCTCCCATTACACTGATGACATCCCCA
The DNA here is from genome assembly GCF_026122565.2 of Emydura macquarii macquarii. Classification (NCBI taxonomy): domain Eukaryota; kingdom Metazoa; phylum Chordata; order Testudines; family Chelidae; genus Emydura; species Emydura macquarii. Next base: position 192,783 of record NW_027130613.1, read on the forward strand.
ATTTAACAGGACACAGCAGATGACTTTGCATCAATTTCCTCGTATTAGAAGAGGTAGCGGTACAGCAAAGAGAGGTAGTGTTGCTATCTGCTTTTCATTCTCTGGTAGAGCTGGGGGGTGGAGGGGGCTGTGTGGAGCAGTTTGTTGTGTATGCAGGGATGTCCCTTGAATCCTCCTGAGCTTGTGATGAAACTTTCATGGCAGTACTCTGCAATCCTCTCCCAAAGGTGTCTAGGTGTGGTAGACTTATTTCTTCCTCCGTGGTAGGACACTTTCTCATGCCAGTTGGCAATAACTTCAGCAGGTGACATTGCAGTACACAGGCTTGTAGCATATGAGCCTGGATGGCTTTGGGATGCCAGCAACAGCTGTGAGCTCTCTGTCTCTGTTACCCTCAGGAGTGAGATGTCAGCTAGAATCACCACTGCCTGTGGAAAATGGTGCCAGTATTCAGTGCCATTGCCCTGTACTCATAGTTTCATGCAACTGAGCAATTCCCTCCTTGTTTTGTTCACCTCTGGTGGACCATGCTCCCTATGGCTGGTGCTCTGAGTGGTGCCATGCACAAGCACTCCAAAGCAGAAGTGTCAACCTGTCTTGTTTAAAACATTAGGGGAGCAAGGGATGGGAGTTCTGGATCTTAAGTTTCGCTTTCTGTTGTGACTATCCTGACAATGGTACCTCTGTGTGTTTTATCTGGTAGCTGCTGCCATTGCAGCCTAGACGATTCCCCCTCCCCCCCACACACATGGATGAGGAAGAAGAAAAGGACTTGGGATGACATGCTCAGTGACGTCCTGCAAGCTAATGCTGCAACAGACCATGAACAGAGGTCCTGGAGGATGAATATTGCAGACTGTATGAAAGAAAGAAAGAAAGTGAACAGGATACAGGCCCAATGATCAGAGAGGGAGGTGCACCAGGACATAATGGGATTTATCCAGCAGCAAACACAGATGTTCCAAGTTGAGCAATCCCGGGCTCACTTTCCTTTGCATTCCTTGGAGAACTCCAGTATAGCACCTCCTTACACCACCCCCTGACAACATTCCACATGGCATCAGGGGCTGCATCTTTACTCCAACCACTCCACATTGAGAACCATGAAAGCCAATCAAAACTTCACATGCACTGACCTCTGAGAGCCACTGTTCATGTATGTGTAGCTAAAATGGACATGAATGTTCCTTCCCCTTTATTAAGGTTCTCATGTATTTAACTTGTACAGAATTTTAAAGGGTTTGTTACTCAATAAAACTCTATTGTTCGGAAAATAATTCTTCTGTATTACTTCACAACATATGCTGCAGAATGCCTGTGAAAGCACCCGCTTACTTGCTGTTGTACACTGTGACACAACACATAGGATCAGTGACAAGCACACAGTATAATAGTCATAAATATTCACCAAGCATCACAAAATTAATAGGTGCCTTGTTGGTGTTTATATTCATAAGTGTGCACCAAGCACCACATAATTCCTAGCAGGTTCCCAAAACATCAGGGTCAGGTAGAGCATAGTACACCACAATGCATTACTATGGGTCACTGTTAGTGTTCTTTCAAAGCCTCCCTGAGCTGTGTAGTTCTGCGTCAAGCTCTCCTGATAGTCTTTGACTCTGTCTACACTTACCTCTGGGATTCGGGGGCAGTTGATGTGAGTTACGCAAGCTACGCAAAAAACTTGCGTAACTCCCGTCGACTTCTGGGCTCCTCTTCTGCACGTTGTCTTCACTGCACTGCGCCGACGGGAACCGCATTCCCATCAACGCAGCGCTACGCCACTTGCAAAGGTGGTCTTAGTACGTCCATTTCTGGATTGACTGAGCGGGTCTTCGCTGACGGCTCAGTCGATCCAGAGAAATCGATCTGACGGCGGCAACTTTGCCACTGTCAGTGTAGCCGTAGCCTTTGTGTCTGGCTGTTCAGACTTAGCAGATAGCCATCTCCATCTCCGCTTTGCACCACAGTGGAAACATTTCCCTCTTCGCTTCACAAATATTATGCAGGACACAGCAGGCAGCTATAACTATTGGGATATGTTTCTCACTGAGATCCAATCTTGAGTAAACAATGCCAGCTTCCCTTCAATCTACCAAAAGTACATTCAACTGTCATTCTGAACCTACTGAGCTACTAGTGGTAAATATGCCCAATGGCCTATGATGGGACGTTAGATGGGATGGGTTCTGAGTTACTAGAGAAAATTCTTTCTGGCTGTCTGGCGGATGAGTCTTGCCCACATGCTCAGGGTTTAGCTGATCACCATATTTGGGGTTGGGAAGGAATTTTCCCCCAGGGCAGATTGGCATAGGCCCTGGGGGTTTTTTGCCTTCCTCTGCAGCATGGGGCATGGGTCACTGGTTGGTTGATTCTCTGGTAGATTCTCTGTACCTTGAAGTCTTTAAAGCATTATTAGAGGAATTCAATAACTCAGTCATAAGTTAGGGGTCTATTTCAGAAGTGGGTGGGTGAGGTTCTGTGGCCTGTGTTGTGCAGGAGATCAGACTAGATGATCATAATGGTCCCTTCTGATCTTAGTCTATGAATCTATGACTAGTTGAATCTTCCTTGGTGCTGTCAAAATGGCTGGTGGACGGCTTTGTGAGCCAGGGGTCAAAGGATAGGCTGAATCCCTCAGGATCACTACGGGCATTTCAACATTGCCAGTGGTAATCAGCCAGTGTGGGGAGAGTCCCTGCTTGTAGCTTTCTGAACAGTCCTGTTTTCTTAAAGGTGTGAGCTTCATGCATCTTCCCTGACCAGCCAACACTGATGTCAATGAAGCATCCTGAGTGATGCATCAGTGCTTACATAACAGTTGAAAAATAGCCCTTTCTGTTGATTGTACTCTCTGCCAAGATAGTCTGGTGCCAAAGTCGGGATGCATGTGCTGTCTATCGCTCCATCACAGTTCAGGAACCCCACTGCTGCAAATCCATCCATTGTGTCCTGCATATTCCAAGCATCACAGTCCTGAAGTAAGAGGCAATTAATGGCCCTGTACACTTGCATGACAGCGGCCCCCAGAGTGGATTTTCCAACTCCAAAATGATTTCCCCCTGACCGGTAGCAACCCAGCATTGCAAGTTTCCACAGTGCAATTGCCACTTGCATCTCCACTGTCAGTGCAGTTCTCATACTGGTGTCTCTGCGCTGAATGGTTGGGGTGAGCTCGGCACACAGATGCAGGAATGCAGCCTCGTGCATCCAAAAGTTCTGCAGCCACTGTTCATCACCCTACACTTGTATTATGACGTGATCCCACTAGTCAGTGCTTGTTTCTCAGACTCAGAAGCAGCACTCCACCATGTGCAGGTGCTCCATGAATACCACTGACAATTTTGAATTAGTTCTTGTTGTGTCCCACAGCCATCTGACCTCCAGGAGATTGTCATGTTCCCTGCAGCTCCTCTTGTGTCTGTGCAAATACCAGAGGTTTGTACATCCTATACCTGAAATGCACATGACAATAGTGCAGAGCTGTAAAAACTCTATGCTTCTGTTAGAGATGACAGACAACAAGAAATCCCATGAGGGTTTGTGGGATTTTTCAAAATAGTTGTGGAAATTATAGTATAGAGATGACATTATGGGGTGAAGAAAGCTGCCTGCTAGGAACTTGACCCTGCAGTCCCAGTCACCCCATATGACTCGTTTTGGCCCCTCTGTGCATCGCCCTAACTTCTCAAAAGACAGTGCACTGGACAGTGGTGAGTTGCACACTGGGATACTTACCCATGATGCACCACACTGGGCACCGAAACAAGCTCTCTTGGTGAGTTTGTGTGGCACTGATACAAGGAGTGAAGTGTGCATGCACACAGGCGATGTACTAAGTGTGGCAGCTTTATGTCAATGTAACTTGTGTCCGCAAAATTTTGTTACATAGATAAATGCCCTCATTCCTCTTCCTGTGCAGGAACTGACATCCTGCCAAGGATCTGGAACATATATTCGGTGACCTGGCTTGGATGATGCAATGTAGGAGAAAAACAACTAAAACTCTTTTTATTTACTGGAACAGTTCTAGCATAGTTTTTTACAGCAAAATTTTGAGAACGGTTTGAATAAACTACTGTTTTTTTCTTGAACAGGGTAATACAAAGGATTTCCTAGAAGCAAAGCTCGCCTCTTTATGGCAAGGAAACAAAAAAGTTTGAGAGAATCATTAGTATTTTATTCTGAACTCATTTTTCCGAGAATTGTTGAAGTTCAATGTGTAAGGATAAATATCCTCCCTCTTTCTTCACTTTAGTTTTTGTTACTAGAGGGATTTGCTTTAATAATTATTCCTCAACAAAAAACATTTGTTGATTTTACACATATCCAGTAGAAGATTTTTTTTTTTATATATAAGTATCATTCATATCCTTTCAGTTTGGACACACTGGCCAACATGAAAGGGTAGTAGAAATTCTAGTTTGTATATTCATTATGTATTCAGTCCTGTCACCTTAATTTCATGTCCTGAAAGGGATATCTTGCCCTGCAGGATGATCTATTGCATAACGTTGCATTCCTGTTTACAATCAACTACCAAAGGGCTCTCTTCCTTCTAGACAGGTGGGATTTTAAAGCGATAAGACTGTTATAGTGAGTGAAATAGTTATGTAAATTGAGCCTACGGCCAGGTCACCCTTTTCTGGGGGAAGAACCCACAAGAGGAAATCTCTGTGAGGATCCCTCGGTTCTGCTAGAAGAGCATGGTTTCCTTTCTCCCTCTCTATAGACTGCAAGACCCCACCCCCCACACACCTCTCCATCCCTCCACTGAACTCCATGGATCTGTGAGTATCCTGAGGCACCTTCTGGAAGTCAAGGCGACCCGCATAGAGGTTGACTCAAATTCTGTGCCCTCTCCATGACCCGTCATGCTCCCTAGCCCAAGGGAATTCCTGCCCTGGAGGGGGCTCAGCAGAAAAGTTAACATAGCTTCTGCTTATGTTATCTCAGTAAGCTGTTCCGTATAGAGACGAGGAATGATGTGTGTCTCCTACTGGTCCCAGCCTAACAATTGCTTTCTTCCTGCTCAGATCCCTGGCCCCATAGAGGTGGCTGACCATTGCCTACTGTGCATAGGTCTGGAAGCAGTAGTAGAGTCATGCACAGAGGGGACCCTCTGCATGCAAATCTCTGGAGTATGGTTGCACCCCTAACTGTCTTGTTTCTGAGGCATAGGCTCAAGGGGACAGAATTAAGGCTGAATGCGCAACCTTCACTTTTGCTGTTTCCTTACCCTGAGAGCTTGTGGGTTTTTGTGTGTGTTTGTTTTCCAGCTTTAACGTTGCAATAATACATGCTTTTTGTTGTTGCCAGGAATATGTATTATGTTAATTCTGGCTGTTTTCTTCCAGCCTCTTCATCCTACTTATGTCAACTCTAATAAAGAATAAGTTTTAAAATCTTTTAAAAACATACAGTATATTTATATATGGCTTCCCCTGAGGCTCCTGCCTGGGATTTAACGTATTATGCTCCAGCTGAGTGAGACAGGACCCTCTGCAATGTGTGAGATATTCTAGTTTTAGAAACCATCCCCTTTTATAATTAATTTTAAAATTGCCTTTCATTTCATAGAATTGTATCTTATCTTCAGGATCATATATATCCAAATAACCTTGTATGCTATCCTCCTTCTTGCTGACAAATACGCTCCCTTCCATGGTAATGCTGATTGAATTTTCCTTGTGAGAGATGAATTTTGAGACCAGTTCTTTAGCCCTGAGTTAGGCTGTCTATTGAGTGTGATTGACTAACCTGCAGAAAGATTTAGCATGATGGAATTAGAGGGCATAAATAAATCCCAATCCTAATCTAATAATCTTTCATCTCTTTCAGATCAGAACAATATCCACTAAACAGCCTATCCATCCACTTTCAGCAGATCCAGTTTCTCAAATCAGTGAGCCATTTTAGCAACTCCTATTTTTGAACACAAATGGGGGAGGTTTTATTTGGCCTAGTTCCCTAACAAAAACAGATTAATCCTGTTTAATGCACTTATCTAAAGGAAAACAAAAATACATTCAGAATGGCACCTGTTGACAGTCATGAAGCTGTTTTCTACTGCCAGCAACTGAAACGTCATTGATGTCTGTCATAGGAGACCATTTCTGTATCTGTATATGCCAAGGCTGTATGGAATGCTTAGTGCCGATCTACTCTGAGAAGTTACTATGCCAGAAATAGAATCTTCTTTAATGAGTAGATCTGCTCCTCATCTAAGATCTGTTTAATATAGTGAATGAGTAAGGTTTTTCCTCTTCTTCCAGACAATTTTGTACAACGGATACAGATTTGGGAGGGATGACTTGTGCATCATGAACAAAATTGATAGCAAGATTCCAGGGTGCTGGCATTGTAGTTAATTATGTTTTTAATCTTGTAAACTGAGCAATTTGATATGGAAATAGAAAAACTATAAATGTGGAACCTCATGCGGCTTCTTTTTTTCCAGATTCATTTTTCAGAGGGAATCTGAACTTTTAAGGTTTGCTTCCTAGTTCGGAGTTCTGTCTTTTGGAATTTCTTTGCCATCCTGAGTATTTACCAAGAAACTTTTGGTTCTAGCAATGTAATTCTGCAAATGAGGCTGCCTTGTCTCTCCACTGAACAGCAGTGTATACCTCGTTGTGTAATAATCTCCATCACAGAAAGCTTGGTTCAGACATCATGGTCTTAATAATCAAGCCAGTTAAATAATTCACTTCCTTCATATTACTTTGTGGAGCACCTGCTGGGTCTTATTTGAGACAAGGCAAAGATAAGTCAGTTTACCTTTAATTTGCTTGTTACTTTATATCAGTGGCCCAGGTTTATTTGTTTTTAGTTTATACAGTAGTTGAGGTCAGAGAGGGAAGAAATAGCACTTCAAGACAACAATTCAAGGTAATGTAGTGACCACAGTAGTTGTTGATCCGTTAGTGCAGTTACATATTAAGTAGAACTAAAAAAAAAAGGTGTTTCCATTTCTCCCCACTTATGTCTATTTGACTAGCTCAAAGATTGAGAAACGTAGGTCATCCCCTAGCCCCTCTCTCATCCATTCCATCTTTTTTTCTTTACCCATTTGTCTCTCCTCAGATAATTGATCCCCAAAGAGTTTACAATCTGTCTTTTTGTTCCATGTGTGTACAGTGCCACTCACAATAGGGCCCCCATCCCTAACTGGAGCTTCTACCCACTTCTATAACACAAATTAAATAGCCGTGAGTCATCTGAAACTGGCACGTGAAAAGGAATGTGTTTTTAACAAATGGATAGTAGTAGCACAAAAGAAAGAAACATCATGATCTGGACTAAAGCGTGAGGTAATCCTCCAATTACTAATTTCAGTTTAACCCTCGAACTACCAACACCCATGTGTGGCGTCTCCAGTTACACTAAAACACATACTTTTCTGAGACTTGCACCGTGATTACCAGCCCAGGAAAAACGTTCAGAAAGCTTTGGAATTGCAGGCTGGACAATAAAATATCCTGCTTTGTCAGATTTTTCACTGACTAAAACTTTAATTATTTTAACTTAAATTTAGTGCCACGCTAGCAGTGCTCTGTAAAATGGCCCATAAATCATGATTTAAATTAAAACTACATGAACTCTGGTAGGAGCAGTAGTAGGACTAACCCCAAGGTCTCAAAAATCATGAGGTTGGCATAAAAGTATGAGATTTTTAAACAAGAATAATAAATATACTAGGTTCTTTTTCTTTGTCTTCTGACTTCTGAGCATTTAGGCTGTACTTGCTTCATGTTTTCAGGCATTTCTCTGCAACTATGAGAGATAGAAACTAAAAGAGAGAGAAAACTGAGACTCATGCAATTCCTTGCTTCCAAGAGCTGGGGCTTTAGTGAAAACGCCAAATATAAGAAGGCCAGGAAAATTGTGAGAGTTGGCAACACTGCAAAGAGAACCTGAGCTCTGGGGAGGCAGAGTCAGAGGTACATAATGGCATGAGGACAAGCTCCTGTGTCTGAGAAAGCTGCAATTTTTCTCCCCAATTTATACCAAAGGAAGACTAGCAAGAGCCATAGTGAGGCCAGAGAGAGTCAAATGAAATTGATAATGCCCTGCTTCAGGTATTTTGATGGGTAGAAAGAGATGTTCTTTTGTAACTTACATAATGTGATTATTTAAAGCCCCTCTTGAGCACCTTTTAAAATACTACCAAATTAAAAGGATGTCATCAAGTTAAAATCTTCTTCCTCCTCCTTCCTGGCTCTCTAGACTATGGAGAACTTTGGCTGTCTCACAATTTGCTCCCACCTCTTTCTGTCAAGAATGTACTTTCCCCATTGATGGTAAATCACATTAAGAGCTCTTAGGTCTTGCTCAGTATTATCTCTCCATCTTCTCCCTGGTCAGCCACAAGGCTGGATACCATGAGGATGTTCTTCTAAGAAATAGCTAGTCTGTCTTCTGTCATCCTTACTACATGCCTTGTCCACTGAAGTAGTTGGGATTTCACTACATTTACTTCGTCTCCTGCAGTTCCCTATTACATTTTCTGCACACAGCATTCACTGTTACTGGCCCAAAAATTAATCTCAATACTTTATTTTCAAAGATATTTAGCTCTCTTTCTATAAGTACCCAGGTCTTACATCCATATAAAACAATAGGCCTTAGAAATGGTCTTGTATTTCTGAAGCTTGGTCTTTCTCAGTTGTTTGGAGCTGAAAATTCTCTGCAGAGAAAAGTAAAAGATACTTCTGCTCTGTAACTATGCCTTGGAATCTAGACAAATTGAAAAGAGAAAAAGAGTTAAAAATAACTTTAGGTAGTATACACCTGCTTCTCACTCCTGCAGTCAAGTTTTGTGGTTTTACGGTCATTTCAGTTTAAGAATACCTTATTTTAATTTAGCTTAAACCTGTTCTAATCAACTTAAACTAAACCAAATTAAGCCTCTCTTAAACTGAAATAAGCATGTCCACCCAGCTATTTGCACAAATTTAACTAAATCAATTTTAAATGCCACCTTTAGTTAAACTACAACTTTGCATATTGACAAGCTCTGACTGATCAAGGGAAACAGTAATACACAAAGTGCTGTCAAATACTCACAGAAGACCAACCAGGAAAAATAATCTTAGGTGGTTTGTTTAATAACAATGAGTAAATAACTTTCAGATAGAAGTGTGTGGCTTTATTATTTAAATTGACAACGTCCCTTTTAACGTGTACATATCTAGTGATCAGTGCCTTGTTAGGAACAAAGTGCTGCTAACCACCATATGTTCAATTACTGTTGCCTCTTTCTTTTTTCTTCTCCTACTCTATTTCTTGCTGTGTCATTGCTATGTAACACAGTTATACATCTCAGGTCTATTACATGGGGCCCATGCCTGCAAACATTCATCTGAGTAAAGTTACTTGTGTGCATGAATATTTGCAGCATTGGGCCCTTTTAGTACTATACAGTATATTATGTGAATTAGGCTTCAATACAACAACTACTTACTCAAGTGAGTAATTTATGCATGCGTGTAGTCACATTGAGTTTAATGGGATTGGTCATGGGCATAAAGCTGAGCAAATCAGTAAGTAGTTGCAGTGCTGGGACCTTAACCGCTTAGTCAGTACAGTAGAACCTCAGAGTTACGAGCACCAGAGTTACAAACTGACCAGTCAACCACATACCTCATTTGGAACCGGAAGTATGCAATCAGGCAGCAACAGAGTTCCCGCCCCCCAAGCACCCACCCCCAAAAGCAAATACAGCGCAGTACTGTGTTAAACGTACACTACTAAAAAAATAAAGGGAACTTAAAAAAAAAAAAATCACATGGTAAGAAATCTGTTTCTGTGCTTGTTTCATTTACATTGAGATGGTTAAAAAGCAGCATTTTTCTTCTGCATAGTAAAATTTCAAAGCTGTATTAAGTCAATGTTCAGTTGTAAACTTTTGAAGAACAACCATAATGTTTTGTTCAGAATTACAAACATTTCAGAGCAGAGGTCTTCAAACTGGGCGTGGAGGAATGTTCGGGTGTGTGTGGCCAGATCCAGGGCCAGCCCCCCACAGAGGATGGGAAGGGACTGCCATCCAGATCCCCTCTACCCCGATCTCTGCTCCGGGCCCGGCTGCAGCCTTCTACTGCGGCCTTGGCCCCCAGTCTCAGCGCGTGGCCTCAGATTTTGGTCACGGCAGCCTCGGTGCCCAGCCCTCGGCTGGCCCGCGGCCTCGGCCCCGTGGCCCTCCTCCCAGCCCCATCTGGCGGGATGGTGGGGAGAAGGGATGTGGACAGGGATAAGGGAGGGGTGTGGGGTAAAAAGTTTGGGGACCCCTGTTTCAGAGTTATGAACAACCTCCATTTCTGAGATGTTTGTAACTCTTGAGTTACTACTGTACAGAGTCCTCTCTCTCTTTGCTAGGGAAGGCCATAGAACTGAAAGGAGAACGGTTTGCCTTGAGTTGTAAGTGTGAGATGGTCACAATTTATATTAAGGTTCCATTTATAAATGATTTTATAATGGTTAATAATTGATGTTATAATTGTTACAGACATGAGTAGTATGTGTCCTAGATGGGTATGAGCACATCAGCAGAAGGTGTTATAAACCACGTATTGATCTGTTGGTCTCTACAACAATCTAGAACAATTAACAGTTTATTAAAACATCTATTAACCATTTATAAAAACTATTTATAAATGATATCTTAATGTAATGTGTGACCTATGAAGGTACTCCAGAGACAAGTACCTGACTTCCTTGCAGTATAAAAGCTGTACTCAGGAAGAGAAGGTTAACTCAAATCACAAATACGAATGGTAAAAGTAACCTTATAACATGTATAGATTGTTTTAAATGAGTTTATGAATTCCGCATCCCTCCTTCTCTTCCTAGTGGTCTGCCTGGCTCCAAATTTCTCCTCTTCAATACTAATCTCATTCTAGCTCCTGGGTTTGTCTTTCAGCATTCAACAAAAAAGTTTTCAGCATTGTTTTGGTCTTGTTTAGTGTGAGCAGGGGAGCCTATCTGCCCTTTTGCTGCAGCTTTTTTAGTCTGAATGCCTGCTGACAAGACGACACAATTCAGTTTTGTGAAACTGCAGGCCAGTGAATGAGTCATGAATGTCAGTCCAGTTATTGAAGTTTTCTCCCTCTGTACGTGCAGAAGTTAAGAGTTACAGGGTAACAAGTAAAAACAACAAGAGTCCTGTAGCACTTTAAAGACTAACAAATTTAATTTCTGCAGGCATAAGCTTTCATGGGCTGTAACCCACTTCGTCAGATGTAAGGAATAGAAATCAGATAGGGGGTATATATATACATCACAGGATAAGGAACAATGGGAAGGGTAGGTGTCAACAAAGTCCATTCAGTTAGAGTAGATGAGGCCTATTCACAACCATTGATTAGAAGGTGAGAATGTGTGAACAGTGACAATTACTTCTTGTAATGAGATAACTATTCCAAGTCTCTATTCAGACCCAGTTTGATTGTGTCAGGTTTGCATATGAGTTCCAGCTCTGCAGTTTCTCGCTGAAGTCTGTTTTTGAAGTTTTTTTGTAGAGGTATGGCAACTTTCAAGTCAGCTACAGAGTGTCCTGGGAGATTGAAGTGCTCTCTGACTGGTTTATGGATGTTACCATTTTTTATGTCTGATTTGTGTCAATTTATTCTTTTGTGTCGTGACAGTCCGGTTTGGCCAATGTACATGGCAGAGGGGCATTGCTGCCACATGATGGCATATATTACATTAGTAGATGTGCAGGTGAATGAGCTTCTTATGGTGTGGCTGATGTGGTTAGGACCTGTGATGGTGTCACTAGAGTTGATGTGCGGGCAGAGCTGGCAATGGGGTTTGTTGCAGGGATAGGTTCCTGGGTTAGTGTTCTTGTTGTGTGGCGTATGGTTGCTGGTGTTTGCTTCAGGTTGGTGGGCCGTTTGCTTCAGGTTGGGGGGCTGTCTGTAAGCAAGGATAGGCCTGCCTCCCATGGCTTGAGCGAGTGAGGAATCATCTGCTAGGATAGGTTGTAGTTCCTTAATGATGTGTTGTAGAGATTGTAGCAGGGGGCTGGCCAGTGGTGTTCTGTTGTTTTCTTTGTTGGGTCTGTCCTGTAGTAGGTGACTTCTGGGTACCCGTCTGGCTCTGTCAATTTGTTTCTTCACCTTTCCAGGTGGGTATTGTAGTTTTAAGAATGTTTTATGGAGATCCTGTAGACGTTTGTCTCTGTCTGAGGGATCGGAGCAAATCTGGTTGTATCTTAGGGCTTGGCTGTAGACAATGGATCGTGTAATGTGTCCAGGGTGGAAGCTGGAGGTATGAAGATATGTATTGTGGTCAGTTGGTTTTTGGTATAGGGTGGTATTAATGTGACCATCCTTTATTTGTATTGTAGTGTCCAGGAAGTGGATTTCTTATGTGGATTGGTCCAGGCTGAGGTTGATAGTGGGGTGGAAACTATTGAAATCCTGGTGGAATTCTTTGAGGGACTCTTTTCCGTGGGTTCAGATGATGAAAATGTCATCAATGTAGCGTAGGTAAAGGAGAGGTGTTTGGGGACGAGTTTTGAGGAAGCATTGTTCTAGGTCAGCCATAAAAATATTGGCATAGTTTGGGGCCATGCGGGTGCCCATAACTGTGTCACTGACTTGAAGGTATAGATTGGCTCCAAATCTGAAGTAGTTGTGGGTCAGGACCAAGTCACAAAGTTCAGCTACCAGGTGTGCCATATCATCATCAGGGAAAATGTTCCTGATGGCTTATAGTCCATCTTTGTGTGGAATTTTCCCAAATGTTTTAAGAACTGAAAAAGCTGTATAGTGAAGATCATGCTGTTGGTATTTGAACTTGACAAAAATACAGAAGAAAACAAACAACCCAAAATAAAATTACTATGCTCTGTTGTTTGCTGTTTCCCAGGATATTGTTCTATGTAGAGTTCCTGTAATATATACTGAGCTGAATTACATGTTATTTCACTTGTGTGTGTCTCCAAGATAAAAAGTTTGGCTTTATAAAGGAACAATGGGAACATATTAAAGTAAGTAACAATAGGTCAAGATATGGCTTCCAAACAAGCTCTTCTAGTTCCTCTTAATTTTAGTTGGCTAAACATCTGATCTGGTCTCGAATTATCTTCATCCTGATCAAATTTAGTTGTGATTTTGTAATGTGAACAAAATTGAAACGAATACATCTTCAGTGTAGCCTAATCTTTATTTAATATTCAAGGGCCAGATTCTCTGCTGGTGTAATCTAGCACAATTTCTGTTGAAGTAAATGAAGCTGCCTCTGTCTAAAACAGCAGAATTTGATCCAAGACTTTAGTGCTAAAAAGCTAAAGTATATCATTAACCCCAATGGCCACCTGAACCTAGGCAGGATACAGTCTTCAAATGCATGTTTAGAGTGAAATGTACAAAGTACTGAATTTTGGATATGTCTGCTTTAAAATTCCTAAATTCCCAAAGTATTGAAAAGACATTAGCTGTGATTCCATTTAAGACGATTCTGCTGTTGATATCTATGAAAATCTATCATTGATTTCAATGGGAGTGCTATGTGAAATGAAGCAAGTCTATGTAAAAAAGTTAGTGGGAATTGAATGGGTAAAAGCCTGTTCAATGCTTTGAAAATTTACCCCACGGATTCTGCCATGATTTCTATTGTTATATAAAAGATGCCATCTCTGGAGCAATTTAAATATATTTTTCCTCATACAGATATAAAAAACAAAATCTATGCAGCTGGTTCATTCCTGTACTTGTGAACCTCTGCTGATAGCCTGTGTTGCTGTGATTGATTCTAAGTTCTAATGGAAGGACTGAGTACGTCATAAATTCAGCAGCCATCAGCTAGTTAAAATTTCCTTGCACTGCAAAGCTCTGTCTAGTCAGACACTTTTTTGGCATTCTCAGACAGAACTTGCTTCTCAGTGCAAGTATCTCCTAAAATAAGCCTACACAGATTGGGAGGACCAGCTGAGGGAACAACTGCCATATAAGTAGTGTGGTATATTTTTTGTTTGTTAGATGGACTGGAGTAGCTATCAAAGTGGTGTTCTCTGAGTGGAACAAAGCACTACCCTATGGGGATCTAGCATATCTTTTATCCTAGAAGCTTACTGCCTTCCCTAGAACCTAAAGGCCTGATCTAAAGGCAATGAGATGTGCGGGGGTGGATTCCTGAGCCTGCATAGAGCTCCACCGACTTCATGTATCTCATTTCAGAATTGGGACTACAATTTTTAACTGGTCTTTAAGACACCTGTAAGATTACTAATTTAGGGTTTTGCTAAGTGGCAGCATACACATAAGTAAAGCTGTGCCCTTGGAGAACATTATAGTGTCACAGCAGTGGCCCGTAGTTATGAGTGAGATGGCACATTGCTCTATGCCCCAATTTTCAGGGGCTGAGAACCTTGTCCCCCAATGCCCAGGACAGAAATGACAGTTCCTAAAAAGATTAATTAATAAATAAATAAAATGTGTTCAGCAGTTGTGGTTATTAGCGCATAAGAAGTGTTTTCTAGCTTGGGGTATAGGGGGGAGAGTTTAGGAGCTTTGTTTCCCCCACTCAGAACTCCAAGAAACAGTTCAGGTCTAAAAGTTCACACTCGACATGTACACTGTTCTCTGTGAGCAATCACCTTCCTTGGAAGGTTATTGTTCCTTGCTGATCTTGGAATAAATGATTGAAAAATAAAGTACTTAACAAATGAATATAAATGCTATAAAAGCATGCTTGTACAGAGATACAGCTATGGTCAACGGCTCAAGGCCTTGAATTAGGATTCCGTTCCTCTTCGGGACAGCACTTCAGTTTGTGCTTAAAATTAAGCATGTGCTTAAGTCCCATTGAAGCCATGAGACGTAAGCATACATGGGCGTGCTATCCTGAATAGGGATGGATTTAGGCAGGTTCTTAAGTTTCTTTCCTGAAATTGGGCCTAAGTTATGGTTCCTGCTTTTTGGTAGTATATTATATTACTGGATGTGGAATTCACCGTTTTAATATGTAATAAGGAATACCACATACAGAGCCCAGGGAAGTGCGCAAGGGGGAGCAAACGGGCTTGCACCCTCCCAATCGGCCAGGGCACCGAACTCCTCCGGGGCCCGAGCGGGGAGAGCGAGCTCCTCCTGCACTAGGCCGGAGCAGGAGATGACAGCTCTTCCAGAGCCAGGGCTGTGTAGTTCCTCCTACCATGGGAAGGGTGGGAGGAGAGCCAGCTCTACTGACTGCAGGAGGCACAGAAAATGCCCCTCCAAGAGCAGCCACATTTTTATTTCTGTGCATGCCTCTGACAGGGCCCAATTTTCCAGTTTGGGTGCCAGAAGTTAGTATGTCTGAATACATGTTTTAGCCACCCTGATAGGCAATTTGATGCCTAAAAGTTTGCTCCTGCTCCACTAAAATCAATCTCTAAACTTTCATTGATTTAGATGAATCAGGCCTTTTATCCATACTTCTGAAGGCATTTAGGTGTCTAAATCCAGAATCAGGTGGATAATTTTAGGCCCACGGTGTAGGCAAGAGGCTGAGTTATCTTTAGTAGGGTAACCATTGCCAATGTTTTCTTAAAATTGGAGCTTAGCATTAGGCTTCTTAATAAGTAGCGTGACTTTCAAAAGTGCTGTGCACCCGTTGACTGCAATGGGAGATGCTGAGTGATAAACATTTTTGCAAATTAAGCCACTTTTTAAAGAGCCTAAATATGGATATTAGCAGTCCAACTGTAAGCTTCTGTTTTTCAAAAGCTTGGCTCATAATTTTTAATGTAATCTCTTTTTTTATTTAAAATGTCAAGGCCTGATTTTCTATTCGTATAAATTGGCATAGTACCATAAAACTGAATGGAGCTATGCCAGCCTACACCAGCTGTGGATCTAGTCCTCAGTGTTAATCCCTGCGAGTGCAATTATTACCACATTTAATATATTTGTGTAAGTATTTATTATAAAATGGACATTATGTAAAGAGACATCAAATGAGCTGGCAAAGTATCTATCTGTGGCTATCTAGAGCATCAGCACACAGTATGACTGGTTCGCCAGTTTCTGCTTCTTCAAATCATTATGCTGATAAAAGGTAGGAGGATGTAGAGCGCAGGAAATAGCATGGTGGAAAAATGTATTTTCCCTAGTGGCTTGTTGTTGTGTGTTTCTTTTGAAGAACAATAGTAACAACTACAGACTTCAGGAACCTTTTGCTCCTGAATCCATAACAGTTGAAGCAATTGCATTTGCAACTTTAGGCCTTTATTATACTTACAAGCTTTCTGACATCTCAGCTGCTGCTTTGTTGCCATGGAAACCAACTTTGTGCAGAACTATTAGAATGCTGGAAATAGGCTTTTTTTTCTGAGATCCTGACTAGTTTAAACCCCCTGCTCCTCATTTTCGGTGGGTCCCTATTTGTTACCATGGCAACAGGTTCTTGGCAGAGTTCTCAGAAGGCATGTAAAATTGAGGTGTGTGTGTGTGTGTGTTTTGCCTAGCTACACTTACAAGATGCAGACTACCCAAAAAACCGTTCAAGTCTGCACCATATGTTAACTTTGGAAAGCTACGAATATATAATTAAAACAATTTTGTGGAGAAAAAAGCATTCCTTTTGATGCTTATAGAAATGGAGTTCTAATATGTTCACAAAATTTTTATTTTCAAATTTAAGAATTATACATCATCAAATATATGCATTTCATAACGGAATGTTCTTGAAATACTCACATGCCTCATTCAAATAATCTTGCACTGTTTGGATGGCTGAAGGTGCTTCGACCATAGATTTGTAAGGCACCCAGGATCATATCTAGTAACACACTCCCTGAACACAAGAGAACTATTTGCATGAATAAGTAACTCATAATAAGTGTTTGCAGGATCAGGGCCCTCTTCATTAAGGATCTTCTGGATTTTTCTGTACATAATTAATGTACACATACAAGCAAATAGGTGAAAGCTACTAAAAGAAACCAAAATAGATTATAATCCAAAACAAAATTAGCATATTTGGGGTCTTACTGTGCAAATTAAATATCTGTCTCATGGATTCTTCAAAGATACCATTTTAAATTTAAAAAACAACAGTTTTTGCTTTGGGCACTGTAGAAAGGTGCAGTGGCCTTCCTCCGAGTCAGGGCCCGAAGGAGGGCCATTACTGCGGGGGCAGACAGAAAGAGCGGGCAGCCCAGTCTGTCCAGCAGCCGAGAGACCGGCTCGTGATAGGGCCTGCTGACTGACCAATCCAGCACCAGAGGGGCAGAGTCCCAGCCAAGCCTGAGACTATAAAAGCAGGCCCCACAGGTCAAAGGGGAGGAAGCTGCTGCCGGAGGCAGACATGCAGCCCGCCAGCTACAGCTGAAGTCTGAACTAGGCCAGGCTGCTGAAGGAGCAAGCGCCCTCCGGGGCGGAGATCCCGGGAGCGGCCCAAGAGACCAACCGCTAAGGGTTGGGTAGGTCCCCTAGACTGGCCAAGGCCTACAGGCCCCCTGGACTGGGCCAAGCCCGTAGGCCCTAGCAATTGGATGGAGTTCCCTGAGCCGGAAGGCTGGGAGACCCCTCCCGAGGCCGGACCTGACCTAGAGGAGCTGCCTGAGGCCGAGCCATCCCCTGGGACCTGGAAGAACTGCCCCTAGCCGAGGAACTTCCGGCCTTGCCACCTGTAGACGCCGAAGGACTGGCAAGCCTGCCGCGGGCGGTCTACCCTAGTGACTCTGAGGAACCTACAGATGCAGGTACCTGGGGATACGGGGAGGAAGTAGCCCAGGGGTGGCCATAACTGTGGCTGAGACAGTGGCAAGCCCCAGTCGGCGCGTTGCGGCAGGAACCCCGCCGACTTAGTGGCACGCCTTTGCCACTGCTAGGGCCCTGGGCTGGGACGCAGTGGAGTTGGGTGGGCCTGCGTCCCCCTTCCCTCCCCCTTACCCTTGCCACCCAGACAGTGAGCACTGTCTCCTGCACTCTCGAATTGAAACCACTGCTAGCCCGCCCGCTCTGCCCGAGGGCCAGGGTGATAGACTGCTTTGCCTGCCCGCCCGCCCTGCTTCAGGGCCGGGGCGATCAACAGTTTGCCTGCCCACCCTGCCTGAGGGCCGGGGCACCAGACTCGTATTCGCAGCAAACATTCCCCTTTTTGGAAGGTGTAGTGGCCTTCCTCCGATCCAGGGCCCGAAGAAGGGCCACTACTGCGGGGCCAGACAGGCCTCCGTGTTACAGGCACCAATCCTGCAATGATATCTATGTGGGTAGACACCTGTGCCCGCATAGACCTCATTGCAGGACTGGGTTCTTAGTCTCGTCCCAAATAAGGCCCTGATCTTGCCTTTTGTTAGACACGGGCAGACAGCTGTGCCCCCATGGTGCTCTATTTAAGTCAGTGGCACACTATGTTGATGCTGTAATCTGCCCATGTGCAACAGACTGCAAGATGAGGCCTCCAATGTTAAAATATTGGAAACTGATAAATAACATATAGGTCTAGAAATATGTTTTCATTACACCTTCCATTATTCAGAACTTCAGAATAAAAGCAGGGTTCAGGGGGCAGAGCAATGGTGATGGTAACAATGAAAACCCTGGCTACACTCTTGAAGTGGAATACTATGATAGGGAATTGTGATTATCCTGAGAAAAGCCAAGAATAAAATAGAATGGCAGCATCTCCAGAAAGATCTACATTTTAAGCACTATTTTCATGTAATCCATAGTTTTATTAAGCAAATTCTGAATTAGGCCAATTGTACAAAATAAACTACTGGCTTTGTGGGGGAAGACGTGACCTAATCCATCTTTTAACATTTCTGTCTATAGTGGACATTCTTTATTTATTGATATTTTATTGTTTATTGCTGTGGTAAGCAGTCAGTCCTACTGACATCTGAGAGCAGAGCAGAAGAGATGTAGACATGTACACACACTTCTGAAACCACTTTTCTGAAAATAAGTATCTTTTGTTTGTTTTTGATATTGTCAAAAGGGGCTTGCTTTGCAAAATTTGGGCAAAGTATTTAAAACCAGGCTTCCTTCCTTTCCCTGCTGCTCCCAATTGTTCTTGCAGATATGGGATTCTTTAAATTTCACACCAGAAAAACGACATTCTTTGATCAGCTGTAGCCTGAGAAATGTTGGACCAACATTTTCAAACTTGAGTTTGAACTCTGACTTTCAGAGGTTCTGTCCATCCGTGGCTCAACTGACTTTAGGGGCTCAGTACCTCTGGAAATCGGACCACTCAGTAATGACTAATTTTAGGCAATCAAGTCTGAAATTGTAATCTAATTTTTTAATCTGGGGGCTAAGAAATTGCCTTAAGTGAAAAGTGAAGACAGCATCAGAAGATTTTTCCAGTGCTACGGTTTATACTGAACAACATAAAAAGGGGGGTTAAACCTTTGTCTGAGTTGGCATTATGAACTCATATTTATTTATTTTTTCTTTGTTAGGCTGCTCTGTATCCAAGGCATTAACATGAATTAGTTTTTTCTCTCAATTTTTAAAACGTGGTTTTCTCCCAGGACTAAAAGCTCTCTCAGGCCCTCCCCTGCAAAAATTCCTACTCCTTGGTTTAGTTGCTGCTCAACAAAACCACTTTTTTCTCTATTGTACACATTCCCAGATGCACAGATACACTGAGCTCCTTGCCCATTCCATTCTGTGAGCATGCAGAATATTGAAATTGACATGAATCTGCTTTCTGAAACACTTGGAGAGGAAGATTTTTTTATTTTATTTAGATTTAAGTAGTGAAAAAGATCCTTATACAAGTTTAGCACTTTCTAACATTAATAGTACAGTCAGATCCCAGAAGTGATAAAGTAATCATTTCAAACAGGAACTCAGCCAGCCCAGCTGCCTACAAAAATCTGCTTTCTAGCTGTTCTTCATACTGGGAAACATATCCTGAGCCCTTTTCAAAAACAATCAGTTTTTCAGCTTCATTTATTAGCTCTTTAGTCTAAAAAACCCACCCAGAGACTCCATGTTGCAGTGATTCTCCTTCTGACCAAAAAGAGCTGGCTGTGGTTCCTTGGGAGGAAGATTACTGCTACATGGGACTCTGTCTGGCAGAAACTGATGAGATTTCTCCATTGAAGCATTTGGCTAGGAGGAATTACCCTATCTGTTCACTTATATAGCAGCAATCACCATGGCTTCTAAATACTGTCTCCGCTTTCAGATTCTTGTCTGCTTAGAGGGATTGAGCAAGCAGGAAGAATAGAGGATTAGCCCATTATGTGTGGCTCTGGGCCTGGGGCAAGGAGAAGAACAGTACCTTGGCTATGATAAGTTACCCAGCTGAGGAACTGGGATTTTAACACTATTATAGCAGCTGTCTTGTAGGGCAGATGGCATCACAGGAGGCCAAACAGGAATGATGTATCTAGGCAACCGCAACTCTTGACTTCATTATTTCTTGTGATCTGTGGGTTGATTATTTTTTTTTCGTGGGGGAAGGGGGTTCCCTCTTAGCAGCATAACCTTTTCCCCCTAGGATGAGGATTTTCTGAAAACCACTAAACACGGGGCTTGAAAAAATTACTGGACACCTATTAGCCCAGAGGCCAATTTAGGAAGGATAAAAAGATTTAAGAAAGCAGCACCACCAGCAAGGTGCATTAATCAGTGTCCTCGTGTGAAGCCTTGCCCACTGTGCTCTCTCCCCGCTGACAGAATTGGGAGGTACTGAGATTTCTCCAGAATGCTTTCCCTACTCCTTTTTAACTAGGTATTGTGCAAATTTTAAGATCTCCCTGCATCTCTGTGGCTCCTTGAAGGGAGGATATTCAGTTCTTCCCTTCCCTCCTCCTCAAGTCTGCTTCAGAGTGATCTTCAATGCTCCCTCTGTTTGATTTCTCCACCAACCAAACCTTCTGCCAGCCTTTTGTTTGAGGGATCCTCCCTCCTAAATAGCTACAATACCCGCCTCTGCTGCTACTGCTTACATCTGTCCCAAGAATAGGGACAGGAAAATGGACATATTACATGTCACTTTCACTGATGCCATATGATCCTTCAAAAGTTACCCCATTACAGATAGACAAATGCCATTAAATTGAGTATAAGACCTCGCTTTGCTTGGCCAACACCACCAGGACTTGCTTACATGTCCAACTTCCCTAGCTGATAAATATACAGTTCCAACAATTCTAGTGTCTGAGTCTTGAAAGGATCAACTCCTAATTCAATTTCAGGCTATCTTAAAGCTTCTAATTCCTTAAATTTCTAAATCTTGCAGCAGTTATTTTCAGCATCAAATCCTGAATGTTTCAATATTTAAAAGAGAAAAAACTGAAACTCATACCATTTTTGGTTAGCAAATATAAAACTAATACCACATACCACAAAATGAAGCATGGGCTGGATGTTCTTGCCTTGAATGATCTCTTGTATCTTGCAAAAAAGTGCCAGTATGGTTAAATTGCTTCCTTATTCCTATTTGTGGCTAGGAAAATGTAGTTAACCTTCTGTGACTTGAGTATGTTCTGCTTATGTAGCCTAACTGAGTTTAAAAATGGTGACTTAATTTTTGTCTTCCCTTTATTTCTAACTAGTTTCCTCTTTTTTTTCAAATCCCTCTTCTTAATGTTTGGTGTCACCCTACCATGTTTTTACTATGATCCATCCCACTGAGATATTGAACTTAATAATATTATGGTCACTCAACTACATTATTTCAGATTAAATTTTAATATATCCATCACAATAGTTTCTAGGGAACAGTTCAAGTAAGATTCACAGCAAATTCTGCCCAAAATGGGACTGACACCTTATAGCCTTCCCTTGTTTTAATTTTGGTGTCATTAGAACATAGTGGCTTTCCTCTTATCTCTATGATTGGAAAGATGTGAGCACAGAGCTGTCTTTTGTATGGTTTAAATGTGGCAAGGCTTGGGTTTATCCTGATCTGTGATGGCAAGGAGTTAAACAGTCTCAGTTCTGTGTGATGGACACAACACTGCCCCTCACAATTTAACCCAGGGCACACATGGAGTTTTAACTCACTTCATACATGCCTTGCGGAATGGGGATGCTATTTTCCCACCCACGTTTGGGGATTTATTGCAGGCAACTCTCATTCCCATAGTTTTATTTTTGAACAACTGAATTCCTAAACCTACAATATACTTAAACGTTTGATAACCTTTGTTATAAGCAACATGTGGTCTGGAACTTAGCAAAACAAATGTCAGATGACTGTTTTCTTTTGTACCCATAACTATGTTTTGATTCTATTCCCATCTAGTTTCCTGCAGTCAAATCAAAGGAAATGTTGTATGATAGTGCCGTATGTGTTTTTCTTTAGCGTTCAAATCACCTAGAGCAAATTTCCTGTTGCAGTAGAGTTTTTTAATGGCAAATGTGTGCCCTTTGTGAAATTGGTTATAAGCAAATCATGTTCAGGTTGCTGCAATGTGAAAACGGTTTTCCAAATTTATATATAACTTATGGTGGGAGAAATTAGTTGACAAGAGCCAGTTATGTTGCTATGTAGCATCTTTTCATTACTGTTCTTCTTTTTAGGGTCCAAAATTATCTACATTTTGGATTTTGAATAGCTGACAAATAACTTCTTGTTCCTCGAGTGACTATTTAGGGAATTGTTATTGTAGCTTTAGAGATGTCTTTTTGTTTGGCTGATTGAGCAAAAGCCTTAATGGGCTTCTTGCCGTTAATAAGACATATCTCTGTGATATCATGCTTCTACTTAAATTCTTGTTGAATATGTACAAAAGACCTTTCAGGGGGGAAAAAGAGATTGTGTCATATGTGCTGATCATAAGATATTGCTCACTCACACCTTCGTGCCCTTTTTAATTGTCTCACTCCCTCAGTGTATTAGAGGGAATATGCAATTCTCCTCCAAAAGCAGTTTCCTGATAAGAGTTCACTCTATAAAAAGTAATTGATATCATGACACTGTCCATAGTGTTAATCAAGGAAGGTACCCTTTTCTAACAGGTGAAGTCATAAAATGTACTCTTTAAATTCAATTTGTTAGTCTTTAAAGTGCTACAGAACTCTCATTGTTCTTTTATTGTGGTTCTAGTTACATTTCTTAGCAGGTTTTTATAATTATATTGCATTATTTATGAGAACTGGAAAGTGGGCAGAAATAGAAGAATATTTTATTCCCCCTTTTTAAAAAAATCCTTATTTTCAAGTCTATAGGAAAATGCATTTAATGTGAATCACATACATTTGAGTTGATGACTGTTTTGGAAATAATCCTCTTTCTAGTTAAGTTTTATAAACAGCTCTACCCAATAATCTGGAACAAATCCATGGTTCCTAAAGATGTTTCCTAACCAACTTAAAAAAAAACCCATTAATTAGAACAAAAGGGTCTGAATAAAACACAGTTGTTTGTTGGTTTCCCGCTCTGGAAATTTGAAGCAGGAGATTATTTCAAGGGGGAAAATGTAGTATTTATGAACAGAAATTATAATAACAGTAATAGAAAAATAGCTGAGGCTGGGAAAACACAGATACGTTTGGAGGTATTTCTCCCCCCCTATCTCCCCCCACCTTTTTTTTTTTTAAATTCTTCCCCATCCCAGAAATATTAGCATTAATTGAATGAGGAAAAAAGATATGATTCAGGTAGAAGTAAAACTACAAATTATATTAAAAATCTAATTGGGAAGCAGGGATCAACAGATATGCAAGGAAATAAGGGAGGGAAATGGAATAAGCATGAAGGAAAACTTAAAAAGGTTTAAAGGAGAAAACAAAGAAAGGCTCAATATCTCTAGCTGGAGTAACTGTTACCCAGAAAAAAATAATGTGCTTCTGAGAAATGAAATAATATTGTAAGATGGTGGTGATGGTTGTTTAAAGATGGTTAATGTTTCCTTGAAAATAATAATCCCAACTCTGTTTATGTGGGAGGGAACTGTGTTCACTACTACTGTGTTTTAATATAACCTAATTCTAGTGGAGTCAGCACAAGACATAGTGTCAGATTGATTTAGCACAGTGGTGAATCACACCTGAGGTTTCCTTGGCCATCATCTGCTGTCTAAGTGCTATAAACTTGTTCACAGAGTCATACTATAAACAAAGCTTATATTTCAAGGAAAGGTGATATAAATGTTTTTGTGGCCAGTCAATGGGATAGAAAAACATGAGAAAAGTTTTTTCTAAAGTGCATAAGTCTCATTGTCAAAAATGACAGGCATTTAGGCTTCTGGGTCACCTAGGTTTTTTTTTTTTTTAATTTTAGCTCCCATGTTGCATAATGCAAACAACTGTAGTGAATAACAGTCTTTAAATAAAGTTTAAAAGTGATTATGGTTTAATAGGTGTGTTGCTTTGTGTGGTTCTGGCCAGGATGGCTATTATGAATTATATGCACTGCAGTAATGCCTCTAGTCAGGAATCTGGGCCCCATTATGCAAGACACTGTACACACACACGTGCGCGCACACACACACGTGCGCGCACATACACTTTTACTCTGAGCAGCCAGCCCTTACTCTAAAGAGCATGATGAACCCAAACCATGTTGTAACCCATTTACGTCACAACCACATTTAAACTATTTTTGAATATAGTGATTCAGTAAAGTTGTTTGCCTTGTGTAGATGGGACTAAAGAGCATCCTGGAATGAGAAATCCATTAAGGGAGGTGGGAAGTAGGGATCTGAAATAGAATAGGTCCAAGATGCACAGATGAAGAAATTGTGGTAAAGTATAACCTGTTGGAAACACTTGCAGCTTCATTTGGAAATCCACTGTTGGTTAGTGCAGATCATGGAGCACAGGTGCTCCTTATAGAAAATGCTTCTTAATGAATGGATGGGCACATTCTGCACTAGCTGTAACTTCTGGATGGTCTCCAGGTGTAAACCCTGGTAGAGCACACTAGGCATCCATCCTTGATGTGACAAAGGCATGTGAATGGCATAAATCCTGCACTTCTAAGGGTCCAACCGCCTCTTCCGTCTTACCTATCACCACCACCCCCATCCACACACACACATACTGCTGATCTATTAGCAACAGCATCATCCCCAATTCCTTGACTGTGCTTCCATCTGAGTCTGGTGCTAGATGGCTGCTGCATATATAGAATTCCCTAAATACCTTCCCACCCTAATCCCCCAATTTGCAATGTTGTGCTTCAGCACACTTCCTGTTTCCAAGGGAATGAGTTAGTTGAGGTCCTGAAGCTTCAAAACAAGTGAGAGATGGAGGCTGGAGGGCACCACAGCTGAAAGGGAAATCATGAGACAACTGCAGAAAAATAAACTCTAATAGAGGGGTTTTCAGTAATAGCCAATACAGTTTACAGTTAAGAGGAGGCTGAGATGCTCCTTCCTGCGGAATGACACCATTCCAGGATTGAACAAGATGGTGATACCTTCCACATTTTTGTAAGGAGTTATGTCAACATAGGCAGGGATGGTTTTGTGAGATTAAATTAGGAGTAATTGTACACTGAGATTTCATGTCATATGGTGGTGGGTACCGGCATAGTTATTGTCATGAAAGTGATGGTTACTGTGTCTTAGGATACATTACAGCCACCACGATGGCACAGCTATGGTGCTGCAGTACTGTAGTGTAAACACCTCCTACATCAACACGTCCTTTTCTCCATCAATGTAGTTAATCCACCTCTCTGAGAGGTGATAGCTAGGTTGACGGAAGAATCCTTCCCTTGACCTAGGTGTGTCTACATCAGGGGTTAGGTCAACCTAGCTATGTTGTCCAGGACATGAAATTTTTCACAACCTTGAGCAACATAGCTAGGTTGATCTAATTTTCAGGTGTAGACCAGGCCTTAGTGGCTGACATAGTGAAGTTGCAGAGAGAATAGGAGAGGTCCAAGAACCTATAGAACTCAAGAGAAAAGGAAATGTATGAGAGAATGGAGATGCTCAATGTTGAGATTCTTTATTCAGGTAACTTTTAACACTCACACACTAACAGGTATAATCCAGCATGAGAAGTATGTAGTACAGAGGCAGTTGTGATTACAGCTGGGGAATTACACTTGAAGATTAAGGCAAATTTTCCACCTCTGTTCTATTGAAAATAGCAGATTGTGAAAGAAAATGTACACATGCATGTTTAAAATCTTATTCTTGCCCTAGATATATAATAATACCCAGCTCTTATATCACACTTCTCATTAGTAGTTCTCTGAGCTATTTACAAATGAGGTCAGTATCATTATTCCCATTTTTATAGATGGGGAAACTACAGCACAGAGAGTTAAAGTGACTCAACCAGATGGCTGGTAGCTAAGCCAGGCATGGAACCCAGGTCTCCTAAGTCCCAGTCATGTCCTCTCACCACTGAACCATATTTAGCATATGGAATTTTATAAATAAGCTTAGGCGCACTGCCCTCTAAATTGGCTGAAGCAAGTGCGTGGTAGAAATGTCTGTTATCTGAATTGGTTTATTTTTGTTTTCCCCCCTTGCAGATCATAAAGCATATGGAATCTCTGTCAAAACGGACAATCAGAATGTTACAGCAAAGGAGTTTCAGGGTACAGTATGTGCATGGGCATCACTGCATTTAAATATATATATGCATATACAGACACACACACACAAGAAACTCTTTAAAGAACATTATTAAGGTTGCAAAGTCAAGCGCTCGTAAGTTAGGAAATGCCAGAATTAAGGTTGCCTGTGCAATCTTAATTTGGCCCCACTGTGTGTATACATTATGATATAGTCTTTAATTACATGATCACATACTATTTTTCCCAGAACCACTACCACCTTCTGAGTACAAGATGAAGAATGCTCAATTAATGAGCAGCTTGCTCCTTGTTGAATAAGTGGCCCTAGGCCTTATTGACTATTCATTGTTCAAACCCTGCTCTGAAGACATAATTATTAATTTCCTCATGGTCTGTTCAGTGGTGCTCATCGCTATAGTGTCTGAGTACTTCGAACTCTAACTAATTTATTCTCTCAACACCCTGATAAGGTGAGGGTTTATTATTATCCACATTTTACAGATTAGGAATTGAGGCACAGAGAAAGTAGGGTCAAAAGTATACACTAATTTTAGGGACCTAATTCGAGACACATAGGATCTGATTTTTTTAAGAGTACTTGGTATTATATAGAGCTTTATATGTTCAAAGTGCAACTCCTATTGACTTGCAATTGTCAGTGCACAGCACTTCTGCAAATGAGACCCCAGGGTCTCAAGTCCAGCACTGAGAAAATGAGGAACAGCCATCTGTGAAAAGTTTGGTTTAAGTGATTAGCCCAACATCACACAAACTGTGGCAGAGGCAGGGATAGAAACCGGTTCTCCAGGGCAGCATTCAGCTGTTTTACCCATGAGACCTTTCCTTCTGTTCCTGCAATCCCCCGCATTATTCACTACAAACCTTTTAACATATGCTATCAATGAGGCAGAGGTCCTATCGACAACAGATTCATCTCCAGAGCAGTTGCATTCTGTGCACTAAATAAGTCGGGGGTCTTGTGGAAAAAATCTGATCATGTAATTAATGACTATCATAATTCATATGCATAAGGACAGCTGAATTAAGGCAACTTTATTTCTGTCACTTCCTAACTTTTGCTTGACTTTGCAACCTAAATAATGTTCTTTTTAACATAGGTTTTTTGTTTTGTTTTGTAATTTCTTAGGTCTTTTCTTTAATAAAAAAAAAAAAAAGTCTCAGTGGGCTGAGGTTAGTTGATGACACTTTGTATGGGTATGTAATTCCATGTGTTTTGGGTTTATATTGGTCTTAATTACATGTGTTCGGGGTTTATTTATTTATTTATTTTTGTTGCATAAACTGTCCTAGCTGCCCTTCTGTCAACCAATTCTTTGTTTGCAAATTTCATGTAGGATCCATGGCAGAATTGGATCTTCTGGAGGGACTTGAATAAGAGGGTAGTGGCCTGGTGTAGTCACTTGAGAAGCTGTCCATATGTAGAGAGTCACACAAAAGAAAGCATAAAGACCGCAGTGGGAGAATCAGAAAAACAGGGCAACAAGACCAGCATCATTGGCAGAGTGGAGGGAAAGACAAGAATGGGTAAATAGGGAGGAACAGCATTCTAGGAACTTGAAAGTGGTGACAAGAAGCTTGAATTTAGTGAGGAGTAAGGCACCACCTATAGGGGCTGGTGATGTGTTCAGAGTGACCAGTTAAGAAGGTGATCCTAGTAGCTGTGTTTCGTATTTGTTTGGAATGGGGTGACTTGGGTCTAGGCAAATAAATAGGTGTGCAGATGGAACTGCCGTAATGCCAGAGGTGGTCCTCTGAAGCAGGGTGAAACATATTGGAAAGCTTGTGTTTCCACTCTCTGTGCAGACTCATTCTGTAGATTAAAAGGACTTTGATCTCCAGGGTAATAATGTCACTTCTTAAAAAATGAATACAGAAAAATATTAAATAAGCTTTCAGGGCTCAGAAAGGGTGAGAGAATGGGAACAGTTCGCTACCCTGGCTACTGGACCTTTTTTATGAAGTTTGCCTGATTTTTGTCTCATTGAATGACTCAGCCCCCTATTCTTTTTTCCTGTAGTGTGCATGCTGGGGAAGGACTTGTTTATTAATGCTTAGCATAAACATTGTTCTGATCACGCCCCAACTCTTACCTAACAGCAGAGCAGGAACACTAGAGCCCACTCAGCAGTCTACTACGTGCAGCTGATTTGAACTGCATCCCTCAGGACCAGATCAGTATCGCTATGACATGAATTCAGTGGGGTAGGAATGTATGCACACTGGGCATAGGCACGCTACTCCCTCACCACTGTTCACAGCTGGTGAGTTACTCCAAAGTTGCTCTTATATTTCCTCCTTTTGCTTAATTTTCTCCTTTTCCTGTCCTGTGTCTCTCTTTTTCATCTGCTCTGTCCTCAGGTTGTGTATGTGTCCCATCTCTTAGCACATTCCCTCTAATCCCTATGTCTCTGTCCCCTTCCTCTCTGCTCTCCTGATTTTGTTTGTGTGCTTTTATCTTTTGCTTACTGTGGAGAACCAAGGAGCTGTCATTTGGCATCCTCTATGCTGTGCTCCTACTCAGCAGCATTTTTCTTAGCAGCATCAGTACCAGAATGAAATGGAAATTGAGAAGTGTGCCAGCTTTATCAAGCTGCATCCAGTGGAAAGGAGCTACTATGGAAGGGTCCGCCGTGCTACTGTGCAGGAATCTATAATGCTAACTGAATTCTCTAAAATCCTTTCACCTGCAAGATTTAGATGCCTGGCAAGAAGTGTGCAGGCATTCAGCTCCCTTCTCTTCAATTCCCAAGCCTCTCATCAGTGTTTGATAACTATGAATGTACAGCTTTGTATTTGTACTGTATTAATAAAGTCCTGAAGGTAGAAAACAATAGATTTTTCACTCAGTACATGCCAAAATATTTTAGGCTGAGAATGAGGAATATGAAGAAATCAAGTTCCAAGTCTAACTCTACAACATCAGTCATGTATTACCAAATTTGAAGTAAATTTAAATTACCTAGAGAAACTTAATTACCATTTCTAAATATAGGTGAATGGATTTTCATTAGCAATCAAGCACAGCCAAAACATATTTTAGTGACTTTTCCTTCATGTAATAAGTTGCATACTAGTAAGTAATTGGTTTTCCATTCACCCTTCTTTGTGTTCACCCAAACCTTGTTTTTCCCCTCGACCATTCATTTTTGTCCCGATTCTCTCACCTTCCCACAATTGTCTCTCCTATCTCTTCCCTAAAGTTCTGTGTTCTTAGTTCAGCGCCTCCTTAAAAATACCTTAAATAGAATTCACCTATTTCTCCACCTCTGATTCTGTCTCTTCAGTTCTGCCTGTCCCTCTCTCCCCCCGTCCAGTCTTTCTCTTCATTGCCTCCCACTCAATTTAGTGTCTCTTCATGCTCTATATAACAGTGCCTCTTTTCTTGGTGTCTCTCCCCCTCTCACACCTCCACCCCACCATTAATGGATGCAGTGAAGAGAGGGAACTAAGACTGAGGAGATCTGCGCTACATTTTCTTCCCTCTCTATAACCCTTCCCAACCTAGCGGGAGAGGAGGAGGAGGAGGAAGCGCTCGCATCGTGTGAGCGAAGCATTGGGCTTCCTCTGTTCTCTCTGTCCCCACAGGCAAAGGTTCAGAGAGAGTGACCTTGATATTGGCCTCTGCATCTTCTCTTTCCCTCTCCCAGCACTGAAATGGAAGACTCTGGGCAGTAGAGGGAGCGAGACAATGCAAGTCTCATCTCCGGAGTATAGGTGAATGATAGGCTTGGAACCCTGAAACCCAGCTGCCTCCACTTTAGTTAGACCCAGATAAAGTTAGGAGCTCATAGGCTCAGCTGAAATCGCAACGGCCAGCAGTGAAAGACCCAGAGCATAGGCTGGAATCGACCCATGTTTTTCATTGTTAGAAAGGCAACAAAACAAAAATAAAAGGGAAAGGAAACTTCAATAAATCTTAAAGTACAGGAAGGCCACCGCCTACCCCACTCCACCTGCAGTCAGGAACTTCTGACTTCCTCAGCTAAGTACAGAGCACGCACGCATTTGGTGAAGCATTGTTGGTGCGTAATTTGTGCCAGGGCTGAGCCCCAGCACATCTAGGCATGGCAGTTCATAGCCCTGGCACCTCTGGGTTTTCCACATCAGTTATGAAAGTAAAAAAATTGCTTGAGCCCCAGCACCTCTTTCATCAAAAATTCAGCACTGATCATAGTGTATTTCTCTTTGGAACAGGATATCCCCCTGTCACTGGATTTTTCTTTAAAGTTGGGTTGCTTCTTTAATATCTTGTCTCATTTTGTGTGTGATCTTATTGCTCATGAAAAGTGCCAGGCTGGTAGCATTGGAGCTCTGAAGTCTCAGCTCCAGTCTGGAGGGGCAAAACTCTAGGGGGTGAAAAAGTAACTGTCTCCATCATTTACTCAGTCGTCAGCCTCACTGGCTGAGACTGGTAACAAAAATGCAAATTAAAGAAGGTTGTTGCGTGTGTTTTTGATATGTGGACTCTTGTCAGGAAATTGAATACACCCCAGCAAAGGCATAACAGTTTTTGGTCCCTATTAATGCGACCTGTACATGAAGGACTCAGCCTAGTGGTAAAAGGCTCTATATTGCATTACAATCCTCCTAAGCTATCCGTTCCACCACCCTACCCCCTTGAAAAAGAATATAAAGATAGAGGCATTCCACTGGAGATGATAAATTTTAGAGAGATTGGAGGTAGTCAAAGATTTGTCATAATAATACTAGAATTCTTTTCATCCTCAGGCCAAGTCTATACTAGAAAACGTATGCTAGTATAGCTGTAACAGCAAACTCACCTATTAGAAACACTTTCTACCACCAAAAATATGCTTTTGCCTGTATAACTTATACAGTTCTCTTTGAAGCTACACCAGCAAAAAGAACTTTTTTGACAGTATAATTGCATCTACACTAGGCTTTTTCTGGTATAGAAATGTCAAAAAACATCACACCCCTAGCCAACGTTATAATACTGGCAAATGTGTCTAGCCTCAGGGTGCTTTCAAACATGAGAGGACAAGTTAACATTTGCAAAGGTGTATTGGTGCCTATTGGCAGGGCTTGTAGTTCAGAGGCATGTGACTGAGAGATAGGTACTGGCTGAAGAATGGGAAGGAGCTGTCCAGTTACAATGGAGGTGACAATGGCAAGTGCACAAAACCTTTCAGTAGATAAACAGTCTTGATACAAAGGCTTCCAGTAGGTCTTAAGATATATTCCTAATGGTTGGATTTATAGGCAGTGAAACATGCATTGGTTAAATCAGTAGATGCACAGGATTGGAAGACAGAGTTAGAAAACCATACTGCTCTAATTCTTCATGCAACAATTGAATTCTTTTTCTTTGTTCTCAAATAATTTGGTAGTTTTTAAAAATAACAAGTAAACAAATCCAAAATTAACTGAAAGTGTAAAAGTCACCTACTTAGGTATTAGCTAATATTTTAATAGAAAAAGAGCATTTAACTTTTCAGCTACAGAGCTTAGATCCGGAGCAGTTAGGCCAAATGAATTTTATACTAAAGTTAGTTAAACAACCAGAACATTTAGGTAATATAAATGGCCAGAGCTCAGTTGAAATCAGTAGAACTCTACCACTTTACCCCTTTTGAGGATATATCTTAAAACATTGATGGTCTGATTCAAAGCCCTTTGAAGTCAATGGAAATCTCTCTATATTCTCTTTTCCTTTACACTTGTATATATTTGGAGTAGATACAACAAAACCAATTATCAGAGCAGGATTTGACTGTCACAGAATGTTGAAGCCCTCTAACAGGAAGAATACTATGATCAGTACTTGTAATTATGCCAAGCATGACACTAAAACACTGATCATCTGTTTTGTTTTCCCTAGAGGCTATGCTTAGCTGTAAATATGCAGCTGGAAAGGGTACTATTCCAAGAGTAGAATGGAAGAAACTCACAACTCGGGAAGTCTCATTTGTGTACTACAAAGGTGACTTAGTAGGTAAGAAGTTGCAGACTTGCAGGCTGCTGAGTTAAAATGAAACTGCTAAAATGCAGCTTGGTTTCTTTTCTGAAGATAACAATGACAGAAGGTCTTCCCAGATTTGGTTTTTGAAGAGTATATTCTTGAATGGCTTTTCAGGCAAATAACTACTATATCCTTGAAGGTATTAAATATTTTAACTTGTAGATGTAGATGAGTCTTTTGTACTGTTTGTTCTATTTAGACTTAAAAAATGGTATTGCAGGTTCCCTGAATCCTTCCATAACCTGAGCTGCATGTAAATAAAATTACCTGTCCTTATTGAAAACTTTGTGATCCTCAGAACAAGCGTCTGAAAGATACTTTGAAATGAACCTGAAGGCTTGAACATAAATGTCATAGTAATATATACAGTGTAGCAGCATATTTTAAACACCCCCCATTCTTTTTCGGACTAAAACGTAAGAATAAATGTTCTTTTTTAAAATGACTTATTTCAGCTTTACATTTTGAGGGGAAAATGCATCTCTGTAGTACCATGTACAATAAATGCAAAGATTGTGTTAACGCAACATTGGGTTTGTATAGTTACATTCACAAAGATTCAGGTAATGGAAAAGTCAAGGTTCCCACAGCCACGTTTATTCAGTTGTGCTGCACACATGCTGTGTATATTACAATATAGATTTTTACAACAAAAAGAGTATTAAGCTACTGTGAAGGCGGGGGACTGGGGACGCCACTTCTCACCACAAGAACCCCTCCTTGTGACCAGGTGTAGTGCAGCAGCTCTCTCCCCATCTCCCCCTTACAAACAGCCACTTTGGTCCTCCAGTGGTCTGACTCTTCCTGGGACTCAGCTCTTCAGCCAGGTCATGATTTAAGCCCCCCTTTTCCCCCTCCCCCCACACTTTCAGGGTAACAAAAATACATCTAAAAGTCCAGACACATCCTGACACAAAGATCCTTCTAACTCTTCTTAGCCTAACTATTCCTCAACCTCTTCTTTAGACTCAGTCTTCAGCCCCATCCTGGGCTCAATAGTCCTTACATCAGGCTTGTATGCCCTTCTGCCAGCCCAGCCCGGGGACCCTATATTAAGCAGCTAGGTCTGCTCCTTTGGATGCACTGCTGTTTCTCTGGGCCATTTCTCACCTTTCAGCCCCATGTGCTACTTCTGTGCAGCTTGTGCCTAACACAGCCTCTCCTCTGATCTAAAGCCTCTGGCTTCTCCCTGGGTCCCTTAAGTCCTTTGTCTTCTGCCCATTGACCTCTTAGGAATAACTTTCTGTGCCTTGCCCCCTTTCAAGGGCCCACCACAGAATTAATTCCATCCCTGTGGCTTTCTTCAGTCTGCCTTCCCCATCCTCCCTATCGCCTTTCTCCTGGGTTTCTTTACTCTCTCTAATTCCAGAGAGGGGCTGCAGGTAGCATCTGCAGTCACTTTCTTTTTTCTCTTTTTCTTTGTGGCAGAGCAGACTTGACTGGATAATCTATACCTTACATCAGCTATAATTCCTAAGCACTTAGTGGTTTGTATGCTCTTGTTCTGCATTGTCTTTTTCAGGTAATGTAACAACACCTTTTTAATATTACCCCATTTTCCTGATATTTTTACTAAATAACATAGTGTAATTTTTGTTACCTTACGCCGTTTAAATTTCTCAAAAAGTTTTTCCCTTTCTTTATCAAAGCCCTTATGTATCCATAAAAGATGATCAGTTGTTTTTTCTACCATACAGTGTGCACAGTCTATTTTTGTGCTTATTTATTTATTTATTTGGAAAAGATTTTTGTTTAAAGCACAATGGCCAGTTAGTACACTAAACAAAAGCACTTGGTTTTACCTATCAGGGACCTGAAGTATGTTGTTACCCTCAACTCTAGGGCACAATTTAAAAAATCTGCTTCTTTCTTGAGTAGTGTCCCTATGGGTGCTCCACTGTAGGTGTGTCTGCGTCCATGCATTGCTGATCAGAGAACTTCAGTAGCAGTGTCCGTTGGGCCCGCACATGCGCTGTCTCTCCTTGTGCTGTGCCACGAGGCTAGCCAGCACTCTCGGGCTAACCATCTCAGTT
This sequence comes from Emydura macquarii macquarii, assembly GCF_026122565.2. Classification (NCBI taxonomy): domain Eukaryota; kingdom Metazoa; phylum Chordata; order Testudines; family Chelidae; genus Emydura; species Emydura macquarii. The sequence goes on from NW_027130613.1 coordinate 227,259, forward strand.
CCTTTTCAACCACCCCTGACTAGAGACGGAGCCTTAGCTGTCCGTTTGCAAATTAACTCTCTTAGATTTGCACTTTGCTTCCTTTGAAGCCTCTTGTGTTTCTTTTCCTCTTCTCCCTGTTTATTTGGCCATGCCTTTTAAAAAAAAAAAAAAAAAAAAAAAAAAAAAAAAAAAAAGAGAGAAGAGGAAGAAAAGACTCTGTTCTTTTGTCAACCCCTGGTGGTGGGGGACTCACCTGAACAAGGGTATGCTCAGCTCTCTGGGTTTCAAGAAGTGCCTCACTTGTATTGAGGCAATCCTGGTCACAGACAAGCATTCTCTCAGTGCATCCGCTGCCTCAGTAAGGGCCACCTGTAGCAGAAGTGTTTTCTCTGCCAACAACTACGGCCAAGATCTTGCAAGGACAGAGAGCTTTGCCAAAAATCATCTTTATGGAGGCAGCTCTTTGACTACAGCCCTCTGGTGAGCATGAGTCTTCTTCTCAACCTTTGACTTTGAAGGATAGTAGATCAAAGAAATGGGCTGGGGACTCAACAAAAGAGAGTGGACAGCCCCCTCAGTGAGCCCAGGGATAGCCAAAAGCAATCGCCATCTCACTTGGTGTGCACGGCACTGAGATCATAATCCAGCACCCATGCTTGGTGATGGTCAGTATCCGGTACGGTTGATAGGCCTTAGGACCTTTTCGGCATGGGCACCCAATCTTTAGTACTGAGAGACAAGGGCAAACATGCTTAAACTCTCCCGGTACGCAAGTCGATATCAGCATTGTCAGCAATAATGGCACACCCAGCACCGGAGAGACCAGTACAGACGAGGTCTCTGTCTCCACCGGCACTGACACCGGGACGCTCGGTACTGGCAGAATTCCATCAAGCTGGTGATCTAGGCATGACAGAGGCACCCGATTCTCTGCCCCTCAGTACCGAGATCACAGCACCGAGCCATTATTGGGCACGGGGTATCTCCCTGAAATCATGCCATGCCCCTCCTCTATCAAGTGAGGAGTTGAATAGCAAGCCAGAGGGGATTTTATAATATTCCTCCCAAACTCCATATGGGATCAACTACTAACTGGATCTGGGAATGTACCAGCAGATGGCACCACCACCGTCTTGGTACGACTACCCCTGGGCACCTCCACCAAGCCCCATGCCACCACAATGGTTATACTGGGACCCCTGGGCGGGGCACCAGCAGCCTGCTTCATGGGCTTCAAGCATCACCCAACAACCCCTCAGGCATGCTCCCTCGGCCACAGCATCAAGGGCCTCAAAGCCGCAAGAAGGGGATACAGAGGAGGAGATAACACCCAGAGCCATATCCTCCTCTTCCCCAGACGAAGCAGTCATACCTTCACCACCTTCCATGGCAGATGACTTCCCACCTGTTTCAAGAGTTGGTGCAACAAGTAGCAGGCATCTTCCACATATCATTGGAGGACATCAGAGACACACACCATCAGCTCATCAACATCCTCCACTCTTCATCCACCTCGAAAATCACTCTCCCTATCAACAAAGCTATCTTAGACCTGGCTAAGATGGTGTGGCAAACCCCGGCATCAATAGCCCTGACGTGCAAGCAGGCAGACAAGAAATATTATGTCCCCGCAAAGGAATCAGAGTTCCTTTTCTCCCACCCAATTCTATTGTGGTGGATGCTCTAAACTCTTGTGGACGACAACATCATTCCAGGGCAATGCCGTATGGCAGAGACTGGAAGCACCTCAATCTTTTTGGTAGGAAGGTGTATTCCTTAACCCCCTTATAATTTCATATTGCCAATTACCAAGGTCACATTGAAAAATACGTTTACACAAATTACAATAAATTACAAGACTTTATTAATAAACCACTGGAGAGTTTTCAGGATTCCTTTCAGGCCATCAACCAGGAGGGGCAACTGGTGGCAAACACATCGTTGCAGTCGGCTGTTGACAAGGCTACCAGATCCATCTCCGTGGCTGTAGTGATGAGATGCATATCATGGCTGCATCTATCAGCATTCCCAAGATAGGTGCAAACCACATTGGAGGACCTTCCATTCGAGTGTGCCAAGCTCTTCACTGAGAAGACCGACGTCTCTCTCCACTCCTTGAAGGATTCCACGGCCACCCTCAGGTCACTGGGAATCTACACACCAGGGCAAAAGAGATGTTTTAACACCCAATCCCAGCACAGGCCTTATTCGTCTCATTTCCCATCACAGCATCACTATGAGCCCCAAGGGAAAATTCACCAAACGTAAACCTCCTGGTTCTCAATCTTTGTCCCAACCCAAAGCACTTTTGATGGGCAGATCGAGGTACTGCGAAACCATTACCCATTACTACTTGTGACCATGCACCCATTTGGCCACCGTTTGGCAATGTTCTGCAGTGCCTGGGAGTGCATAACATTGGGTCCTAGAGATCATCCGATCCAGATATTCCATTCACTTCACTTCCCTAACTCTTCCACAACGCCCTTCCCTGTCCCTCTTCAGGGACCTTTCTCACAAGAGTTACTACATCAAGAGAGAGATCAAATCCTGTAGTTAAGAGATATAGAACCAGTACCTCAACATCTGCGAGGCAAGGCGTTCTACTCTCGTTACTCCTAATACCAAAAAGAAAGGGAGGTTGGAGACCCATTTTGGACCTCAGAGCTCTCAACAACTTTGTCAAAGCTCAGAAGTTCAAGATGGTCACCTTATCAACGATCATTCCATCACTGCAACAGGGAGACTGGTTTTCAGCCCTCAATCTACAGGATGCCTACTTTCATATTTCCATACTACTGGCTCACAGAGGATCTCTGTTTGCTCTGGGACATGACCACTACCAAAACAGAGTCCTTCCCTTCAGACTTTTTTCAGCCCAAAGAGTATTTTCCAAAGTTCTCTCATTGGTAGCTGCTCGTCTACCCTCACAAGGGATAATGATCTCCCCTTACCTGGACAATTGTCTCCTCAGAGCCCGGTCGCTCCAGGAGGCTCATTGAGCCACCGACACCACAATATACTTGTTCAAACAACTGGGCCTCCAGATCAACACCCAGAAGTTGACCCTCACACAAGTACAATGCCTGGAATTCATAGGGGCTGACCTAGACGTGCTACAAGCTGTAATAGAGTCCCACAGAACAGTACTCTGGAACCACTCTGGGTGAAGCAAGACAGGAATCTAGTGGAGTGGGTCTCCCCTAAAGGCCCCATACACACTGAATCTAGCCTCGGAGCGTTCAGCACCCCTGTTTCTCTGGGAGCTTCCCTCAGTGAGTCCCCCTGGATGGGATGTCTGGGGAGTTCTTACACGCCCCAAAGGGGCCATGGACCCCCCTTGCAGTCAGAAGCGATTCACAGCCAAGTTAGAAACAAAAGTGTTTGTTAGGCCTCAGGAACAGAGTGTAGAAAAGAACTTGTTAGAAGATGACTTAAGAAGTTATAACAACACCCATCTTGGGGAGTGCCAGAGCCCCCGTTCTGGGTTCCCCCACAGGGGACTCACTCTTCTCGCCAGACAGCCCTCCCTCCCCCTTGCCTTTGTCCGTTTTCCCGGGCAAGGAGGTCAGCTGACCATGCCCCTTCTCTCCATCACCCTGCAAGGGGATAGGTCTGGCCATTGTCTGTGCACAGGTAGCTAAAGGCAGCCATACTGCCCTCTAATGGTCACTATAAAGATCACATACCCTTAACCCAACACCTAAATATTTGAATAATACATAGGAGGAACTGAGGCATGCACATTGAGAACATTCCCACTTCATCACACAGGCCAAAGTTTTCCTACCTCAAGACAGGTTCCTACCCCAGGTTTTACTCATAGACCCAGCTCAATGCACCCCTCAAATACCAGCCAGACTCTGCCTCCAATTCCTGGGGCACATGGCAGCAAACATGGCGGTGATACCGCATGCCAGGCTTCACATGCAATACCTCCAACTGTGGGTTCAGTTCAGTTTACAGAACAGGGAACAGTCTGGACAAATCCCTGTCACTATTTACCAGGATCAAAAACTCCTTGGCCTGGTGGAAGAACCCAGCCAATGCGTGGAAAGGGATCCACTTCTTGCAGGCATCACTGTTGTCGCTCCTTACCACCTACGCATCACTTATAGGCTGGAGCGTGTATCTAAACGGCCTTGCAAAACAAGGCAAATGGTCACTTGCGGGAATATCTCTACACATCATTTTCCTCAAACTGAAAGCGGTCAGAAATGCCTGCACCCATTTCTTCCTGAAGGATCACATGGGAAGATCCTAACAGACACCATAGACTGAATATATTATATCAACTGCCAGGGAAGGGCCAGGTCACCCTTCCTATATACAGAAGTGATGAGGCTATTGGAATTACTGCATCTCTCACAACGTCACCTTGTCCACAGCTTACCTCCTAGGCACACAAAAATCGATAGTGGATAAGCTCAGTTGCAAATTCCTCCATGACCACGAGTGGGAGATGCACCCATCAGTACTTCATGGCTTGTTCACATGATGGGGAGCACCATCCATAGATCTGTTCACCATTCACAGAACATGAAGTGTCCATGAAATTGCTCCAGAGCAGGGATGGGACAGCACTCTTTGGGCAATGCGCTCCTCCTCCCCTGGGACAAGGACCTCCCTTTATGCCTTCTCTCCAGTTCCTCTACTGCTGGAAGTCCTGCTAAAGATAATGAGGGACAGAGCGTACATAATCCTGATTGCTCCTACTTGGCCAAGACACACCTGGTTACCCTTACCTGATGCAGTTTGCAATGTGCCCATCGATCTCCCTTCCAACTACTATGCACCTCCACTCACAGGACAAAGGGCGTATCCTACATCTCAACTTACAGATTCTCCACCTCAAAGCATGGCTCCTGCATGGTTCCAGCACCTAGAAAGCTCATGCTTGAAGGAAGTACAAGAGGTTCTATTACACAGTAGAAAGTTCTCCACATGACGCACTTACCTGCAGAAATGGTCCACGTTTAAAATTTGGTGCAAATCCCAAAAAGTCTCTCCAATGTCAGCAACTCTTCCACATATTTTGGAATATGCCCTGACCCTTAAAAATCAGAGTTATCTCTCAGTCCACTTAGCAGCAATCACGGTGTTTCACCAACCCATAGAGAGGTACTCAGTACTATCACCAGAAGGTGTACTATCCAGAAGGGGTATTGCTTGTTCCGACAGGTTAGTGATCCCCCAGAGTCAATAATGAGTCAGTTAGGGAATAAATCAGTTTTATTACAAACACAGAAGTAATATGGATTTTTAACTAGTTATACTCATCTAAACAAACAATTAACTATAAAATATAGACTAATATAAAAGGATATAAAAACAATTAAGCATAAAACATAAACTGATATAAGAAAGTATTAGACAGGCAACTAACTATAAAGACCTAAACTAATATTAAACAAACAGTGGTTCCCTGCCCGGGAATCAAACGCTGGTCTCCCACGTAGCAGACAGGGACACTTACCACTATGCTACACAGACAATTAGTTAATTACAGGGCACAGAAGGGTGGTCACACAGACGTTTAACTATAAGGCACAGAGGCAGAAGCAGTTAACTACAAGACAGAATGCTTTTACACAGACACACAGAGATTTCACACAGACAGTTAACTGCAAGACAGAATGCTTTTACACAGACACGCAGAGATTTCACACAGTTAGTTAACTGCAAGACACAAACGGGCAGTTAAACAGACAACGTAGCTGTAAAATACAGACTGATAGTTAACTCCTCACCAGACTAATATCCACAGCATTATTCGATTCGGCCGGCAAAACACGTTTCACGCTCTGGGGGGACACACGTGAGCGGGAGAGTCAGGGACCAGATGATCAGGCTGGTTTCGATGAGGCTCTCAGCGGGGGCTTGGGAAAGACCCCTCTTTATGGACTAAATGGGACATGAAGGGTTAACTGATTGGTCAAGGAATATGATATGGGCTTCGTGCCAGCACTGGATTGGCCGGGGGACACTTGCAGTTTTCCTGGTTGCTGGGGAGTTTCATCTCCCATGGTCAGTTACATTCCTCATATATGACGTGGGAGCCAAAGGTGCAGCCGATTCCATGGTAACGCCCTCATAACGCCCTCAGGTCGTGGGTTGACTGTTAGCACCGAATGGGTAAGGGGGGGTGAGGGGTGGCCATGTGCAGGAATTCGTCCAGCAACACTGCCCATAGGGATACTACTCGAAGAAGAAGTTATACACCTTGTGCAGTAATGATGGTTCTTCGAGATGTGTGCCCCTATGGATGCTCCATAACCAGCCCTCCTCCCCTCTACTTTGGAGTTCTCAGTTATGACTCTGTGAGAGAGAAGGAACTGAGGAAGTTTAGCCCATGTGCAAGCTGGCTAACCTCATGGCGCAGCATGAGGAGAGAGAGCACGTGTATGGGCCCAACAGATACTATTACCAAAGTTCTCTGATCAGCAACGCAAGGATGCATACACACCTACAGTGGAGCATCCATAAGGGGACACATCTCAAAGAATCATTATTACTGCACAAAGTCAGAACACCCTTTGAGAGGGTCACGATGGACTTGGTGGGACCCCTCCCCAAGAGCGCCGCGGATTTTGGTACATCCTGGTCATGATGGACTATGCAACCCGCTTCCCCAAGGCCATCCTTCTAAGAAACTCCATAGCCCGGACCGTGGCGGCTGAGCTATTAAAAATTTTGCTCAAGTGGGACTCCCACATAAGATCATCTTGGACCAGGGGACCAATTTCACCTCCCATCTACCCCGGGAGGTATGTGGCATTCTGGGCATAAAAAAGTTAGACCTCAGTCTACCACCCCCAGACGGACGGCCTGATGGAAAGATTCAACCAGACGCTGAAGGGGATGCTTTGCAAGTTTTCCCTTGACGAGCTCCACCGATGGGACTAACTGTTTCCCCCTCTCCTCCTGGCCATTCGGGAGGTGCCGCAGGCCTCAACTAACTTCTCCCCTTCGAGTTGTATTGACGATAATCATGGGGCCTGCTCGAGCTCGTAAGGGAAATGTGGGAGCAAGCACCATCCCGGGATCAAGGGTTGCTCCAGTACGTCCTGGTGGTTAACCCAGGCCGGGGAGATTGTCCAGAAGAACCTCAGGGATGCTCAGAGGACTCAGGCGTACACCTACAACTGGGGCACCCGCACCAGGACATTCCAACCCAGGGATCGGGTTCTCGTCCTCCTCCCCACTGAGGAATCTAAACTACTGGCTTGGTGGCAAGGCCCATACGAGGTCACCCGACAGGTAGGCCCCATCAACTACGAGATACATCAACCCCATCGCTGGAAGCCCAGACAAGTCTACCATGTCAACCTCTTGAAACCCTGGCGTGAACAGGAGGCCCTCATGATTACACCCTACCCCCCAGAACTGGAGCTGGGGCCATGACCCCAGGACCCAGGTGATCACCCGGAGCCCATACTTGGCAAAACCCTCACCAAAAGGCAGCTGAAGCAAGCCCGGCATCTCCTGGGGTCCTTCTCCAGAACGTTCACGGCAAGGCCTAGTCGGACCATCCTGGTACACCATCGCATCCAGGCGAACCTGGAGAGGTGGTCTGGGCCCCACCTAGGCCCCTCCTGCGCCACTTGCAAGAGGCCATAGATCAGGAGGTCAAGACGATGCTGGAACTTGGGGTGATTGAGCCCTCGACGAGTGAGTGGCGGAGCTCCATCATCCTGGTCCCCAAGCCGGACAGATCTCGCTCGTTCTGTATTGACTTTCAGATGGTCAGCCTGATTTCTAGGTTCGATGCCTACCCCATGCCTCAGGTCGACGAGCTCCTTGAGCGCCTCAGGAAGGCCCAATACATTTCGACCCTCGATTTAACTAAGGGCTACTGGCAGATCCCCATGGAACTGGGATCCAAAGAAAAAACAGCCTTTGCCATGCCCAAGGGTCTTTATCAATTTACTAGGATGCCCTTCGGATTACACGGGGCCCCCGCAACTTTCCAGAGGCTGATAGACTGACTCCTGCAGCCACATGTAGAGTATGCGGCCACTTACCTGGATGATGTGGTGATCTGCAGCCGCCGCTGGGAGGACCACCTCAACCATGTCGCAGCCGTCCTGAGAGCCCTTCAGGACGCTGGCCTAACCGCGAACCCAAAAAAGTGTCACATCGGGTGGCGGGAGACTACCTACCTCGGCTACACTCTGGGATGAGGAGTGGTCCAACCGCTGGTGAGAGGGCGTTTCAGGCCCTCAAAGACACGCTCTGCAGAGAACCCGTGCAGTATAGCCCAGATTTCAAGCAGGGCTTTATTGTGCAGACAGACACTTCCACTGTGAGACTGGGTGCCGTCCTGTCCCAGGAGATCAACGGGGAGGAGCACTCCGTACTGTATATAAGACAAAATTTGTTCCCCAGGGAGCAACAGTACTTGGTATTCGAGAAAGAGGCACTGGCCATAAAGTGGGCCATGGAGGCCCTGAGGTACTACCTGCTTAGCAGTACCTTTGTGATAGTGACTGACCACGTGGCCCTGAAGTGGCTGCATCAGATGAGGGACGCCAACACCCACCTCATGCGCAGGTATCGGGATCTCCAGCCCTTTGCCTTTACGGGGTACCAGCCCAGACCAGCCCTGGAGACCGGGAGCTGGACTTGAGGGGGGCGTGTAGCCAGGAGGTGTGGCCTCCCTCTGAGATTGATGTAGAGGGAGAGCCAAACTTCCCCTGGGGGTTGGAACCCAGAAAGACAACACCTGACCAGAAGCAGGTAGGCGGGGCTAGGCCTTTAAAAACCCAGCCTGCTCGGTCAATCAGAGGCCAGCGAACGAGGGAGAAGGATGCCTCTCCCTTGGTGCTTAAGCCTAGGGCCATGCCCAACATCCACCCAGAGGAGCTGCCAGATATATCCACGGCATAGGGCCCCACAGATCTGGAGGAGCTGCCTGAACCGTACGACCAGAAGGAAGGAAAGGCCTGCCTGAGCTACCTGCTGCCTGGGACCCGGAGGACTTAGAGGAACTGCCCTCTGCAGAGGACCCCACATGGTTTCCGGATCTACCGCCGATTGACGGTGAGGGACTCTTGGGACTCCCGCACACCTTCTACCCCAGCAACCCGGAGGGAGACGACTAGCCCCAGGTACTCTAGGGAGAGCGTGGGAGGAAGAAGCCCAGGGAAGCCAACTACAGTTCGGCTGAGCTGACACTCGCTATGAGTCAGCGTGTTTCGGCCGGAGCCCTGCTGACCCAGTGACAGGACACCCCGTTACTGACAGGGCCCTGGGCTGGGATGCAGTGGAGACGGGTGGGTTTGCGTCCCCCTCCCCCCATTACTCCCCCCAACCTGGGGTGGATGCCAGCTGAGCGCCAGAACCTGTCCCTTACTGTCTGCCCTGCCCTTACTAAGGACTGGACCATAGACTACTCACCCTGCTAAGGGCTCGAGCTTGTGTGTTGCCTGTCTGCCCTACAGAAGGGCCAGGCCATAGATTGCAGTTCACCCTACCAAGGACTTGAGCCGGTGTGTGTTTGCCGCCTATCCTACCGAAGGGCTGGGCAAGAGATTGCTGACTCGCCTGGTCTAGGGCGCGAGACTGTGTTTGCTTGCCTGCCCTCCCGAGGAGCTAGGCAAGAGACTGCTTCCTCACCCTGCCCGGGGCTCGAGACTGTTTGCTGGCCTGCCCTTCAGGGAGGCTAGGCTATAGACTACTTCCTTGCCCTGCTGAGGGCTGTTTCCCACTGCCGGCCCGTCACTGGCTGAAGGCCGGCTCATAGACTGCAGGCATGCCCCGTGGGGCAAGAGACTATTCCCCCAAAGGAGCGGCCTGAACCAAGGCTCGCCCTGCTGAAGGCTGGAGGCAGCCTCTTAATTCGGACTCCCCAAAGGGCGAAGGCGCCGGGAGGTGTGGCCTCCCTCTGAGATTGATGCAGAGGGAAAGCCACCGACGGCGCCCCCTACGGGGGATCTTCTACAATGCCATTTGTGAGATAATAAGTTTGATAGGTTGAGATTATAAGCATCTCATTCTATACATTTACAGAACTGAAAAGTTCTGGCAGTAGAGTTTATAAGTTCCTTAAAGCAGCAAGTGCATGTGTTAAGTGTATCTGTATTTTCATACGTAGCTGTAGCCTGAACAAAACTGTGTGCTCTGTAGAGTATGTACGGTTCTCAAATGGCCATATCGTTGCTAAACTTTTTTCAAACCAAGCAAAGATATTAGTCCTCAGTGAAAACTGACCATCACAAGGTTCAAATTATAAACTTCAGCTATTTTTATTGTAGCCTCGTTCAAAATGCTGTAGTTGGTTTTGGTTTTTTTTCTCTTCCCAATGGGAAATTAGTTTTGCTCTCATAGCGCGCACACTCCCCTAACTCAAATGTCTGAAAGAATTTTGTTCCAACTTAAAAACAAAAAATCACCTTTGACCGGAGATCAAGTGTAGAAAAAAATCAGCCCACAAGGTGAAAGGTATGTGGCAATGGGACAGTAAGGAGTCTGGTTTTTTGCAAATTTAACTAGAGTGGGTTTGGCCAACATTCTCTATCTATAAGAAATGTCACTTTTAAGTTTCTTATTGTAGACTATGCAAATTTCACCAAGCCATCCAAGTGCATGGATTTGCTGTGTTTCATAAGTGATGCCTTTTGGTCTATGAACAAAGGGTGTAGGGTTTGGGTTTTAAGTATCCCCTTGTTGCCCCTAAACTGATTATTTGTAGAGTGGCACTGATAGTGTCTTTGGGGAAAGTTCACATATTTATTGTCCTTTAATGGAAAATGAGGCACAAAGATTATCAAGATTGAAGAAGTGAGCAATGATTGATGACTAGACTCATTGTGTGGTTTCAAGATGAGCCAATGATACACAGTGATATTTTGTTTCTATAGCTTGATCTGCAAGGAATTATCTTTCTAACTGTCATATTCTCTTTTACAGGTGATCTTAAAGGCCGAGCAGAGATGATTGATTCAAGCATTCGGATTAGAAATGTGACCAGAAAGGATTCTGCGAGATACCGCTGTGAAGTCAGTGCTCCGACTGAACGGGGACAAAATCTGGCAGAGGCTACTATTACTCTCACAGTGTTGGGTAGAAATCTAACTTTGACTCTGGGTTTTTGCTGAGGTCAATCCTAGGGGGGCAGGGTGGTAGTGGGAATTCAGTGTGGATATTTTTCCTCATGCACTCTTTTATTCATAACATTGTTTGCTAAATGACAAAGTGTACGTTCTTTTCTGACATCTCTTTAATGTTTTCACAAACTGCATTTACGTTCTTTCGACCAGTTCTAACAAATAATTAATAATGAGCTAATCAACCATCACAGAATCTTTTCTGAAAGTTTGGCCTATATTTTCAGGCTTGGATTTTCAAATTGGCCTAATGGAGTTAGGCACCCCTCTTTCATTAAGCCAATGAGAGCTGGTGCCTAACTCGCTGAGGCCCCATTGAATTTCCCAACACCAAAGCAACTATAACAGCTTAAAGTGCATTGATAATCACTCTGTTGATAGAATAAATCCAAAATACATACTGTGAAAAGGGCTAGAGCACCAGACTAGACTTTTTCCTAGCTAGCGTCAAATTCTGATTAGGTTACAAATTGAACTCAGAGTTTTTCTCCTTGTCCACTTTACAAAATTGCCCCACAAAAATACCTGCCTCTCTTCCAGAGGGGCCCATGTCTGGACTGGCAGAAATGTTATCTGGACTGATGCACACTGGCACACCTATATGTGGAAGAGGCTTTAATGGATCTTTTTCAACAATTGCCAGTACCAAGCCTGGCTGAAGTTCCTCATAAGCCCTGTATTTGCCAACTTAAAAAAAAAACAAATAAAACACGGTTTGGAGATGTTTCCGCAGTTGGATGGCATCTACAAAGAGAACAATATTATACTAAGTACAAAGCAGAGTGGGTATTTTGTTCATTTTAAATAAAAGCCATAGTTCAGTGGTTCTCAGCCTTTGGTGGTGACTCAACAAATGGTTGAAATACCACACTGTGACGAGAGCAGTTCAAAAATTGTTTCAAATAATTGGAAACAACAAATTATTTCAAGAAAAAATAAAAATAATCCATGGAAAGTTTTGCCTGCCTCCACATCTCCTTGAGCTAACTGCTGTGCTGGCAGGATGGAGATGGGGAGGGGGGCAGTTGAGAAGCAGATCTTTAGATGGTAGTGAGAGGGAGCAGAGCAAGGGAGAGGCAGTAGCAGGTTGAAGGGGCTGGCAGCAAGCAGCTCCTTTCCTTTCCAGTGTCCTAGCAACCCAGGGATTTTGCTGTGCTTTCATTCAGTGGTGTGTGACTCACTGGTCCCTCCTGGGTAACCCCTTTCTTGGCCATGCCGCACTGTCTACCCTATTCATTAATACAGCATGGGGGTTATTTGAATTGTCTTTGATGCCTAAATAAATATTGAAATAGAAATGTGAATGTTAATTTAAAACCTTCAAACTGCCAATAACAAATGTGTTTTCATTGGTCAGTGGCCTCGGCAGCTCCATCATGTGAAGTGCCCAGCTCAGCAATGAGTGGAACGGTAGTGGAACTGAGATGTAAAGAAAATGAAGGGTCTCCTGCTTCTGAGTACAAGTGGTATAGGAATGGCGTTGCTTTAATGGAAAATACAGGATCAGGCAGTGCTAAAATAGGAAACCTTTCTTACACCATGAATAAAAAGACTGGAACATTGGTAAGATCATCTTGTCCAACTCTTTCTTTTGACTTTTGTATGTGAAAGAAGACTAAATGTATTATTCATGTTACTCTATAACCAAAGATCAGGACCCCACTGTGCTAGGCATTGCACAGACAAAAAACAGAAGAAAAAGGTACCTATCCCAAAGAGCTCACAACCCATGCATCAGGCAGGATACAACAGGTGGATGAAATACATGAACTGGATGGGAGTGGATGGAAAGGATGAAATAACAATAACTGATCAGAGTTTTGCAAATAAACCAAAGTTACAGCTTGCCACTTGCATAACCAGTGCCAGCTCAGGCATCGCAGTACAAGTATGTTTTTAAGGAGGGATTTAAAAGAGGATAACATGGCAGCTTTGCAAATTTCCATGGGGAATTATTCCCAGGCATAGAGGGCAACATCGGAGAAGCATATGTTTAGGAAATGTAAAAGTTACTTTCCAGCTGTACTTAGAGGATCCAATCTTGCACCAGTGAAGTTACTGAGAGCAGCAGCCAGGCCCCGAATCGGCATAGGCCTCTTTTCCACAACTACGCACATCTTTTGAAAAGGCTTCTATGGATGCTTTTCAATTATTATTATTAATAAATTTTAGTCCAAGACTTTCCAAAGTGACTAATAATTTTGGACACCTCACTTTTATAGATGATTGGAGTCAGATGCCTTAAAGGAATCTGATTTCCAGAGGGTGGATGATCAGCGCACTTTGAAAATCAGGCCCCTTTAAGATGTTAAACCGAGTACCCAAAATCACTAGTTGCTTCTGAAAATCTTGGCCTTGATTGCATAGTTGTGGCTCTCAGAGAGCAAGCCTAATTTCAAAACCCATTAAAGTCAAAGGAAAGACACCCATTGAGTTTGAGTTTTGGAAAGTCCCCACCTCTTCCGTTCTTGTTATTTCTGTGAAATAGTCTTCAGTTTCAACATATTTCATTTTGTAAAAAAGAAAAAATAATCCATACTTTAAAGAATTAATTATCTAAATGGTATCAGTGTCATCCCCCAACCTCCTAGCTTTAAATCACATGGTGATAGTATTTGACAACTAGAGATGACTGGGAATTTTCTGTCTGAATGATTTTCCAGCAGAAAATGCAGTTTCCACAAAATTGAAATGTTCCACAGGGAAATGTTGAGTTTGCTGAAAAATAATCAATTTTCCATCAGGAAAATCAAAATATTTCATTTTGGGTCAAATTCAATGAAACAAAATAAAACATTTCAATTTCAGTAATGTTGAAATATTTTGATAAAAACATGTTGAAACAAAATGTTTCTGATCAAAAACTTTTTGGAATTTTTGTTCTGTTAAAAAAATTTCAACTTTTCATCCAAATATGGGACAAAAAACAAATGATGAAATATCAGAATTTCCATGTGATGGAAATTCCGAATTTCACTCATCTCTATTGATGACTTTTTAAAATTTAACAGCTATTTAACACAGTTTCAAAAAGGGACACTGGAGAGTATTACTGTGAAGCCTCTAATGGAGTTGGACTTCCTCAAAAATGTTCTGTGAAGCGAATGCAAGTCGGTAAGTGTCAAAAGCAAATAAGGCAAACTAATCTTTAGATGAAAATGACTTTATTATATTACATGTGAGAAGCTAACACAAGGTTTAAATTATACTGTCTTATAGTGTCTTGTTCCTCTGGCAGATTGCCGGAATCAAATTCAATTAGATGATGTTTGTTATTAGTGCTATTTATAAAGACATTTTGGCTGCTTAGATCACTCCTCTCTAAAAAGCAGCAGTAGAGATTACTGTATTTTTCAAAAGATTGGTTAGCTCGGAGTGCTTTAGAATGATCAAAGTGCCCAGATTTCAGAAGATTACAATACATTAAACTCCACAGAACAATAGTATCCATATAAGATATTAATATTTTAGAATGTTTTATGGAGGCTGTAAAGTATGATCCACAAGTCTTGTTTCATAATTATTTTCCTTGAGACATTTTCATGTGAGACTTTAATACAGCAAGTCAGAAAACTATTTATAATCTTTATTTTCTTATCTGGAAAAACAAACAGTAATAAATGTGACATTTATATCTGGGTAAACGGACACTGTCAAGGTTGATAGGCCTAACACTTGTTTTGTTTCCTGCGCCTTATCTTTTTGCAATATCCATGTAACTTGTTAAATGTAGAATTTGTTTTGTAAACAAGTACATCTGTGCTTTTTTGCCTAAAATAAAAAATCTATCCCAGCAGCCCAGCACTCTTGAGTAGCTGCATGCAAAGTAATGGAAAGACATCGGTAAGGAAATATTTCAAGCTTCTAAAAGTTTTAATCAACAGTGAGGGGGAAAATATTTTTAATGGACTCTACAAAATACCTTGGCAGTGATCTTTTAAACAGTGCTCTTCTATATTTTACTCTCTTAAGACTTAGTCTTAGGACTGATATTGAAATCAATAGAAAGACTTTGGATCATGCCTTTAATGCATTCATGTTGTATTTGAATAACTATGTGTTATGGAGGCAGAATTCCTCTATTGGGGAAACATTAATCCAAGTCAGAATTCGGTATCTATTGACACACAAAATAATACATTTTTTGGCCAACATTTTCAAATCTGTGTGCCTACATTTAGGCAATCAAATATATATTTGGGCATCTAAGTAGAAGTGGCCTGATCTTTTTCCCCCCGCCCTAAAAGGTGCACACTTGCAGCTCTCATTGATTATAGTGGGAATGGAGATTGGTTGGCCTGATTTTTCAGTGGTGACACTTCTATTTAGGTGCCCAAATCTCTGGATTAAGGAATCTAATTTTAGGCACCCAAGTTTGAATACTTCAGCCTTGGTGGTTTAGTTTGTAAAAAGCTTTACTTCCACTCATGTCAGAAACCCTTAAGTTATACATATGATTCACCAGCATGAAAATTCTTGGTGCCACAAGTATCACTCTGTGTCAACATTTTCATCAGCTGTTACATTACTACTATTTTAATCAAACTAACTTAAAACAAATCTTCTAGAACAGCTGTTTCCATGTACAGCCTTCAGGATATATTCCCCTTTGACATGTGTAACTTGAATAACACGGGGGGGGTTAGGCCCTCATATAGAGGAGAAAATACCCCCATGTCTCTATCTAGGCTTAAACTTTTTGGATCCTATTAAGAATTTGAGGTGTGTTTAAAAACCTTTGTCGTAACTGAGGTTATTATCTGGAGCAGGGGCGGGGAACCTTTTTTCTGGCAAGGGCCTGATGGTGGCCTGAGTGTCCGCTGCCGAATTCCCCGCCGCCGCCATGAAACCGCGCCGCCGCCAAATTCCCCCCCGCCGCCAGGGCCAGACCAAATGATTTCAGACGTTCCCCACCCCTGATCTGGAGGGTAGTAGAAGTGAATGGAATAAACCTTCTGAGAACCTTTCTGGTTGCTGATAACTTACATGTCACAGTCATTTACATATTGCATTGTATAGTTATCATTGCCACTACTCTCTGGAATTTTTACAGTGGAAAACAGTTACAATGGCACATTTTGGTTTTGGGGATTATTTAACACTGGTTTTATTTTGTTTTCAATTACAGATGACCTTAATATAAGCGGAATCATAGCTGCTGTGGTAGTTGTGGCTCTGGTAATGGCATTATGTGGCCTTGGGGTATTTTATGCACAAAAAAAAGGTTATTTTTCAAGTAAGTCAAGTTAAATCTTGCCTGCCTTATAGACATCAGGAAACTTGCTATGACTAAATGTTTCTACTGACTGTAGAATATACTCCTTTTTCATGTAGGGTCTGATTCTGCACTGTTGAAGCCAGTGGAAGTATTGCATCTGTCTTCAGTACATGTAGGATCTGACCCATAGTTCTTTGTTCTGCCGACTTCTTTTGATCATACCCAATTGATTTTTTTGCAATAGAAAATGAGATGGAAATGGCAGACTACTCACAAATTGCTGCTGAAAGGGAATTTAGGCAAATGCCAAGAGTATAATAAGCTCCACAGACTTCTTTGTTATTCAAAATTAAGATAGTTTTGAAAATATTAGAAAAAAAGTTAAACATTTTCTCTTGCCCACAATTCTGTTTTCCACAAATGTCCATGAACTGAATCTTAGAATTGCTAGCTCTTTCCGGCACAGACAGGTACCTTGAAGAAAATGAACTCTGAACTCAGGGGAGGCAGAGCCCAAATTAAGTAACTGCTTGAGTTCAAAGTCTAGCTGAGGGAAAAAGTTACAAACTCCTTCCCCAAAGCGTGTCATAACAGGGCTAGTGAGGGCCATCGTGGATATGAGAAAAGCCAGACACTCCCTGAAAGACACTAGGTATACATTTATTTATGTCCAGATTCTGCTACATTTACTCATGTTAACTAGTACCATGCCACACAAGTAGTCCCATTTATCTAGCAAGGTACCAATCAACATAAAAGAAGAGCAACGAAATTACACCTATATGTTATATGAAGTAAATATAACACACACACACACACACACACACACACATCTATCAAATATGTGTGCGTGCATATGTACATTAAAGTGACAATAGTGATTTTGGTTTCTAAAATCTGTCTTTTCCAATAAAAAGAAACAATTTAACATACACAAAGTCACATTTATTCTAAGATTAAACAGTACTGAAACTTGCATCCGGATGGAAATGGACTTGCTGTCTCCATTTGCTGGGTTGTAATGAAAGTACATGTCAAGAAAACTGAAGCTTTCATTACATTTCATAATAGCGGGGCAATTTCCCCATGGAATTTACAATAGGGGCTATGGAGTCTAATACAGCGTACCCGCAATGATACAGGAGAATGTCTCAGGATGTGTCTGAAAGAGGATACAAAACTTGTTGGGGGGGGGAGGGGGCCTGCAGATTGCTTTGAGAGCAGATTCACCACAGTAGGTAGCTGAATATTTTCAGAAGTACACTAACTCCCAGAGGGTGGGGGGTTTGGGCAGCTTTCCTGATGGCTTATCCAGACAGACTGCTTCCAAGGTAATCACTTGTTCATCCTCCAGTGAGAAATATGGGTCAGCTGCTACTGTCAGAAATTAAAGGGATGAGAAGGACAAAATTGAAATGTTATCCACAGGAGATATTGCAAAGGACATTTATTAGCCAGGGAAAGTACTGTGTGCTAAATATGTTTTTTCTTTTACTTTTCCAGAAGAAAGCTCTTCTCTGTAAGTATATTACTTTTGAGTAGTTAATTTCATTTGCACTTCTGATGATGTAAGAAATGTGACTCTTGTGCAGGGCTTTCCACATCATTATTATACAGAGGGGTGTTTTGTGTCCTTAAACTTATTTTTAATAGCCCGTTCTGAAATCTTTAGGCTGCTACTTTAGTGGCTGCATTTTCTCACTATGCTTACTAAGCTGCATATTAACACCAAGCCACTTGTAATAAATGAACCAACTAACACGTTTGTTAAATACACAGAGGCAAATTTCCCCTGTGTCCCACCTCTCCCCACCTTTTAGGTATAATTCAGATCCCTAATTCAGCTACAGACCTAAATCTTGCTTGGCCCATTACCAGGCTGTGAATGTGAAGAAACTAGGTAGAAGAACTCTTTACCCAAATCTGGGTGTGAAGATCATTTTGGAAACTTGTCATGAGCCAGGATGAAAATATACACCACAGTCTTGCCCTAAAAGAAGTGTGCTAGTTCTGTGAAATCAGTAACTTTACATACAGTACATACAAGATGATTTTACAAGATAGACTGAGCTACATGCCAACATATGAGACTAACATTGAATCATTAAAGTGGAGGCTGGCATTTCTTCTTAGAAAGTTCAACATTAATATTAATTCACATTCTCAAATGAGGACAATAGCAGGAAAAAGCAAGTAGCTTACTAAAAGAAGATATCACTAGGTACTTCTTAAAAATACTTTCTGATACTTGTTTTATTATGGTCATGAATATAATATATATCATCACTATATGAGTCATAACCAGATATGCATCACATTTTGAAGCCTTAAAATAACAAGCCAGGGAAGCTAGTTTGGCAGTGAATCATTGTGTAAGGATTTTTGTAGTCTACAAGCTTCCCATGGAATGGTCACAGATATTGTAATGAACAGAAGACAGTGATCATGCCCCTAGTATAAAATGGAAAATGTTGCTGTCTGTGCCTCTGAAGAGAAGGAAATTTTATGAAAGAGCTATTTCCATTACACAGTATTTTCATGCTTCCACTACAGATTTTGTTAATTGTGAGCTGTGAAATGGTGGTAACTTTCTGTACTTGATCAAGATATTCTCCTACAGTAATCTGGTTTTAGTCAGATTGGAATGCCTTTCAAAGAGCACACTGCAGGACATTGGCTTTCCTCCTGATACTCAGTGAGCCCCTCAGACTCAATCTTCCCTTCATGTATAGATACTTTTTTGCCAGACTTTGTGAAGCCATCTGCTGTGCCTGTTGATTGCACAGCATTGTTTCTGGTCTTTTACAAAATAAAAGCTAGGATGAAACCAGGATAGTGTGTAGAGTGGACAGATTTGTGTATAAATAAGCTTCTTCAAGAACTAAGGTACAAGCAGAGAAAAATGAAACCATTAATCTGCCTTCTTTGTTTATTATACGAACAGGAAGAAGAGTTCTGACTATAAATATACCCCAAGTGAAAAGGTGAGTGTATTCAGCACTAATCTAGGGCATTTGGGGAAGTTCCTTATTATGAACCAATTAAGCTTCCATTTCTCACGAGTGCCCAATTCATTAGTTCTAAAATGAGAAAAGATTAATAAGTTTCCTATATTTTGAGGACTAGAGATTAGTCTTGGTTCTTTTTGGTTGAAGGGCAGTTCAGGTTTTACTTCTAAGAAAACACTTGGATTAAAAATTAGGAAAATTACAGTTTTAATTAAAGAAACGCCATGAAGTCAAGTCTAATGCTCTACAGAGAATGTGAATTGGAACCATCTTTGCCTTGCCTTATCTTACTATACTCATACTGAAATATTTTACATGTGTACCATGGTATAATAATCTCAGAAATTACAAAATTGTTATTTGATCAATGATCCCTTTTGTTTTTTTTCCTGTGTGTGGAACAAACGACTTCCAAAGCTCAAGTTTGAGATCTATGAGCACAGTTTCTACCACTTTCATTTTCTCTCCCTCTTGCTGTAGAGAGGTGAGGAAGGGAAAGGGACTTGCTGAGGCCTTTTTCCATCCTGTACCCGTCTCTTAGCAGAGACGGAAAGATCAGAAAGGTGAAGCCCTAAAGTGTTGCCTCTTCCCTCCCTCTCACCCCGTCTGGCAGCACTGGAGGGTAAAACAGCAAGCCCCTTACTGTGTGCAGTGCTTGCCAACGAGGTTTGTAGCCATGTAAGGAATTCTGCATGTGACCTAGAATATCTTGATTTTTCTACACTAAACATGCATACACTGCAATAGTCCACTGTGGGCAAGTTAGCCAAAGTGACAGCTCCGGCCATCATCTTAACTGAAAAAACGGAGGCCATTCAAGTATATGTCTGTATGAACTTGTGTGAGTATGAGATAAAGCTGCAGGCATTATCCAGCACGTGGAGCAAACAGGAACTGAACAGAAAAACTTAGAGCAGAGGTTCTCAAATTGTGGTCCATAGAGCACTTACTTGCTGCTGGTCTTTTGAGAGCTGGCTGGTCACAGGGTGTTGGGGGTTCTATCTCCTCCTTATATCTACCTGCTAAATCAAAGTTTAAATCACTTTCCATGTAAAGCAATTGTTGTGGTTAGGCACACATTACACTCTGTGTGAGAGTGTGTGTGTGTGTGTGTGTGTGTGTGTGTGTGTGTGTGTGAGTGAGAGAGAGAGAGAGAGAATCAACGTGGTGTACACTATGAAATGAGATACCCTGTGCTAGAGTAGACCAACTGGCTAGGTTTGCTTAGAGAAATGTTGGATCTGTAATATTAGCTAAGCTTTGTAAAATATGTCAAGAAAACTTAGCAGCACCTGCAAACACTACCTAGTCCATTTTTACCATAAACACCACCATATGCAACTTCCTTTCCCACACAGATGCATTCAGAGGCAGTCCCTCTCTCCTCACACGTACACTTTACATTGCTTTGCTTTACCTCTCCCACTTCACAACTGTTTCTCACACGTCAGGGAACCACAGCACTCACCACCTACCTATTCACTATTCAACAAAATCCTCCCTCCCAACAAAATCACACACTCGATTTATCCATCTCATCTCACCCACCAGTCATCCTTCTACTCCCCCGTCTTAGCTCTTTCCTGCTCCATCAACTTCAGCCATTTACTCCTTCTTCCCTAACCAAACCCAACCCACAATTACTCAGTTCTCTTTAATGTGCCTCATCAATAGTGCCAAAACTAGAGCATATGTCTTAGACATCAGCCCCTGAATCACTGACTGCTCCACTTGCAGTACTACTTCTTGACCCCATGGAGGGGCTGCATATTCTGCTTTTCCCTTGCTGAGGGCATGGAGCAATGGTGCTGCTGGGATCTCTGGCTGGAGGCAGCATATGAAGCTATGTACCTCCTGTTTGCTTCCGTAGGCCTGAGGAGGGGACCAAAGAAGCTGGGGAATGAGAGGAGGTTGCAGGGTGGCAGAGTAGGACTGGCTTTGGGCCTGGCCCTAATTCTTATAGGGGAGAATGGAGATCAGTAGGCAACAAGCCTGACCAGAACAGGAGTGACTCCAAAACACTAGCTAATTAATTTTCCCAGCTCATGGTGGTGGTGGGA
Organism: Emydura macquarii macquarii; assembly: GCF_026122565.2. Taxonomy (NCBI): domain Eukaryota; kingdom Metazoa; phylum Chordata; order Testudines; family Chelidae; genus Emydura; species Emydura macquarii. The sequence goes on from NW_027130613.1 coordinate 248,635, forward strand.
GGGCAAAAATCTTAGCTGATTAAATGCAGCTTCTGCTGTTAAACTGAAGTGAGTGGAGCTCCACCTACAGGTCTAGTTATGAAATAGCAAAAGCAGCTTTCAGAGCCAGAAGATAGCAGTCAGTATTGGTTATACTTAAGGCTGCAAACCACGGAGACTGCTGAATTTCTGGATTCTGTGACCTCTATGACTTCTGCAGCTGGAGCAACCACAAGGCCAGCAGCTCCATCAGCAGCCACTGTGGCTGGTCCCAGGGATCACCTGCACAGCAGTCCTGGGAAGTGTTGGAGCAGCAGCAGTCCCAGGGGCTGTCCTGGAGGCCATTGGAGAACAGTCCCCAGGGACCTTAGAGTAGTGGGCAGCTGGGGCCAGTCAACCCCTGCCGCTGGAGATGAGGCCAGCCTTCGGCACCCTGGGTCCCCCAGAGCAGCAGCGCCCTAGAAGCAGCTAACATTTAGTCAGGGGTATTTATGGAAAAGTTATGGACAGGTCACGAGCCATGAATTTTTGTTTATTGCCTATGACCTATCGATGACTTTTATTAAAAATACCTATGACTAAATCTTAACCTTAGTTACATTTGGCCATCTCAGAAAGCTTCCCTCTGTCCTTAAATCCAAACACCAAGGAACTTAAGCAGTGGTTTTTTTTATTTCCCCCTCTTTTGGTGGTGAAAATTTCTTGGCTTGCCTCCCTCTGCACTGAAATATTGGTAAACTCTAGTTGTGGGGTGCATTCATCATCTGCAGTATAATTGCACATCATCATCAGCTATAATTGGAGTATTTAAAAGGAAAGAAAGACTTATAGCAGCTTTACCTTTTTCTGCCTGATCTTTCATTCCTCCCCGTGGGATACCTTTTGATCTGTAGTAGGTATATCATGTACAAATGGGTTTTGTGGGCTCCACTCCTCAAAGGGAATTGGAACGGCATGCTCACTGAGGAGCCAGACTTTACACTTAGGCCAGAAGTTTATCTGCCTAATATGCTGCAGCTGTGGGAAGGGATTTGGTCTCATTACTAAGATTTCATAGCATTTTTGTTGCTGTATGTTTGATGTTTGCTTCCTCCCTTTTGCCAACCTGGAGACACAAGTGGAGTTCTCCTCATGCTTAAGTGTAATGGATACTAAGTAGGCCATTCTGCTGAAAGTATTTATTTGAACTATAACTTGTCACCTTACCCTTTTCTTTTTTTCATTTAGGATTTCAAGCACACCAAGTCCTTTGTTATTTAGAAGATTTCAACCTCTTTGATAGATTTCAAATGACTACTTGATTATACAAATATCAAAGGGATTTTTTTGAACTCGTGCAAATATTTTGATTTGTTGACATGGCATACACTGGAAACAAAAAGATTGTTGGAATGCCTAGGATCCAATGTGAACCTAACATGGACTGTACAACTGTATTCATATTTTCAAAAAACCATTATTTCTCTAATTTAAGGATTGTTATAAGTAGATAATATAAATCAGTTGTATGAAAGTTTCTTCTAATCCAGTTTATGTACACACACAGCAAGGGGACTCAATACTAAACCAATCCATGCACACAATCTTCATAGATTAGGATTAGAAATTTTTCAGCCACCTCATAGTGGGCCACTCTAACCCAGTGCTTTGTAGTGTCTACATCTAAAAGACAATGGTGAAGGGCTCTAACTTTTGCTGGTTTTGTTTTATTAGTGCTATGACTTTTCTAATCTGTCAGACCATGCAATCCGTGAACAATTACTCTGATACTGTGAAAGTATAAATCTGAGTTATCCTAACTGGGGCTCAGCCTCTCTATAATAGAGAACCTCCAAACAGTGTTATGCTGTAGATCATTTTCATTTGTGGACCCTTAAAAAATTTCAAAGGGAGATGCTTATCCTTTTGGAAATCCTATAGGCTGCAGACCTCAGGTTGAAAACCGCTGTTCTGTGGTAACAACCACCTTTCACGGATCACTTAGTCTGGGGACCCCAGGTTGAAAACCACTGCTGTAGATCAAATGTTAAAGTGTGTAGTTTTTTTCCTAACAGGAAATGTATTTAAGATCTGTGGAAGTTACTTTACAAAAGATAGTATGTGTAAATGTACACAGTGAAGGAAAACAGTGCAGCAAAACTGATGTGGTATCAGTGCCTTGATTTTTCTGTTAAAGTTCAGTATTACAAATAAATGACTCATAGTATCTGATGTACTGTCTATTGTGAACTTGCTTTTGGTTGTCTGCAACTATTAACGTGTTGCCTGGATATGGCACTCGTGTTGAGCAGTCTGCTTTGCAAGAAACTTTTTGCCTGGTGTTGTTGCCTTCACTTACATGTCCCTTTAACTCCAAAAATTGTATTTTCATATTTCAACTCTAAAATGACAGCCATAGTAAGTGGAAGGGGAAATAATTTGTTTAACAAGCATGCTTTAGCTGGAACATGCACTTTGTCTGCCTGCTTAAATTTTTCTTAAACAGTTTCACATGGAGATTAGTTTCAATGAAAAAAAGCATCTACTGGATTCTCACTGACTTCAATGAGAACTTGTCATGATCTAGTTTTGTTACTTATACAAAACTTCATGTGTGCTATGTCCTTTCAAATGCTAATGTGGCAGTGCAAAAATACCACCGTTGCTTTATTTAAGATAGTAAGTAAATACAAAATTAATACAACTGCTACTTGAGGCCTTGAACTGCTTTAATATTAAGACTAATTTCACTATCCCAAACATGTTCTTCTTCTATGCTGCAGATATTTGGACTAATGTGCAAAATTTTTTCAGAGAACCTGTATGAAAATTTTAGGAGCATTTTTAGACTCTGGCCCCAAAATAGATAGATTGGGATTCTAGGATAAGCAGAAACTGGATGTTGCGGCTCAAAGTGAGTAGTGACATTGACATTTGATTCTGTTTCGCACCCTATGGTGATTAATGATAGTTCACCACAATGAGCTATAATTGAGGCTGTCTGGACATTACTGGTTTGTGATCAGTTCATAGCTAACAAAACAAACTACAAGTTTTAAATGAATGCTTACCTTATACAATAATTCTCAAGAGTGTTTAATTAAAGAGCAGTAAAACATTTGGGGCTCTCGCTATATAAATGTAGCTGCTAAACAGTGGGCCACAGGTGCAGGAGTAAGCCAAGACTTGAGAAATTTTTTTTTAATGCCCACTTCTGAGACATTCATTTAAAGAAATCAATCATACTTTTAAATCTTTAAGAGTACGTGTACATTAGTAATATAATTGAGAATGTTGCATTTTGATAGGCACCTGAGTGAAACTTTCTATATAATGTTATAATATTTGCCCTGAAAGGCAGCTTCCTGACAAGAAAGAGCCAATAGGAAAATGATCATAAAACTACCATGGTGGAGAAAGGCAAAGGTTAGGTATATTACTCTACATTTTGGAGTAACGGCAGGTAAGGATGAAACTCTAGACGTTGACCTTACACTACTGTGATATATAAAAGGTGTAAGTCATGTGTTCCTAACAAAGGTGGAATTAGAAAAAAGTTAACGCGTCCGCCTCTGCTACCACAATGAGATGTTACCCAGATTGCACAATGCTCAAACAGTGATCCTGTATGCTACGCGGTTTTACAAGTTTCTTTTCCTTATGATGAGATGCCATTTAGATCAGTCAGCTCAATGTGATCATTTCTCTCAATGTACTTTGAGCAGCAGTAAAATAGGCAATGCTGATAAAGTTGTTCAACCTCAGCTAGTGTTTCTGGTAGGCAGGACTGAACTTGTATAAGATTTTCATATTTTGAGGGGGTCTTCAGAGATTAGAAACTTTTGGACTCGAGGTTTCTGTTTAAAAAAACTAAAGAACAAGATAGCCTCTAGCAGACTGTACTGGTGCTCCAGGCTTGTATATGCCAGTCCATTTCAACTCATGGGTCTTGCACAACTGGAGGATAGTATGTGGCTTAAGCTACAATGTTTGAATTCATGGATATGTCTAAATAGAATTTTACTATTGCAATAATGTAACAGAATGATTACATGCATACAATGCCATATTTTTCATACACTTCTTAGGATATATGGTAATGTTGACTGCCGCCAGATTGATTGAGCAGCACTGAAGACCCATTCAATCAATCCGGAAGTTCCCATGAGCACAGCGTAGTATGGAAGCCACGGTATATAGAAGTTAGGAAGTCAACAGGCGATACACGAGCTAACTTGAGTAGTTTGCCAGTGAAATTCGATGGCAGTCAACAGGCAATATGCAATGTAGACCAAGCCTCAGTGACTGGTGATTAAAATTCAGGGAAGCATAGTCAGTTCCTTTCCAAAGGAAAGCTACTGTATCATTAACTTTAACTGTCTTTTGTACTTGAGTGATCCTTTGATTTTATCTGGATACTGAAATGTCATCTCAGTAAATATTGTTTAAAACACAGAACAAAGACTTTCAAGCACTGCGTAACACTTGGTTTCCAAAAGGGATTTTTATGAATATGGCAGTCGACAAGGATCATGCTCTACTTGTACTGTATTGAGTTCAGAAGTCTGAAACAAGTATTTGAAAGTGAAACCATGCATTACATTACAACTGCTGGCCTATTTAACAACTCCATGAGAAAAGGTGACACCACTGCTTGGAATGCAGACTTCAATCCCATCATTTTTTAGACTCTTCAAAGTTGGGCTCTAGGAGGAAAACACATCATATTACTTTCATGGTAAGATGTTCAAGTTCCAAACACTACCCACACATCAGTCCAGGTTCCAGCAGAATACAAACAATGGGCCAATTTACTACTTTTTAATGATCAGCAGCTAATTCTGCAAACATGCCATAGTAAGACTAAGGGGAGGAAGGCACCAAAGGACAATTTAGCACAAGTTTTATTTTAAAAATTTCTTCGTGTATACGAAATATTTCCTTAGAATTAGCTATCATGTAGCTCATCCTATGTGCATTTGATGTTTACCTACAGCCAAGGTAGCTTACTCACCTAACTAACCTGTACCTAGTATTGAGGTGCTACCCATTTTACCAGCAATAAGAGAAAAATTTCTACCACTGACTCATGTAAAAAACCATAATGAGCAGTAAAATTAAGATATGTGACTTGCATGTAGTGCAAACAGGATAGGTGAATGAGAATAATTAGTTCTTTCCCAGAGAAAAGACTCCATTACAATAGTGTAATTTAAGACAAGGGAATATTAATCCTAAAAGATTTAAAGCAGAAACAGACAATGCCCTATGCTAAAGACATTCAGGTTGGTTTGTCTGTACTAAGAAAATCAGCAGGTAAGAAAGTTACTCACTTGACTGTATGAGGAAGAGAGACTTCAGAAAACAGCAACTCTCAAAGCACTCTCTCATGTAATTAAGGGGAACTCCTGAAATAACTAGTCTGCTGCATCCACCCTTTGCAGTACTTGCCTGCCAAACAGCAGCTAGAATGAAGTTCCACGCAGAGAGGACCTACTCCTGGAGTAGGGAATTCTGGACTTCCTATTCCCTTAGGTCACTGTAAAGTCCATGGAGTGTGGGGGTTGATCAATACTAATGGCAGATGACAGAGCCTTCTGGTGGCTTTGGCAGTGAATTCACTACTCTTCCTCATCCTTTAAAATAGCTATGTGACACTAGTTACAACACCTCTGAGGTTGGTGCCTCTCTGGTGGAATTTTCAGACTGAACCCTCATGGCCTTGGTTTTCTGAAGTGAATTAATGTGCAGATGTCTGTGCCAAGTCATCCAGGTCCCAAGATTGTCAAATGACAGCTCCTAAACAACAACGCTGTGCCACTTTGTGTGCGCCAGCTGCCAATCATCAGCTGTCTGTATACTTGACTATGGCTCATTTCAGGTCTCAGAAATGAAGGGAATGACCAAGTACTTCCTCAACAGCAGGAACAATCATTTCAGGAGCCTGAGGTGACACTGGCTATGAACCTGTGCACACAGCCATCAAGCCTGGATTCAGACAAGCCCAGGGCAAAGCTGACACTTGTTCTTTTCTTGGCCAAGAATTCAGAAATAAGGAAAACCGTGTCTGGTTGCATGCTGAAGCTGATCTCAAGTCAAACAAATCCTTTAATTGCATCATAGGAACGCTTGGCTCTGTTAGTTAAACCATGGGATTCCACAAAATACTGGACTTCAGGAAATTAGCCATGTCTGGGAAGACCATCCAGTTTTCCAGGTAATTAAGGACAGTAGTCCTTCACTACAAACAGCCGCAGTTACTACACCTACTGTTTAGGAAAAACTACAGGAAAGAAGCCAGATCAAAGAGGAGGCTTGGAACTCAGAGTTTTCCAAAGGACCACAGGGATTTCAGGTTACTTTCTTCTGCTTGGATTACCAAGTGGCTTAAAGCACAGAAGCACTTCCTGAGGTTCAGACCACCTGGATCACAGCAAAGTGACTATCTTCCTACATACAAATGATCAGAGAAGTCACCTATAGAACAAAAAAGCAAGGCTTTCTCCATTCAACAGTACATCAGCCATTGCTCTGTTTTCAGTCAGGGGGTCTTAGTGTTTCCTGGCCTGACTACTCTTTGCAGCTTTGTGTGGGTGTGTGTGTGGATGGGAGGGAAGAGAGGTGTGTGGAAGGGAAGGGAGAAAGAAACATTGCAAATTGCTAAACTGTGGTTCTGTCCTCTTTGGGCAAAGAGGGAATCAATTAAATAGTTGAAATCTCACAATATGACCCCTTTGTTTCTTGAGAGGGTAGGGAAAACACACTGGAAGCCTGTGCCTCAATTCCATAGAGAAGATAAGGAAAGATAAAGATCAGTAAGGAAAAGCCCACTCAAAGGAACAAAAAACAAGAATACAAACACAGAAACATATTCCATCTATTTATAGTCAGTCATTGGATGCCTACCCCTTACTATTCAGATTCTTTAGCACATCATGCAGTTATACATTTGTCTTAATTGAAGTTCTGAGATGGTGAAACGTGCAAATGCAGATCTAACAGCAGTTGAACTAGAAGTCTTATCTCTAGAAATACAGTACTGGTAGAGAAATAAAAGCTTCTCCACGTTACATTGTTAATCTCACATACTTCTAAAAACTGCAGTTCAATCTCCATGCTCCCTCAAATCATTGACTTTTTGGTTGAAGACTGTCAAGAAAGCTAGCAATTGTGACAATTTTGTGACAAGGACTATCTGCTAGACTTGGGCCAATTAATAGCCATGTCCACCATTTACCTTTTCAGTCAGTTATCTGCTCAGTGGACTCTGGTGAGCAGTTCAGAGGAGTAAGCATGTAGCAGGAAATGATGAGTTGGAGACGGTTTACATATACTCAAGTAGAGGCTTGCTGCAGGCTGGCAGCTAAATTCACCAAAGATTCCACCTGCACTAAGCATACTCTGCTGCCACAAAGTTCCTATGTGCCACCCAGCTTGCACATGTACCATCCCCAAGAGCAACAGTGTATGCTCTCCCCCAGGACCACAGGGCTGACTGTGATCAGTGACCTGGAGGTAAAAGGCTTATGATGCAAGAATAAATTAACATATAGGCTGGAGACTCACCCTCAAATTTGAATTCTGGAAATTTGGTCAGGTCTCCCCCACCATACAACCGCTGAATTTTGGCAGTTTCTTCAGCCAGGTCTTTCTGGTACTCAGGGCCTGCATCAGCTGGACCACCAGATTTCCTAATGCACAAAATTTCCAAGGAAAGTTTTGATTCCAAACATTTTACCCTGCAGTTTTATCTTTTATGGGCCATGGAGTAAGATAAATGGCTTTCCAATCCCCACCTCAAACAAACAAAGCAATTTAAATGTTTTGAAAAATGAACAGAGGTAGAGAACGTATCAGGAGGTACATTTTTCCTTTCTATCATTTGAAATCAGGTATTTTAGCTTAACTAAAGCTAAAGGAGGGTCTAAAATGGAAAACTGAGAAGCATTTTGCTGCGAATATTAGACATCCTTTAATAGTGTATATTCTGCAACCTATTCATCACACTGAATTTTTTTCCACAATTAGAGATGTACTTCTTAGTCTATAAAACTGCACACAAGAGCAGCTCTACAGACTACTTAATGGAAAATGTTTAATAGCAAAGTGAAGCATCAATTATGGGTGCTATGCCACCCTCTCCTGCACCCCAAACAGCCCCTCTCCCCGTGACCAGGCCACGATCACAACCAGGCTGCTGACTGTCCACTCAGTGGCTGCAGCCACTTCCTCCAGACTGCAACTACCTGGATCTCGCTTCCCATGCTGCTACCTGCAGTCTAGGGAAAATAAGAGCAAGATTCAGACAGCAGCAGCAGCACCACAATTAAGGAAGAGGCTGGCAAGCAGACAGTCAGCAGCCTGGTAGTAATCGTGAGCCAGTTGTAGGGAGAGGAGCCATCTGGGGCTGCAGGTGAAGGCAGGGCTGGAAGAGTCATAGCTGGATAGGAGGGCCTGGATGGAAAGCCAAGCTGGAATCAGTTAGTGGGTCTCCTTAGTAAAAAGTTTGGGAATCACTGTTGTAGAACACACTATAGAAGCAGCAGAATCAGTACACTGATAAATTTGAGAGATTTTGCACAAAATATTAGCACTAGAGCATGTATTGAATGGGTTTATTCACAAACTAGGAAAATATAATTAAATCTAAAAACAGTCCAAAGTCTATTGCCAATGAGATTCTAACCAGTTAGTTAGCTTTTTTGCTTGACTAAAACCAGCCCTCCTTTAAACATACTGAGTGTCTCTTATACCCATAAACAGCTTTTACTCTGCTAAATACTTCTAATGAAATAGGAAGTTTTTGTTTAAGATAATTTTCTGTTAACACAAATTCTTCCAGCTGATAACAGATGAATAACAGTTTCTTGATATGTGAGTACCTGGATGGAGACACTTAAACCCCAGAGATTCTCTCAAAATACTGATATTCAAATTTAAGATTTTATTTTTGTATTATATGATTTTATGGCCCACTATTTCTAGGTGAATTTATTCAATTCTTGCATTTTGTTTTTGGAAAGAATAAACGTAATTATTTCAGAAGATCAGTAAAAAAGGAAAAGCATTCAATATTTGCAAAGGTCCCTGTTATCTGTTCACATTTTTGCATAACTAAGCCAACACTCAAAGTTTTATGGCTACTGTTTCAATACTCTCTGACCCTCGTATATAGCTATATAAAAGTAGTAATATCGACAAAGTCAATAACTAATAACAAACATAAGAACTAGTAAATACTTAAGTCTGAACTTTCTTTCTATTGAAGTGTTCTAGATACATTTTTCTTGCAAAGTATGCATGAGTAAGTATTAATCCTCAAGGGGAAAACTACATTTCTTCCCTATCATTTCTTCATGTTATTCTAACACTTCATGAAAATTTATTTTCATAGCATTCCTCAGTGAATCACAGATAAACCCTTCAACACCTGGAGCTGCAGTTGCAAAGTAAGGAGTTATTTCCTAGCCCCCACCTTCCTCCAGGTTTCAGAAGTGACTAAAATTTGTGCTAAGATCAGGTCTCTGGACCTTTCCACTCAGAAGCTAACAGGCTCTGCACTCAAGAGCTTAATTATAAGAGGATATAATCCCCTATTAATGTTTGCTAAAAGTTTCATATTAAATCCATATATACTGAATTACATTTATTGCATTGCAATAACTTACTGGCTCTTTGTGTTGTATTCTCTGATCTTGTCTATAAAGAGCTTCTGAACTGGATCAAGTTCCTTCACCTTATTAAACACTATAGCAGAAAGGCCAATGTTCCTACGCAAGTGTATTGAGACGGCAGAGCGAAAAATGGAGGAAAACCTGAATAGCTGTTGGAGAATCATGATGAACTTGCAGAAAGTTTCAGCTATAAACAAACAGAATACACTAAGTTAGAGGTTTCTTGCAGTTTTTCTGTACTTTACATTTGTAGAAAGAAAAAGTGTAGATCAGTTAAAAATGTCATCAGTACTAACTACAGCAGAAACAGGGAGAAATAGTCCAACATTTTTAAATGAAAGAGTGGCAATTTAATTATGCTCATGAAATATCTTTTTGATAGAATGTATCCTCATTTTACCTATAAACCTTATTTCTTCAACATTAAAATGAACTGTCTGAATGCAGAAGTATAATAAAACAAAACGTTTTTAAAAAAATGAACGGAACATTCAAAGATACCTACATTGAAGCATTCATTTGGCATAGGACATACTAATTCAGACACAAAAATCAAGCTGATTAGAGTCTGCATTCTCAATGAAAACCACTAACCATAAAAAAGACAACAGGCATGAAAAATAAGCTAGCAATTAGGTATTATTTGTTTAAATAAAAATACTGTGCTTTTCTAAGTCACAAATGTGTGGTCTTTAACCTTGTCCTTTAGCCTTTAAACAATGTCCCTTTTAAGAAAAGCTGACAATAGCGACTCACATATACCTAGATCATATGCATCGGACCACAAACCAGGTTGTTTTTTAAGTCAGATACTGACTTCGTAATAAAAGGGAAACGTTTCCAATGACAGTCTCAACTCTCTTAAAGTTAAGAGGCGGAGTTTGCAGGGAAAGCACTGCAGAAGTTTCATACGTAGCCCAATAATGTAACTACTCCCCAGTCCCGCACCCCGCCCGGATACGGGCTCCCCACGGGCCGCTGCCTAGCCCCAGCCCCAGCCCGGTTTAAAGCGGAGCACGTTGCACGGCACGAGCCGGGACAGCGCCCATCGCCCAGCCGAGTTACCCCGGGCCACTGTGGACCAGCTGCCAACAGGGGGGAAACGAGGAGCAGGCCAAGGCAGCCCCACCCCGGAGACTGGGAGACTCGGGGAAGGGCTGGGGCGGGCGGTGGGGCCTGAAGCCGGGGCGAGGCCGCTCTGCCAGTCGCGGAGCCAGGGCACGGGCCAGGTCCGGCCCCAGGGAATTTCGTGCCTCCGCCGCTCCCTGCCTGGCCCCAGCTCTCGGCCCCCCACCCCGACCCAGCGGCAGCCGCGGCGCGTTACAGGGAGATGGTGGCAGCGGCGGCTCCGGGTGGCGGCGGCTCCAGTCACCTTGGGGAGAGGGTCACGGCGGCGGCACCGAGCGAGCCCCGCGCGCGTTGCACCCTGGGACGCCCCAGCGGCAGAGAACTCTGGGAACTGCGCTCCTCGCGTGCCCGCCCCGCCCCGCCCCGCCCCCGCGGGTAACATGGTCAGTCCCCACCACCAGCGAATAAGCACCTAAGTCGGCCGCGCGCCGCCAGAACAACAATCCCGCACAAGCAGCACCACCGCCGCCACGCCCCCACAGCCCAGCCACTCACTACCGGAAACGCGGTGACCTACTTGTGGGTCAGGGAAGACTAAATCATTAATCCGGCCGTTAAGTCACAGCGAAGCCCCGCCCCCTGAGCCCGCCGATTGGCGGGTGGAAGGTGGCGCCCTGGGGGATGCCGGGAGTTGTAGTCCTTGCACCTGTCTGACCGGGGGGGGGGTGATTGTCTTCGCGCTCCCTCCTCGTTCTTCGGCCCTGCACAGGCCTGGCCGCCCAATTCCGAGCGCGTTCCGCTCACCTCAGCGCTGCGCTCGGGAGGCGGCGTGAGGACCCTGCGGAGCCTCTAGAGCCGCCGCCAGCGGGGCGCGGTGAAGTAGTGTGCGGGCCGCGCCGGTCGGGGGTTTCAGCGGCGGGTGAGTGCGGCGGGCCCGGGCTCCGGGGCCCCGGGGGAGGGGCGGGAAACGCCGCGCTCCGTATCCGGGGGCGGGGGGCTCGGGCCTGGCTGCGGCTCGTGTTTTGTTTCCGTTTCTCCCCGGCGCAGCGAGTCTCATTTCCGTTTCGGGTTCAAACAACAAGGAGGGAGGCGCCGCGGCGGGGGTGAGGGGCCGGGAGCCGCCTCCCCTCGCGGGCTCTGTGCAGTCCCGGGGGGTGGGGGGTGAGAGAGTTTAGCTTCCCGAGGCCGCAAGCCCCGTCACATGGCGGCCTCCGGCCTGTTGCTCCCAGTCCCAGCGCATTGCCCGGGAAACCCGCCCGCGTTGTCCCCCGCTCCTCCCTGCCAGGCATCGGGAGGCCTGGCTACTGCCACCGCTACCGGGCCTGGTTGGCGGGCCTGCTCCTATCCGAGGGGGGAACCATTGTCCAGTCCCCAACCCCAGCCATCGTTGGCTCCCAGCTACGGCAAAGGGCTGCCCGCCGTCTGGCAATGGATGAACGTGCTCGGACCCCGTCCCCAAATCCTCCCGGCGCTGTGTTAGTTCCGTCATAAAGCGAAGACTGTGGAGATGGATGGCCCGTGATTGTTGTTGGCCTGGGCACAACATACGCAATATTCCTCTTTTCGACTGAGCTGAATCTCGTAGTTCTGCTTATCTGTTAGTTGGGACATTCTCGTAACGTTTTTTGTGCAGACCGCAGTTACAAATGAATCATAAGATCAGAAAAAAAAATGCAAAATGTTTCTTGGTTTCTATTTAGCTTGATTCTTGTGTGCATTACCCAATACTTTGACTTATAGTTAATTCCAGTGATATACACTATATAGTCTCCTTTTCCCATTCACACTTGATTTTGTGTGCCATGCACTACAGTAGTGGGAGAAGAAAATACTTTAAAACACCGTAAAATATGACTGCAAGACCACAAAAATTGGCCCAGACAGTCAAAGACAGAATGTTAACTAAAAGTTTGGCTGGATTTCTGTTTGACTCTACCCCTTTCACATTCTGCGGTTTCCAGTCTATGTAAGTATTTTAACTTTAACATCATGCCAGAGAGTCACTGCATATAGGGAATCAACTGGTTACCTTCTTTGCTCACAGTTCATAGACACAGAAAACCTTCACACTAGTGTGTTTCACAATTACTTGTTTTTATTGTTATTCCAATAGCACTAAGAGGCTCTAGTTATGATTGGAGCACTTGTTCAGCATTTGTTCTGATTTTTATTACTATAAACAAAAGAGCACCTAATGCTAAACTCTGGGCATCCTTGACAGTTTCTTAAAATACATTTCATAACACAAACTCTCCAGCAATTACCTCCAGATCACAATAACCTGGCTGCAGCCTTCTGTAATATCCTTCTCCCCTGAACAGAATTACTGGTCATCCTCCTATACAGCATAGCCCATTTCCTAACTCTTCATGTTCTGTGGAGAAAGAGCTAAGCCTTGAAGTGTGTCCTAAAGATTAACTAAGCCGTTACAGAATGCCCTGCTAGCAGCCTCCTCTCTCTTGTATGGGTGAGGAGCCTCTACTTTGTTCAACTGTGGCATTATCTTATAGTGACAGAGGAAGTCTCTTGGATACCTCAGTCCCAGGCCATTTAGGGTTTTATAGGTTAAAAAAACCTTAAAATGAAAAAGCCAGTAGGCTATGATCTATACAATTCAGGTTTGAGTTCAGATTTGAGGTGCTCACAAAAAGAAATGCTACTTAACAAGCAGGCTGCTGAATTCTGCAGCTGCTAGGTGGATTTAAGGCAAAGATACTCACCCCAAAGAGCTTAATAAATATACTCTATCATCTGCAGTGCTCTTTAAGATCAGTTCCAATATATTTTATTTATCCTTGTAACTTTCAGAAATGTTCCGTTTTAGGAAACGAATTAAAGTTTTATTTTCTTTGGCTATTAATCAAATGCTGTCCTTCTCTCTTTGGAGGAAGATGAAAATAAATAAGAAACACTGCCCAAAAAAATAGTTTGACACTAACATACTGCACGAATTAGGTGACTATACCAGATGCATTTTCATCTACATGCACTGATTATTGCACTAGATGAGCAGTAATGAGACTGCAGATGGAAAATCTTCTGTTTATTAGGTGTTTTGCAGATGAATGCTGAATACATTCACCAGTAAGGGGCAATGTAATTTAAAAAAATAGTGGAAATGATACCACATATTTAGTACATTGTAATTTTAGAAAAAGTTTTATAGCTGTCAACAGCTCTCATAGTCCTTCAGAAGATAGTATGTAATATAAATGGGACAGAAAAATCTCTCAAGTATTTCTAAAACAATCTGAAATTTAAATGTTACCCAATAAAAAGTTAACATGGCCAGTTCATACAGCATCCAATAAGTACAGAAGCCTCCAAAGGAAGAGAACAAAAGCTAACTTAGGATGTATGATCTCTGCACCCATGTTTGTTTAAATTGCTGAATTTGCCCCTTCCCTGGAAAAAACAAAATCACCAACGTACTACTTCTGTTTGCCAGTAGTTGTGAAGCTAGCTTTGTGATCAGGGTTTCTAGCCGAACATGTTCTTGGTAAAAAGTATATGAATTAGAAAATTATTTTTATGTGAAACTGTAGTTCTCAAATTTTGCTTACCTATAATTCATGAAACGACTTTAACAATTTTTCTGTTGCAGGCCTGTTTTTGAGACTTTTTAGCCATGACTAAAAGAGATGCAGAGGAGCTGATAGAAATAGAAATTGATGGGACTGAGAAACAGGAGTGCACTGAAGAAAGGTATGTGTTTATGATCAGTCTTGCTACTTATGTCACTTGGGCTGAAAATAGCTTACAGTTTTTATCATATTTAGTATTTAGGTCCTGCTCCTACATAATCAGTCTGTCTTTTCATTGTATTCAGTGGGAAGAAGACTGAGCTCTTATTTAAGAACGTAAGAATGAGCGTACTGGGTCAGACCAATGGTCCCTTTAGCCCAGTATACTGTCTTCTGACAGAAACCAATGCCATTTGCTTCATAGGGAACGAACAGAACAAGGCAAATAACTTTCTTAATGGTTCCTAACATTCTGTTGTTTTTTGTCTACTGCTGAACATTGAGCAGATGTTTTCGAAGAACTATTCACTATAACTCCAAGATCTCGTTCTTGAGTGGTAACAGCTAATATAGATCCCATCATTTTGTATGTATAGTTGGGGTTATGTTTTCAAATGTTATCACTTTGTATTTATCAACATTGAATTCCATTGCCATTTTGTTGCCCAGTCACCCAGTTTTGTGAGATCCCTTTGTAACTCTTCTCAGTTAGCTTTGGACTTGCCTATCTTGTTAATTATGTGGTGTCTGCAAACTTTGACTCCTCACTATTTACCCATTATTCCAGGTCATTTATGAATATGTTGAACAGCATTGATCCCAGTATAGATCCTTGGTGGACTCCGCTATTTACCTCTCTCCACTGTGAAAACTGATAATTTATTCCTACCCTTTGTTTCCTATCTTTTAACCAGTTACTGATCTATGAGAGAATCTTCCCTCTTATCTCATGACTGTTTACTTTGCTTAAGAAAACAAGGTGAGGGACCTTCTCAAAGGTTTTCTGAAAGTCCAGATACACAATATCCACTGGATCACCCTTGTCCACATGTTTGTTGACACCTCAAAGGATTCTAATAGATTGGTGAGACGTGATTTCCCTTTATCAAAACCATATTGACTCTTCCTCAACATATTGTGTTCATCCGTGTGTCTGATGATTCTGTTTTTTAATTATAGTTTCAACCAATTTGCCAGTTACTGAAGTTGGGTTTACCAGCTTGTAATTGTGAGGATTGCGTATGAGCCTTTTTAAAAAATAGATGTTGCATTAACTATCCTGCAATCGTCTGGTACAGAGGCTGATTTAAATGATAAAACTACTAACTGTAGTATGTAACCTATTCTTTCGTATATGAGTTCCTTCAGAGTTCTTGAGTGAATACCATCTGATCCTGGTAACTTATTACTGTTTAATTTATCCCCAAACCACCTCTACTGTTGGTACAATCTGGGAGAGTTCCTCAGATTTGTTTCCTAAAAAAAATGGCTCGGGTGTGGGACTCTCTCTCACATCCTCTGCCATGAAGACAGTTGCAAAGAATTCATTTACCTTCTCTGCAATGGCCCTGTCTTTCTTGAGTGCTCCTTTAGCACCTCAGTCCCTCAGGGTCTCCACTGATTGCTTGGCAGGCTTCCTGCTTCTGATGTACTGAAAAATATTTTGCTATTAGCTTTTGTCTTGCTAGTTGCTCTTCAAATTTTTTTGGCCTGCATAATTATGGTTTTACATTTGACTTGCCAGAATTTATGCCCCTTTTTGTTTTCCTCAGTAGGATTTGACTTTCAATTGTTAAAGGATGTCTTTTTGTCTCTAACCACCTCCTTTACTCTGTTAGGCATGGTTGCATTTTTTGATCCTCTTACTTTTGTTCTTTTGAGATGGGGAAAGAGGTCATACATTTAGTTTGAGCCTCTGTTGAGGTGTTTTTAAAGAGTTTCCAGGCAGTTTGCAGGCATTTCACTCATGACTGTTTCTTTTTAATTTCCATTTAACTAGCTTCCTCATATTTGCATATTTCCTCTTTTTGAAGTTAAATGCTGCTATGGTGGGTTTCTTTAGTATTTTTCCCTGTACAAGGTTGTTGAATTTAATTACATTATGCTCGCTATTGCTGAGTAGTTTAGCTACATTCACTTCTTGGGCTCAGATCCTGTACGCCACTTAGGACTAAATCAAGAATTGCCTCTCCCTTTGTAGGTTCCAGGGTTAGCTGCTCCAAGAATCAGTCATTAATGGTGTGTAGAAATTTTAGCTCTGTATCTCAACCTGAGGTGACATGTACCCAATCAATATGAGGATAGTTGAAGGCCCTCATTATTATTGAGTTTTCTGTTTTTGTAGCCTCTCTAATCTCCCTGAGCATTTTAGTTACTGTCACCACTCTGGTCAGGTGGTTGGTAGTATATTCCTACTGCTATACTTCTATTATTTAAGGATGGAATTTCTAACCATAGAGGTTTAGTGCTTTTGACCTGGATATAGGAAAATCGGACTGCATGAAAAAAATATTATATAATTTATTTTACTATGCAGAAAGGAAGCCATAACACAGTAGATGTAACTTACTTAGTACCCAATGTATCCTGTTGTTAGTTGTGACTGCCACTTCTGATCTTCTCACCACATTATGTAAATATTCTTTCTGTCTTAGAATTTCTTCCTTAAGCTCATTTACTCTTTGCTTAACTAAATGATTGTCACCTTAAAACAAACTTACTGTAGAAATGGAAATCACTTTTAGAACTGAACAAATCATGAAGCAGCAATTCAGACTTCCATATACTGCTACAGTGTATGATGGGTCTGTACTGCTTGTGATTTCTCAGTCATTTTTTTCTTTCTCTGATACTTTCTCCCTGGTTCTATAAGTTGATTCTCTTCCTTTCCTTTTTCACTTCACTCCCACTTCCTTGACAACTCCCCAGGAGCGAGTTTGTGAAGTCTGCAGCATGTGTACAGCTGTTAAGTCAGTATGTCCTTCTCTAGCTGCCATTCCCAACTGCTATAGAAACTTCTGGTTCCTACCTTCCACTGTCAGCATGCCATCACTTTTCCCATCAAAGGGATGTAACCCAAAGAAGTTTGTGACTAGAACAGTAAGGGAAGATAATCAGATCCATGATGTTAACAACAAAGCCACCATTGCTGCAAATACCAGAGATTAAAAGTCTTTAGCTCTACATGTTACCTTAATTTTCTGTCCAAATCTGCTCCTACTGCCTAATTAAAAAAATGTGGCTGTTACCTACGCTTGAAGAGCTTCCTTCAGGTATTAGCCACTTCGTATTGGAGAAAAACATCACTGGACAACATAAGTCTAGCCTCTAAGTCTGATTTCCTACTTATGTATTTTTAACAAATTGAGTACATGCCTATATTTTGTATGCCCCCTCTGTGCATAAGCTCAAGGTTGGATGTAGGATAGGAACCCCAAACAACTTATTGAGATGTCGAAGAGCCTGTGTCAACAAAGTTTTACTAGTAGGTGACAAAACCAAGCTCAATCTTCAGGTTTCTCCTTGTAGGATGCAAAGTCCTATATCCTTTTATATTGGCTGCAGTGTACATGGAGTTTGACCCATTCTTAATATGAAAACTTTGATTAATACAAAAATGGAAACATAGAATGAAATTTTTCTACCTGCTCCATACTATAACCATTTTCTTTCCATCACTGAATAATGTTCTTAGACAGGTGACTGTTTTATCCGGCTCTCTGTCCTTTCTATATGCTGGCCTTTAGACTTGCACCAGGAAGAGACTAGATACCTACTCCGCTCTGGAAGTCATGGGTGCAAGTGAGTCACTGCAGTGCTCTGTATAAATGCCTGAATGCTATTGCACTGAAGCCCATTTATCCTTCCTGGGACTAATTATTCCCTCATCAATTTCTTGGAGATTCAGAAGGAGAAAAAATTATTTAAAAGATGAAAGCAATTCATCCCCTTCCCTGGTTCCAGGTGATGCTGGAGTCGCTCTTACCTGCCGGGTGGATTTCTCTGCTCTTTCTGTTTCCCTAGTCTGTTAGTTTCTTCCCTTTCTCCAATTCACCATCACTCCCCTGGAGCCGTATTGCTGTTGTGCTCTGCCCAGCTCCTGTTAATACTTCATCTCCTCGCTCTCCCGTGACCAGGAGGAGTTGGGGGAGGAGGGAGAGGTTCCACCTTCTCTTTATTTTCCAACTGCAATGGAACCTTCTGATTCCAGCATTCCATCCCTTTTCAGTTTAAAGGGACGTCACCAAAGCATTCTGCTTGCTCTTGTGCGTGGGGTAGAGAGAAGGAATCTGGCTGCGGGCATATATTTTCATTACGTTAACAGCAGTGTCACTATTGCAACAAATACCCGAGTTTATTAATATTATGCAGGAGTTCCCAAAAGGGCTTTGAAAGTCAAACATGTTGCTAATCATTTTGAATTGTCACGTAATTATTTAGTCCTGGGTAACCGTTGATTATGCATCCTAGTAATGATCTATTTACCTGGATGGCCCAGACTTTGGATATAATGAAATAGATATTTTATCATAATGTAATAGCCATTAACTCTGATTCATGGAATCCAAGGACAATCCATGGAATCCAAGGAAAAATGTGTATTTATGTGGACTTTTATTTGTGGCTGATCATAGTGCCATCTACACAAACAACTTGTTTTAAGAAGGATTTTGTGTTGTGTTTATTACTAATAAAATAACAGTATTTTATATCAGAATTATGTTTGTTTTGTGATAAAATCTGAATTTTATGAAGAAAGTGAAATGTTGATGGGTGCAATATCATATTTATTTTATCATTATAACTATCTCACTACTTTCCTTTTAAGTGCTTGAGTTTAGTAAATGATCTCTAGAGAGAGAATCCTTAACTGGGTTTTTGAACAAGATGATTTTTTGGCATTTTAGTGTCTTGACTTTTTGCCTTTCCCCCCCTAAATCTGTTCTTTTCTTTTTGTTTGTGTGGAAATATACATACAAAGGTTTTTTAAAAATCAAATAAAACGATATGTTGAGCTGTGTGTAGATGCAGGTATCTGCCTACACAGAGCACCTTGCAGGATGTGTCCTGTGTTACCCCATCTGAAAAATGTGGGTATTTCCAAACGCATTACCTGGTTTCTGTACATTTATCTAGTTCTTTGTCATTTGTTAATCTTAAAAGATATAGAAGTGAACAAGCATTATCCTCATTTTACAATTGTTCTAACTAATTAGAGATTTGGGGAAAAAAATTAAGTCAGTGAATTGTGTTGTCTTAGTATTTCTGAGATCAGGATTCTGCTCCCATCTTTGCCCCAAACCTTCTACTTAACTGTTGACAAGTCACTTAAATTCTGGTCACTTAAATTCAGTTAGTTATGGTATTTGGAGACCTTTGGAGAGTGCAGGAAGTAGCCATTTCTATCTCTTTTGACTTTCTTACATAATTATTTTTAGTCATCATGTTTGGTTTGATTTGGTTTTCATTTTTCATTTTTACTGGCAAATTTCTTGTTTTAAAAAATGGCAGATTTTAAAACATTTTACTGTTTTTGCCACTGATTGCTGCCTCTTGCACTTGCCAATTTTAATATGTTTCATATTTTAATTGTAATGGGATATAATTGGGCAAACAAAACAACGTAGACATTGGGTAATGGGCAGCATTTTTTGTAAAAAGCCTTTTTCAATTCTTACAATCTCAAAAAGCACTTATTCAGAAACATTGCAGTTTCTATTTACAAAATAGCACTTAGTTATTAAGATTAACTATTAAGATATAAATAGTTTAAAAAACTGCTTCATTACAATTTTTTAAAATTAAAAAATAGCTGGTGCTCAGTTTTAAGAAATAGCAACAAACTGTTTGAGATGGGATACAGATGTAAGACAAGTCCAAACTTGCAAATCAGAGTGTCTTTTTTAAATTACTTGTAATTCAAACTACTCACACAGATCGCTGGATTTAAATTAAATTCAACCACTTGGGAAAAGAGACATGGGTGGCATTGAGTAAAACATTTGCTCACCCCACCTTCTCACTAGGCTTCAGAGCCAGAGCTCCAGCTCCAGCCCCAGCCCCAACTTCAAAGGCTGTCTACAGCTGTTTTTAGAGCACTACCCTGAGTGCTGCAAGCCCCTCTGTTGATCTGGGCTGGGAGGTTTGCTGCTGCAGGCTGTGTATACATATTTTAAGTGGGGTTTTCAATAAACTATTAACATTTCTGGCGTCAACATTCACTTTTGCATAGCTAATCTCCAATTTTTTTTAACTAGCTATGGCTTTTATTACTATAGGAAAAAACACAGCTAGGGCATTTTCAAAGCTGTTTTGTTTAACATCCAGCTAATGCTCCTTTCTCTCATCCATTGGTGTTTAAGCATCGTTGAGCAGACGTATACCACAGCAGAATTTGTGAGTCAGGCTATTGACATCAATGAACCAATTGGAAATCTTAAGAAGTTGTTGGAACCAAGACTTCAGTGTTCCTTGGATGCACATGAAATCTGCCTGCAAGATATCCAGGTAAATCAAGGAGTGGTGGAAAACTACTTTTGAGGGTTCAAATTGTGCTTTGAGAATAGTTCTGTATATTCAGTCCTTTCCATCCATTCTGTTTGTATAGGGAATCTCAGTCATCAATTTGTTTAAATTGGTTACAGTTAAGAGTCTAATCTTTCAAATGTCAGCCTCATCAACTGTTTAATCTGTACACATTAATTACTATGTTCCAGAGGGGTAGCCGAGCTAGTCTGTATACAGCAAAAACAACGAGAAACCTGTAGCACTTTAAAGACTAACAAATTTAATTTCTGCAGGCATAAGCTTTCGTGGGCTGTGAAATGGGTTGCAGCCCACGAAAGCTTATGCCTGCAGAAATTAAATTTGTTAGTCTTTAAAGTGCTACAGGTTTCTTGTTTTTATTAATTACTAATTTACTGCAAATAAAACTGGAAAACTTCCAAAGTTTATGTCAGAAATGTATATCAGTAGGAGAATCTCATATCAGTTTTTTTTTGGGGGGGGGGGGGGGGAACTAAGCATTAGAATTTTGAAAGTACGGATCATATCTTGAAACATAATTGTTGGTATATCTTAGGTCAAGTGGCTTGACTGTTCCCTTAAACTCTTTCCACTTGCCGGTGCCTGAGAGTTGCACTTTCAGATTTTCTGAATTTAGAAGCCAGTAGAGCTTTTCACAGCATTGTTTTATGTTTTCTGGTGTTTACAGGCCTAGTTGTAAAGATTGTTCTGCAGTTATACAAAAACATATTATGATTTTTTTTAATGTATGTTTTTTAAATAAATGGTTATGGTAGTGTTTCCTGGATGATGATTTTTGAAATTCAATACAATTTGATTTAGTTACTTTTATAAAATTTAAATGATACAGCCATTAAATAAAGACTTGGCAACCTTTCTAATTTCTTTCCACTCTTGTTAATACATAAAGGTTCTTTAGAGTTCCAGGAAAGGTTATTGGCATACATTGAAATCACTTCAATTCAACCCTGGTTAGGTAGTAACAGGGAGAATTAAAAGGAAGTATGGAAGATATTTGCTTGCCTTGATGTGTGGTTACTATTCACCATGCATAAGACCCGTATATTCTGGCATTTCTGCTAAATTTCTGTATAGGTAGTTACTACAGTATGTGTACATGTTTCCTTATGTGTAGAATAGGAGTTGCTAACAAATGCTTGATTGCACCAGCTGTAGGAGTGACATTTCTAGTGATGAGAAGTTACCCTTCTCTTTTCCCAGGGAGAAAACATGAATTTTTACCTATTCGTACACTTTGCCTTTTCCCTGTTGTTGATCAGAAATGCTCTAGACGTCAGTTGTAGGTGAAGTTGTAATTCTGAGTTTCTTTCTGATAAGGCCATTTTTTTCATTTAAGTTTATAGAATAATAAGTATAGTTTTTCAAAAGGCAAAATGCAGGAATTGAATAGCAAATATTAAATTATTTTTTTTCTTCAAATCCTTATTCAAGTACACAAAAGTAAACAACTGTAGGAAAAAATTAGATCTCTTCTAGCTAGATTCATTGTCAGAGTGTAACAAAATTCTTTGCATAATAAAAAAATCAAACTTAATTTTTCTGTAACAAATATTTCTATCAGAAGATATATTATTAAGGACACAAAGGTGTATCAGATATTGATGTCTGAATTAGATTCTTTAGTGACTAGTATTATTATTTTTATGAAGCTGAGGTAGTAAAAAAGGCTTTGTTGTCAGAGTCAAAAAAATATATAGTTTATCTTTCAATTAAATTAAGTTTAGCAGGAAACATTACTGAGGTCTGAAGGCCCAAAGAAAAGAACTCAGATAGTAAAGTTGACTTTCTCTACTAAGAGTTATTTCAGAGCTCAGGAAAAATTGAAAAGTTATGTTTACTAAAACTGCAGATTACATTTTTGTTTGACCTCCCTCATTATGCTAATATTGAGCTATTGTGATGTGAAATGACTAGTCACTTAGTTACAGCATGTTTGACAAAATGTATTTTAAGGGATTAAAGTAAATTTTCAGTATATCTAAAGTACCAATTAATAAAGCTAAAAAGGATGTAGTTTTAACTAATAGATCCTCAGCAAGACTCTACTTTCAAATTCTCAAAATTGTAATATTTGTTCATCATAATTCATCATGGAGGATTTTATTAGGCTTACAATCATTATATCTGTCATCCAGTTAGCGCTCTTACTTTCACTCCCTGCACAGAAATCTCTAATCTTACCGTTTTGTTTTTTCAAAACTCTGTAGTACATTGTTTGAAGCAGAGTCTAACTTACTGCAGAGATTCACCTGCAGAGAGGTGTTGGCAGTGGAATATGATGAAGACCTGGAATAGTATTTATGTTCTGCTAATTTAATTGCTTGTAGAGCAGATGTAACCAAAGGTAATCACGGAGGACACTGGATGGAAAGGAAGTATCTGTTCCCAGTGGTGTTAGCCTCATTTGGGGTTTTAATTAGATCAGTGGTGAAAAACCAACTGCTTCTTTCCTTTTCTGTCTCTTCGACCAGGTCTACACTAAAAAATAGCTCAAGCTAGCTATGTCACCGAGCAACATAGTTAAGCTGACTTAGTACCTGGTGTAGACAGCACTAGGTGGATGGAAGAATTCTACAATTGACCTAACTACTGCCTTTTCAGTGGATTAACTACAGTGGCGGGAAGACCTCTCCTGTCACTGTAGTGAGTATCTACACTGAAGCGCTATGGCGGCACAGCTGCAGCACTTCTAGTGAAGACATAGCCTTATTTGATATAATAATGAAAAGAGGAAGGGAAAGATAAGGCTCCTTTAAGAGCCAAAAACATAGGTAATGACTCCCTCACAATAGAAATGCTTCTTTGTAGTGGACCTCACAATGTTATGTCCCAGGACATAAAAAATTTTACCAACACCTAAAATGGAACTTGGGTTGGGGAAGATGACATTTTTTCCCCTGCTAGAGAAAAAAATACAGAAGTAAAGGTGGTCTCGTTGATGTCCGTGATCATGGCATAATAGAAGCAGCCTCTAGCTCAGAGGTTTTCAAACTGGGGGACGCAGAGTAACGTCCGGGGCGGGAGGGGGCAAGCAGTGATGCCAGGCGCTTCATGCCAGCAACGCCAGCTGGGGCTCGGGGAAGGAGTGCCACCTCCACCCCCTGACTCACCTCAGCAGGCCACCCAGCCTTCAGGTCAGTGCCAACATCACAGCAGCCTCCACGCCCAGTACTGGCTCTGCCCACAGACACCATCGCACATGCCTTCCACCACCCTGAAAATCTGAGAGGGGAGGGGCAGGTATTGTCTATTTTTGTCTTGGTTGTAGGGGGTGCAACCAAAAATTGTAACTCAAAGTGGGGACTCAGCTCAAAAAGTTTGAAAACTACTGCTCTATCTGGTTCCCAGTAGCAATTATAACTGGTGAGTGATTGGGGCTGTTAGCCCTATTCTGTGTCTTCTGGATATCAGATAGTAAGTCTCTGATGGAAATAGCTCCCAACTGGTTCCACATAGCGGCTTGCGAGTGAGATGTCACTTTTGAATTCTGTTGTACTGAACAAATCAGTAACGCACTGCTTTTTTATATACTGTTTAGTGAAATAAATTACTTTCTGCAGAAAGTTTGTGTACAAGAAAGGAAGATAGTACTGTAACAATAAGAGTGTTAAAGTCCATGTCAAAGATGCATTAAAGGATGAATCAGAATCACTGCCAATGTGGCATGATGCAATATTTCAGAGGCATATAGCTAAGGAAGCAAAGATTGTCTACACAAATATCTTTGATTGATGTGGTGAGCGACCATTAAATAGTAGTATTATGTATCCATATTAAAGGGACACTGTCAACTTAAAAATCACACTTTTGTGTATTGTTTCAGTTACCATCTAAGAATAGAGAGAGAAGTGTGTTTCTTTTTTACTTTGTGCATTTTAACAGTACATTGTTCATAGTTGGTTTCACAATTTCCCATACAGCATTTTCGGGGGCTCTTTAGTAAAGCAGCAAACTGCTTTTAACTCATGTCTTTTAAAACTGACTAAAATGCAAATTGTTGAGAGTCCCTTTAAAAACAATTTGTAACTGGAGCTGCTGTTAATTAGAATGGTGTAACATGTTCCTGTTCTGAATACAAAGGAATAACATATGTTTAAATAGTTTGTATAATTTTTCTTCTTTAGATTTCAAATTTCTCTGGGTATAGAGCATGTCTACTATGACTTGTACAGTGCTGCACATGCTGTAGGTGATACTAAAAATATTTGCAGAGTCTTTATTTAAAAATATTTGATATCTCTAGTTAGGAACTCAAATATTCTGATGCCTTAACATAAATGCAGAGTTTTGAACTGAAAATATAAGATAACTTTATAAAAGCATTAATTACAAGACTAGTAATTTTTAAAAATTTCCTCCTTGTATCAAGCTGGACCCAGATCGCAGTCTTTTTGATCAAGGAGTAAAGACAGATGGAACAGTACAGCTTAGTGTACAAGTCATATCCAGACAAGGTAAGCAATTAAGCATTTTATTTGCTATCATACAAGGTAAGCCATATTGTAGGTATATTTATGTTCAGACATTTCCATTTTTAACTGTAGCATTGAAAATATAACTGTACTATTCATGCTACTGTCGGCTGATTTTTCAATTGAACACCATAGGTTTGTAGAATGACAGTTAAAATTTGTCATGAACTGATGTTTCTGCAGCCCAAAATGTGTCTGTCTTCTGGAATAACTTCATATAAATCTCAAACTAGGAAAACTGTCTAAACTGTTTGGACACATACCCAATGTTTCTTCTTCTAGTGCTGATCCCTATGTGTATTCCACATGTGGGTACATGTGCTCATGAGACTGGAAATTTCTAGTAAGTAGTGTCTGTTAGTTTGCACCTCTGTAGTTGTTCCCTTCATTCTCCATACCAAGGCCATAAGGGACAGTACAGATTGATACCTCTTCAATTAGTTCTTACCACCACACATTTTGAGTTGGAATCCTCTGGGTCCAAAGCTATCTTCACATAGTCTTCAAAACCTGTAAATATGATTGTATGTATTTAGTATTCTTAGCATTTTAGTGATTTTTATATTCTAGTTAGTATAGTTTAGTTTCTTCTTGCCTTGGAGATCCTCTTCTTGAGGAGAAGGACTATGCCCAGAGTCACAGGGTTTAAGAACTGTTTCATGCCCTTTCTTCTTGGTCAGTAATGAACACCTCTGTTGCCTTGACTGCTTTGAGGAGTCTCGTGTCTCTCTGTCAAGTGCAGCTCTGCTGCTCCTTCCTTCCTTAAACCCATGAGGAGCAGGAGTTTTGACTAAGGAAGTACCACATGGAAAAGGCCAGTAGATCCTATTCAAATGCAGGCCAGCAAGCCACCCTCCGTCTCCTGATACATCAGCCTCAGTCTGTGAGCAGTAGGCTCCTGGACATCTTGCAGCCCTCTGGCCCCAGCCAGGTGGCCCTCTCTGTAAACGAGGCCATCATGAAACCAGCCAGGGCAGTTTGGCATATTCCTGCTTCCTGTACTTTCACCCCGAAAAAGGCTGAGGTGATATTTTGAACCTGCTAAAGGGGCAGAGTTTCTGTTTACTCACCCTGCGCCCATCTCTCTAGTAGTCCAAGCAGCCACAGAAAGATCTAAGTTACAGCATGCCAAGGCACCCCCTGCAGACTAGGGCATTAAATGCTTCGATCTTCTAGAGGGAGGAAGGTATTTTCGTATGTCAGCCTTCAGTTTAGAATCGCTAAGTACTATGTCCTGTTAGAAAAATATGATTTCACAAATTACTCCAAATTCTTGGGGTTCAAAAACAAATTCCCTCAGGAGGACAGGGCCCAATTTTGAGCCCTCATTGATGAATGCAAACTGGTAGCTAAAACCTCTCATCAAGGTGCAATACACACAGTTGATACCGCATTTAGAGCTATACCTGTGCTGATAATTATGAGGCATGAATCTTGGCTGTGCTCCTCAGGAGTTTCACAAGAAGGTCCAGAATACTATTGAGGATTTGCCCTTTAATGAGTGCAATCTCTTCAATGAAAAGACTGAGAAGTCTTTTACACTCACTAAAAGATTCCAGGACAGCCCTCCACTGCCTGGGCATTTATACCCTGCCCCCAAAGATAAAACACCACAAACAAGAGTATAAGCCAAGACCCCTCCATCAGCCGTTCTACTACCAGTGCCCTTACAAACCGCCATGCAAATGACAGAGGGTACAAAGATCTAGTTGTGCAGCTTCTCCCACCTCAACCAGAGCTGCTCAACCTGCCCACCAACCAGGATTTACTTTGATGGGATGCTTGAGAGCCACATAACTTTATTAATGCCATTCCCTATGGCCTCCTGAAACCTTTGGTGGCCCTCTGGCCCTTTTTGCCTACAAGAGGAGAGCAATAACAATGGATAAGTGGGCACTAGAGATCATCCACTTTGGCTTACATCATCAGGATTCTCTCCTCTGTCTCCCACATTCCTCTTTCCCA
This sequence comes from Emydura macquarii macquarii, assembly GCF_026122565.2. Lineage (NCBI taxonomy): Eukaryota > Metazoa > Chordata > Testudines > Chelidae > Emydura > Emydura macquarii. Next base: position 275,842 of record NW_027130613.1, read on the forward strand.
GCGCTCTTCAGGGATGTGGAGTACACCGGGGCAATCACTCTGCACAAGGCACATGAATGACTCAGGAAAGCAGGATGCATATTAATCTCGTAGAATTAAGGGCAGTCCATCTAGCCTGCGATGCGTTCTTCCCACTTATGCTGTCCCATCATATCCAGGTAATGTCAGACAACAAGATTACTGTCTTCTACGTAAACAAACATGGTGGTGTGATATATCTTCCTTTTTGTGTGGAGGCAGTCAGTTTATGGAATTGGTGCCTCAAGAACCACATCTTACATTTGGCAACATATATATTGGGTGCACAAAACTCTCTGGTGGATAATCTCAGCAGGCATTTCTCCCTGGACCACAATAGTGGGAGATGAACTGTTCCATCCTGAATGAAATCTTCATGCAGTAGGGAAAACTGTTCTGGGACCTGTTCACCTCACAGACGAACAAGAAGTTTAACATGTACTGCTCCAGAACAGCCTCGGGCTGGGACTCCAGGGACAATGCCGTTCTGTTATCCTAGACAGACCACCGGAGGTATGCCTTTCCTCCCATCTGATTGCTAGCACAAATTCTGCAAAAGATTCATCGTAACAAAGTTCAAGTCATTCTCATCACACCCAGCTAGCCCAGACAATTCTGGTTTCTGAGCCTTTTAAAAATGTCAGCATCAACATCTGAGTCTTCCCAGATTTGTTATCTCAGCAGAATGGCAAAATCAGACATCCCAGTCCAGATCCTCTTGACCTCACAGGCTGGTATTTGGATGGGCATCAGACCTACAGCATTCATGTTCAGAGACCATACAAACTATGAATAATCAAAGCCGAAAGGCTTCACCAGAAAATGCTATCTAGCTTTCTCTACTTGGATGCAAGAGAACCAGTTATCCCCAGAAACAATGGGTATTCCTACTATTTGAGATTATTTCCTCACCCTCAAGATGTCAGGACTTTCCATTAGCTCACTGCAAGTCCACCTAGCAACCATCAGTGCCTTCCGTCTTTCGGAAGAAGGCTATTCTATTTTTACTCACCCAACAGCAATCAGATTCCTGAAAGGTCTCATTAAGACCTTCTGACCTATGGTGAAACCTACACCATTATGGGACCTCAATCTTGTATTCTCAAAACTTACCAGACCCACCCTCTGAACAATTGGCCATGTGTTTCATGTGCCACCTCTCCATAAGTTCACCTTTCTAATCACTATCACACCAGCTAGGAAGGTGACTAAACTGGGAGCACTCATGGCTGATCTGCTATATGCCACATTTCATAAGGAGAAAGTTTCCCTTCACCTCCACACAAAATTAATCGCTAAGGTAGTTGCTGAGTTTCACAACCTATTTACTTATTGGTATTCTTTCCAAAAACCTCATCCTTCCAATTAGGAGAGGAGACTTCCATCTCTCAGCATCAGATGGGCTTTAGTGTTCTATCTGCAAAGAATTAAACCAATTAGGAAAATGCCTAGATTATTTTTCACTACGGCAGAGTGATCATCGGGACAAATGTTATCTGTGCAAAGATTCCGTAAGTGGATCTCTGGCTGTATAATTCTTTATCAGCTGGCATGTATTCCTTCTCCAGATGAGATGAAGGCCCATTCCACTAGAGCACAGGCAACCTCACTAGCCTCTCTTCAAAAAAGTACCTATACTGGAAATTTGTAAGGCAGCAGCCCAGAGTTCCATCCATACCTTCAGGTAGTGTTATGCTTTAGTCCAGGCCTCTTCTGCAGATTCAGCTGTTGGGCAGCAATATTACAGTCATCTAAACCAACTGTATCTATACACCCTACTCATGTTTGAACACTGCTTACCAATCACCCACATGTGGAATACCCGTAGGGACCAGCACTTAAAGAAGAAATGCAGGTTAATTGTAACATGGTTCTTCGAGATGTGTGGCCCCTATCTGTATTCCACTATCTGTCCTTCCTTTTTGCTGGTGGTAAGAAGAAACTGGACAGGCATCAGTCCATACCGCTCTTTATGCTCTTGGTACTGAGCATGAGAGGAGCAGCTGCGCAGGTGTAGATCAAAGGACACTACTTGCTAGAAATCTCTGGTCTCACTCGGATACACAAGTGCCCCATGCACCTGTGGAATACACATGGGGACCAGCATCTCGAAGAACCTCCAGTTACAAGTAAGTAACCTCCATTTCCCAGCTGGTTTATGCTTGACAAATGGCCTTTGTTCTCTTACCTGTTTTCAGTCACAGTAGGGTTCTGGGGATTCCCCTTTCCAGAACCATTTACTCTCTATTTGTCAGATCCCCAGCTCCACTGTCTCATCCTCAGAGTGCAGGTTTTTATTTCCAGATCCTCCTACACAGATGTGTGTTATCTTTCTGGACACAGTCATAGAGTCTGACTTCCTGTATATCACAGACCATCAACATCACCCAGCAACTGCACACTAAATTTGACATAAAGAATAGTAGCCATCTACTCCTGGGAGGGATTTAAAAAATAGGCACATCTTCTAAGGGGTTAAGAAGATGGCTATTAATTCAGGCCACAAAGTTGCATCTCACTGTGCTATGGTTTCCAGTTTCATTAAGAGGAGCTATAATCAGAAACTTCTATTTAAAAAAACCTACAGTAGAAGGGCACAGCAAAATAGCTTATGCAGGCTTCTCCTTCTTCCCCCTATTTTCTTTAATAAAAAAAAAAAGTCAAATCAAGTCTTGACCAACATTGTGGCTGTAACTTCATTTATAATTTATGTAAACAATCCCCCATATTGTGTTAGAAACCCAGATACAAGAGCATTTCACTAGCTTGTGGGAAAACAGATTAGGAAGGGTTTGACTGTCCAGACTGGAGAAAGGAAGAGGAAACAAATGGCATAGATAGAAATAAATTTAATATTTTAAAATACTTCCAGTGTCAGTGATCTGTAGTGTCATTGGTAACATGGGAAAAGAATTGTTTATCTTGACAAGTTAGTGTGATTATTAAGAAGAGGAAGCCTGAGGTGAAATGAACTACTGATTTGGAAGCAAGAATTAGCTCTTTTTTCATAGTCTTTCCATCTTGTGGCTGGGGTTTCTGTGTATTAGATTGAGGTTGTCTTTAGATTTCAGTACATGCATTACAAAAGTAAGCTAGCAATAAACTTCCAGTGCAATAAACTGGTGCTGATGGTCATTGTGGATTGGATTTCGTTATTTCTTATAAGAGGCAATCTGTTATGTCAGTTCAACTGTTATAAAAATGTAATATAAGCTGTTTGTAAATACAATGAACAAACACCAGCTGCTAAATAATCATACAGTTCTTTTATAGTGTCTTTCATACAAAAGTGCCTTGATTCATGTCAGAGCAGATCATCAGTAATACAAACGCCAACAGATTTCAATGCATGTCATGGGTTGGCTTTCTAATTTTTGGTTTATATTTTTAGTTAGTTTTTGGTGGAATTTTTTTTTAATCAAACCCACCTCTTGGTTTTAAATATTAAACGCAGTGTTGAGTTTTCTCTCCCCCCCCACTTACCTTCTTTTTGTTTGATTGGTTAATTTGGTGGGGACTCCCTGGGTATTCAATTGGAGGGAGCAACTGGATATTTACACACCATTTTGCGTGTGGTCTAGCCTCTCTACTGCTCTCCATTCAGCCTCCTACAGCTCTGAGAAAAGAGTCTGAGGAATAGAGTTACATTGTGTGTCAAAGAAGCCACCATAAAAATTGCTTTCAAAGGCATCTCCATCTTAAGGGGGGGCCCAGCAATGACCTACTGATATTATCCAGCTGCATTTTTGGACCATATGTGAGCTAGGATTTCCCTTGTTTTCACTGCCTATTTTCAGTAGGTTTGGAGTATTATGCAGAGAACAAGTTTCACTTAACAGCGTTGCTTGCATGCAAACAGCACATATGATAGCATATGACTACAACTTTTCCTGCATGTTTTGAGACATGTCTTAGCATTATATCAGCATTTGCATTCATAAAGTATAAAGACTATTATTTTGGAACATAGGAATTCCCGTGTCAGATTAAACTAGTGGTTCATCTAGTTCAATATTCTGTTTTTTTGACAGTGGAAAGAACCAGATGCTTTAGCTAAAGGTGCAAGAGACCCTGTAATGAAATGACCTGCCAATGGGTGTATTTTCTTCCTTAACCAAAGCAGTTAATGATTAGCTTATGCCCTGAAGCATGACTCTCTGTCCCCTATGTTTTTATCATACCTTATATAACTTCGGATGTTATGTGCAGCACAGGATGTTAAGAACATCTGATACTTTGAACTAGAAGGCCTACTTTTCAGTTGCTTATAACTTTTCTAAACTTAAATCATTCAGGCTGGTATTTTCCATGCCAAGTGTCTGCTTACAGTTTGATCTATCTACAGAGCGTTCATCACTTTTGATATTCATGTTTCCAGCATGGATAAAGCAGTAGATTCATAGTTTTTTGGCATGTAGTCATTTGACAAACAGTGGTTTGTTTTTTATCATAAGAGTGAGTAGTTATCTCTAGAAGAAAAAATTTTAAAAGCTTTATTTATTATGCCTGATTCATTCTTTGAGGGCTCAAAAGAGAGACCTTTAACTCCTGACTTTCCTAGTATAGTTCTTACCTTTTTTTAAAAAATCACCTGTAGTTGCTGTATATATTTTTTTAAAAATTCTGAGATGGCCTATTTAAATTCTTTAACTGGTTTATAAAGCTCTTCTTTGCTTTTATCAATCTTAATGACTATTTCTTTGTTTGATCAGCTACTTTAAATATTGGTACTGCTTTTTATATGTTTCATGTCTCCTTGTTCTATATTTTTTACTCTTTCTCCCTTACACCTCCGCACTCTGTGTCTAGGTAGAAGTGACGGCCGAATTCTGCAGTTCCACCAGTATGAATCTAGTTTTGCCATTGAGTAACTGAAAGCAGAACTTGTCCCATTGATGGAAATGTTGACAATATGCCTTAATGATAAGGTCAAATAATAATACCTAGCTCTTATGTAGTGCTTTTTCATCCACAGATCACAGCTTCTCATGTAATAAATACATAGAACAGTTCATAGAATCATAGAATATTAGAGTTGGAAGGGACCTCAGGAGGTCATCTAGTCCAACCCCCTGCTCAAAGCAGGACTAACCTCAGCTATATCATCCCAGCCAGGGCTTTGTCAACCCTCAGCTTAAAAACCTCTAAGGATGGAGATTTCACCACCTCCCTAGGTAACCCATTCCAGTGCTTCACCACCCTCCTAGTGAAAAACTTTTTCCTAATGTCCAACCTAGACCTCCCGCCCTGCAACTTGAGACCGTTGCTCCTTGTTCTGTCATCTGCCACCACCGAGAACAGCCTAGCCCCATCCTCCCTGGAATCCCCTTTCAGGTAGTTAAAGGCCGCTATCAAATCCCCCCTCATTCTTCTCTTTTTGCAGACTAAACAAACCCAGTTCCCTCAGCCTCTCCTCATAAGTCCTGTGCTCCAGCCCCCTAATCATTTTTGTTGCCCTCCGTTGGACTCTCTCCAACTTGTCCACATCCTTTTTGTAGTGGGGGGCCCAAAACTGGACACAGTATTCTAAATGCGGCCTCATCAATGCCGAATAGAGGGGAATAATCACTTCCCGTGTCCTGCTGGCAATGCCCAATATGCTCTTAGCCTTCTTGACAACCAGGGCACACTGCTGACTCATATCCAGCTTTTTATCCACTGTTACCCCCAGGTCCTTTTCTGCAGAACTACTGCCTAGCTCGTCGGTCCCCAGTCTATAGCTGTGCATGGGATTCTTCCTTCCTAAGTGGAGGACTCTGCACTTTTCTTTGTTGAACCTCATTAGATTTCTTTTGGCCCAATCCTCCAGTTTGTTTAGGTCACTCTGTATCCTATCCCTACCTTGCAGGGTATCTACCACTCCCCCCAGCTTAGTGTCGTCCGCAAACTTGCTGAGGGTGCAATCTACCCCATCCTCCAGATCATTAATAAAGATGTTGAACAAAACCGGCCCCAGGACCGACCCCTGGGGAACTCCGCTTGTGACCGGTTGCCAGCTAGACATGGAGCCATTGATCACTACTCGTTGAGCCCTATGCTCTAGCCAGTTCTTTATCCATTTTATAGTCCATTCATCTAACCCATACTTCTTTAACTTGCTGATAAGAATACTGTGAGAGACCGTATCAAAAACTTTGCTAAAGTCAAGGTATATCACATCAACCGCCTTCCCTACATCCACAGAGCCAGTCACCTCATCATAGAAAGCAATCAGGTTGGTCAAGCATGACTTTCCCTTGGTGAATCCGTGTTGACTGTTCCTGATCACCTTCCTCTCTTCCAAGTGCCTTAAAATGGATTCCTTAAGGACCTGCTCCATGATTTTTCCAGGGATTGAAGTGAGGCTGACCGGTCTGTAGTTCCCCGGATCCTCTTTCCTCCCTTTTTTGAAGATGGGCACTATATTTGCTTTTTTCCAGTCCTCAGGGACCTCCCCCTGTTGCCACGAGCTTTCAAAGATAATAGCCAATGGCTCTGAAATCACCTCAGCCAACTCCCTCAGCACCCTCGGGTGCATTGCATCCGGCCCCATGGGCTTGTGTGTGTCTAAGCCTTCTAAATAGTCTTGGACCTGTTCCTTCAGCACTGCGGGATGTTCGCCTCCTTCCCATTCTGTGCCACCCAGTACAGCAGTCTGGGAGCTGATCTTGTCATCACTTACATTTTGAATGTTAATTTACAATGTTTAAAATCCTCTTTTTAATTGATTCTTTAAAGAAAAAATTTGGTGCATGGCAATTTATAGATTCTTACGGTATAGAAACTATTTTTGAATAGGTATTCTCTAATTTTGTTTGATTAGGTTTATAGTTATTTTCTGAGCAATTTCTATCATTTCATTTCTAAAAGGACTATTTTTATAATTTTAAGTAGTTTTTAATACTTGGGAAAGAGATACTGAAGTCTTACAGACTTAAATACTGTATCTCCACTAACCTGTGAATGGTGGACAGCAGCAGCATACCCTTCAATCTTGAAGCCTGCCCGGGTATGACAGAACTAACTGAAGTGTGTGACAAGTTACCGAAATGTGGAATATCTGGGGGGGGGGGGGGGGTTGTCATCATTGCATTGTGGTTGGCAGATTATAGTGTTGATCCAAAATGCTGCTGCTACGGTAAACTTTTCGGCTGCCTTACTGATCATATCCCTCCCTTGGCTTTCCCATCTTCTTCAGATCAAGCACAAGTTTGTCTTAATCTGTAAGATCTTTTATAAGTTAGTTTTTCCATACCAATGAAATCTGAACATTGTCAGCTTTACTATCACTCTGTCAACCATGCCAGCCTTCCTCTGTTTTAGTCTGCTTCTCCATCAAAACACCTTTGAATATTTTCCCATGTTACCCCTTTTATGTTGGTCAAAGTCTGCAAAGCCCCTATCTTCTCCTCCTTCAAACTGTTCTATACTACTTAGTGTTGTGAATCTTATGGAACAACTTGTCACGCTGCCTGGTATGGGTCACAGCTGAGTGTGCCAAATTCAGGACAGACTGTAAGAAATAGAGCAGACACTCTCCAAAATTTGTGGTTTATTCTATTATTAAAGGTCACCAAGCAGGTAACAAAAGTGATCTCCTATATCACCACACTAGATAACAAGAAACCAAAACACAATCCCCTTAAGGCATTCCAGCCCGGGGCTTACCACCCAGACAACTGCACTTCTGTGATAAATGATTATTAAAACCAGAAATCACATATAATAGGTTCTTCCAACTCCAAGGAGTTGGCTGTTCACCCCAGGTCACTATATACTTTCAGGATCTCCTCCAATACCACATTGCAGCCAATCGTTAGTAAACTAACTGAAGATTTATTTTAAAAAAGAGAGCAATTAAATGGTTAAAGGAATAATATTCATTACAATTGATTTCAGAGGGTATGTCTACATTGCAGAGTGAAGATAATTTGTTTTAAATTGACTTTGACCTACCGAATTTTAGAAGTCAGAGGAGCGTGTTCACACCACGCTCATTGCGTCTGGGGATTGCGTCTCCACTAGCCATACTTCGATTGACAGTCAAAGCAGTGTACCGTGGGTAGCCATTCCACAGTGCAACTAGCCTCAGAGGCTTTTGGGAAGGTTGTTGTTCTCCCATGATGCAACATACTCCTTCCCCATTTCCCTTCTTGTCCCAGTCCAAACAAACAGACGATCGCCTTTTTGCGCCATTTTTTCAAACCCTTCACTCTCTACCGCACGCATGCCATTGCCTGAGAGGAATGGAACCCGATCAGCTCTGCACTATTATTGTGAGCATCACAAACACATCAGGACTTAATCTGCAGGGACGAGACAGGAGCTGCAGTACTAAAAATTGCGATGTTAGAGGCCACCTTGCTACAAGCCATAGTACGAAACAGTTCCTGTTTGCTCTAGGCTATCATGCACCATCTGCAGTTGGTGGAGCGCCACTTCTGGTCCTGGGAAACAAGCAGTGACTGGTGGGATCGCATTGTTATGAAGGTGTGGGATGATGAGGGTCATCAGTCCTTTGTTCAAAGCTTCCTTGTTGTTAGAAATCAGAGTCCAGAGAAGTGGAGCAGGATTGAAGACCAAGAAGTGATATCATGGTCTCCTTTTATACTTTCAGCCCAAGTCCATGGAAAGTTACTGGCAAAAGATGGAGTCTTACATGACATGTCCTTATCACAGGTCCTTATATGCTTTGCTGAATCATGGGGCATCCATTGCCTTAGTGCTTTCTGAAATGTCTCCAGGAGGGGCTCATTGGGTGAGCGGAGTCTCTTCAATGGCCTGTTTACACATGGATAGCCCGTCAACATGTGGATGGCCCAATATATAGGGATGGCTAGTCTTGCTGTAAATTTGCCTTGGGGGTGTTGCCCAAGAACAAAACATATTTGAGTTACAAATGCATAGCCAATATTCATTATACAAATATGGTGATGATGATACATGGATTTAAACAGGATAATCATACTTAACAGATTATAACTTTCCCATTGATGCTTTACATGACATACTTTGTACAGGATTTACTGCAGCTTTGTAACAGTGGTGACTGAACTAGTGCAACTACTTATCTTCATGACCATGAATAGGCAACAGTGATCTGAGACCAGTGCTTATTATATGGAATAATCTCTGTACTTTTTACTTCATTCTCTCAACCCCTGTTTCTGTTTCATCTACCTGTTATCTCTTGTCTTGGAAGGTGTCCTCTTTTGTACAGAGCCTTGTATAATGGAACTGTGATCTGTGTTTGCAACCCCTTGTGTGCTATTGTAATACAAATAAGTAGTTCAGGCTTTCTGTATATACCTTAAAGAAATTTAAAAGGATACACATCCTTTCTTTTATTTATTTTATATATATATAAGGAGACATAAAATGAAAAGATGCATATAATATAAAATGAAAGGGTGTGTGTGTGTGTGTGTGTGTGTGTGTGTGTGTGTGTGTGTGTGTGTGTGTGTGTGTGTGTGTGTGTGTGTGTGTGTGTGTGTGTGTGTGTGTGTGTGTGTGTGTGTGTGTGTAATATACACACACACAAATATAAACATGTCCTGTTCAGGTGAGTAATCCAGTTACTGAAAGGTTTTTAAAAGTTTTATTGATATCTAAAATATCTAATTCCCCAAAGACTCCTAAGTTTGTTTACAACAGTAATTCTCATTATCTCACAGATAAACAAAATATGAACCATTAAATCTTTTTTTGGTTTACTGAGCCCTGGTCTACACTTACAGGCGATTCGGCGGCAGTCAATGGGAGTTACGCAAGCTACACAGAGTAGTTTGAGTAACTCCCGTCGACTACTGTGCTTCCCTTCTGCGTGCTGTCTTCACTGCACTGCGCCGACGGGAACCGCGTTCCTATCGACACAGCGCTACGCCACTTGAGGGAGTGGTTTTACTGTGTCGACTTTTGGATCGACTGAGCGGGTCTTCATTTGATCCAGATAGGTCAATCTGATGTCAGAGACTTTGCCGCCATCAGTATAGGCATACCCTGATTAAACAAACAGAAATAGCATACAGTTCACTTTTGACTTGTTTAATTACTAATTTTTATTAACCCCAGTAGCTTCAGCTTGCTATTTATGGACATATGTTCAATATGTTGCATGACAGATTAGATATACAGTTCTTTCTACAAAAAAGTGGATGTGTATTGGCCCGTGTAGTAGTCAGATTCTTCTATCATTTACTCTGTGTGTTCCTTTTGGGTTCAGAGATTATATATGAGTGTTATAGGACAAACTTTGCTCCTTTGTGCTTAAAATGCATTCCTGGAAGTCAATTCTATCTGTATTTCTAAAGTTAAATGTCGTTTCTTCTAAATGGGTTGCAGTTGTCACAATGACTTCATTGTTTTACTAAAGGTGCTCTTCAGTTGTTTTTTAAATGGAAACTTTTCTGAAATTTCTTTGTCACTGAAATAGCATCTTTACTACAAAGGATAGCACTTTCATTTAGCATTTCTCCTGTGTCTTAAGGAAACCTTTGATAAAGGAAGAAAGAAACATTTCCTCTGAATTAGAAAATCTAAAGTTTGTTTTGTAATTGATGTTTTCTCACTTTCAGCTAATTTAAACCTGAAAACACAGTTCTCTTTAATATTCATGACCAGAAGGAAACATTAGCAGATAACATTTAATAATAGTCAGCAGAACTAGTGGTTCATCAAGTATTGTTGCATCAAAGCTGATTTTTTTGTCCCATGTCTCTTGATGGGTTTATGCAGAAGGCTTTCCACAATAAATAATATGTACCTATCCTGTCCTAATTCTGTCACCTTTTTTCAGGCAAAGCTTAATACTCCTAAGAAAGAAGAGTAAGAATGAATTAACTATTACTATAACACTATTTTGCATTTTTCTTTGTAAATAAATTATGTGAGCAGAAGATATTAACTTCTGTGGCAGTAACACCAAGAGACCCAGCCCCATATAACAAAGAGGCAGTTGCTGCCTCAAATAACTTAATATAGATGAGTCAGCAGGTTTATATAGTAAACTATTTGGGGCTGGGAGGTGAAGGATAACCTAACAGTGAGATGGTTCCCATCAGCGTGATAAGCAGTAATCACAGCACATTAGCTGCCCAGCAGTGGTGAAGTGTTTTTGTAGGCACAATAGCAGAGGTCAGTTTGAAGGAGATCAAAGGCTGTGTGGATTTTTACTTGAAATCTTAGAAAAGGTACCCTGGAAGAAAGTGCATAGGTGCTTGTGGCAGAACTTGAAAAATGGGCAGCCAAGACTGGCATCATTGGTGCAGAGGAGATGGGTGTCAGTGTCTCATTACCATGTCAGAGATGATGGCTGGGGTGGTGGTAGGCCATAAAAGGCCTTCTAAACGTAATGACAAATCATTTTTGTTCAACGCATGAAGGAGGGAGAGCCGGTACAGGGGGACAGGGAGTGCTGATGACATAGCCAAATTATGGGCTAGCATCTGAATGGCTATAAATTGGGCAAGATAGCATTTGAAAAGGCCGCAGAGGACGAGGTTGCAGTAGTCGATGTGAGATGAGGACCTAGATGAACATTTTAGGGGTGTTGTCAGAGAGAATAAACTAGATTGCAAAATGTCTCACAGGAAGAAGCAGCAAGATTTAGACACTGCCTTTGTGTGTGTTTCTAAAGCAGTGATGCTCAGACTGAGGCTCACAAGCAACAAGTGGTTCTTGACTTTGTCTCCTGCGGCTCTTCGCAATACATGGTATTAAAACATTGTGATTGGTTAATAATTAAATCAGGATGCTTTTATTGTTATTAACCAACTGTAGTTGATAAAATAATATTTGGTCAGTCATTTTGCTGTGAGAATAATGTATAAAAACTAAATATTTCCCCCGTCATGTTGTTTCATTTACTATAGTACTATATATTCATATTTAAACAATGAATTCACACTACTGTGGCTCTTTTGGGTAATGTTGATAGCTAATTTGGCTCCTGAACTACTGAGATCTGAGTGTCACTAATCTAGAGAGAAAGGTAGAATAGTAGTAGTTGTGATGTCAAAATAGGATAGTAGAGTGTCTTACTGGAGAACTTAAAAGATGGGGAGAGAAATTTTGAGTAGATTCGCAGTTCAAGAGAAAACGGGTGGTATGATCTTGCTTCCTGGAACTTCATGGTCTGGTTTTGAATTGTGGACCCTTAAAAATGTAGACTTAAGATGACCTGTAAAGAGGGAATCAAGGTCATGTTTGATATGGATGTTTGGAAGATCTACTGTCCAGTTGCAGAACGAATTCTGGCGGTATTCAGGAGGTATTAATAGATAGGGTTACTTACCAGAGAGACAGATGAGAGCAGAAGTTTGGAGTTAAAAATGACTGTAAAATTTCTTTTCTAAAGGTCTGAGTTAAAATGTTATAATAATGATACTAATGATAAAGAGAGCACTTAAACTGCTTTATAAACATTAGTCTTCAGACCACGTATGCAGAATAGATAAATATTATGTAACCCATTTTAACCCATTTATCTCCATTAAAGATGGAGATACTCAGGTAGAGAAGGTAAGTGCTGGACCCAGATCCGAAGAACGAAATTGCTGCTAAAGCTGGGTTTAGAACTTGAGCATTCCGATTTCCAGTCTTCTGATCCGCCACAGAATAGTGTGTGTCTACGCTGCAATAAAAAACTCACAGCCAGGGTCAATTGACTTTGGCTTGCAGGACATGAGCTAGAGCCTGGCTGTGAGACCCACCTCCCCCTCAGGGTTTGCGCTCCAACCCAAGCTTGAACATCTGCACTGCAATTATTAGCCCTACAGCCTGAGCCTCATAAGCCCAAGTCAGCTGATGCAGGCCAGCTGCAGCCATGCTGCAGGTCTTTTATTGCAATGTAAGTGTACCCAATAGGATGTCTTAAAAGGATGCTATCCAAAATGTGTGTAATAATTTTGAAGACACTTTAAAAGTAACCAGTTTTGAAGACTGAAAGTGGTACCTATTTTTTGACTGAATAGATTTCCTCCATAGGACAAATGTAATAGTTCGTGAGGTATGTGTACAGAGCTGTCAGTTGAATGTGTGTGGGGGTATATAAAAAAAACTGAATTTGAAATGCATGGGATTGTGGGGTGAAGGGACAAAAATAACTATGTTCACTTTACTAAATTATAAGTGTATGCTAAATGAAGAGTGAGAAGGAATATCATGTTGAGTCTGCTATCCTTGATAATGTTGAGTCATTTATGAGTGTGAATCATTCTGAAAATGTGATGCTAACTGAATGCATCTGGTATTTTCTATATCGGATTCTTAGCATATAGTAACAGTATGTTTGGCAAGATTTAAATGGAACCTGTAATGCTTTTGCAATGCTCAAAGGTAATATATTTTCCCTTATGTATTTTCATCCATATCTAGGAATAGAGCCCAAGTTAAACATCCTTGAAATTGTAAAGCCTGTAGAAACTGTGGAGGTAGTTATTGATCCAGATGCCCACCATGCTGAAGCTGAAGCTCATCTTGTTGAGGAAGCTCAAGTGATAACCCTAGATGGCACAAAACACATTACAACAATTTCAGATGAGACCTCTGAGCAAGTGACTCGATGGGCTGCAGCGTTGGAAGGCTACAGAAAGGAGCAAGAACGTCTTGGAATACCCTACGGTAATAAAACACTCTTACCTTCAATTGCAGGGAGCTCTTTTCAGATATTGAATAGTTTATAAGTTTTTAATAATAGAGAATTATTTTATATTGGATGTTAGAGACATCATTTATTAAAGGGGTCAGATACTATGATGAGAATTTCATACGCTTTGATGAGGAGTGCAGTACAAATAGCTTGATAGAGTAAGTGAAAGAAAAGTGGAAACAATGCTTCTAATAGTTCCCTGGCAGTAGAGGATAGATTTCCTCCACATCTTACTCAAATTAAATTAAAAATTTGAATTTTCTCTGATCTAGTGCATAAAGTTACTTTAAATTGTATGTGCTGGCAGATTACACTTTTTGTGTTTGTGTATGTATTTGACTTTGGGTACGGTTCTCTGGGGTTCCTGACTGTCTTCAGGGCCCATTAAAGGAGTGGAGGATGCAGAGCACCTAGCAGCATCAGGTTTGTATAAAAAGCCAGACTTAGATTCAAATACCTACTTAATTTTTAAACTTCAATAATCTTTTCAAGAGAAGGTCACCACAGAGACTAAATTGTGCTAGCATTATAACATATGTTATGTCTGTAAATGTGTTCTGGGGGCTAAATTGAAACTTTTTCTTGAGACCCATACCACAGTTTAACCCTGAACTCTCGAAGTGAAAAGTAATTGTTAAATCATTGTGATGTGTATCTAGGGATATTCACTAGATCAGTGGTTCCCAACCCATGGCCTGCAGGGTCTTTCAGAGTGGCTCGCTGCTCCCCTCCCACTGGCTGCAGAAGGGAGCTGCTGCCTAAGGACCCAAGTGGAGCGCATTGCCTCAGGTCTACGAGACCAGTGCAGGCTCATTGCTACAGCCAAGAGGACGGGAGATCAGCACTCCCCTCCTTGCTGTAGCAGGGAGAAAAGCGCTCTGTCTGTGTCCCTAGGTGCCGGGGTCCCTGCTGGAGCCAGAGGGAGGGGAGCACTGATCTCCCATCCCCCTGGCCTCAGAAGGGAGCCACTGTCTACCAATCCAGGTGGTGCGCACAGCGCTACAGGATGCGTGGCGTTTCCCTGCTGCAGCCAGGGGAATGGGAGATCAATGAGGAGGTCCTTGCTGAACTCCTTCCATCTGGCTGCAGTGCGGGGGAGGAGAAGGCTGCTGGCGGAGACTGGTGGCCCTTCAGGATTGAAAAAATATCTGTGGCCCTTCAGCCAAAACGTCTGGGGAACCACTGCACTAGATCAACCTGCAATATGTAAACAGACTCCTGGAAACTTGCCAGTTTTTTTTTTTGCCTTGTTAAAGAAGCACAAGTGATCTCCCTAGATGGCACAAAACACCATTACAACAATTTTAGATTATTTGCCTTTTTTTGCCATTGTTTGGTTTTGGTACTTGGAAATAATTAAATTCAGCCCTGATGTTAGATGGGGTGGATTACTCCAGAGAATTCTTTCTAGGTATCTGACTGGTGAGTCTTGCCCGTATGCTCAGGGTTTAGCTGATCTCCATATTTGGGGTCAGGAAGGAATCTTCCCCCAGGACAGATTGGCATAGGCCCTAGGGGTTTTTCACCTTTCTTTGCAGCATGGGGCATGGGTCACTTGCTGGTAGATTCTCTGTAGGTACCTTGAAGTCTTTAAACCATTATTTGAGGACTTCAATAACTCAATCATGTTAGGGGTCTATTACAGGAATCGGTGGGTGAGGTTCTGTGGCCTGCATTGTGCAGGAGGCACTAGATGATCATAGTGGTTCCTTCTGACATTAAAGTCTGTGACTCACAGGTATTTACAAGGGAACAAGATACTAAATTGGCTGATATTCTTAACAGATTCTCAGAGAAATAACTGAAGCAATGGCTTCTGATTTGCTTTGCTTTGTTGATCCCTTTGACATATAAGGGTTTGTGAATTCACTTTCATTATGCTAGATTATTTAGTAAGGGTTTGATGCAAAAAGCTTTGCGATGATATTCATTGTAGTGAATATCTTCTGAAATTTCACAACATGCCATGCTATAACGCAAGAAGAAAAGTTACACCCTTCAGCATAATACTAAAAACATTTAATGTTAAACTGTTGCAAATCATATTTTTTACATTTATTAGCATTAAAACTTTGCTTTCTAAAGAAGAAAATCAGCATTGTGAATGTGACACCATTATACTTTCAAAGGTTTACAATTGTTTTTCTTCATGAAGGTGAGAATTTTTCTAGAAAACAAAATTGGCCTCTCTTATGAAGAAACCCAAGTATAGACATTTTGGAATAATAATTTCCTCTGGGTATTAGAAATGTCTTAATCAAATGAATGCCAAAAAGGATTGCTTTTAAACTCTATCTCAGATTTTCCTGACTTCATGGAATTGGAGAGAAAGGAGGCACTTGGGGACCTTTTGTATTCTGAATGTATTGTTGGTGCTTTATAATAATATATGCCTCTAACTTTTTGTAAATGAGTTTTTCTATGATCCCCCAAAATGAGATTTAATTTTGCCTGACCTTTCTATAAACATGTAAAAATTGCATTTCTGATGGGAGTTGAGTGTGTTTTAACTCCATCAAGGCTTTCTGAAATAGTTTGCCTCTTTTGAGAATCCAGAGTGCTTTGCAACAGACAGTGAGAGTTGGAACTCTGAGTAAAATCAAACCCTGTTTTGTTATGACATTGCAGACTCTGTATTCCTCCCCATTATTTGTTCTGATTAGTAGGCTGACAACTAACTACCATTCAGGAATTTTTCACCCTTTAGTATCTCTTCTGCTTTTTCAGTTTCATTCTTGTTTCAGAGAAACATACAGGTGTCCTCCCCAGCTGTTTATAGCTGTCATTTCCTCCTTCATGTTGTTTTTGCTGGAAGCATGGAACAATCAGAAAATGCTAAATCAAAGGAAAAACTGCCTCCAACTGTTTTTTGGAGCCCCAGTTTACCAATGAGGACCTAAAGTTCATTGTATTTTCACTCTGAGAAGCCAAAGTTACTACAGCAGACAAAGCAGCAACAGAAGTAAATAATTTTTGGTAGTGTGGCAGACAGCTTACTTAGTTCTTTCAAGAAACAAGAAGCTCACTGTCTGGAGCTGAGAAGGTTCTTTGTGACTTACAAGAGCTTTGGTAATAACTCCCATCACCAGCACCACCTTTCCTTGGCCCCTGCAGTTCTAGAATATTTCTTGGGAGCTAAGTCTTAACCTGGAAAATTTTCCATCTCCTCCCAACATGCTCCTATTACCTCTACTATTTTCAGGGACTAGTGTGCTTCAAATGCAAGTTAGCTCTTTAAAATCAGGTTTTTAGAACTGGCACTGCTTATTCCTCTTACATTTTGGTGGATGTGCTGGTGGTCCCAGTTTCAAAACTGTTGAAGGGAGAGGTTTCTGCTGATCGAGTACAAGATCCAGACCCTTTGGGGAGAGTTTCATGACCAATGGAGTATCTGCTAAAGCATAGTTTCTCAACCTGTGTCATGCGTACCCCTGGGGGTACGCAAGACACAGGCAGGGGATACCTGGGGAAAAACAGAGTGAAGGGGAGGTGGGCGGCAGCTGCTGACTTCTGGGGAAGGCGGGCGGCAGCCCCCTGCTTCCCGCCCGGTCACAGCTCTCAGTTGGGAGCCGGGCGGCAGCCGCTACAGTCCCAGGGAGCCGGGCGGCAGCCACCCACTTCCTGCCCGGTTCCAGCTGGGAGGCAGGCAGCAGCCACTGGCTTTTGGGGAGGGCACGGCAGCTGCCCACTTCCCGCCCAGCTGGGAAGTGAGCGGCAGCTCTCAGCTGGGAAGCAAGCGCCAGCCTCTTGCTTCCTGCCCAGTCACAGCTTCCAGCTGGGAGGCAGGCAGCAGCCGCTAGCTTCTGGGGGAGGTGGGTGGCAGCCGCCCGTGTCCCGCTGGGTCCCAGATCCCAGGTGGGGGCCCATTGGCAGCCTCCTGCATCTCGCGAGCTGGGCTCACAGCTGGGTGGCAGCCACCTGCGTCCCAGTTCCGAGACAAGGAACAGCCTCCCACGCCCCGGCTTGAAGATGGCAGCAGCCGCCTGCCCACATCCCAGGTTCCAGCCGGCGTGGAAGCCGCCTCTGCCCCAGCTTGGATTGGGTGGCAGTCACCCACCTCCTGGGCTGGCAGCAAGGTGGCAGCCCCCTCCCTGACTCAAAGCCCAGTGCCCAGAAAACTTGTCAATTTCACTGCTCTACCTGAGCAGTGAAATTGACAACTCTGACAGCCCCAGATTTTACCAGTTACCCTCTTTTCCTGTCTCTCTCTCCTTTGCCCTCCTTTTTATCTCTCTCTCACCCCTTCCTCCATTCAAATCTGGCTCCTAGCTTTGGCCAACATCACTTCTAGCCCAGGTACATACTTGAGTTGTGGGTAAAGGTGGTAACCCTACCCACACTAGATCTGACATCTGTCATATCACGGCCTTATATATTCAGTCCTTCTTCCAACATATGGCTCACATTAGTCTGTAAATATAAAATCCGGTCGAACATTGAATGATGGGGTGCTTATTAAAATTTTCAGAAGTTAGGGGGTACTTGCTACTTAAAAGGTTGAGAAACACTGTGCTAAAGCATGTTTTTCGCAGCCATGAAACTCAAAAGCCTCTCAAGAAACCAGGTAAAATACAGCTCCTGCTTTTTCCTAGGGAGGGAATGAGGAGAGAACCTTCCTGATCCATTCTTCTGTCCAGAAAAATCACATATCTGTACCTTCCATGATGTTTTTTGATAGGGCTTCCCAGAATAAGCTCTTTGGGCTTGTAAGATAAATGGCTCTCTTGGCCCAAGGTTGATTCCACGGTTATACTGTGCCCACAGAAGACATTATGGAGTATAGTATTAGCCTAAAGAACCTACAGGATATGACAATAGTATCAGGAAAAAAAATTGATCCTGCATATGAAACAATTTTTGACAGCTGTCTATTCTAGCTGGTCACTCAATTGACCTAGTTACAACAAGGCACTCCCCACCCCTCCAAAATTATCAATCCTCCTCCTAAAATGGTTAGGAAGTTTAATGACCTTGCTTAGAACTCTCACTAGCCACCAATATCCTCACCTACTCCCTGGTTGCACAAGGAGTGTTACTGACTTAGGTCGTGTTTAGGGAAGGGTATCACATTGCAATATAGGGAAGGCTAATGTTTCATATGGGAAGGAATGAAACAAGATAATTAGTAGTGAGAGCATTAGAGGGCTCAACAATCTGAGGAGGTGGTAAGAAGTGAGAGGCTTGCCTAGCATTCCAGATACTGCACAGTCTCAGGCAAAGCCACAGAAAGCAAATTAGCAGGTCCATGGGAATAGTTTGTAATAGCATCTTGAGAACCAAAATTTCATTTGTGCTGTGGCTTGCAGTGTTCTCCACTGTCTTCCTTTTTTGTTTCTTTCTGCAAAGAATATGTGTAGCATAACCAGGTTTAGTTACTAAAACTTAGGAATTAGTTTTTTTGTTTTGTTTTGTTTTTTTCATTTAACAACTCATTCATAGGACTTCAGTCTGTTCGGAGAACTTTGATAGCAGTGTCCTTTGGGTCCACACATGCACACTCTCTCCTCACACTGTCCCCAGTTCCTTCTCAATGGCTCCTGGCTGGAGATGGAGCCTTTAGCTGTCCATTAGCGGATTGTTAACTCTTTTAGTTGTTAAATGTTAGCTTCGTTGGAAGCCTGTTTCTTTTCCTCTTCTGACTGTTTATTTGGCCATGCCCCTCTCCCTCCTCCTGAAAGAAAAACAGACAGACTTTGTTCTTGATCCTCTTGGACAAGGATATGCCTGGTTTCCCATCTTCCCCAGCACTGCCACTAATGCCAGGACGTTTGGTACCAGCGGAATTCCATCACACCACTGACCTAAGCATGTTGCACTGACCTAAGCATCACACACCTGACTCTTCGCCCATTGGTACTGAGATCACTGCACCAAGCCATGGCCGATCACAGGGTGTCCTCACAATCATGGCATGCCCCTCCATTGTCAGGTGAGGGGTCCGATAGTGAACTGAAAGGAATGTCGCAGTACTCCTCCCAAGCTCCATATGGGACCAACTACCAACAGGGCCTGGGAATGTGCCAGCAGATGGTACACCCACTATCTTGCTATGGCCACCCATGGGCACCTCCACCAGGCCCTGTGCCACCACAGTGGCCATACTGGGACCCTTGGGCAGCACACCGACAGCCAGCGTCAAGGGCACCAAGCATCACCCGAGAGCCCTCCACGCATGCTCCCTCAGCCACAGCCTCCAGGGCCTTAGAGCCTCAAGAAACATAGGAGCAAGAAGGGGACAGGGAGGAGGAGGTAATATCTAAGAGTGTATTGTCCTCTTCCCTGGACCAAGTGGTTATGCCTTCACCACATTCCATGGCAGATGATTTCCACTTGTTCCAGGAACTGGCAGAAAGAGTGGTGGACACTCTCCACATACCATTATAGGAAGTCAAATATATGCACCACTACCTAATCAACATCCCTCATTCTTCCTGTGCTTCAAAATCACCCTCCCAATCAACGAGGCTATCCTAGACTCAGGTAAGACAGTATGGCAAACCATGGCATCAGTAGCCCCTACATACAAGCGGGTGAACAAAAGATATTATGTCCCTGCCAAGGAATCAGAGTTCTGTTCACCTCTCTGCCACCCAATGCCATCATGGTGGATGCAGTGAACTTTCGTGGCTGACATCACTCTAGGTCAACACCCTGTGAGAGAGAGTGGAAGCACCTTGATCTCTTTGGTAGGAAGGCATACTCCTCAGCCACCTTACAGTTTTGTAATGCCAACTACCAGGTGCTCACAACAAAATATAACTGCACCAATTATAATAAGTTAAATGACTTTATTGATAAACTGTCGGGGAGCTCTTGCGTCTCCTTCCAGGGCATCATACAGGAGAGGCAGCTGGTGGCACAACCATCATTGCAATCGATTCTCAACACTGCTGACATGGCTGCTAAATCCATCTTGGCAGCTGTGGTGATGAGGCGGGCATCATGGCTTCACCTCTTGGGATTCCCAAAGGAAGTGCAGACCACAGTGAAGGACCTCCCCTTCAAGGGTATGAAGCTCTTCACTGAAAAGACAGACGTCTCTCTCCACTCCTTGAAAGATTCCAGGGCCACCCTCAGGTCACTGGGAATCTACACACTGAGGCAAAAGAGATGTTTTAGCCCTCAGTCCCAACACAGACCTTACTCGTCACAATTCCCATCACAATGAAACTAAACCCCAAAGATAAAAAGGGAAATTCATGAAATGGAAACCTTCTGGCTCTCAATCCTTGACCCAACCACCTGCCCCTAAGCACCACTTTTGATGGGCAGATCAGGGCACTATGAGACCCCTCCCCACTGCTGTCTGTGCCAATGCATCTATTTGGCCACTGTTTGGCAGTGTTCTGCAGGGCCTGGGAGCACATAACATCAGACAGATGGGTCCTGGAACTCATCGGATCCAGTTACTCTATCCACTTCACCTCCCACACCCCCCTCCACAACACCCTTCCCCGTCCCTCTTCAGAGATCCTTCTCACGAGAGTTTACTATGTCTGAAGATAGATAGATTCCTGCAATTAGGAGCTATAGAACTAGTACGTCAACATCTGCAAGGCAAGGGGTTCTACTCTCATTACTTCCTAATACTGGAAAGGAAGGGAGGTTGAAGACCCATTCTGGACTTCAGAGCTCTCAACAAGTTCATCAAAGTTCAGAAGTTCAGGATGGTCACCTTATCAACGATCATTCTGTCATTGGAACAAGGAGACTGGTTTTCAGCCCTCGACCTATAGAACGTCTACTTCCATATTTCAATGTTACGGGCTCACAGATGTTTTCTCAGGTTCACTCTGAGACTGCACTCATCCCTTCCAACTTTCATCAGCCACAGGAGTTTTTTTTTTCAAAATTCTCTGTGGTGGTCGCTCATCTACAATCACAAGGGATAATGATCTACTCTTACCTGGATGATTGTCTTCTCAGAGTCAAATCACTTCAGGAGGTTTGTTGAGCCACTGAAGCCAGGATATGCTTTTTCAGAGCTGGACCTACAGATCTATTCCCAGAAGTCGACCCTCACACCAGTACAATGCCTGGAATTCATAGGGGCCAGTGTAGATGAGCTACAGGCCTAAGCCTTCCTACCTCAAGACAGGTTCCTGGTCTCACACATAGACACAGTTAAATGCAGCCTTCATGTGCCAGCCAGAATCTGTCTCCAACTCCTGGGGCATGTGGCAGCAAGCACAGCTGTGATTCCACATGCCAGATTCCACATGCAATGTCTCCATTTGTGGTTCAGTTCAGTTTACAGATCAAACAGAGACAGATTGGAGAAATCCCTGTCACTACCTACCAGGATCAAAAACTCCTTGGAATGATGGAAGAACCCAGCCAATACATGCAAATAGATGTCCTTTTCACACTCATCACCTTTGTCGCTCCTTACCACAGATGCATCTCTCAGAGGATGGGGCACACATTTAAAAAGCCTCACGATGCAAGGCAAATTGTCACCTGCGAAGATATTCCTACACATCAATCTCCTCAAATTGAGAGCAGTCAGGAATGCTGGTGCATTTCCTTTTGCTGATAGCAGGATCACATGCAATGATCCTAACAGACAACATAGCCTGCATATACTACGTCAATCGTCAGGGAGGGGCCAGGTCGCCCTTCCTATGCACAGAAACAATGAGACTATGGAACTGTTGCATCTCTCACAATGTTATCTTGTGTGCGGCTTACCTCCCGGGCATGCAGAGTTCAATAGTGGATAAGCTCAGTCGCAAATTCCCACATAACCATGAGTGGGAGATGAACCCATCAGTACTTCCTGACTTGTTCACGTCGTGAACACTGTCCACAAATTTGTTCTCCACTTACCAGAACAGGAAGTGTCCATCGTACTGATCCAGGGTGGGTCTCGAACAGCACTCTCTGGGCGATGATCTCCTGCTCCCCTGGGTCAAGACCTTCTTTATGCCTTCCTTCCGTTTCCTCTTCTGCTAAAGGTCCTGCTAAAAATAAAGAGGGACAGTGCTTATGTAATCCTGATTGCTCCTACTTGGCCAAGACAGACCTGGTACCCTGACCAGATGCAGCTCATGATGTGCCCGCCAATCAACCTTCTGGACATGCCGCACCTCCTCCCATAGAACAAAGGGCTTACCATACATCCCAACATGAGGATCCTCCACCTCAAAGCATGTCTCCTACATGGTCCCAGCACCTAGAAAGCTCATGCTCAAAGGAAGTACAAGACGTACTATTACACAGTAGAAACTCCTGCACATGATGTGCTTACCTGCAGAAATGGCCCAGATTTCATATTTGGTGCACATCCCAACAAATCTCTCCAGTATCAGCAACTCTTGTATGCTCTGACCCTTAAAGAATCAGACCCTGAACTGTCTCAGGGAACACCTAGCAGCTATCATGGTATTTTACCAGCCCGTAGAGGGGTATTTTAGTACTATTGCATCCAACCGCTAAGCAGTTCCTTCAGGGAATAATAAACCTCTTCCCTCAACCTCAGCTTCCTACCCCCTCATGGGACATAAAAATAGTACTGAAAGGACTGATGGGGTCCCCCTTCGAACCTATGGCCACGTGTTTGCTAACATATCTATCGATGAAAATGGTTTTTCTGATAGCAATTACCTCAGCTCAAAAAATAGAGGTGATAGCAACTGTGATGGCGCATCCCTCATACACTTGTTCTTCCCAGATAAGGTTATACTCACACTGCATCCAAGGTTCATCCCTAAAGTAACCTCCTTATTTCATATGAATCACCTTCCTGCCTTCTACCTCAAGCCCCATCAAGACATTATAGGGATGCCATACTACACACCTTAGACGTTAGGAGCACCCTTTCATTGTACCTCAGTAGGACAAAAGCCTTTAGGAAGTCCCCTGGATCAGTAGTTACCAAACTGTGGGTTGTGCTCCCGTAGGTTGGGGAGGGAGCACTACCCAGACCCATTCTACCCCCTGCTCCATGTCACGATCCAGCCTCTGGCTCTGCTCCCAGCCTCTGGCCCCACTCCTAGCTGCGGCACAGCCCCCAGCTCCATTCCCAGCTGCAGCTTCCAGCCGGGGGGGAGGGTACGGACATATTCTGTTACTGGTAAAGGGATGAGGGCGCAAGAGGAGAAGTTTAGGGACCACTCCCCTAGACTGTTCCTCTCTATGGCAGAAAGGTCTTAAGGGCTCAGCGATATCAGCCGAAAGACTCCAAATGGATTGCATCAGACAATGCTACCAAATCCATAACATGACCCCTCCAGACTTGATCCATGCACACTCCACGAAATCAATCTTCTTTAAGAATGTCCCCATCTTAGAGATCTGCAGAGCAGCAACGTGGGCATCAGTCCACCCCTTCACAGAACATTACGTGATCACCGGGGACTCTGCCTCTGATGCCATCTTTGGCTCCACAGTGCTGTCATCTGTGACTAACCCAACTCTGAAGTCCCAGCACTCCAAGAGGAGTACTGCTTGGGAGTCATCTACAGTGAAGCACCCATAGGGACACTACTCAAAGAAGAAGTAGTTACTCACCTTGTGCAGTAATGATGGTTCTTCGAGATGTTTGTCCCTATGCATGCTCCACTACCCGCCCTCCTCCTCTCTACTTCGGAGTTGTCACTTATAAGTCTGCAGTAAAGAAGGAACTGAGGAGGGTTAGCTTGCGCATGCTGGCTAGCCTCGTGGCACAGCATGAGGAGAGACTGCAGGGCCCAATGGACACTGCTACAGAAGTTCTCCGATCAGCAGCGCAGGGACGCAGACACATCTGTAGTGGAGCACTCATAGGGGGATATATCTCGAAGAACCATCGTTACTGCACAAGGTGAGTAACTTCTTTCAATCATATGGGACAGCCGTCTGTTTTTTCTCTCTGGTTCTTTTTACTGCGAGTGACTGTAGGGAATAGTTCCATAATGTCTAAAATGGATGGAGTGATGCAACCTTTTACAGCTTTTATCAGTTCTTTAATATATTTTTCTTTTTTTTTTTCCCCTAGACCCTGTACAGTGGTCAACAGACCAAGTACTCCACTGGGTAGTATGGGTGATGAAGGAGTTCAGCATGACTGACATAGACCTCAATACTCTTAGTATTCCAGGCCGAGAGTTGTGTAGCCTCAATCAAGAGGACTTCTTCCAGAGGGTCCCTCGGGGAGAAATCCTTTGGAGCCACCTGGAGCTTCTTCGAAAATGTATGTGAGCTTTCTCAATGACTGATTTAGTTACTATTTTTTTTCCTGTGGAAAGATAAAGACAGTTGTGAGCAGTCCAAGTTATTTTCCCACTTTCTATAATCAGTGAAAGCTAGGGTGTCAAATACAAAATAAAGGAATGTGTTATAATGAGAATACTTGCTGTTACAAAAAAAATTCTATTTTAAACCTGCTTGGTCCATCTTTCCTCAAATTTTATTACTATTAATCTAATACAGGAAGTAAGTTACAGAAGGTCTGACTCTTACAACATACCTGAGAATTCCTGATTTATGTTTTTATTATTAGCTTTACTTTGTCTTTTGATTTTTACAGTCTTTTAATTAAATATTGATTGAGTGATATTTAATATATATTGCAGTCTCAAGTAAATGTGAAAGATACTAAGCTAATTCTTTAGACTATATACACTGCAGCTAATTTGTTGTGCATTCATGTGTATTCAGTATTTAGATACAATTAGATATGCTGATTTTCTATCTGTGACATTGAAAAAAGTACGTCATATAAGCAAAATAGAAAGTTTGTATGGGTAAAGAATAAAAAAAGTGAACTGTACATAGCATAAAAGATGTCATGTTTGTAATATTTCTTCTAAAAATTTGTTAGTGAGAATAAAGCGCCATCCCAGATGCCCATAAGGACATAAAAAAGGTTGTGCATACCTCTTTCACATGGTGTTTTAAATATTTACTCCTACAAGTCATCATCTTTATACACTCTACAGCCTTTATGTTGTTTCTCTGAATTCCTTTCTCATTTTCTCAGTTATAAAATCCACTTGGCATTCAGTTGACTTACTAGGGTAAGGATTTGAATGAAGTTTTAAATATTTTTCTTTTACTTGGCAGATGTATTGGCTAGCCAAGAACATTCTGGAGAAATAGCAACAGTTACTATTGATCAGCGTGAGTAGTCATGCCTGTAGATTATTAAGACAGGTGTTTTGTCAACAAGAAATTTGGGTTCAGCACTGATACTACCAAAAAGTCAGGAGAGCCACAGTGAAATAACACATCTTTTGCATGTTTTTCAACTTCAAAGCAAAGCTTTAATCTTTTAGCCAATTTGAGTTTAATTTAATCAGAATTATTAATGTTTCTAACTTTCTTCTTTTTATGATAAATAGACTTTTCCATCAGTCTGCACCATAATGTGACACAAGTGAAATATTTGTAATATCAGCTGTTCAGAACTACATTTTTGGTGAACATATATCAGAAATATGTTCTGTATTAAGAACAGTAGCATATCTATTGCAGTGGTAACACCAATTCTGTTTTAAATGATAGCAACAACTTAAATTGTACTTAAGGTGAAGATTTATGAATATCCATGTGGCTCTTTAGAGTGGGAAGATATTTTTAATATCGATGTGCATGCGTGCGGTTTTGTACCAACTTATAATTATTCTCCAATGTTTGCTGCTTCACAGCTGTGCAAATTATTCCAGCATCTGTACAGCCTGCTACCCCAACCACCATTAAAGTAATAAACAGCAGTTCAAAGGCAGCTAAAGTACAGAGAGCACCAAGAATCTCAGGAGAAGACAGAAGTTCACCTGGGAACAGAACAGGTATTTTCTCAATTTTATTTTACTATAAAAGCTATAATATTTAACAGTTAAATCACATGTTGAATTTGCAGCATACAGCCAAATCCCTTTAAAATGTGATTTTGCCAAATTTTCTAAGTGTTGCTTACTTGGTTGTGAGGCATTTAGGGAAAATCCAGGTGTGATGTGTGACATGTGACAGGAAGTGGTGATGCAGTATGTAGCCCTCAGCCCTTTTGAGTTAGTACTGAATCAGTGCCTATCATGGTGCTAAAGAACACTACATTGATGGAAGTGCTATCTTGTAGATGAGACAAACCCAAGATTATGACCATTGTCTTAAATATGTCCACTTCCCTCCCACGCAGTGCCATTTGATCAGGTTTTATCTTCTTATTGGATCATTCAGTAAGGAAGCTGAGGGAGGGGCAAATCACTTATATGTTCCAGAATTCAAACTGACACTTTGGATATTGTTTCTTTAGTTTCCCTTCTTACACAGCTGGTAACTTCACCGATTGGATTCCTCCTAATCCCTATGAAGTGAAGGCATTTTCAGGAAAACTGCATGTTGGCTCTGCAATTTAATTTCAGAATTCTCCTTAGATTTTCTTGATCCAAACTCTTTGTGTCATTAATATTGTATCAGCTCCCCTGTTACTTTGCTTCTGTCCTCCAATATTGCTCTGCTACTTCATCTGTCTCCAAAAAATCTCACCTCTAAACCACTTTTAAGTTTTGCTTGATTGACATGTTCCTTAAAGTGTCTTGTGACACCAGCCAAGACTTTCAAAAATAGGAACCTAGAACTAGTCTTCTAAGCCAAGACTTCAGTGAGAGCTAC
The DNA here is from genome assembly GCF_026122565.2 of Emydura macquarii macquarii. Taxonomy (NCBI): domain Eukaryota; kingdom Metazoa; phylum Chordata; order Testudines; family Chelidae; genus Emydura; species Emydura macquarii. Next base: position 303,080 of record NW_027130613.1, read on the forward strand.
TGGGAGCGCTGCACTTTTTGAAAGATCAGGCCAACTATTTAAGTGCCTAATTATGCATTTATAATCTAACATAAGGTCTTATATTTTTTAAAATCTTGGCCTCTGTATCAGAAGGATATTGAGCTATCCTATACTGAAGTTTATGAAATCTTAAAGTAACTTTAGCTATGTAGAAAATACATTCCATTTTTGTTCAATTTTAATGACTTTATCTCAATAGGAAACAATGGCCAGATTCAGCTATGGCAGTTTTTGCTAGAACTTCTTACTGACAAAGATGCTCGAGACTGTATTTCTTGGGTTGGCGATGAAGGGGAGTTTAAACTGAATCAACCTGAGCTGGTTGCACAGAAATGGGGACAACGTAAAAATAAACCCACCATGAACTATGAGAAGCTTAGTCGTGCTCTACGGTAAGAAGCTGTACAACTAAATTCTTTCATTATACTTTTCTCTATACTTTTCTCTAACAGTAGTATTCTGCCAGTTACATATGATCTTTTGTGATTGCACATCAGTTAAAGACAAGCAGGTATGGACTGCTGTGTCACCTGCTGCCGGTCTCCTCAGATACCATCAGCTAAGCAGGAGTGGGTCATTATTTGAATGTGCAAGGGGTTGCCTTTAGGAAACAGATGGAAAATACTGTGATTGATGATCTTTGGATAATATGTTTAACAATTTCTGGAGGAAATAGTTGCTGAAACAACTTTAGTTACAGAATTTAACTGTATGTCTAAGTATGTCTACTTTGCATCCCACTTTGCACCCCACTGGCAGCGGCATGTAGGACACGCGTAGCTACATGCTGAAGTGAAAAGCAGGTTGCGTCCACACTGCGATGTGTAGCTACATGAGTTAGTGAAAAGCTCTGGCAGAGAGGAGGCAGTAATTAAAAGCTCCAGCAGTGCCCACCTCTTGCCATTCTTGCCACATGCTAAGCAGCTTTATCATTTCTGGGGGGAAAAAACTTGCCCATTAAAAATCTTCTAATACGTTTTCATTTGGTAGCTTTGTCCAATAAACATCACATTAAGGTGTTGAAGTTAACTTAAACAGTAAAAAAAAATCCAAAAAAACCAAAAAGAAACCCCTGTAGTCAGTCATGTTGTATTGTTTCTGGAACTCTGCAAAAAATGACACTATTTTATTTTGGGTAGCATTGTTGAAATTGTTTGAAATTGGAGTTCAAAATTCAAGTAAAAGTTGAAAAATTAGTAAATGTCTATGGTTTTAATTCTACTACAAATGATAATTCTATGTCCTTCACATTGTTTGACAAGTATAATTTGACAGGTCCTATATGTTCAAACAGTGACACCCCTTGCATTAACAGCCTCGTGCATGTGGCAACCAGTGTGGCATTTCTGCAGCTACAGAGTTGTGATATGCAGCCTATGACACATCCATAGGTAACAATTTCTGCACAGTTGGTGGGGGATTGGCTCTAGTGACCTTAACTTGGGTATCTGTTCTCCATTGTGTTTGCCCCAACTCATGTTCTCTCATAAGGGCAGAATCAGATTGTTGCAGTTTGCCTGCCTCCACATCATGGCTTGAAATGAGCTCTTTGGATGTGGTAGCGCAATGCATAATTTGTTGGGGTCAGTGCCTCTGGTGATCGACACTTGCAGAAGAATATCACCGGTGCCTTAACACAGCTCTCCTCATCAGATACATTGTACATGTTGCAGGTGAACTTTTCTGCTGAAATGATTGATTCATTCTATAGATCATCCTTCTCTAAGTTTCTTAGAAGTTCATGTTTCTCCATGAATATTGTTCAAGAAGTTTTCTTGCTGTGCTAAGCAATATGGGAAACAGTATCAAAGCCTGTCAGTGCATGGAAGGAAAGTGTTATTTCTGTAACTGCTTGAGGAAATACAGGCAGAAACTTCTCTTGAATAATATGCACAGGAATTTATTTGGGGGTTTTTTTGATGTTGCAGCCTTCATCCACAAATTACTGTGAGGCATTTTGTCATAGTGTGCCACTAACATAAGAAAAACAAAAATGTCTTGTACTGACATAACACGATCAGCTTCTGTATGCATGCAGTTTTGTACAATCCTAGTGTCTGCCTCTTCATGGTCAGTTTGCAACTTATTTGTATCCACAGTTGGGTTGATGATTTAACTACTGTCTTCTTTAAACCCTCCATATATGACAATTGTTTTATGGAGCATTAGCTAGTTCTTCAGAGAAGAAGCAAGCCAGAACAGCCTTATTTTTGGAATGGGCCAAGAAGTCTGGCCAGTAGTTGGGACATGGAACACATCTATTTTCAAATGATTTTCTGAATTGGCCTAGAAGCTTTTGAGCACTTCTCTTGCATCATTCCTTTAATAGACTCCTGAATCTGTTAAAGGTTACCCCAGTCCTGCTGATATGCTGTCCAGAATGAAGAACTGACTGGACAAAAATGTTTGCAAGGTCACTAAAGGTTGTACATGGAAGTTTTCCCAGTGCCATTATGCATGCTTGCCATCAATCACCAGAGAGGATGTACTATCCGTTATTATCTCACGAGGATACGGGATGTCTCTGGTTAAACATCTGTAATAACAGACGTATTTCCAACACTAAGACACCCCTTTACTCAGAAAGAGTAAATGGAATTGACATTAGGTCATGATGCAATATTTTGTGTAGATCCACTCTCCTGCCTTATATCATGGCAGTAATGATGCACTGTATATGAGACAATCAGCTTTTATTGTGATTACCTTATCTTTGCTTTGCTTCTCTTTCCCAACTGCATATAGATAGGAAAACGTCAGAGACCTTCTCTTTTTCAGGTCAAGGACCTTGATATGGGCACTTCCCTCCTTTAGCATCATAAGCCTTTTCTGAACAAAGGTATTCAGTTGCTCCTGGCCACATATTTCTGCATTCAGCAGAGCTTCCTGATTCATTTCTGTAGCCAAATCATTCATTTCAGTGTTTTGCAGTGTGTCGGAGGCTGGCTTTTACTAGTGAATAATTTGAATCTTTGAAGTGTCATTAACACTTTATTTTCATCGACATGATCATGGTGCTTTCATGTTGGTGTGGATTCATAGCAAGTCATTTAGTCATCAGGTCCAAGACTGAACTGTTTTCTTGTTTGGGCTGCAATTTGGGCACATAGATTATAGGAGAGTGCCCATCTACTGAGTGCTGAGGCTGGTCTTATGATATCTATAATTCCTTTTTTACTAGTGACATTGAGCCACTTTTGGAGGTCATGGTAACTTGCAGATGACAAAATAGGCACTAAGTTACTGTAATCTGCATCAGATTTTGCCAAATTCAGGAGCTTTTATTTTGAGTTCCTTGTGTTGCTGTAGATAGTTCAGAAATTATATGGTAATAACAGTGGCCAGATCGTGTGAGCGATCGTGTAAGCACAAGAGGCTTTTGCGTAGTTTTTACCAGCAGTTACACGCGCTATAGTTTGTCTGCCTAAAATTGCGCTTTCAGTCCACACGCTCTACTATCTTGAATATGCTGCCCAAGCCCAGCGCTTTTAGGAAGTTCATTGATATGTGTCGACCTCCTAAGAATGGAATCAGGATATCTTTATATTCTGGTATAGTCCATTTTAGCTCCATCAGAGCAGGGAAGACTGCTTGATCAACAGTCCTGACTACATGTTTCTGTTGAAGATAATGTGTGACTTGTACAAGCCTTTTCACAACAGTACTCACTGTATCAATTTCATGAACTGGGGACTGAGCAATAGGCATGTAACCATATACAGTTAGTGGGGAGTTATTGTTACTGTGCTCTTCATTAAAACTTGTTCAACCAGATTTTGGATTTTCAAATGGACAGTTGAAAAATGTAATATCCTGTTCTTGAGCTTTCAAAGCTGACTGGCAGTCATTTGTGTCCATTAAATAATTCTTCTTCTGGACATCTTCATTGAATTTTGGTTTTGCTGTACCTCCTGTGATATTAGCAGGAAAGATAGTGTTCATTGCATCTGGAACATTCAAAGTAGCATGATTTGTTGATTCAATGTCCTGCAGTATCAGATCAGATGTGTGGCATGAAACGTGTTTTGCCCAATAAGCATACACATATTTGTATCAACGTTATCTGCCATGAAATGTGTAAATCTTCCTTTAGTCTAGTTTGATGGGATCATTATTCCGTCCTCATTCATTGTCATCAGTGTAGTCTTGGCCAGTGCTGTGTCAACTTGAACTACATCCTTGTAGCTGATAGTGTGCTCAGCATTGTAAAATATCTGGACAAGCTTTTTTTGAACTTGTGGCCTGGTGAAGGATGCTTTCAAGCCCCACATGTTTGGGTGTCCACTTCTTACCTCCAGTGACACCATAGATGAAATCCTGTGCCAGAACTTAACTTGTTTGTCATCTTCAGATACTTCTACAACCTTATCATCATCAACCCCATCATCGTCGTCCTGCTTGTCACCTTCTTCAACTTCTCCTACTTCAAGAATACACTGGCTATCATGGCACACTCCCTAGTGCCTCTTCCTCACTAACACTTAGCCCATGGTATCGAGGATGAGCAAATATATCTGTGCGTTATTTCAATGCTGCATGTACCATTGAGAGAAATTTGTCTTCGAGTTCAGTCTTGTAAACTGGAGTGGTTGATACATTTTCTTCTCCGGCACTGTCCAACAGTTTAGAGAAAGGGAGATGACAGAATTGACAGGCACTAATAATATTTTTCTGTCCAAAGCAGATTGATCACGTAAGACAATGAACTCATAAGCACCACAAGATGTAGAATAAGTTTTTCTTTGAAAGTTGCCATATGACTTAAAAATGAACATGAAACATTTCCACCCACTTGATTTGAGCAAAAACAGTAATGAGTCCACCATACCTGTGAAAGTTCCAAAACCCAGCCTTTTTCTGCACAGTGTTTTCTCTCATTGCCAAGCCAGACAATTGCCAACTCCAGTACCACTGTGAGTGGTTTCATGATTAGTTTTTGTTACTTTTCTTGAGAAATGTTTATAGCAGTTAGGGTGGTATTCCCCTTCTAAGGTTATTAGATCACTTACACCAGCTATATGCACACTAAGTTCATGTTTATAATTTGCTGCCTCAAGTAGTTGTTTGTTCATTTTGAATGTTGTTATAGAAGAAAGTATTTTGTTTGGAAACTTCTATCCTGGCAGAAAATGCAAAGACTCCAGTTCACTAGGGACCTTGTTCTGAAGCACTATCAAAGTTTTGGAGATGGTAAAACAAAATGGGATTTGCAGTTCAGACTTACTGGTTGATGAAGTAGCTTTATTGGATTTACAGTATATGCTGATTTTACTTTATCTGCGTACATTGCATAACAGTTTTATGCCAAAGTAATGATTACCTGCATTTAGATTGAAGAGCTGTTAGAATTCTATCAGTTGCGTCCCTATTTGGAAATCCCCAAGTTTCTATCTTCTGGTGGTTGCCTCTTGTATTATAGCCAATGCCTGTTTACTACAAGCAAAAAGGGTGTCCTTTTTTACTTGTTGGCAAAAGTAATGCATTGTTGGTACAATACTGTTGAGGGATGCTTCAGATGTAAGACTGCCTCTATGTTTCATCTGTGGAATACCTTGACAATAATAACTATAATTAAAAACTACCACGTGAATATTGAATAAATATTTACCAGAACATAGCTTATGCCAAGGCATAGATATCCAAATCAACACTCAACTCACGCTGTAAGTAAAGGTCAGCTTTAGGTTGGGTTAGTGCTTAGGGCTAATAGTTTATTTTTTGTAAGAGGAGAACTTATGGAAATAAACTATATCATGCTCTAGTTATGTATGATACTGAATGGTAATGAATAACAGGACATTTAATTCCTTTACATACTAAATATATCCAAAAAGTAGCTTAAATGTCATCCTTAATACAAAACTGACAGAATTCAAGTACATATCATCACATGACCAGAGGAAGCAGAGAGTATGATCTTCAACAGACATGGCTCTCTGCATATTCTGATAGCTCAGTGTTCCAAATTAGGAATGTATTCCATATTTAGTACCTCTCCTTTACTTTCTGTTAATTTTTTTAAGTTACAGATGGTAGTCATTTTTTGTTTTTGTTTTTACTTAAATTTCAGTTTGGTAAACATCATTTTCAATTCAGCACATTCAAATTATAAAAGAAAACATGTTTACCATCTTTTCCACAGAAATGCTTTTTCATTAATATCAACTTATTTTGGAATTTGGCCTACTCTAAAATACAGCCCTGATTCTGCAAATGCTTATGTGATTTTAAGCATTATTCATATGAGTAAAGTTACATACCAGCGTGTTTGCAGTAAGAGGGCCTTATTTTTTCAATATTTTGAATTTTTGCTCATAGCGGTTTTGTAAAATTCAGAAGAGACATGGTAGCTTGAAGTATTTAAAATTTATTTTGAACTAAATGCAGTTTGTATTTTTAATCTGAAGCTGCATAGCACACATTTTCAAATTAGTTCAAATCAATGACGTTTTGAAAAACCAAGTGATTTTAAATGTGATTTAAATTGTCTTGTTTTAAATTGCTCCACTCTCAATATACATTAAAGGAGTAAATTATTTTAAATTTGTATATGGTTTAATAAAATTCCCTAATAATATTATAAATTAAATGTGATGTTCCTTTTTCCATATTGCCATTTTAGTTTACAGTCTATCCATTTGCAGTTGTAAGGTTTTCTTGCGACATCAAAATCACATCAGTGGTTTTAAAGGTTTTTTTCTTATTTTATAATCAAATTAAGAAAAAGCGTCAGAAGATAGAAGAACTTTCTAATCACCAAGATATTAAGATATACTTCCATAGTAATCTACATAAATCACTATAAGAAAAATTTTACATTTATGTTTTGTTCCTCAAAGTTGTTCTCTTTTGGCAGCTGTATCAATATTGACATGTTATCTGACATTTATAGATGTCGGTGGGGATATTTAATGCCTCCTTCTGTCACTGGGAAAAAATTGATGACAACATGAATTTTTGTTTTAAAAAAACCAAACTAGTGACATAAATTTTGTTTACTAATTTATTAAAACCATTTTGTAAATTTGTGACTAATACAGTTAAACGATGGTGATGCTGCTGGTGGAGGTGGTAGATATTCTATCCAGACGTCAAAAGAATAAGCAGACTGAAAGCAGCTCACGTAATGCTCTATGAATAAAGTGAACCGAAAAATTAAATGGTCTGCATTTTGATGTTTATTTCTGACTGTGAATTGCAAGAAGCAGTCTTTATTTCATTACTCAATAGGAAAGCAACACTGCTAATTTTTAATCTTATGGTTTACAAACATACATAACTTTTGTTTCAGCATAATCTGAAACACATCAACAGAATAAGAATTTCTAAACATTCATTCTTTTTCTGTATTTATTTGTTTTACTTTCTGTACTAAGTATTGCATCTATAACAACATTCTGTAAAAACTGTTGATAAAAATATTTCTCTGCAGTTACTATATTGAATAGATTCCAGCTCGAGTCTCTTTTAGCATGAGACATAAAACAGCTACTCTAGCAGCTCTCAAAGATATCCTCACTTTTGGCCTTTTGCTGTGTGTAGACGAACTGTCAGTGCTCAGTGCCCTCTGGTATGCTCCATTTCAGTCACAAGTACAGCTAGTCAGACTTCGTTCCAGTTTTAGGAAGTCGTCACCAGTCTCTGTGGTTTGCCAAAGCAACTTGGATGTTTCTCGTTCTAAAAGTTCCAGATTTTGTTTTAGTCTGAAGTATGTTGTCTTCAGAATTTCATGTGTCTGAAGAGATTTGACTGGGATTCCTAGTCATCCATCTGCTTTCTCATCAGAATTGGGAAGCAAAAGCTAGTTCAGTGATTTACTCAGTTTTGCTTGAGGATTAGAGATCATTTTTGTGTCTTGCTTATCAAGGAACTAAAGAACATCCCAGAAGGTACAGACGACCTGGCATTTGGTCTGTACACAAACATGCTGTTCACAGGGTTGAAAATCTGAGAGCCAAGGGAATTTCCACCTATGTCATGCTAGAAGCATAAGGCAAGAATGGGAATCTATTCAAATGATACTTTCAGAGAAACTGAACTATAGGTAGGTAATTTTCTTTCACTGTATTTGTGCCTTGCACAAATTTATCACAATCCTACTAACCCTCAGAAGTCCAAATTGCATAATGATTACTCAGGCTTGTTTAATGTGAGATTTAAACTGAATTCATTTAATGCCCGAGGTGATGAAAGCACAAAATAAAACTAAAAGATTAAATTTGTGTAGTGTACTTCTTAGTCACTAAATATTTTGTAACAATTCTATAAATCATGTATACAGTTTTATGTTGTCTTAACTGCATTCTGCTTATTGTGGCATATGGTGGTAGCTCTATTGTGATAAAACATGAAAAATGTTGATCATAAAAGAGTAATTAAGTCATAATTAATTGTAAACCTATGTAATGGATGTGCTTCTGACTTTCTGTTTTTAATAGGTCCTGTATTTAAATTGTACAAAGGAACAAGTGTAACTCCAGTCATGCTATTGAAAAGTTTCCTGTAGTTTTAGATGGGCTATGTTAATACACAATCCCGCTCTTTATGTAATATTCATTAATATAGCAACCACAGCGTTCAGTTTGAAATTAGCTGTTTAAATTGATCACCTTTCTCAACCAAGGGAGGAAGCAAGACGCAAAGCTGGAGTACTAGTGTTAGTAACATGGGTCCTAGCGGTCAATACATGAGGGTGTTTACACTGAAGCCGACCACCTGCAATAGTCTGGTCAATTATCCTCAATTATCCTCTGGTCAATTAGCTGAAATGGCCAAGAGTCTCTCTGCCACTAAGGCAATAGTGATCAGAGAAATCTTGCAACAGGGCCATTGCAGTGTACTCTCTCTCCAGGTGGTGCTCAGTCTTTAAGCAGCCATTTGAGATTTGTGGTGATGGTGATTGATTTGATTTTTAGTAACATGGCTCTCCCGGCAGCTCAGCCAGATAACTCAAGAAAGAATCCATATTCCACTGCCTTAGTCTCTTCTTCTCATTTATGTTTAATACAAAACTAAACAAAAAATCTTCAGCCAAAGAGACAAGAGGTCTAGTTTTGTTAGTGAAAAAAACAGAACTTTATCAAGATCTTCAATGAGAAAAAGAACCTACCCTTTAGTGCTACAGTATCCTTAAGCATGATGTGTGTGTGTGGAGGGGGTGTTCATGGACTGAATATTTCTCTGTTACTTTGCACTGATTTTTTTTTTTTTGCTTTGTTTTTTCTCATTTAAGGTATTACTATGATGGGGATATGATCTGCAAAGTACAAGGCAAGAGGTTTGTGTATAAATTTGTCTGTGACTTGAAAACTCTCATTGGATATAGTGCAGCAGAGCTGAACCGGTTGGTCACAGAGTGTGAGCAAAAGAAACTTGCAAAGATGCAACTCCATGGTATTGGTCAGCCAGTCACAGCAGTGGCACTAGCTACAGCATCCCTGCAAACCGAGAAAGATAATTAAGCACTAGGACTTGAAAATGGGAGCCTGAGGCCCCTTTTGTATACCCAGAGCTGGTACTGCTCTTACTGTTATCAGAATTGGAAGCTTCTTTTTATTCCTTGACAATATAATATGATGCATGATTTTCTACAAAGAACTAAGACTCCCATGAATTTGGATCTTTAACAGCATATATTTCAGGGTATATTAAGGGATCACCACAACTTCTTCAATGTGAAGACTGGCTATCTGTGGCATGTAGTCTGCTGAAATAGGTGAGGAAAGCTGAACTGGTCCATGTTGTATGTCCAGCCCTACAAAATATTAGTTGCAGCATTTTAAGAAAAGTGGAGCATCTACAGGAAACAGACTTTTCAATAATTTGAATTCAACCCTTTCTGCTGTTTTTTATTCTCTATTGAACTACAAAATGGAATTAGATGCTTACACAATTAAAGCAGGGGCTGTCATTAAACATGTATATTAATCTCATCTAATCAAGCAGAGCAGAAAGAAAAGACACATTTAAAAAAAATACAATGCATCAAGTCCTTAAGACAATTTCTCTGCTTATAAGCAAAGGAAACAAAGAATAGACCAAACTGAAGATCAATGCTGAAGAAAGAGATCCAGGTTTAAATCTGGCTTAGATCAAAAGCCGATTATGAGTATTTCATTGTAATATGTAGATAACATGCATATACGAGGACAAGTACTTAACTTTTGAAAGATGTTACGCTGGCTACTCAGCAAAAGAAATTAATAAAGATTTGAATGTTTTTCCTGTCAGGTGATTAAAAATTTGAAAAGGTATCCATCCCTCTACGCTGCAGAGTATATTAGCCAATTCTCCTTATACCTGCACTGTAGTTGACCTTGATGAACTGAAGATTTAAGTTAATCACATTCAGCAGTCCTTTTCTGTTCAAAAACAAAATGAGTTGCAAATAAATTTATACAAATCTGAAGTTTGACTTCCAGATTATTGTACAGTCTGCCCTATTAAAATATGAAAAAAATAGTTTCTTTTTTAAAATGTTTCTTTCCAAACTTCAAATAATGTCTTGAGGCCTCAGAAACAAAACTGCACATTCCTAAGACTTAAGCAGTACACAGTTAAGTGTTTGGATATATTTTTTAAAAATATATAATTGGAACGTATCCTGAATCCAGAGACACTGGTATAAATACTACTTTATTCAGACGCATACATGTTAACGTGTACAAAACTGTGTGTCTATGATTTGTGAGCTTCTCCATTAATAACTTGCTAGATGACTTCTGTTAAAGTTTGAATAGAGCATTTTTTTAAGTTTTGCCCCTTTGTTTAAACAGCATGAATATTGTTACCATGCATTTTTGCTGTTCTTGCAAGCAGATTTTTTTTATTTTTTAAATGAGCCGCTAGCAGAAGCTGTGGCATCAATTTACAAGTAGTAAGAATATAATTGCATAAGGGAAAATCTTTAATACCATGTTGAAAGGTCAAGTTACTCTTAAACCTTTTAAGTCAGGAATCTGGCTACACTGAGAGATGCTTAATGTAAACTGTACCTAAACTGAGCGGTGGGAGGACTACGCTATTGCTGTTGACAAGTAAAGAGAAACTGTCTTCCGGGCTTTCAAAAATTGGAAATATGTGAGACTTGTGTATTTTTAGGGTTAATTTTTTAAGGGTGAGCGTTGGAATGCTTTTTCTCAGTGGAGGTGCAGCTCCATGCCCCTGCTATAGGCCTAAGGATCTCTCACATGCTGTTTTGTCCATCTATCATTTAAGTCTCTGTAACTGCCAGCAACATCATTGTATCTTTCTCATGTCAGATTCCTCCAGTGACCCCTAATTTACCATTACTGAAGCACTCCCTCATTTGCTATCAGGCTGAGCATGCTACTTCTGAAAGATACCTTAGCTTCGTAAGAACCTAAACAAATCCTTTTTAGCCCTTAACAAATCCTAAATTACAGATATGGTTACATCAGTCAGAAGTCAGGTCAAATGTCTAGCTTGTTTGACTGTTGTAGTGAAATTGTAGCCCACTTTCACTATTTATCAAGCTTTTGAAATCTTATGTAAATAGTTGGGGTCACTATCTTGCATATGCAAGGAGAAACTTAAGCTACAAGTTGTGTGGCTAAAAAAATTTTCTGTGTCCAGAACTCCATTTGTGCAGCTCTGTTCAAGACAAGGGTAGGCACTGTAAACACAAGCCACGATTCAAGTAGCTAATTAATAAACACGATACAACTGCCCCTTAGAACACTTATCAATTTTTCTAGCAAAGGTCTAAAATACTGCAAGTGGACAAAGGAAGGAGAGGTTTAAAATGTTGACAGACCAAATCAGTCTAATGGAGGATGAATTAATACCAAAGCTAATAAGTAAAATTGATGTTTTTCTCTTGAATATGCACAGAATGGAATACTATTAGGAAAGATGGCATCAAAACTTTCCTTGTAACTACATCTGAATATTTTGAAGCTCCTTAATTTTTAGTAACTCTGATATCCCTTTTGGGTTTGTCTATGTGCATTTTATTTCCTGGTAGGATCTGCTGCACTTCCACCATGTTCTTTTCATTAAAATAGGACCAGTGTGTTTTTCAAACAGTGTAAAGCTGTTGTCAAATTTCCTGTAGCTAAGGGAGAAATCTGACTAACTTGATGTCTTCATTTAAATAAAGGATGTAGAATATTATATGTCAATATTATTCTGTTGCTGCCAGAAAAAGAAAGTATAATCCCAACTTTTTGTAAAACTAAGGGATTTTGCATACATTTTTACTCTTTAAATAAAGACACTTATACTCTGCTAATAATTATGTATTTCTTTTGTTTTGAATTTTTTTTGGTAATTTTACATGAAACAATTATTTTCTATTTTTACTCTGATAAAATATTTGTGCATAAAATGTCAATATAGTAAAATAAAAATAAAACTGTTACACAGCTACTGTTTTGGTGATGATTCATTTGTTTTTCAGAATGGCTTCCACAACTTCTCTTTTAAAAAAGTAGCTAGTTTTAAAGATAAGTAGTATGCATAATTTCATTTTCAACATTTAAAGAGCACAAAGTTGTTACAGAAAAGAGGCAAATTTTAACTTCAAGCTTTCTTCAAAACAGATTTTCTTCACCTTAGTATTTAAACATCTATATATTTTTGTACTGTGCTAGAACTTGGTTATAGAGTTTCAACAGGCTTGGTTTTGTGACACATTTCCTATTATTCCTGTTTGTGCTACAAAGCCCTCAAAATTACAAGAGCATGAGATGGAGTCAGTATGCACCCATGATGCAATTCACTAGAATGTGACCACAGAACTTTTTGTCAAAATGTTTTATGTAAGGATGTTCTATATGTGTGTGCAAATTAATACAAAAAGGGCCAGTTTTATTTTAATTGAGTTAACATATGGTGTGTAAACTATGCTACTTATGCAAATATTACATATGCTAAATATTTTTGTCGCTGTTGCATGTAGGCTGAATTACTGGTTCGTGATACACGAGCCAGAATGAAGACAGCTTGACTTGTAAATTCCAGGAGTTTCTGTGCAGATGACATTAGCCCTATATATTTTACTTTTAAACTGAGCAAAGCTGCTATGGGAATTTCTGAGAAACAAGTATAGAACTTCACAATGCCAGTTTTTTAATGCAGTCACTTTTTGGCTATCAACCACACTTTAAATGCTTACCCCTTTTTTTTAACATGGCTCTTTCTGTGCCCGAATTGTTCTTTATATGTTTTTTTGTAAATATGTGAAACATATTGGCTCTGATTTTCATATTACCTCAGAGGTATAAAGGGCTTTGTTAAAGAGGCTGCTCATCAACTATTTCATTGCTTAAGGCACACGTCACCTACATGATACATAGCTTTGGAGAAAAGCTGGAGAAAAATCTATATTCTAATTAAAACATACCTCCAGATCTTCTAAATCAGTATAGTGCCATGGCAGCCAGCAAAACTATGCTGATTTACATCAGCTGAGGATCTGGCCCACATTAGCTAGGGTTTAATCTTTTTAATAATATTACAAACAGTTCTCATTTTCCTGTTAATTTTTGTTTAAAGTATCACAGAGTTCTTTGTGCCTTTTAGAGGAAACAGGGTCCCTGTGTGATCAGAAGCCTGCTCATGTCATGGGGTTAATTCAGCACGGTGAGAGACATCTGTGACTAGTTAGGTCATTAATAGTCGCAACTGGGGTGAACTGGGAGTGTTGGTCAAAAGGAGGGGGGATGCTTAGGGAGCAGAGTTTTGCAGTGTCTCTGGGCGAGTAGGCTGTCTTGGCAAGGTGGATTAGGAGGTGACAACTGAAGGGAGATTGTGAGAAGTAGCCCTGTATGGAAGGATGTAACCAAAACAGATTGCAAGGAAACCATAGCAGCCTAGTAAACTGGCTCAGGATGGAGAGGACTCAGGAGTGTGCTTCTGGGTGAGAGATTGGGAAGAACAATGCCTGAGATATGAAGACAGCCAAGGCTTCGCAATACATGTCTTTTTCCTGATTTGCTTTGTCCTTTCTGTTGGACTGTGTTTTGGTGCCCAGTTGATCCTCAGTGTCCCAATGAAAAGAACCCGGAAAGATGAAAATATGAGGGGGAAAGGAACCCAAGAGAGCTGGCTGTATTTTAAAGAGACCTTATTGAGGGCACAAGAGCAAACCATCCCGATGTGCAGAAAGAATAGCAAATATGGTAGGCGTCCAGCTTGGCTTAACAAAGATGTCCTTGGCGAACTTAAACACAAAAAAGAAGCTTACAAGAAGTGGAAGCTTGGTCAGATGACTAGGGAGGATTATATAAACACTGCTCGAACGTGCAGGAATGAAATCAGGAAGGCCAAAGCACAATTGGAGTTGCAGCTAGCAAGGGACGTGAAGGGGAACAAGAAGGGTTTCTACAGGCATGTTGCCAACAAGAGGAAGATTAGAGAAAGTGTGGGCCCCTTAGAGAATGAGGGAGGCGAACTAGTGACGGAGGATGTGGAGAAAGCTGAGGTACTCAATGCCTTTTTTGCCTCTGTCTTCACAGACAAGATCAGCTCTCAGACTGCTGCACTGGGTGGCACAGAATGGGAAGGAGGCGAACATCCCGCAGTGCTGAAGGAACGGGTCCAAGACTATTTAGAGGGATTGGACATTCACAAGTCCATGGGGCCGGATGCAATGCACCCGAGGGTGCTGAGGGAGTTGGCTGAGGTGATTTCAGAGCCATTGGCTATTATCTTTGAAAGCTCGTGGCAACAGGGGGAGGTCCCTGAGGACTGGAAAAAAGCAAATATAGTGCCCATCTTCAAAAAAGGGAGGAAAGAGGATCCAGGGAACTACAGACCGGTCAGCCTCACCTCAATCCCTGGAAAAATCATGGAGCAGGTCCTTAAGGAATCCATTTTAAGGCACTTGGAGGAGAGGAAGGTGATCAGGAACAGTCAACACGGATTCATTAAGGGAAAGTCATGCCTGACCAACCTGACTGCTTTCTATGATGAGGTAACTGGCTCTGTGGATGTAGGGAAGGCGGTGGATGTGATATACCTTGACTTTAGCAAAGCTTTTGATACTGTCTCACACAGTATTCTTATCAGCAAGTTGAAGTATGGGTTGGATGAATGGACTATAAAATGGATAGAGAACTGGCTAGAGCATAGGGCTCAACGAGTAATGATCAATGGCTCCATGTCTAGCTGGCAACCAGTCACAAGCGGAGTTCCCCAGGGGTCGGTCCTGGGGCCGGTTTTGTTCAACATCTTCATTAATGATCTGGAGGATGGGGTAGATTGTACCCTCAGCAAGTTTGCGGACGACACTAAGCTGGGGGGAGTGGTAGATACCCTGGAAGGTAGGGATAGGATACAGAGTGACCTAAACAAACTGGAGGATTGGGCCAAAAGAAACCTAATGAGGTTCAACAAGGACAAGTGCAGTGTCCTCCACTTAGGAAGGAAGAATCCCATGCACAGCTATAGACTGGGGACCGACGAGCTGGGCAGCAGCTCTGCAGAAAAGGACCTGGGGGTAACAGTGGATAAAAAGCTGGATATGAGTCAGCAGTGTGCCCTGGTTGTCAAGAAGGCTAATGGCATATTGGGCTGCATTAGGAGGGGCATTGCCAGCAGGTCACGGGAAGTGATTATTCCCCTCTATTCGGCGTTGGTGAGGCCGCATTTAGAGTATTGTGTCCAGTTTTGGGCCCCCCACTACAAAAAGGATGTGGACAAGTTAGAGAAAGTGCAGCGGAGGGCAACCAAAATGATTAGGGGGCTGGAGCACAGGACTTATGAGGAGAGGCTGAGGGAACTGGGCTTGTTTAGTCTGCAAAAGAGAAGAATGAGGGGGGATTTGATAGCAGCCTTTAACTACCTGAAAGGGGGTTCCAGGGAGGATGGGGCTAGGCTGTTCTCGGTGGTGGCAGATGACAGAACAAGGAGCAACGGTCTCAAGTTGCAGGGCGGGAGGTCTAGGTTGGACATTAGGAAAAAGTTTTTTACTAGGAGGGTGGTGAAGCACTGGAATGGGTTACCTAGGGAGGTGGTGGAATCTCCATCTTTAGAGGTTTTTAAGCTGAGGCTTGACAAAGCCCTGGTTGGGATGATATAGCTGAGGTTAGTCCTTCTTTGAGCAGGGGGTTGGACTAGATGACCTCCTGAGGTCCCTTCCAACTCTAATATTCTATGATTTTATGATTTGAGTAAAGTGTTGGGTGTGCACATGCATGCTTAAAGAGTTGGGTCTATCAGCTAGCCACTAGGGGGCAGCAGGGAGGGAACTTGTCCCTTGACATGAAATGGAGTACTTACAGTGAGACTTAGCTGAGGGAAGTGAGCCAAAGAAAGGGTGATCTGTAATGAGTGTCAATTCTCATGTATGTCCATTTTCCTGATGTTCTGTAGGTGGACACTAGTGGTATTGTAAGAAATAAAACAAAAATAAATCCAAGCTTAGAAAACATGTTTTGATGATCTATGGCTGTATACACACATGATCATTCTTGCTTTTGGCTGAGCATATGCATGTGTAACCTTTCTGTCTGGTGGATAATGGCAGCAAAAAGGGGCAGGTTCAATGTAGCTAGGATCTCTCTTGATAAACAACTAAACCATTGGGAGCCACCACCCTGAAATCCAGGAAAATTAAATGCACCTGGGCATCCTTACATGCACATCTGCCTCAGTCACAAGCACTCCAAGACTGTGTACAGGCAAGGAAATCCTTATTAAGGGAAAAGGAACACACAGCAACAGAATATATGCAAATAGATTGTAAAATACCCTTTCATTAACTGCAGCAGTAGTGCATCTAACTCCCTTCTCCCCTGCCAGTGAAAATGTCACATAGATGATAGTCCTGTGATTGCACCACCTCAGTCAGATGCCACTCAGTTGGGATCAGCAAGTAGCAGTAGTCCAAGTGTGTCTTTGCAGGGCTGTCTCTAGTCCCAAAGGAGTGGCACTACTGCTTAACTCAGCCTAATAATTCAGCTTTATTAAGGTGATGGGAGACTATTTATTTTGATGAAATATATGGGCCCAAAGAGTCAAAGGTGTTAATGTGATTGTTACTGTCCAACATTAAACAGTGTTCAGGGTTTGATATACAGAGACTTCAGCTTGCTTAGTACCATAGCAAACATCATTATAAACCCTTTTAACCTTTTATTTAAAATAGAGGAAAATATGGAGTAACCATGATAGCATTTGAAATGTGAAGTAGTAAGTAAGGCTTTTCATTTTAACAATATCCCTTGTTCCTTTTAGCTGTAGAAAGTTCTAGAACACCCCCAGTTTGACAGTCTTTTAGATGGTATTAAAGATGATCATACTTGTCCTTTTTGGGAAAAGAGAAATTAGTTGAGATGCGCTGGAGCTGTTGTTAAAGTCCAATCCCTTTTTCTAGAAGACCAAACAAGATGAACCCATGCACAAAAGGGGAAAGAGAATAACGGAAAAGATAGAAAATGCAGCTTCTCTCTATGGTGGTGACTTGCACTGCTGGAGAAACACAGGCATGGCATAATCTTTTTTGCCAGGTCTCAGAGTGGCTAGAAAACTTGTAAGAGCACCAGGTTGTTTAGGATGTTACTTTTAACTTCCTCTTTATTCATGGGCTCACAGTAGAGTTGCAAGATATATAGTCATGACTGGCTAAGTCAGACTCTTACTAAACAGAAGGCAAAAGAAAAGGGATAGGAAAGAGAAGAAATAATGTGGGGGTGGCAGGATAGTGTTGGGGAAGGGAAAGTCTCACGTCCCAGGTGATATTTGGGATTCGTTTGAAGCTGGTGGAAATGGTAATGTCATCTGGGTCCTCCTCACTAGCCCGGTCTGGTCAGGTTATCCCTTGGGATTAGGATGATGAAGGCCCAATAGTGTCACAGTGGATCCTGGGGTCCCGGAAGGCTGTGAAGGTGGCAGCCATGACACTGGTGAAGCTCACTCCTTTCTGTTCACCCATCTTTCAGTCAAAAGCATCTGCTAATTCTCCCTCCCCCCAGAGCACTTTTTGAGGAGTCCCAAAAGGGAGTGATGGATGTAATAGCCCATCCCCTCATTATTTTGTTCACTATGTAGGCTTAATATCTGACACACTGATTTTGGTCCATTGATTTCCAGCCCACATTTCTCTTGTTCACCAGGTATGATTATAATGCAGCCTTGGGTTACATCTGTAGGCCTTTTTTGTTTGGACTAACCTATTCTTTGTCCCCTTTTTGCACCTTTTCCACCTCAGTGCTTAGTCTAGATTGAGACAATTTATAAACTTTAACTCCTCACAGCTGAGCTTTCAATGAGGGTAAATTTGTAGGCCCAGTTATTACAACAGGGCCCTCACCAAAGTCCACTCAGCTGCTGTGCTCTGTACTGTTTCTTGCCACAAAGTCCCCACGGGAGGGGAGCCAACAGTGTTTACAACTCTTGAGCAAAGTCTTGGCTGATTAGAACCGAAATCATTGGCACATGGCCAGAACGCTTTCCCTTCTCTGGGAGCCCACTCCCCACCAGAATCCAAGTTCGCAGATAGCTTTGATGACTTTCTAACTGTCACTAGAACAACTATGGGTGGGTAGCTGATGCAAATGAGCCACTCTCTATGACAGCACTTTTTCCTCTTTACCAATAGAGGGAGTAAAGCAAACTTTCGTCTCTGAAATTTCTTATATCATGAGTTTATTTGTTATATATGTCATGAATTCTGACTCAGTTGCCTGGTAAACTAAGGGAACAGATTTGTTAGCTCACTAAGAACTCTGTAATGCCATATGTATCTAGCGCAAAATGGCTCTTAATCTTGGGTGTTATGTGTTTGCATTTAGCTTACAATCGTGGAATTTGCATGCTGCTACAGATCATTTCAACCCATTCTGTTGGTGTGACTGTCTGTGAACTCCTGTCCTGACTCCATACATGAAGATAGGACATGCTGGATGGAGAGAAGAGTATGTAGTCAATGAGTTGTGAGTTTGTGTTTTGTTCTTCTCTCCTGAACCATATAGGCTGTGCTTTGTTACCTACGATGGCTGTAGCATTGCTTTGGAACTACCATCTAGGGGCATAGCTGGTTTTATCCTTGATCTCTGTCTTTCTTTTATTGGTTCCTATCCATATAGAATCTGACCACCTTGAATACATGCAGTTGAAAGTTTTGATATCTGACAGCAAATCAGTATTGAATATGTGGGTGACTTAATCACATTCTGCAAGTGCCTACAAGGGGAACAAATACTTTATAAGGGGCCCTTCAATTTAGGAGACAAAGATATAATATGATCCTGGCTTGACAGGAAGCTAAATAAATTCGGATTGGAAATAAGGTGCAAACTCTTAACTTTGAGAGTAATTAAATTGAGGGTAATTAACCATTGGAACAATTTATCAAAGTGCGGGGGGGGGGAGGATTCTCTCTCCCACACAATTTTTAAAGCAAGATGGGATTTTTTTTTTTTTTTTTTTTTTTTTTTTAAATATATTGCTCTAAAGAAATTATTTTTGTGGAGTTGTACGGGAGATCTGACTAGATGATCACAATAATCCCTTCTGGTCTTGGAATCTATTAATCTGTTTTACCATCGCTTTGTGCTCTACATTTTTTCCTGTCCAGTATCAAGTCTTCATCTACGAAAGCCTAAATGGACCACAATCCAGTTCTCTCAGGAAAATGACCTTCTCTGTGTATCCTGAAAAAGCAGCAGCATGGGACTGAGACATTTTGGCTGAGAGTCTGTGATACAATTTGAAAGCTCCTTGCATGGAGCTTTCATACCTTCCATGGAGATTCAGAATAGTCATCTTTTAGGGAATGGTGCAAAATTGATCTCGTCTTGTAGGATTGATGGAGAAACAGAGTTCCTTCTTTAGTCTGGCTCTCATAAGAAGCTGTGCATTAGGATAAGGTGGAAGCCTGTTCCCCTGATGTGGAGATTGGAGATAGTCCATGTACTAGACAATTTCATATACAAGCATCCAGATAGTAAAATAATGTGTGTCAGGTTCTCCTGACCCCAAAGGGTCAGCCACATTACTAGATCAATATAAGTTTGGATTTTACCCAAAATACCACAATGCCAGCCAATCCCTTAGTAACCAAAACTAAAGGTTTATAATAAAAGGAAAGAAACAAACTATAAGAGAAATGTTCAATGATTAAAGCAATCACATACATACAAATGATTTACAAGTCCATATATATCAGGTTTCCAGGAGAATTGTGGCATTTGCAGGCTTGTATAGTCCCTCTGGTGTATATCTAGTACCTGGATGGGTCTCAGTCCTTTGTTTCACAGCTTCAGTTGTAGATGAGTTGATTCAGAGGTAGATGAAGGCTAAACACTGACTCAAGACAAAATGGATGTGGTGCAGTTGCCTTTTATGTCCCTTGGCCTTTTTCCATGCTGCTTGTGGAAATTTACAGAAATAAGATGGAGTCTAGGGTCATATGAGTAAGTCCTAGTGACTCATCAGGTGTATCCATGGCTTCTCACCCCCACCCCCTCCCCGGGGCCCATTGTAACTGTGAGTTTATTTAATGGACCATTAATCAGGCTAGTGCTGCAGCCATCCTGTCTGAGATGTCGCCCAGAAACACAGCACACACTGAAATACAGATACATCAAACACATCCATAAGTTCCAATACAACTATGACACATGCACATAAACAATATCATCATACTTAGGAAATTATAAGCTTTCTAATGGTACCTGACATGACATATCTCATATGAATTAGTTTAATTTTGAAATATTGATATTACATAATATTATAAATGGTCCACAGCATCACACTGACTAGTACATGTATGGGGGGGGAGGCTTCCTTCCCTTACTGGTCTGTGTCCATTTAAAATGTTTGCATAGGCAATGTATAAAAGAAAAGCTTGCCAGCTAGCACTTAAGTATGGGTAATTATGATTTTGTTGTTTCCATCAGTATGTATTAACTGTCTTAGATACTTATATAAATATACATTAGAAACTAGGAATTGTAGAAAATTGATAAGGGAAGCAGAAGGAACACAAGGATAAATTTATGGCCAGCAAAGTTAAGGTCAATAATTTTTTTTAAAGTATACTAGGAACAAAAGAAATCCTAATAATGGCATTGGTCTGTTACTAGATGGAAATGGAATTGTTAATAATAATGCAGAAAAGGCAGACGTGTTTAATAAATATTTGTTGTGTATTTGGGGGGGAAATGATGTATTGATATCATGATTAAAGTTAAGATTTTGTGATGGTTATTTTTAGTAAAAGTCAGGGAGAGGTCACGGGCAATAAACAAAAATGTATGGAAGCCATCACCTCTGCCTGACATTTACTAAAAATAATTCTATGACAAAATGGGGCTGACTGAGGGGGGGGTGTGATGAGAACAGCAGGGCAGGGTCTTCCCCACTGCCTGCAGAGGCTGGGGGCTAGGAGATTTAGGTCTATTGACCCCCCACTTCCCTGTGGGGCCCATAGCTTGGAGCTGTGGGGGACTCCACCACCCTGGCATCCTCCATGCCACCCAGGGTGGTGCTGAGCTGGAAGGGCTGCCCCCTGATGGCTCTGAGCTTCAGGGGGTTCCCATCATCTGCGGAGGTGGATCACAGCTCCATGGGCCCCCACCTGTGGCAGCAGGCAGCTCCTGTGAACATCCCAGCCACCCCCGTTGCCTGGGAGCTGCAGGTGCCCTGGGCAGTGGCAGGGAGCTCCAGGGATGCCCCACTGCTGGCTGCAGCTCAGAACTCCAGATCCCCCTTTCCCCTCACCATGGGGGCAGGGATCCACCAGGCCCCCAAGAAGCTGATAGCTCTTACCCCCCCTCCCCCCCGAGCTGAAGCAGAAAATCTCACAGAGGTCGCAGGAAGTCTTGAATTCCATGACCTCCATGACATAATCCTATCCTTACATATGATGATGAAATACTTTCAATTCCAGCATTAACTCAGAAGAATGTTAAACAGCAGCTGTTCAAGTTGGTCAGTTGCATCCAAGAGTTTATAAAGAACTGGCTGAGATGCTCACTAGACTGTTAATGTTGTTTTTCAATAAGTCTTTGAACATTGGGGAAGTTCTAGAAGTTCATTGTGCCGATATTTTAAAAGGGTAAATGGGATGACTTCACATGCCACCTGTTATGAATTATTGGGCAAATTTCTGACCCAGGGGATCCCTGAAAACTGTATGTACCCTCCATCAACTAGCACCAAGAAGTTCCTGGGTCACACCATTCCTACGTGATTTGCCCAAGGTCACCGAGGAAATCTGTGACAAAGCAAGGACTTGAACACAGATCTCCCAATTCCTAGAACAGAGTCCTACCCAATCCCTTCTGCTCTGTTATTTAGGCCCTTAATTATATCTGTGGGGGAAACTAGCAAAATCATATAAAGCTGTTAGGCTGTGTATTAGTATTAGAAATACCTAAATAGAACACATAAACCACTAAATGTGACTGAGTAAATTCTGGAATTAGTGCCCACAGTATCTGACAGGACATCAAACTGAAGTTTTAGCAGCATCTAATTAGAGTATTGATGATTTGGCCGTTAATAATTTGAACCAAAGGTTAAAAAAAAATGCTGAGGAAGAGAAGCAAATATTGAGTATCTACCTTTAATTAATATTTTCTCCTTCTGTGCAGAATTGGTCCCCCTGTAACCAAAATTAAACAGTGCTAATGGCAATAGCATCTGAAGATTTATGTCACCTATGTAACAGTCACTTTCTCATTTATCTCAGTTAACAAGGAAATTGATTGTTGCATCTGTAGTTCATGAAACAATTAACATCCAAGCATGTTATTTTTGTAGGTGATATTACAGTAACAAGCTATGAGATGAAAAGAACACTAAACTGAAGATAATGAATTATCGATCATAACTGTAAGCAACTAATTATTTCAATTGCTTAGTAGAAATTAAGGCAGTTAAAAGGGGAGAGTCTAGCTAGCTTTTAATCTTCATTAAAGAGACAATTTAAAATCTTATTGTAAATAATTGTCTTTACCTATGTTTGTAATAACAGCTTACATGACTAACGGGGTTTTTTTTTTACATGTCATTATTCTGGTAGTTTCTATCTAACCTGGCTGTTGATGGGCTTTATATTACATTCTTTATGGGAGAGCAATTTCTGACTTATGAAATGCTTTAGATCAAATTGGAAATTTTACAAGCACATTGCTCTCTGAGCGCTGCTGAGAGTGTAATTCTTGAAACTGCATTATATTGCCTGCTCCCAAGAGCAGTGCATAGAGGTTAGCAGGAAAGTGCTACAGCCCCACACCTCCAGTTGGTGGAAAGCTGTATCTTTATTTTTGTTTCACTGAGGGGCATAGGGCTTATTCTCTTAAAACTTCAGGTCGATACAATGTTTTTTGGGGAAAGCGTTTTGGACAGAAACATGAGATCGTGAGTCTAGGCAAAAAGAAAATAAGTTTTAATGATGTTAAAATGTGGGGTTTTCCACCTTGGCTATATTTGTATTCACAAACACACACAAGGGAGTGTCGCCCTGTAAGAACAGGCCCCAATTCAGGAAAGCACCTATGCATGTGCTTGGGGGTAAAATTTTGCCCACCTCAGTTGAGGAGGAAGTATGGGACCACTACCATCAGCCATCCAGGCAATAAAAAAAGACAACAAACTAGAGAAAAAAACAACCAAATTAGACCAATATTTTGCTGTTGTCCCATTAACCTCAATAGGAAACTGCCATACTGCATTCCTGCCACCCTGTGGCACTATGCAGCGCTCTATATGAGTGGGACTCTCAAACGCAACCCACCCAACTCCCACGCATGATCGAAGACAGGGTCCAGAAGCAAATATTTTTGGCTCCTCATGCATTCAGAAGAAATCTAGAATGGGGAAAAATACCCTTCTGAGATAAGAATGCTTCTCTCTCTTATCTTATAAATGTAGAAAGAGGGAAGAGACCAGCTCTGCAATGTACACCCAACAGTTTGTTTCTCCTCTGTCTCCTTGGGACTTCAGTGAAGAGTTTTAATAAAAAGATTATTATTCTTTATTAAACTTTAGTATCCCTCTCTCTTGGGCTCTCATTCTCAGTGGCAGATCCATTTCAGGGACAATCTAACACTAAGCAAGTATGTCCAGGGTTTCGATGCTTGCCTGATCTGTGGAGAGTAGGAAATTTGTGGAGGGAACATTAACATCTTCTGCAGAATGTAAGCTTTCATGTTTAAAAAAATGTAAATTACCAGCCCATATGGTGTGAAGAAAACCTTCCAATACAAACTCAGTGTAACTGATGTAGTTGTAAGGAACACAGGCCGTATCTGGATTTAGGCCTGAGTGACTTTGGTTGAACAAAAATGAGCATTGCTATGAGACACAAAAAGCAGCTTTTTGTATGTAGGAAGTGGGTTACTACAATAAAGGCTGTGCGCTTGTCCTAGCTGCTACCCATTTCTTAGACTATTTCCCCGCTGTTATAATTAACTCATTGTCATGAATTATATTTAAGCATCCTCATGACGTAATCAAGGACTTGCTTTTCCTCATTTTCATGTAATCAAGACATTTGAGTTTGAGACCTAAAGCAGCAGAAGCTTTCCTAACAATTCCTTATCACGTGACAACAATTTGTGTCCTGTTTCCAAGAGTCAAAGGTTCCAAGACCAGAAGTGACCACTGTGATCATCTAGTCTGACCTCCTGTATAACACAGGACACAGAACTTCCCCAAACCGATTCCTAGAACATCTCTTTTAGAAAAACATCAAATCTTGACTTAAAAATTGTCGCTGATGGAAACTCGACCACGACACTTGGTAAATTGTTCCAATGGTTAATTACTTTCACTGCTAAAAATTTACATCTTATTTCCAGTCTGAATTTGTCCAACCTCTACCTATTGGATTGTTATATCTTTCTTTGCTAGATTGAAGAGCCCATTGTTAAATATTTGTTCCCCATGCAATACTTAAAGACTGTAATCAAGTTACCCCTTAACCTTCTCTTTGATAAGCTAAATAAACTGAACTCTGAGTCTTACCATAAGGCATGTTTTCTAATCCTCTTATCATTATTGCAGCTCTTCTCTGAATCTTGTCTAAATTTATTAACATCCTTCTTGAATTGTGGGCACCAGTACTGGACACCAACAATAGCTACACCCGTGCCAAATGTAGAGGTAAAGCAACCTCTCTACTCTTACTCAAGATTCCCCTGTTCATGCATCCCAAGATTGCATTAGATCTTTTGGCCACAGCATCAGACTGGGAGCTCTTATTCAGCTGATTATCTACCACAACTGCCAAATCATTTTCAGTCACTGCTTCCTAGGATAGAGTGCCTCATCCTCCAATTATGGCCCTCATTCTTTATTCTTAGATGCATACATTTACATTTAGCCATATTAAAATATATATATTTTTGCTTGTATCCAGTTTACCAAGCAATTCAGATTGCTCTGAATCAGTGACCTGTTTGTGGTTAGTAGTTAATCAGATTGCAACACATCCACCCTAGCCTGGAAACTTTGAAATAGCTCTTGGACCAAGGTATCAAGTCATTGGTTCCTGATGACCTATACCAGCATGCTGGAATCTATAACTGGGAAAAAATAACCCTTTGGTGTGGAGCAGAGGAATCACTGATCCCTTCAAAAGTTGTCAACCATGTGGAGAAAAAAAGAGGATTGTGGGGGAAGCATTCTCTCTCACACCAGTAAGATACCTAAAACTGTATCCTGCTCCATTTGCTGGACCAGCCACCCCAAGAAGGAAAACTGATGAACACTGACACCGATTAAGCTGAACCTGAGGTGTAACTAAAAGAAATGTAAAGATCAGAGCTTCTCCACATGCAACTGCGAATCACATCTTCTCATTGGTGAAGATACTAGTAAATATCAACTTAAATCCAAGCTATGATCAATCATGTGAGTTAAAGACTTTAAAGAAAAGAAGATGTGAAGATCCTTCTGCAGAGCAATCTGAGGATGCTCAAAACACTCCAATGCCCACAAGAATGTGTTTATTGTGTGTTAGTAACTTTTCCCAAACTAGACACTAAGCCCTTAAATCTGTTATCAAAACAGTGAGGGTTTCCTGGATTAAATTAGTGATGTTCTAAAACTGCTATAAGTCTGGAATTGCATAAATCATTTTATCTTTGTGCCATACTGTCTGCAAACTATAGGCATTGTGTAACATGGGAGGAGAGAGAGAAATATATTAGACAAAGCAGGCTTGATATTTGTGAACAGAAAAGTTTTAATGGGAGAGAGGTAAGCAAATGAAAGCTACCAGGAAATCATTTTGAGAGTAGTACTCCCTTTTCATCAAGAACAGCTACTTCTTTCACCAGACTTGGAGTTAATTTAATCAAGTTAAAGAAAAAGGGATTCTCTCATCAACCTTTCTGTAAAAACTTTAGAAGGATTATTTTCTTAACTTACTCATTATGATGTAATTACTATTTGTAGTAATTAGTGAACTAGATAAATCGAACCATTGATTTACTGATTGTATTTCAACTGTAATATCAATGTGACCATTGTAATGTACTCTTGTAAATTAAATCAGAACGATAAATTCACCTATCTAGTTTTGCTTAAACTTGTATTTGTATTATAACTACTTACTTAATATTTTAATACATTTTATAAAAGACACACTGAACTGGCCCCTAATCTTCAACACAGACAACGTAACCAATGTAGGAGAAAAAGGTAAAATCCTTAAATCATTCCTAAACCCATTGTATATTTCCATAATTTCAAATATAACTCTATTATTCATACATAGTGCTACAGTACTAAGTCTACAAACATCAGCAGTGCCTGAGCTGCTGCTCACAGTTTTTCCAAGGATGAAAATTTGTCAGAACCCTGTGGGTTGCAGCGAAATTGAACAAAATAATGTCAACTCTATTGTGCTGTTACTTGAGAAAGCTATGAGCATCCTCAGAAGTGGGCATTGAAGCTATACACTCCCAAATGTAGTCTGATACTCCCCTGCCTACTTTTGTGCCACCCAGGATGCTCTGGGGTGAGATGGGAAAACAGAATTCTTCTCCAGA
This sequence comes from Emydura macquarii macquarii, assembly GCF_026122565.2. Taxonomy (NCBI): domain Eukaryota; kingdom Metazoa; phylum Chordata; order Testudines; family Chelidae; genus Emydura; species Emydura macquarii. The sequence continues at coordinate 330,076 of NW_027130613.1, forward strand.
AGCCCCAGGGAGTGGAAGTGAGGAAAATCTATCAGGTACCTATGAATCAGGGGATGAAATGAAAGTTGGAGTCCTGCCACCCTCTCCTCCAAGCAGGGTTGTGACACTGGCTTCTAGGGGAGCTATGGTGGGATTGCTCAATTAGGGTAAACTGCAAATAATGGGGCAGGCAGACCTGCAATACTGGTGGCTATTTCTAAAAATTAGATTCACCAAGCCAGCAACAAACAGCTTCTAATCACCTCATTGGTTATCCGGAAGCCAAAACCACAGCTCCCTTATAGCCCTCCAGCCTTCTGGCTTCCACCCACACAGCCAGGTCAAATATGATGGAGATTACTGAAAAGCTTTGTCCATCATATGTAAAAAGTTTACCAATCCCAAAGGATCAGGCACATCACCAACCAGGTCAATTAATATTTTAGATCTTACACAAATACACGCTTATAGACAATACTTATTAACTAAACTAATATTTACTTTTTTTAAAAAAGGAAAGGGGGAATATTGGTTTAAAAGATCATTGTACATACAGATGAGACTAAAGTCCATAAGTCAGTTTCATAATAGAGATGTTAAACTAAGTTGCAAAAGTTCTTTCAGGATCAATTTGGTAGCAGTGGTGGAATAAACTGCTAATTTGCAAAAATCTCTGGAAATTACCCAAACAGCTTGGAGGGTCCTCAATCCTTGTTTAGAGCTTCCTTGTTAGAAATCCAGTCCAGAGAAATGAAGCAGGAAATGAAGACAAAATGGAGGTGTTTCCAGGGCCTTCTATACCTTCTGCCATGTTGGTTGATGCTCTCAGCCTTAGCTTGTGGAGTATTTCAGGCACAAGATGGAGTCAAGGATCACAGGAGCAAGTCACATTATCTTTCATGCTTTGTTGAGTCATAGGAGCATCCATTACCCGTATTTTGACTAAAACTTTGTATAAAATGTATTGCAATTATATAACAGTGGTAGCAACAATGATATGCATGGTCATATTTTAATCATACAACATCACAAAGGTCCAGGAATAGCATCCTAGTGGAACTTCCAGCACTTTTCCCTTTTCTCAACAGTTGGACTGTGGTGGGGATTGGCTTTTCATTGGGTTGTTTCCTATCGCTTATTGACTGTAGGTTTAGGATTTGTCTACACTTGAAATGCTAGAGAGGCACAGCTGCACCACTGCGGCTACAACACTGTAGTTCTTCAGTGTAGACACTACCTACTGAGACACTACCTACCGAGAGGTGGCAGATAGGTCGATGGGAGAATTCTCCCGTTGACATAGTGTTGTCTACGCAGAGGTTAGGTCAGTTTAACTGCCTCACATCCCTAAGGAACATAATTATACCAGCCTCATTTCCTAGTGTATACCAGGCCTGAGTCCTCTGACTATAGGGTGTTTGGGAAAATTTCCAAGTCTTGCGTGTGAGAGGGACAAACTGATGGGGTAAGTTTAGAAAAGATATGCATGTTATTGTTATGCTGGGGGTTGGGCAATCACGTGACCTCACTGAAGCAGTTGGGTATGATAGCCTCCTTCCATTCAGGCTAAGTGAGAGAACAACTGAATGTGCTTTGACTAGTGATAGCTGAAACAATGGAAATCCACCAGCCAACGACTAGACTGTATGCAAGCTTGGGTAGTGGCTGAGGGCTGGGCCATTCAATCCAACGGGTTTCTGGGGGTCCAATAACAAATGTGGGGGTAGATGATTGCTTTGATTGCAGCTGTGTGTCTGTTACTGTGTGAGAGAGAAGCAGAACAAACACCGCTGCATTGCACAGAAAAGATACCAGAGAAGCACTTTGTAGTGTGACTCTAAGAAAAAGCTTAGAGAGGGAGCTTTTGGGGCAGACCGCTTGTAGGAAAAAGGCTTGGAATTATGAGCAAAGAAGCTGTTTCCTGTTGTTTTGATTCCAACTGTGTTCAGGGAAACAGGGCTTTATGTTCATAGTTTTGTAAATAAACAGGCTTGCATAAAAATTTCTCCTCATAACAGAAACAACTCACAAGACCCCCAAAACTGGCTAACTTCTTGGGCCAAAAGGGATAACAGCACTGACAAAAAGGGGGAGAGATTTTGGAAGTAGACATAAGAGAAGAAGAGAGCAACAGAAAATATCAGGAAGTATATAGAGAACACAGTGTAAGGAAAGAAAGTGATATAAAGAGTGGAGCAAGAAAAGGAAAAGAAAAACTGACTGAAGATAACACAGGAAATGAAATGCCATTATCTGTTATAGGAAAGAAAGTGGGATGAAATGAGACAGGTGAAGGAATTATAAACAAGAGGTGTGGAGGGGCATATTTAAAATGTGTATTAAGTAACAGAGCGCATCTAAAAAAGATGAGTACATTTTGTGAAAAATATCAGAATAAATGAAAATGTTTGCTTCATTTAAAAATATTAATTAATGTATTTCCTTTTAAAAATATTTTGAAAACGTTTCATTTCTGGTGGTGGAAGGGGACGTCCTTTTTTTTCCAATGGAGAAACGTGAGAGAGTGATATCTCCCCCTCTGCCCGTTGAAATTCATCTGGAATTGAGAGCTGTGAGGCTGCTTTGGCCATCCCAGCCCAAACAGTTATGTGATCAATGCAAGTGTTCATGTCTTCTGTTCATTTTGTCCCTTGACTGGCTACTGTTGATTATTACTAGCTGAGTTCCAACGGTGGGGTTCATCCTGTATAGCACACAACGTATAACGTCTCCCTGACCCACAAAGCTTAGAGTGTCTGAGTCCAATTTAGTTACCAATTAACAAAAAAAAAAAGGTGACCATATAGAGCACATTTTCATTTTCTTCCCCGATTCTTTGTAGGTCACTTGTCGTAAGCCTGGATCCTGCAAACACATATGCATGTCAATAGACCTTTGAATTCAAGTGCTTCAAGTTAAACATCTGCATCAGTTTCTGCAGGATCAGAGTCTTCTGAGGGAACTGTGCCTTTTTGTATGTTTGTACAACACTTACTTCAATGGGCTCACAATCCTGATTTAGGCCTCTTAGCAGTATCATAATCCTAATAATCAACAATGACCATGCACCAATATTTTTTGTAATTAACAAGATGGATGTTGTTGATGCTGAACTGTAGAGATACCAGAACATCTCACAAAATTTACCGTAGGATATTGTAGGTCTAGCTTGACAAGAGTAATTGGATGGAAGGGGAGGCCTCATTTCTTGAGAGACAGGATTGGGTGGTAAATACATCAGCAGGCTGAAAACAGAATGTCTGTGCTAATTAAGATAGGTAAATGGGGCAGTAAGCTAAGAGACAGAAGGTCTGTACTAGCTAAGATAAGGGGGAACACCCAGGGAACCCATTACAATGGATAAGATAAGTAGGAAACGTAAAGATGAGGTAAAGAGTAAGTCATGAGTGGACGGAGCATGCTGTCCAAGGATTGGTTCCTGCAAAGGAACCAAGCCACTCTCAAAACGTGTGATGCAACGTGATGTGTAAATTTATATAAAGGAAGAGGTTGGCTATGTATCTTTGGTTGTGTGTGGTATACCCTATACCTACCTCTGACGCTTCAGTCTGATCAACTCAACATAGATTTGCTGTATGCCAGATAGAGGACCTTGAGTGTCAAAACTGGAGTTGGGCTGAAGTATTGTGGAACTGAGTGCAAGAGGCCTCAGGGGAACCCCAACAGATGTGTCTCCTAGAGTTAGAGGTGTAATTTCCAACTCAGTTAGATGTATCCGCACTACCTCTGACTGAGCTAGCACACTGAAAAGAAAAGGGTAGTCACGGCAGGAGAATGGTGGCTAGGGCTAGCCACCTGAATACTCACCTACGGTCCTGGGTTTGCCCACCTATGCTGCTGCAACTACTCTTCTATTTTTAGCATGCTAGCTCAATCAAAACTAGCGTGTGCATACGCCTGCTTGAGCTGGGAGTTGTCTCCAGCTGCAGTGTAGACATACACTTAGTCACTGAGAGATATCAAATGTTTGCCACTCCCTGAGAATATAGCATGCTAGTTGCCAAACTGCGGACAAGTCTATACTTAAAACACCGCATTGGCACAAATGTACCTTTTTAATAAAGATGCTGTAAGCTGATGGGAGAGAGCTGTTCACTCGGCATAGTGAATCCACCCCCCAAAGAGGTGGTAGCTAGGTCGATGGGAGAAGTTCTCCTGCTGCCATAGTGCTGTCTACATGGGGGGTTAGGATGGTATAACTACATTGCTCAGGGATGTGGGTTTTTTCACACACCTGAGCAATGTAGTTATACCAATATAGGTCTGTAGTGTAGACCAGACCTCACTCCTAATTACAAATTCTTCCGTCAAAACCAGGTCTGTTCAACAAATCAATAATAGACTTGAGAGTAGCAAACATCACAAGCATTAGCAAGTAAGAGCTTGTACAGCTTCTTTTCCCAAAAGGCAAGCTCAACTGCACCTAACAAGATTTTCATATTAAAATTTCCATAAACATTACTGAAAACCTTCCATGCCCCAAGAAAAATGGATTTTTTTTCATGCTGATCTAAGTCTCCTGGGATTATTTTACCTAGCCTCCACTTGGATATCTACAGTCTCCTTGCACATATTCAGAAATAAAGTGCATTCACTTTCTCTCCAAAGAGCAGTTTGATATGAGATATTTCCTGCTTATCTGCACATTCCAGAATTGTCCAAGGTCATTTATGCTGTAGCAATATCTTCCAGAAAGAAATATAATCCTGATTTATGCCAAGATCATATACAGTATATTATGTTCTTCTACGAGAATATATATATTGGTCTCTAGAAGCAGAAATGATGATATAAATGTGTTGAATCACCTAGTAAATTGTGCTGCAGTAGTCATGGTGCATGTGATGTGATACACCCCCAACCCACTAACAGCAAATCAAACCAGCATCCCTGAACTCAGGCAATGCCATTAGGTGAACATGTAGAGCATCCTCTACATGGAGAAGGGGAGCTTAAAAGGTGAAGCTGGCCACAGAGCAGGGGGGGGATGTTTGCCCAAAAGGAGAGGCTGTTAGGGAGCCCAGTAGCCAGGGGAACCCAGCCTGAGGCAGTGACTAGTCTTTTTTTCCTCACTGCCCCCCTTGTTTAGGGCATACAGACACTGCAGCCCTTAGAGGGGCTCTGGCTGTCTGTTGTCTGTCAGTGCCCTGTAGCTGGACCTGAGGAGCAGTGTCAGGGACTATAAGTAATTAAACTGAGAAAGGACCCTAGGAATGAGTTCAACTCCCGCCGGGAACAGTGAACTTGGCCAGGCATGGGGGTTCCTGTGAGAGACCCGGCAAAAGACTGGAAGAGATTATGGCCGCACCCAGGCCGAGGGTTGGCTGACTGCAGTTCCTAATTGAAAGCCCTTGATTTCTAACATAGCATTATAATAGGTTGCCTCCTAGAGGACCAAAAAGAATGCCCAAGGGCTAACCACCAACACCTTGGCTGTCACCTTGCTCCAAGTTTACACCTGTGTGTAACCTTTATGACTACAGTGGACTTACTCTTAATTTACACCTATGCAATTAAGTGAAATCAGAATTAGGCTCACTATGTTCTACTGTTTCCTGGAAAAGATATCCTAAAATTGAACTTTATTGTCGCTTTCTGAAGTTCTCTTATAAATTTTATGTTTAAACAATTTACAGGTTTGAAAAATTAGTTCAGATGTAAATCGGCATAGCTCTTTTGATGTCATTGCAGATTGGACTGGGTTCAGATCCTGGGAAGTTGTAATTCTGTAGTACGTGTTTGGGATTTCATCAGAACTGGGATTATTCTTCTTTGTGGTAAGGGGAGAAACATAAATGCTGATAAGTCTTCAGTTGTTCCAGTACCCACTTTTTCCAGCTGATGTCACTCTGGCAATGGAATCAAAGACATTGGGTTAAGGTAGGAAAGCAAAACCCTGCTGGAAATCTAATAGTGTTCCTAAATAGAGAAGAAACCCATCTTCTGGGGGTAGGAGGGAAATGTATTAATATTAATTGCAGAGCTAAAGACTCAACTTGGGTGTCAACGGCTGGATGAACATAACACTTTCATTTATCTGATCATTATGAGTCAGCAGAAATAGTGTAATGAGTCTAGAGAATCATGGAAGTGCTGCAGGCATTCACATGATGACATTTGGAGGTATATCTTCCTGCACTGTCTGAATTGAAGTGATATATCACAGCAATTTCTATTATACAGTCCTGATTTGATATTCTACAAAACACCGAAATTGTCTCTGAAAAGCTGTGTGTCAGGTAATAGACTGAAATATCTGCTCCTCCTAGCAAGAAATCAGGATTTATGGTAAATAAGAGGCCAAAAGCAAGGAAGATATTACTAATAAGAGCACCAAAGTGCCAAATGCTGTTGCCCTAAAAGTTAACAGCCAATAGGCTGAAAATGGAAAATGTGCTGTTGCACTTGTTTATCTCCACATGCTCTATGTTGCTTACAGGTACCAAGTGTTGTGTATGAAAAGACTAGAAGGTATCAGGCTGTGGAACAGTCTGTTGAGGGAACTTTCAAAACTAGCCCAGGCAGAACACAAGAAAATCTATTGCAAGCATTAGACCTGCAAATGCAGGTCTGATGGTGACAATGATCTAATAGGTCATTTCCAGCTCTATCTTCCGTAGTACTTTCAATTAACTGTTTAAATGGAATTGTGTTTTTTTAAAAATATCTTTTCACTGGGAACCAGCTTTTAAAGTTCAAAAAGTTTACACAGACTGAAACTTTTTATATTAAGTAATACTTTCTAGCTGTTCATTGAAGCAAACAGAGGTATTAACAAACTCTTTTATAGCATGTTATATACTTTAAACAAGAAAGCAGAGCCTCAAGTAGCTGACTCCGAGTGGGAAGAACTCATGTCTGACCTCACTACTCTGATGCCCTTTAAACCAAAGCTACACACACATAAAACCCCAACAGTTTTTTTTTTCTGTCATTACAATAAAACTTCATAGAAGTCTGACAAGTAATAGAGGGATGAGAGTTCCATTGCATGAAACAGGAGGGTTGGAAATTGTAAAAGAATGTAAAGTGTATGATTTTACTGACAATGTGTGAAAGTGAAGACCTGATTTGCAGCTGGTGAAATGTAGCTCTGTTGACATTAAGGGCTCTATGCCAGTTTACCGCAGCTGAGATCGGTGGCAAGGAGAAAGTAGCTTTTGCAGCGCTGAAACAGAGGCCATGTGATTAATTTACATAAAGCAATTCAGAAAAGGATGGAAGGTTTTGGAGCCTAACGCTATAATATCCAATACAAATTGACATAGCTGATGAAAGGGTTCGTATGTGGAGGCTTGAAGGTGAAGCCTCATTCTACTCTAAAGTATGGGGGAGGTAATGTCATGTTCTGGATTTATAACTTTCTTTAGATTCATCTGCAGAGCAGTGCACTGACAAGAAAGAGCCCTTCCTCTGAATATAGACTCTAAAGTCTTGCACCTGTGGCTATATGATGCATGTGTACATCACTTATTGGAGGGTGATGCAATTCCTCTTCACAGAAGGGAATCTCAGCTGTATGGTCAGAACGATGTTTGCTGAGAAATTTTTGCATTGAGTTAACTTTGGGTCAGTCTCTGAAAAAGGTGGTTTGCTTATGCTATCGGGCAGGATAAGCACAGTAACAAAATGTATAAATTGGTCAAACAGAGGTGGTACACTGCATGGAAAAAGAGGGCTATACTGTAACCTATAGATCATCTACCAAGACCTAAGAGCACAGATATACTAGCAGGGTGATACTACTGGCTTTTCAGTCAAGAAAAGGATGCATACTGTTGAGAGGGGAATCACAGAAAACTGACTCTAATAAGGTAGTAATACTGGATAAGTTCAAATATCTGCAGATAAATTGTTGATATATCACATTCAGAGAAGCTAAACTAGCATTGTGACACTAAAATTCCTAAAGCAGATTTTTTTTTAAAGGGGATGCTAGTGGAAAAAACCTATCAAGTCAAAAGTAAGGAAATTAAAATCCTTAGCTTCAGCATGTAGGCTGCTTAAGAATAAGATAATAGAAGAGATGCACAAATGAAGCAGGACATCAAGGAAAAAGTTAGGTGAAATCACTGGTAAAAATCCTATTGACATTAATAGGGTGAGAATTTAACTGGCTAATTGACAATATTCTTTGTTTTTTCTACTGTGGAATGAGAGAGATGCTTGGGTAGCTTAACTCAAGGTGTCTGAACCTTCATGGATATACAGAACACCTTGAAAATATTACTTGAATGTAATAGACATGGTGGTGTCTGCCAGAGTTTGAAGAGAGCCTGAAACAGTAGCTCTGAGAGGTGTGAACTGCCTTGTTCAGTGTATTGGAATGTTATTACTGGTTATTTTGGACGCTGCAACTCACACAAAGGGCTCTTGCTACTGCCACCCTATCATGGCATTTTGGAGATAGCCTTACCAACCCATCACTGCAACAGAGTCCTGTGCTTGGATGAGTGAAACCTGCCTGTTCTCTCTTGTTAATCCATTCCACCTGGAAACAGAGTAGTGGGACAGGAAGTGAGGAAATCCCAGTGGACTCAAAAGGAAAGATGATGTGCCCCAAGCAGACTGCTCTTGTGTGCTTGCTATTATCATCGTAAGCAGAGGTGGAGTCATGACACAGGAAACTTCCATAATATAGTGTCTTTTTTATTATTGTTAACAATTACTATGTTGTGGTCTTGAGCATTCTCTGCCTGTTACCCATAGTGTAAGCTAGGAATGCGTAGAGACCCTCCTTGCATCATACCACCACCGCTCAACTCTCAGTTTTAAAAGGATTGTATCATCATCAGCATCAACTTTAACATCATCCATCATCTTCACTTCTTTATTTAAGTATGTATAGTTTAGGCTTTTCTATGCTACTCATCACTTCAGCATCTGAACTCCTCACAAGCAGTCCTTATGCACAAGAAATGTCTCATGGTTACCCTGGCATTTCCCTTAGAGGAGAATCTAAAATGAGGAACTGAGGCACTGAGATTAAGGACCAGACCCAATGCCTATTGAGCAGAGCAACACCCATTAATTTCAGTGGCTGTTGGATTGGGCCCTACATGACATGACCAAGATCACATTTGAGGCTCTCTCCCCATCTCCCTCACAAGTATGTGGAAAGGACTTTTCTTTCTTACCTGTCTCCAAACAGACTGCACTAATCTACTGCATCCAATGCTTACTATGTTTTGTAGTGGTTTGAGCAGGCTTAGGATGAGATTGGTCACATGGAATATGATTAAAACACTGACCTTTCTCTCTTCCCTATGGGGGCGTGGCAGACTGCTGCATTAATACTGTCAAAAGCGTCAGTCAAGGACAGTTCAAAGTGCTTTCTGTCTTTTCATGTGTGATATGGAGCCACATCAACACCACTCTCCTTTTGGTGATATTGATTTGCTCTGACACTTTCTGTGCTCTGCTTGAAGCACTTCAGCTTAAGCAATACAGAAAAACATATAAAGCTACAGGATCTGTGCACGCGGGCTATTACAAACCTTTACCTCCTTCTATTTACCAGATAGATGCTCACTTTTCCCATATAGCTTTTTCTCTAATAGTTCTGCTATATATAAATAAAATCCTATGTCTGGGAATGTTTCTCCTTAAAGCATGGTATAAACCAAAAGGAGATTAAAAAGAAAATTCAGTGTCAACAACTCAGGTAAAAACATTAAAATGTCAGTTGTAAAATGCCTACTTGCTTGTGCTTACTACCAATCCCCTAAATAGGCTATTTTTAAAGACATATTGTCCTTTTACCACTGGCTTCAATAGCAGGTTTTGAAACGAATAAGTTTAATTATGTTGCCATACTACTTAGTGTTTTAATGTTAAGAAAATAGAACCCATAAGAAACACAGAGAAATCATTTTGAGATTATGTCCTATAAAGCGTGGAGACAGACTTTGACTCTTTGACCACCTGATCTAGTGGTTTCCCTTCCCTCACTCACAGTGTGATCTTGGGCAAGTCATTTAACTGCTCTGTGTTGCCTCAGTTTCCCCATTCCAAAAACTAGGACAGAACTGCAGTGCAAACATATTGTGACACATACTTAATGTCTGTAAATGACTCGGATCCTCAGATGACAAGTGGTGTGTAAGTGCAAAGTGTTTGTTATTAATGTTAAGAGTTGGGATAATACAGTTGTGAGTATTTCAGATCCCATGCTTTTGGTGGGGGTAGTCTTCAACTTTGGCAACACTGGATTTTCAGCAAACCAAGCATCATAATATTCAAAATTTTCCTTAGGCTGTGTCTACCTCAGGGAAACTATACTGGCACAGATATGTTGGCATAGCTATGCCTCCATAAACCCATTGTATAGATGCAGCCTCCATCGATGGAAGAGGTTTTTCCGTTGGTGTGGGATACCACCTTCCTAGACTAAATTAGCTACATTGATGGAAACGTTCTTCCATTGACATAGCTGCATCTACAGTGGGGGTTTAGGCAGCATAGCTACTATGCTCAGGGGTGTGGCTTTACTTCAGACCCTTGACTGACAAACTGTCAGCCTAAGTATTAAGCGGAGACCAAGCCTTAGTTATTTAACAGAACTGCAGTTTATAGAGAATCATACAAATGTGTTAATTATATTACAACTCTGTTTATTTCATTTTCCTATTGGCTCTATACTAGATCTGGTCAGGAATTTTTTGACAAAACTCTTTTTGCCAGAAAATGTTGATTTATCCAAACTGAAACTTTTCATGGAAATGTATCAATGAGAGAGAGAGAGAGAGAGAGACTCCCTCCCCAGAAGAGTCAATAGGTCAAGGCATACACCTAGGATGTGGGAGTTTCAGATTCAAATTCCTGCCTTGAATCACACACAGCATAAACATCTTACATCTCAGGTGGGTGTCCTGACCACCAGGCTGTAAAGTCAATCTTTCCTGTTGGAGCTGTTCCACTTTGTATAAATAATGAAATATTCTTTGGGCCTGCAAGAGAGAGACACTATTACTTGGTGGTTAGGGCACTTATCTGCAATGTGGGAGTGTGAGGTCCAAGTCCTTATTCTGGAGCAGAGACTAGAACCTGGATCTCCCAAGCCCAGGTGAATGTCCTAGCCACTAGGCTATTGGCTTCTCAGTGGGAGTGTCTCTTTTGAGGGGAAAAAAAATCAAAAGGTCTCATTTTCATTCTGAAGTGGAATGAAAACAAATTTTGAAACTTCAATTTTTGGCAAAACAGCCAGCCCTGTTGTATACCTCTGCCTATGTCTCCTGAACACTACATAACTTTTCCTTCTAGTCAGTTAAATTTGAGGTTGGGCTTAGGTAATTGAAGGGTGAGAGTGGCCTTCCCAGATATCCAGACCCATCAAGAAGATGGCTTTGCTACTTCTTTTGCCAGTATCTGTGTATCTGCAATAGGCCAAGTACCTGTCATCTTGACGGGCCCCTTGCATTGCAGTTCAAAACATATAGTAACTGGAAGAAATAATATCTTTCTCTACACACAAGCACCCCTCTCCCTTTTCTTAAAAGTGAATTTTTAGTTATCATAAAGTGTCTGTCTGAAGATGGCAAAGCCTGTAATTCAGCAGCAGCCATTTATTGCATTCAGTGTTGGAACAGGAAGCTGGTTTAGTGGATGCCTTCAGAGAAGCCAGAGTGGGGTAGTATTTACAGAGATTAAATGAACCAGTAAAAGCACCTCTGTAAGCAGCAATTTAGAGCCACTGGATTCTCACAATTTGTAAACATTACAATTTAAAGGGATAGAATCTCCACTTCTACTTACTGTTTTATTCAATTAGGTCTGCCATGTCTATTATTTTCAGTGCTCCATATCGCCACTAGCAGCCACTCTGAACCCAGCGATAGCACAGCCTGTATTTTCAAGAAACCTCCCTCCAATCAGTACAAATAAATGCAAAATGATAACTGTGTGCTACTCAACTTATTACTTACTCTACTGCTTCGGTCAACAGGGTTCTTCTTACTCCATTGTGAAGCAACACAAACACACTGGGATGCACATGAAGGCAGTTGGGTAAAGATAATAGTTCTGGGATAGCTCTTTCACAGCTGTTGTGGACTTGAACTATTTTTGTCAAGCAATTGCGGTTTTTCTTTCAGTTGTGAGTGAATCCAGGCAGCTGCCTAAGCAGCAGAGCTATGGGAAAATGCAGCACAAAGAATTGGTAAACCACTGCAATTACTTTTGTTCCCATGGGTTTGCAGTTGCACTTCACTGAGTTTCAGGTGCAAATGTACACCCCAAAAAGTCAAAGCAAAACACAGGCAATTGCACCAAGTTTTGCCTGGTATTGGTTGAAACCTAAAGTTTCATATGGGTTCTACTCAAAGCCAAAAGTCAGCACAGCATCTTCAAGAAGCCTTGGGCTGTCCCTTGCCTTTGGCTTGCTTATGGAGTAGAAGAGTTCTGGTGGCTTCCTGTTACCCTCCTACTCTTGTGATAGCTCCATAGGGGGGGGCTGGCCAGCTATGCAGCCCTACTCTTGACATTTTTTAAAGGGTGGCTGGCTAAACTGATCCCCTTATCTTCTGTCTCTGAGGGAAGAAAGAGCTGGCAAAATAAACTTGCTCCTGGCTCGTTAGCAAAGAGGAAATCTCTTCAGGGTGTAGGCTGCCCATTTCCATCTCACTCCATTGCTGGACTTGCATTACAATGTGAAGGGCAGGGCTAGACTGACACCTCAGCATGTACCATATAATTCTAAGGATTCTGTATTCTGGGTCTTGTCTGGAACTTCCTCCTTCGCCCCCTACATGCATTGCTGTTGTAACTGGAATGGTGGGGAAAGTGATAATCTGTAGTTGTGTTATATAAATTAGGTATGTAATGCAAATTACCTATTGCTGTGGTCAATTGATTTACCTCTGTACTATAATATACATATGATGAAATACCTTGCTTGAGGTTTTTATGTTACTGCATATTTTTAAAAATATTAAAAATTAAAAATTAGGATCCAGAAGTTTTTGACAAATGTAAAGTGCAGATCAATTAAGCAGTATCAATGAAAAGTGAATTTAAAGTGAAGATCAATTAAGCAATAAACTGAATAAAGTGGAAAAGTCTTTGAGCTAATGCAAATACAGTGTTGGGGGCAGGTGGATGTTAGACTGACATAATAAATATACACTGTCAGAAGTATTTACTCCTAAAAGCATTTCTTTCATTCCAGTATGAGTAACCTGGAATGTTCTCATTGTTAGACAGACAGATTGAAAACACATTGCTGTGGAACAGTCTATCAGTAAGCAAACCAAGCGTATTATCATTTACTCAGAATTTCCCAGACCTTCTACATCTAGACAAAGTGATACTCTGAAATCAGGAGCAAGTCTGAATTTTAGGAAATCCTGGATGCTTCTAGGCTGCCATATTGATGAAGCATACCAGTAAATCTGTGTGCTGTCTTGAAAGATTGTCCACATCAATGTATGCATCTCTCATTCATAGTGGAAGCTACTTGTACATCAGAGAAGAGCATCTCTGTCTATCCTTCATTACATGCACTGTAGAAAGAAAATCAATGTTTTTGTAAATAGAGTGCTCAGTCAAAAATCTATCTACTTCACTGTTCCAAAGAGATTTGTGGATGACTTAGGCAGTCAGCTATTTTTTCTCTCCCTCTTCTTGCTGTGACACTTGACAGCCACATGGCAGGCACTGATACTGCATAAGCCAGCCCTTCACTCCAATTTCTTCGTTAAACGCATCATTTTAATCTTAATTGTTGTAGTGTTCGGTGTTTTGCTATGCTTTTAGCAAGTTACTAGTGAAAATGCTTGGTCTTTAGTGGGTGTTTGTTTGAATAATAAAAGCACAACACAATTTGTCACAATAGATAATTCCTGCTCAGAAGAGGCACATTCAAGACAGGAAAAGCAGCAGCTGTGTTGTGGCAATGACATGAATTGACAGAGCTGTGTAGGGTAGTGCCTGCATGAATGAATACCTGACATTAATACATTCATTTATCCCTTGCTTTCATGATTTTTCAAAGTCTCCTGTAGTTATTAAGACGGAATGTACTTTGTTCTAAAAGTGTGTCTTTTAATTTCAAGTGGGAGTTCTGTACTTCCTGTGATACTGACAGATTTCACACATACCAGTCATATCACTATCGCTCCCATAACCAAATTGTTCGAGAACATTTAAAATGTAAATCTGTACAGCTGTTTATCTGAATGTGTCCAGGCCTCCAGAGCCCAAGCACATTTTGAAGTGCATAAAAGCTCCCATGGCACTGTGCAAGGAAGGATTCAGGCAGGAGTCTCTTTTATGTCAGTAGCAGGGCAGGTCAAAAAGTTTCAGTTAACTTTTCTGAGGGGGAGGTTCAGCAAAGTGAATTTTTTTTAAACACGTGCAAATTGAATTTTTTGCTGAAAACCTTTTTGGCCCCCAAACTGAAAAATTTCATCTGAAAAACAAAAAGATTCAGCTGAAAACCATGGTTTTTTGACCAAAAAAAGTCAAAATTTTAAGTGGACGGGTGGCTGATACACTTTCCTACTGGCTTTAATCAGTAGTAAGAGTTCAAAGATGTCTTGGTCTCTTTGCCTCTAGTCCCCAGCAGTGAGGATATAAAAGACAGAGCTGATGTTAGTATGCCCTCTATTTTGAACTGGATTTGTTTCTCTTAGGTGTAAAGAATGTACAATTTTGGGAAGGGCCAAAGGTAGATGACAACACTGCAATCATCACGCAGTAAAAAACAGCCCTGATGGAGATGTTGAAAATACACAAGGAGAAAAATTAGTTTAAAGACAGAGGGTGCTGAGTGTTTGAGTGAGTTTGAGTACCGGCAAAGATTGTGGGGGAGGTGTGAAGAAGTGCTGCTGCTACAGCTAGAATGAATAGGAGCTTGGGGCAGAGCACTTAAGAGTCTAGCTGGGTTGAGTGCATGGGCATAACTTTGGTTGAGAGGGATGCAGGGGGTGATGTTGCAGGGGGCAATGTGTTTCTCCAGTTCCTCCACCTGGAGTGAAGGGAGGTATCAGAGAAAGGAGGAAAGAATGAGTCTCCCAGCCTCCCCTCAGGCTCAAGGAAGAGGCAGTGGCAACCCAAGAAGGAACTGCCACTGGGAGCTATTCTCTAAACAGACAGACAGGAGGAGGCTGCCGTCTATAGCTGGCTCAGCTCCTTCTCTGGCAGTCCCCTGTCCACACTGGAAATGAGGCCCAAATTCTCAAAGGTATTTAGGTGTCAGGTGCCTAACTACCTATGGGGATCTGGGCCTGAGTGCAGAATGAGGATGTGGGGGAACCCAGTTAGGCAGGCAGGAGGCCGAGCCTGCTGCAAAGAAGAGATTGAGCCATCACCCAGCCGCCTGCCCAGCTGCAAATCCTCCTCCTGCTTCCCCCTTACCCCCCAGAAGTGTTTGAAGCTACTTCACCGCGATGTTGTGAAGGATAACTCAATGGAGCCAGCCAGTGGTGAATTTTTCCTTATTCAAATATCTCCCTTCTCCTACTACTGCCAATGGGCTGAAACCAGCAAGATGGCTGCAATTTCCCTTCAGTCTATCCACGTGTGGAAGTGCCGTTAATAAGCTTGGCTGCCACTTCCCACTGTTTTCAGGGAGGCTGATGCCAGGCCCACAGGCAAAATGGCTGCCAGTTTGTGGTTCAGGGGGTTGGGCAGGACACAGGGACTGTGAGGAGCAGCAGAGACCCTGTGAAAGGTGAGTAGAGAAGAATGAAGAGGAGCAGGGGAGGGGGCAGGAGGGAGTTTGAGGGTGTAGAGGATAGGGATGGGTGGGAGATGGAGGCATCAGGTGGCAATGCCCCCACCCTGAGGCATCCCCTCTGAGCAGCCAGGGGAGAGCAGCGTGCAGCATTGCCAGCTCTCATGAGCTGATTGCAAGCTAAGGGATTTTCTTGCCTGCAGGCATGCTGGCAGAACCTTGGTGATGAGGACACAGACCTGTCCTGCCCTGCCCCAAGCCTTGCCTCTATAAATGGCCTAGAGCAGAGAGCGGGTCCTGGGGCAATGGGAAGGAGGGAAATGGGGAAGTGCTGCTGCTGGGACCCAGGTGAGAAGTCCCTGGGTAACGGGAGACGGAGATGTATTACTGCTGGGTCAAGATAGTAATGGGAAATGAATGGCAGATCTGCTGTTTTAGGGGTGAGGAGAGGGTAAGTGGCATCTTCACTGGAACAGCCAGGGAGAGGCATGCATTTTTGTGTTCATTAAAGGTTGACTTTTCAACCTGAAATGATCACACACACATTAGCAGAGGAATAGAGAGGAGTTTAAAAAGTCAAAAGACAGACTAAAAAGGAGTTGGGTGTTGGTTTTGGTTTAATCTAATTATTTTGGAGGGTCAATCTTGTGATTTTTGGTGGTCTGACTCACAATTTTTGACCTCTTGAGGCTAGCAATACTCCACCCCCTGCATCCTCATATCCCTTACATTTTCACAGTAGCTCTACCACTTCTAAAAAAAACTCTGAACTGCGGTATATTGAAAAAGTTGTTAAAATTATAGGCTGTTGTTTTAAATTCCAGGGGATTTTCCTGGTCCTACTTGCAGGACCTTGCACCTTTTAGGGAGCAGTCTGCTTTTGTGTCTCTCTGTTTTAGTGTTCTTGGGTGTTATTGTTTTGAATTCCAAGAAATAAAGTAGTGTTACATTGCATCCTTCCAGCAAAAGAATTCTATGCTTTATCTAACTTCTCTGTTTTGTACGCTGCGAACATAATATGAATATTTTGCCCAGCTCTATTCCAAACAGAGAAGTGGTGATGCTTTAGATGATTAAATATCCTAATTTCTGCTAAAACAAACTATTCTGTTAAATATTAGGGAATAATAAACTACTGCAGTGCTATACTAAATATATTTTAAAATGTACCGGACATTCTTCTACCATGCACGATTAAGCAAACCAAACACACTATCTCAAGTCTCATTCATTACTAGAGTCCAGCTTCTGCCATCATGTTGCTTTTAATGCTTTCCAGCAACTTTGGTGTTGGTGATGGATCCCAGAAAATAAAGGCATTTGTTATGGCTTCCCTGAAGCTTTGTAGGGTATAAGAGCGCAATAAGTTTTTTTCCTGATAAAAGCTGGTTTAATCACTGTAGGTTTATTTCTTCAATTTCTGCAGCTGGGCTCAGACCCAGAAATGTCAAGAGTTCATTTGTATTCTGCTATGTTTTTCCTTGCACAAGAACAATTATATGCTTTTGTGGTGCATGGTTTTTATTACAAATTAGGGAAAACAACCAGAAAGAACTGTAATGGGGGTCTATAAAGCCCATGCTGAGCATAGACAGCTGGAGGAGGCAAGCCTCTCCTGTTAACAGGCAAGCAGCTTAACTACACCCCCTACACAGCTACCAATCGTGGAGGCAGGCACCCATATCTGCAGCCCATAGAGGAAACAAGATCTGCTGTAAAGGAGTGAGTACAGAGAAGGAAGAGGAAGCAGAAAGCCTAGGGACAGCAAAAGGGTCATTCCCCTGCACCTGGCTGCCTCTATAAATGCAACCAAGGGATGGAAGCAGACTGCTAGACTTAATTAGAGGTAAGAGTCCCTGACTGGGCTAAGGAGGGAAAGTCAGGAGCAGCAGAGACCCCCTCAAAAGACCACACCATGAGCCAGTGACAAGAACAAAGAGAAAGCACAGTGTGTATTTGTGTTCTCTGTGCAGGTTTCAGCAACAATGACAATGTCTCCTCTGTGTGCACATCAGCAGATTTCTTAAAAATTTAAAGATGCAAAACACAAGAAACAAAGCCATCTCTCTTTCCTAGTCACACATCTACTTCTAGATAATTTTTTTCCATGGCAGTTACCAGAATCTTCTTTAGCAGGTGCATGTATCATGATTTCTATCACAATTGCACTTCTGGTATATGCAATTCTTCTTGCTTGGGATGCAGCAATCAGAGTCATCTTCTAGATTCAGATCCAGCTGACACTGTGCATTATTCAGTCAATTAATATGACAGCTTTCACATTTCCAGTGACTCCTAATATTTTGAGATTTTTGGTGAGGCAGATTTTTCCAGGGCTTTTAGTTTGCCACCCACATTGATCTGTTAGTTTACCAAGGTCTCTTCTACATTATCATTCTTCTTACCATTTATTCCCATAAGAACAGTCATATGTTGAACATAAGAACAGTCATACCGATGGTCCATCTAATCCAGTATCCTGTCTTCCAACTGTGGCCAGTTCCAGATGCTTCAGAGGGAATGAACAGAACAGATAACCATCAAGTGAGCCATTCCCAATGAGTAACACACTCTACTGGTGGAAACACTAGTATGGATGCATAGTTTTTACTGCTGTTCAAGGCAGGGTGATAAGAACACAGTCAATTGCAATATTTCCAGTGGTGCCACCATTAAAAATAACCAGTAAGAAAAATTCTAGTGTGCACACAGCCCAAATATCCAAGGACTTTTCAGCTACTAGCTCTTGTTCTACATTTGCATTTGCTGCTCCACCAATATTCAGTTAATGGTTTAAAATGAGGTAGTAAGACTATCCAATATGCCCTCCTGTGCCATGCAGTTGCCTCCTTTTGTAAATCTTGTGCTGAAGACTATCTTATGTAGGTTAGGGTTTTTTATACCTGTCCATCGTCCTAGTATCTAAGTGACTTCTGTGTAAAAATAAATAGTAATAGGGAAATTGTCAGTGAACTTCATGATGTTTCTGGCATTTCATTTTAAGGGTAGAACTTTTGATTGGAATATTTTTGTTTTGTGATGCTCGGTTTGGGTTTTTTGCATATTGATTGATTTGTTTGTTACAGTTTTGGGGTTTTTTTTAGGTGGGGTGTTAGGAGTGTCATTCTTGAAGAGAAAGGTTTTGCAATGTTTGCTAAAGATCAGACTCTAAACTCACCTGATCCCCTTGAAGTTTGTTCCCCTTAGTTGAGAACACTTTTCCCCAGCTCTCATGCATTTCAACGTAAGCTTTGTTGTCATCTGCTTTGTCCCAGGGACCGCCTGCTTCCAAGAAATGAAGGGGTTGAGGCTAGACTAGCATGCTCTGAATCTATTCCTCAAACAGGAAGAGATTGAAATAGTCCTTTTTGTTCCATCCTGTCCTTATGACACTTTGGTAGTTGCCACTGGCCCAAGGAGAACCTCAGTACCCAATATAATATGATATCTTCTCTTTCGTCATCCCTACAAAGCAGGGATGAGGGATGGACTAGGAAAGAAGAATCCGAACAAGAATAAAACAGGAGTAAATCAACCAGGAGTTTAGGAGGCTGGAGATTGAATCACTCAAGCAGCAGAATACTTCCTTATATAAAATTTACGAAAGACACTGACATTTAACCACTCTGCCCATTTTCAGGCTGCTCAGCAGCTTTACTGTGAACTATATGACCCAAGCCACTGACAACCCACGATCCCGGAGATGTTTCTTCTTAGAAGTGAGAAGTACTGGTCATGTGGTAGCTGGGAATCTCCAGGGGATCATCAAGTCTTTGCAGATTCAACTGGCTTGGAAATACTCTGAGAAGGTTGTTTGTGGCACCTGGGCATGAACAGAACACAAAGTTCTCTGAAGGGACAGGAAGGTCACTCAGCCCTGTCACATAACCTTTTAATTGTTCTCTATTTCATCTCACCTTCCCAGGACTCCATGGTATGGAAACAGGATTGTCACTTTAACAGTCAGTGTAATTCATTCCTCTGTGTGTGTGCAAGCAATCCATGGCATTGGGTTGACTCTTCTAAACAGCTTAATGAAAACTTCATCTACAGGCTCATCACTCAGCTCGTTCATAGATTTATTAGCCCTCTGGAGGTCTGTCCTCAAACTGTCTTTTAATGAGTCATCCTGGTGTTCGGATCATCGAAAGATATCACAAATCTCAGCCCATGCTCTTGCCTTGACTTACTGCATCCTCATTCTCTGCTTAAAGCAAAGCAGTAATTGCTAGCTACTGCTGGGGAGGCAACATGAACTCATAGCTGTTCAGTTTTTTAAGACAAAATATGGGTTTTTTTTAAAAATTTGTTTTGGTTTGAGAAAAAAAATCTATCTTGTTAACAGAAGAAAATAATGGAGTTGCAAAAATAGAAATATCCATCATGCCATATATGTGCACACATTCATGTAATCCAAGTACATGGATGAAAGAAGCTTTAGGTTGTGAAAGAAAATTCCTTGTCTGTTTTAATTAAAAAAAAACAACAAAAAACTGTAGACAGTCTGAAGCAATGACTCGGATAAATTTATGGTGATATACTCTAGACGATGGTCTGGTGCAACCCATTAGCTGTAAAAGAGGCCCCCTTTCCTCTAAATAGTGTATTAAGTATAAGACCTAATGGTGTTTTGAATAGAGCAAAAGAAGGACACTACTCTTGCCTAAGCAATGGTGGCCTCGTAAACTGCATGAAAGTTGGAGGGAGCAGCACCTGCAAGGAGGAAAGAGTTCGAAGGAGGCATCAAGATGGTGAATCCCAGAAAATAAAGGCATTTGTTATGGCTTCCCTGAAGCTTTGTAGGGTATAAGAGCACAGTGTTAGTTTCTTTCCTGATAAAAGCTGGTTTAATCACTGTAGGTTTATTTCTTCAATTTCTGCAGCTGGGCTCAGACCCAGAAATGTCAAGAGCTCATTTGTATTCTGCACTGTTTTTCCTTGCACAAGAACGATTGTATGCTTTTGTGGTGCATGGTTTTTATTATAAATTAGGGAAAACAACCAGAAAGAACTGTAAGCAGAAAGAACTGCTGCAAGGAGGGAAGAGTGTGGAGGAGGCATCAAGAAGTCTGCCTGTGTGCACATGGCTAAAATGCTAGCTGCAGTCGCAGCACCTCTGTGAGTAGTTCTCTTAGTAAAGAGCCAGTCTGGGTTTTACAAACATGGAGTTCTTCCTTGTAATTACCCAGCATGTGGTGAATGAAACCACTCTGGGCAGGACTTGAAGCAATGGCTTCAGCTTGACTGCTCCCCACCCCTGCTAGGACATCTTTCGCGGGATGCCTGCCTCTTTAGGTCACCCTTTCTTCCATGCACAGCAGTTGGGACCAGGAGCCACCCCTCCAATGCTGCTCCATCACAGCCAGAACAGGGTCTCCCCCTTTAAGCCTCCCCTTTGCCCTCACTCTAAGTGTAGTAGGTATTAAAATTTCTGGCTTTCACCTGGTGGGCAAAGTGCCTCTCATAATGTTTGTGAAATCGTTTGCCAGGCAAGGCACTTCAGAAACATACATTCATTATCATAGCACTGTTTTGACTGTTGAGAGGGCTGATATTAGCCGAGTTTTCTATTTTCCGGTGACATGAAGTTATAGAAGCATAAGCAGTCACTCATTTGCTTGTGCACAATATATACTCAAAGACTGAGCAAAACAGACTCTATGAAAAAGAAATGGCTGGATCCTAATCCGAGATGTATAGATCATACATCACCACTACATTGATACATTTCCTAGAGCGAGAGAGTGTGTGTCAGTCATTGAATATTCCTGGCTAAGCTGGCAGACACACTGACATATCTCTGGGCGGGTGTTGAGGTAGGGGGGCTGGTTTTGCTCTAATTTAAATCCAGCATTACATTAATGATGACTTTCAAGACCCACTTTCAGGGCTTTATGATATCAGCATAAAAATTCTCCCACCAAGGGCTGGAAAAGACGAGCACGTTCCTTCCTCTCCCAAAACATGAAGGGAAATAAATGAGCTCAGAGGAAGGATTTCAGTTATAGGTTTGCTAATTGTTTCTAACCCTTTAAAAAGTTTGTTAGCTCTTGTTTCAAAAACTCAGAATTATGCACACGAGGCAATATTGACCAGACCAAAAGCACATGAAATGCTTGAGCGTGCAATAGGGTCTGTTTTATCAAAGCCTTAAAATGACAAAAGATAGGACAATGCTGAGCCTGTAACAGAGCCGGTAAAGGATAACAAGTCTGGAAAAACTGCAGAACCCATTTTGTGTAGGTTGCGTGAGCAATCACATGCTAGTTCTTGCAACCTCTGGCAGCACCCACAAGAGCTAATTGTGAGCCTCTCAGTTTGCAGGGCCACAAAGGGTACGTCTACACTGTGGTGAAAGACCCGTGGCTGGCCTGGTCAGCTGACTCAGGCTTGGGCTGTGGGTGTATACAACAAAACCACAGTGTAGATGTTGGGGCTCGAGCTAGAGCCTGGGCTCTGGGGTCCACCTCCGTTGTGGAGTGTCAGGGGCTGGTAGCCGGTCTCTGGTCTGAGCCCAAACATCTACCTAGCAATTGTATAGCCCTGGAGCCCAAGTCAGCTGACATGGGCCAGCAGCAGCTGTGCCACAGGTCTTTTATCGCTGCGGAGATGTACCCAAAGTCAAGTCCAAAAGATAACCCCACTCTCTGCTGGTTGCCTAGTCATACCATACAAAGGGTTGCAGCTATAGCATTTTAATATCTTCTTAGGCATTGCCAAATCAAATGGCCTGTGGCTGGGGAAAGGAACAAGTTTCCTCTATCTTCCTATTCCTTTGTAAATCTGCTTTACTGTTATAGTTTATATTCCAGTAGTGCCTAGAGGCCCTAATCAGGGTGCCATGCGCTATGAAAACCCAAGACAGCCCCAGCCCTAGAGAGCTCTCAGTCTATGATTCTGACGAGACACAATGGATGGCTAAAGGAATGGGTGTGAGAGACAGGGTCACAGTAGCAATAGGTACGTTGCAGAAGGGAGTAGTTCCAGAGATCAGAGTATTCAGAGGAAGCTGCAATTCTAGCCAGTGCCTGGGGGCTATTCCTCTGTTGTCATGTCCCCAGTGTCTATTCTAAAAATTGTTTTGTCTCTGTTCTACATTTTCACATTGCAAAACTGTTTCCGTGGGTGGCGTTAGGCAGATGAAACCAATCACTTCTGCATGAGCCCATTTGAATTTTAAAAACCCATTTTTCTCCCAGGGATCCGTTTTATTGTTGTCAGAGCCCTGAAATGCCTTCTCCTTTAGAAATCCGCGTTGCTGTCATGATGGACCTGACCATTGGAGCCTGTCAATTCTGCTCCTTTAATCAGCAGAGTTATCGCTCTCCAGAGAGGCAGTGCGCTTCCCAACAGATGCAGCAATAGCGGAAGACTGGGAATCAAACCCAGGTCCCTTGCATAACAATGAAAAGCAATACTATTATCTCAGCAACCTTGAAAACGAATTTAAAAAAATCCCTATTGTAGTGTTAGTCATATTCCTTTGCTTCAATGACTCTGCCTGAATGTTTGATTTCAATTTGATCACTGTAAGGGACCACTGACCATGCATGCATCTAACTTATCCCTTGCCAGATTTTACAGCTATGTCAGCACTGCATTTTACTCTCCTACTTCAATAACTATTCCTCCTCCCTAGTTGCTTTAGTTTTAACCATTTCGGCACTGCCTCATGCAAATTGATCAGGGCAGCAAAATGACCCCTCCGTTGCAGTCCCCTGTATGTCAATTTTGATATGTCAGCTTCCAGCTGATCTCCCTCACTGCCTGGCTGCTATAGGAACCTGGGCTAAAGGGGTTACTTGTATAATATAGCCAGCTAATCATATGTGTTGCACCTGTGAAATTCCTGGGCGCTATTAAGGCTTTTTTGCCTAACATCCACTACTTCTTGCAATCAAGGGCTTGGCTGTTTCAAGGAAAGGAAGCTAATTTGTAACAAACTAGCAAAATCTCTCCATCCATATGATGGGAAAAAGTCATTGGCTCATTATCATTAAGAGAGGATTTCAGGACCTGTGTGGCGTATGCGAGTGCTTTTTTCACAGTTGCAAGTAAATCTTGCATCATAGATGACTAAAAAGCACAAATTTCAGTATTTATTTGTTGGCTGGCTTCTTTGCTCCGTTTTCGTAGGTTGCCATGTGTGCGTCTGCTTTTTATCACTGGGTCAGTGACTATGTTAATGCTGTGTAGTGTTGCATCAGTTTGGAAATATTCTTTTAATGAAAAAGGCAGTAGAATATGGACATTTTGATAGCTTTTTTTTTCCCAAGCAGTGTTTTGATTTGCTCAGATGAAACCCAATTCCCCACCCCCTTCCATAACATATTGTCTGGTTGTCTGTGTCTGATTCAGAAGTTGGTGTCAGCACAGGGGAAATCATCAGCAGCGAACAGAGGGGCGGCTAACAGAAGGAGAAGGAGGGAGTTTGCCTGGGAGCTGTCCCAGGTGTGTGCTAAGTGAGTGCAGCTGTGTGGGGTGTGCTGTGCTAGAGGGGGGAGTACCTGAGAGACCAGGTATGTGACTGGTGCAAGTACAGCTGACTGTGGGTGGGTGCTTGTGACTGGTGCAGTTACAGGCACCATTTTGGCAGTTGGGGGTTTGTCTGTTTGAGTGATTGATTGGATCCAGGTGGGGTTAATTGCGGGGGCGGGGTTTTGAGGGGTAAGTGCAGGGGCGGGGCAACTGCCCCAGCCTTATAAAAGGCAGCCAGCTGAGCGGCGAACAGAGGGGCGACTAACAGAAGGAGAAGGAGGGAGTTTGCCTGGGAGTTCGCCTGCGGAGAGAGCCAACTGCAGGTTTGTGCCTTACAGACGTTGCTGAGCAGGAAATTGAGCATCTGAGGAGGCTCTCAGAGCAGAGATATGGAGATGGAGCGATCCGTTGTTGTCACCTGCACTGGATGTGCTATGTTTGTCTTCCTCCCACAGGATAGAAATGACTTCATTTGTACCAAGTGCAGGCTGGTTTCCTTATTGGAAGAGAAGGTTAAAGGACTAGAGACCCAAATGTCAACCCTGCGGTGCATTACAGAAAACAATGTCTTTCTCCATCAGGCACAGGTAGAGCATAAGGAAGATTCAGAGAAGGCCGGGCAGGTGAAAATGAAGAACGGGGAAGAAAATTGGCAGCATGTGACCTCCCGAAGAAAGAGAACCCATGTGCCCACCATGCAGATAGAAGTAAGGAATCGTTTTCATCCTCTCTGCACAAGTATTACGGCGGAGAATGATTTGGAGGACCCTTCAGAGGGAATGGATCATCAGGAGACCCGTTTGATCAGAAGGCAAGAGATGCACAACCACCATTCCCAAGAGTAAGAGAAGGGTGATGGTGGTCGGGGACTCCCTCCTAAGGGGGACGGAGTCATCCATCTGCCGTCCGGACTAGAGAAGTGTGCTGCTTGCCTGGAGCTAGGATTAGGGATGTGACGGAGAGACTGCCAAAACTTATCAAGTCCTCAGACCGCTACCCCTTCCTGCTCCTCCATGTGGGCACCAATGACACTGCCAAGAATGATCTTGAGCAGATCACTGCGGACTATGTGGCTCTGGGAAAAGAGATTAAGGAGTTTGAAGCGCAAGTGGTGTTCTCGTCCATCCTCCCTGTTCAGGGAAAAGGCCCAGGTAGGGACAGTCGCATTGGGGAAGTAAATGCGTGGTTACGCAGGTGGTGTCGAAGGGAGGGCTTTGGATTCTTCGATCATGGAATGCTGTTCCAGGAAGAAGGATTACTAGGAAGGGACGGGATTCATCTAACGAAGACAGGGAAGAGTATCTTCACAGACAGGCTGGCTAACCTAGTGAGGAGGGCTTTAAACTAGTTTCGACGGGGGACGGGGACCTAAGCCCGAAGGTTAGTGGGGAAGAGGGACACCACAGGGAAGCAGAAGTAGGAGGGTGCAGCAGGGGAGGCCTCCCGATTCATACTGTGAAAGTAGGACACTCTGCTACTTATCTCAAGTGCCTGTACACAAATGCAAGAAGCCTGGGAAACAAGAAGGAGGAACTGGAAGTCCTGGCACAGTCAAGAAACTACGACATGATTGGAATAACTGAGACTTGGTGGAATAACTCTCACGATTGGAGCGCTGTCATGGATGGGTATAAACTGTTCAGGAAGGACAGGCAGGGGTGAAAGGGGGGAGGAGTTGCACTGTACGTAAGAGAGCACTATGACTGCTCTGAGCTCCAGTATGAAACTGGAGATAAGTCAGTTGAGTGTCTCTGGGTTAAGCTTAGAAGCAAGAACAATAAGAGTGATGTCCTGGTGGGTGTCTGTTACAGACCACCAGACCAAGAGGATGAGGTGGATGAGGCTTTCTTTACTCAACTAGGGAAAGTTTCCAGTTCACAGGGCCTGATTCTCATGGGAGACTTCAATCACCCTGACATCTGCTGGAAGAGCAATACAGCAGAGCACAAACAATCCAGGAAGTTTTTGGAGAGTGTTGCAGACAATTTCCTGGTGCAAGTGCTGGAGGAACCAACTAGGGGCCGTGCTTTTCTTGACCTGCTGCTCACAAACAGGGAAGATTTGGTAGGGGAAGTACAAGTGGGTGGCAACCTAGGCAGCAGTGACCATGAGATGGTCGAGTTCAGGATCCTGACGAAAGGAAGGAAGGAGAGCAGCAGGATACGGACCATGGACTTCAGAAAAACGGACTTTGACTCCCTCAGGGAACTGATGGGCAGGATTCCCTGGGAGGCTAATATGAGGGGGAAAGGAACCCAAGAGAGCTGGCTGTATTTTAAAGAGACCTTATTGAGGGCACAAGAGCAAACCATCCCGATGTGCAGAAAGAATAGCAAATATGGTAGGCGTCCAGCTTGGCTTAACAAAGATGTCCTTGGCGAACTTAAACACAAAAAAGAAGCTTACAAGAAGTGGAAGCTTGGTCAGATGACTAGGGAGGATTATATAAACACTGCTCGAACGTGCAGGAATGAAATCAGGAAGGCCAAAGCACAATTGGAGTTGCAGCTAGCAAGGGACGTGAAGGGGAACAAGAAGGGTTTCTACAGGCATGTTGCCAACAAGAGGAAGATTAGAGAAAGTGTAGGCCCCTTAGAGAATGAGGGAGGCGACCTAGTGACAGAGGATGTGGAGAAAGCTGAGGTACTCAATGCCTTTTTTGCCTCTGTCTTCACAGACAAGATCAGCTCTCAGACTGCTGCACTGGATGGCACAGAATGGGAAGGAGGCGAACATCCTGCAGTGCTGAAGGAACGGGTCCAAGACTATTTAGAGGGATTGGACATTCACAAGTCTCACACAGTATTCTTATCAGCAAGTTAAAGAAGTATGGGTTGGATGAATGGACTATAAAATGGATAGAGAACTGGCTAGAGCATAGGGCTCAACGAGTAGTGATCAATGGCTCCATGTCTAGCTGGCAACCGGTCACAAGCGGAGTTCCCCAGGGGTCGGTCCTGCGGCCGGTTCTGTTCAACATCTTTATTAATGATCTGGAGGATGCGGTAGATTGTACCCTCAGCAAGTTTGCGGACGACACTAAGCTGGGGGGAGTGGTAGATACCCTGGAGGGTAGGGATAGGATACAGAGTGACCTAAACAAACTGGAGGATTGGGCCAAAAGAAATCTAATGAGGTTCAACAAGGACAAGTGCAGAGTCCTCCACTTAGGAAGGAAGAATCCCATGCACAGCTATAGACTGGGGACCGACGAGCTAGGCAGCAGCTCTGCAGAAAAGGACCTGGGGGTAACAGTGGATAAAAAGCTGGATATGAGTCAGCAGTGTGCCCTGGTTGTCAAGAAGGCTAATGGCATATTGGGCTGCATTAGGAGGGGCATTGCCAGCAGGTCACGGGAAGTGATTATTCCCCTCTATTCGGCATTGGTGAGGCCGCATTTAGAATATTGTGTCCAGTTTTGGGCCCCCCACCACAAAAAGGATGTGGACAAGTTAGAAAGAGTGCAGCGGAGGGCAACCAAAATGATTAGGGGGCTGGAGCACAGGACTTATGAGGAGAGGCTGAGGGAACTGGGCTTGTTTAGTCTGCAAAAGAGAAGAGTGAGGGGGGATTTGATAGCGGCCTTTAACTACCTGAAAGGGGGTTCCAGGGAGGATGGGGCTAGGCTGTTCTCGGTGGTGGCAGATGACAGAACAAGGAGCAACAGTCTCAAGTTGCAGGGCGGGAGGTCTAGGTTGGACATTAGGAAAAAGTTTTTTACTAGGAGGGTGGTGAAGCACTGGAATGGGTTACCTAGGGAGGTGGTGGAATCTCCATCCTTAGAGGTTTTTAAGCTGAGGCTTGACAAAGCCCTGGTTGGGATGATATAGCTGAGGTTAGTCCTGCTTTGAGCAGGGGGTTGGACTAGATGACCTCCTGAGGTCCCTTCCAACTCTAATATTCTATGATTCTATGATTTAGGAGCACCAGACAAAATTATCCTGCATCACCAGGAATTTGAGAGACCTTGGGTATTTCTAGTTAATTTCAGTGACTCCTTCAGTACTTCTGCTGTCCATTGCCGCAAAAATCTGATCATGGCTGTTTTAGGGGAGGAGACAGTGAACGCTCGCTGGTTCCCAGCGGTGGTTGTCTGATCTCTCGTGGCCTGGACGGCTGTCTGAACAGTGGATTTTTGTATCTTTTTACTTTTCTTCCAGTTGGGCTTTATAAATCTGGTGCTTGCAGAGGTCTTGTGGGAAGTCAGCCTTTTGGGGAATGATGTCACTGCAATTAAAACCTGCGGCTGGTCTGCACCAGCTGACTTGGGTTCCCATGGCTTGGTCCATGGGGTTGTTTAACTACAATGTCAACATTCAGGTTCAGCCTGGGGCCTGAGCTCCGGGACCTTCTCAGGGTCCTAGGGTAGATGTACCCTTACTGGAGAAGCCAGTCCTTCCATTGCTGTACATCACTGATCCTAGCAAGCAACTCCTTCTGACCGCTCACCAGGATGGCTGTTGCTCTGGATCCCATGGGTGCTTCAAGCTTCAGCAGGCTACAGTCCTAGTTGTTCCCTTGGTTTCTTGGGCACATTTTCTGGGCACTGACTCTCAGTCTGTTACTCCAGCTTGGAAATGGAGACACTCAGCCCCCTCTGCCCTAGGTCCCCAGGAGCAGCACTGACCCTTGAGATACCCCTGTTACTTAAATACACCCCTCACCCCAAATTCCACGCCAAAGGGGAAGCTTCTGTCACAGTATAACTCTGTCAGGGGCACGCAGCAGTTGTGAAGCCATCAATACACACTCTGCAGAGTCTTACACATTTATGCTCTTTCACGTAATTATACAAAGCACCGGAGAATACAGATCATACAAAACAATAAACATCTTAAACTGCAACTTCCCTCACTAGCTCACCCTCTTCTTACGGGACCCGCTGGGTCCAGAAAGGCTGTCAGGGAGCTCCTTGCCTCCCGAGGCATTACATACTGTGTTGCTTCTCCCCCGTGGACTGCAGTAAACGACCCCTGAGCAGAACAGCTTCTGCCCTCTTTAAAACCTTCACCCCCCTCTGTCCAGTAATACCCTTGCCAGCTTCCCCACACAAGCAAAACCCCTGCCAGGTGCCTTGTTGGCAACGTGACTTCCCTCCTTCTAAACCAGTTTTTCTGGGCAGGGACTGTCTCTTGTCTAGAGGGATTAGATTTCCAACAATTGGGTAGTTAGAGCTCATCTTCACCTAAAACTTACAGTGCCACAGCTGTACTGGGACAGCTGTGCCACTGTAAGAGCGCTTGTGTAGCCGCGTTATGTCGACAGAAGAGAGCTATCCCACTGACATACTAAAACCACCTACATAAATAGCTATGTTGGCAGAAGAGCGTCTCCCGCCAACATAGTGCTGTCCGCACAAGCACTTATGCTGGCAAAACTTAAGTCGCTCAGGGGTGGGTTTTTTGTTGTTGTTTTTTTTTAACATCCCTGAGCGACACAAGTTTTGCCAGTGCAAGTGTCAGTGTAGACAAGGCCTCGGACCCTTTATTGTTGTTCTTTTGCCACCAGCCCTTGGAATCTCAACCCTCCCCATGGAGGAAAACAGGCCGTGAAGAAGGCAAAAGGCTGCACATTCAAAATGTGAGCAGCCTGACACAGAATTCAAAATCTCACACCGAAGTCATAAACTGGAGACACACATTCCCAGATTGTCACACTGTACTTCTAAGATTCAGTCATGATGTTTATCTGGCATTCACTCCTGGAGTCCCCTTCTCAAGCCCAGTAAAAACACATAACAAAATAAAGAGTCCATGTCCTGGAAAGCTTACCTTGTAACTGCATGATGGGGGAGACAAGTGACTTCAACAAAGAGATGGGGAGTGAGGTTGGGAGAGCACAAGGTAACAGTGA
Organism: Emydura macquarii macquarii; assembly: GCF_026122565.2. Taxonomy (NCBI): domain Eukaryota; kingdom Metazoa; phylum Chordata; order Testudines; family Chelidae; genus Emydura; species Emydura macquarii. The sequence goes on from NW_027130613.1 coordinate 360,080, forward strand.
GATTCGGTATGTTGAAAGCAGCAGTTACAGCACGCCAGCTGCTTATCCTTGCTGACTGTTCTGTAGGAAGCATGATGTCAGAGGTGAGTTTTAAGAAGGGGGTCTGACTTGGTGGCTTTGTGCATCAGTAGAGAGAGGATTTTGATGGTCAGGAATGGCTTTCTAAGAGATTTTTTACAGTCTGCATAGCTCATGGCCATCTTTTTATTCTCTGGGTTTTTTGGGTGAAAGGCTCAGACTGGTATGTTTACAATTCCTAGCCATCTTTACATAAGAATTGGTGTCCTTGGTCCATAATTAAAACCACTGAGATTCCTTGCCTGGGTGATGGTGACAAGAATTGGTAATACATTTATAATTGTCTTATTGGGCCACAATTGTACAGGCATCTCTGAACCAAAGAGCTATGTTCTAAATGAGAAACCCCATTCTAGTGCTTGTGGGTGCTTTCGTTAACATATTATGTTAATCTAGTACATGTACATAGATTGCTGGAGGCCAGACAATGATAGTTTCTCCAGTTTAGATGGCGGTATTAATTCTGTGACATACCCTGGGAGGGTCACAGCCTCTATTCCAAAATGATGGGTCTCTGCATAGCTCAAAGCCTAAAGAGCTATCTGACTAGGACACTGGTAAGAAGATGAATTGATCAAGCTGCAATTGAAAATGTGAAGCAATCTGTACAGGAGAGGTTCAGAAGGCAAATAAAAAGAACTCCATGTTTATTTTTGAAGTTTCATGACTTGTAAACTAATCTCATGATTTTGGGGCCTGACTCAACTCCTCTGTTAAATTGGAGAAAACTATAATTGTCTGGACTCCAAAAATCTATACTTTTGCTGGATTAATTTTAGTGTCAAAGGCTGGTGCAGTTTAAAATGCATTAATGCTGATTTGCTTAGAATGGCTTGGCACTTTGGAGGTTTCTGTTGGCACTAATGAGGTTAATCCTCTCACTACAGTTTCTTTGTTCGAAGGGGGAAGATGGCTCCCACCTATCTGAGAGAGACTGTCCAAACTGTGGAAATAGAAGCTCCCTGCTTAATGAAAACAAAAGCTGAGTGATGAGTCAACTGTTTTCATTTTACAAGAGAATGGAACTCCCTGGATACTTCAGGATTCATTTTGTAGTGAGGCATCCTTTCGCAGTTTGAGGATTCTGCTTTCCTCCTCTATTTATCTAAATGGTTCTGAGTCCAATTCCACATGAGGAAGAATGTTATATTTTCAGATTAGTATGTGCAGTGATGAATGCTGCACATACACTGGCCTGCGTTCCAAACTTCCATTAGAAATGGCTCTTTATGACTCACTCAAACTTTCTCCGCTGTTTCTTTTCGGCTGAAACTTCCCATGCACGGTCTCAACCAAAAAGTATCTTTAAAAAAAACAATTCCATTTAGCCCTTTTTGAGTTACACGTATACAGAGGAAAAGCCTTTTCAGCTTTAAAAGCTACCAAGACTTTTTCAAACAAGCAAAAGAGATTGGTCCACAATGAGTGTTGTTAATTGTATTGCAGTAGCACCTAAGAACACTAGTCATGGACCCGGACCTCAGTGGTTCCCAACCTGTGGCCCGCAGGGTTTTTCCTTGCTGAACTCCTTCAATCTGGCTGCAGTGGGGTTGTGGGGGGAGGGGCACTACTGGTGGAGCAGCCAGAACCTACCATGCTTGAAGAAGGGCAGGACTCTAAAAATCAGTGCCTTCCAGTTTGGCCTGCACTTACCAGGCTGCCCACTGTGACTTAGCTGCCAGGCTATGTGTTTCAGTGTGTAGTGACAGTCACTCTCTACACACGTGCTTTGTCTGTGAGTGTGCGACATACTGAGAGCAATCTGTAGGTGTAAAATAGTGAATGTAAAAATGAGCACAGTAGCATCAAAATATTTACTTTAAATATGTAGTGGTTTGTAGGCCTTAATGGTGTATACATCAATACATTTTTTATGAGTTGATAGACTGGTGGCCCTTCAGGGTGGTAAAAATGATATTTGTGGCTCTTGAGCCAAAAAGGTTGGGAACCACTGTGCTAAGTGCTGTTCCGACACAGAACAGAAAGACTGTCCCTGCCCTAAGGAGCTTACAGTTTAAGTGGTCCCCAGGTATGTCTGGAAGGAAAATCTACAAAAACAAAGTTAAAATTAACTAAACATTTGCTTTTGTTGTTTTGCTATCAGAAATGTCACTGAGATTAAGTTGTACAAGGGGCAGCATCGCTAGAGAGTTGCACAAAACATTGCCCAACTGGCAGTGGGGGCTGGACTAGATGATGTCTTGAGGTCCCTTCCAGTCTTACATTTCTGTGATAGCACCATAGCTAGCATTGTATATATTTACAAAGTCAATAGCTGAGTTTAAAACACATGGAGCCATTTAAAATGTGATTCAGCTGCTACATGTTTTATAGCTCTGATTAGATTCCCTTCTCTCTTTTTCTCCCTTAAAATTAAATGGAAAAAACTGCTAATTCATTGGTAATGTTGTAAAGGTAGAACCAAATTCAACTCCCACTGAAGTCAATGGAAGATTCCTGATGCCTTCAGTGGGAGTTGGATCAGACCCTTGCAATACTCAAGTATCATAGTAATAGTTCTGATATTAATGTTACTTTGGCTTGCCCTATGTTATGCATATATCATTTGTTACTAGTGAGACTTTTAATGTTTCCATTATGGATGTACATATGTCTACATCTATAGCATGTATCTAAAGTATGTGCCTCATGTATCATCTTACTATAAGACCCTTAACTCTAAATTTCCAGACTTGTGTATTTAAACTTGCATCTTTAAATGCAACATCCTATGTTAATGCAGTCTCTGTTGTATTTTATGCGGCCACATAACTATAGCATCCCAGTAACTCCCAATTTTTTAAAAATAGAAATATTAATAGCAATCTCTTTTCCTTCCCAGCCTGTAGTAGAAATAGCTTGATTAGCTTATTAGTTGTGTTTGTGTTGTGTTATTGGCTATGAGTGTGAAAGAAACTGAGAAGTTGTTGAGGGGAAAATGAAGCACCACATTTATTTCTGAAAGAGATTAGTTCCATGGTTGCTGCTTTTCTCTTTCAAAGAAATTAGTGTTAATTTGTTGGACAAATATATATATTTCAGTTACACTAATTGGGAAAGCAAGTGACCCAGAAGCTCATAACCTACTGCAAATCTAAAAACCCTTTCTAAACACAGCTTTGAGCCTGACCCAAAACACCAGATCGAAACCATCCATAAACCTTTAGGAACTTTTGGAGCAGGATCCAAATTTGCCAGCTCAGGCCCATCTTCAGTTGGAATATATTGTAGTTTGTTGGCACGTCTTCATATTGATCAGCCAGACCAGGTCAGAATCAGTTTTAGCTGGAACCATATTTAAACATGGTTCCTTAACACTGGTAAAAACCTGGAGAAGACAGGGAGCCAGAGAAATCCAGGAGGAAGGAAACCACCCCCTCCCCGAATTCCCTTGCCCCAGATCAGAATATGCAGTATTTTTTAACGTGTCCAATTTATAGCCTGACCGTCGTGATCAAAATTATAATTCCAATCTGCTTTATGTTGTTCAAGATCCCTCAAAATCATGGCCAGAATTGACAATTAAATCCTCCAATGAAACTGGTGGTGGTTGGGCAAAATTAACAGCGTATCCTGTTCTTAGGCATGCCTTTTTAATTCACTTTTTTATTCTGTTGAAGCTGCGTCAAGAAAGTGGTGACTTTTATTAACTCTAGGAGATTTGGACATCTGAATGTGATTCTTGTGTTAGACTCCATCACTGATATAGTCTCATGCATTCTGGCAGTCACCGGAGATGGTGCGGATTCTACTTCTAGCAAACCAAAAGCCAGTGTCAGGAGAATGCTTTCCTGATGCAAGAATAAATCTCTCAGATTTTGTATGTAGTGAATGTTGCCATAAAGCTTGTCTTCAATAGACAGCCCCCTACTTTAGGTGATTAAGTACCCAGAATGTTTCCAGTACAATTTGACCTTCATTTAAAGACTGTTTCTGTTAGGCAACTAATCTTTTGCTAGTTCCATGGGTAGCAGACAAAGAGTATTTTCACTGGATCTTGACTAATACTGTTACTTTTATTGCACAAATACTATACACATTTTACCCTATTTGTTTCTAGCTAAATTTTCCTAAATACCAATCTTCAAATCATTGGGTGTGTCTCTTAAACTGCCAATAAGTAGTTTTGCATGATGCAATCACCTGAGCAGCATATGCATGTAGAGATCAAATGCAATACAAATATCTACTGTGGTTTATACAAGACTGAACTGCAAAACTTTTTAAAGATGTTGACTAGATCCTCAGCTGGTGCAAAACAGTGTAGCATCACTGAATTAAATGGAGCTATGCTGATTTATACCAAGTAAAGATCTGGCCCATTACATTTCACCAAATGAATGATGCTCATGTTTCACATCACAAGCATGCATTCAGGTGTAACTCTGTCACAGTTTGAAATACAGTGTTAAAATTTTTTCCCAGTAGACAGCCTCTCATTGGGATGCCTTAGTCTAGCAATTTAGTCATTTTATCACAGTTGGGTGCCTCATCAAGGGTTTCAGTTGCTCACATGGAATAAATTAGTGGCATTGTGGTCTTAATATTACTTAACATAGTAAAAATCAGTTGCTTATCCCCATGGCAATCAGCAGATGTGCTGGATGTCTCTGGGGCCTCCACAGTGGATTACAAATAAAATCCATTGGGGTTTCATGACATTTTGTCAATTTATAACTGTTGCTCTTACCCATCTGCTTGTAAGATTCTTTAGACTCGAGTGCTGGCCCATTGTTTCTGGCTTCAAGAAAGCTAGTTCAATACAGAACTTCTTAAAGGTAAAAGAACAATTTCCTCAGCATTTACTTGTTCTGGAATTTTTTTTAAGTGCTCTTGAAAGCTAATTAAGCATTTTGTAGCCCTCTTTTCTCCTTCAGGATAAGGGGTAAACTTCCAGTTGATAAGAGTTTGACCTATCCCTTTGTAGGGAGTATAGGGGTCCTTCTTTAAGAAAGATTTAAAGAGGATGGCATGGGTTAAATGGAATTTTGTGGGGGTTTTGAAATGATAAGAAAAAGCCCTTAAAAATCCTGCCCAGTGTCACTGCTTGGAGTGCTCTGTGCCCCTCTTAGGCATAGTTAGAGGAAATCTAAAACAGTTTTACGTTGCTATCAGTGGCTCAGAGCTACCATAATTACCTCATTACCTGTTGGCACAGCTGCAGCATGTGAGCCACTTCTGCCAGGATGCAAGGGGTCAGACTCAATCCTTAATGAGGCAAATGCTCTCTGCCAAATTCGTTCTCTTTCTTTTGTATGGAACGTTTTATATATTGGGTACAGGTTAGATTCAGCCTTAGATCAAAAAGGACAATAGTCCTCTCCAGCTGAGCCATCGGAAAGAAAATGGATGACTAATATGAGAGAACAATACCTATGAAGAATCTTCCTCCTTGGTCTCTCAATTCAATTGTTTTAATTAAGAATCAGATTAGAATAGGAATATTTTATTTCTTTTAAATAAATGCCAGCCCTACAACTGGAAGTTAAGTAGATTTTATTGCATAGCCAACCAAATGAGTTCCCCAGAGCTGTACAAAGTGGCAGGGAATGATTTAAGATGTAATCTTGTATGTGTAAATGTAAATAGACCCAGACTGGGAAAAAATCCAACCTGTATTTCTAGCAGAATCTGGGCTGTCTCTTTCCAAGTGGTAAAACAATTACACAGAATTAGAAAACAATATTTTTATTTTCTTATTTACTGGGTTTCAAGGTGCTGCACATACTCTTAATTGTAATCCATTCTTATCTGTCATTAGGATATTTTCATTTTTCTGCCAAGGAGCCTTTTAATTTAGGGTGACCAAATCTGCCGTTTTGGCTGAGACAGTCCCTTTTTTAAGCCGCCCCAACCATCCTGACTTTTTTGGCAAAAATGGGCATTTGTAAAAAGTGGAGTGTGGAGGAATGTGCAGGAAGGGGTGAGTGGTGATGCCAGCCCTGCACAGGGTGGGAGGTAGGCCTTGGGCAGGGGGAAGGCAGGGCTCTGGTGGGCAGCGGAGGAGGAGGGCTAGCCCTACATTTGCCTTTGGAAAATATGGTCACCCTAATTTTCACTGCAATTTATCCACCCACACAATCTGTTTGCTTAAACAATAAAACTGAGTAGTTGGGTCCTACAGTAATTGCACTGAAATTGCTTCAGTAAATGCAGATGTAATGAGAATGGAGAACGGAGTTTTCATCATAAGACCTAATGGAATGTACAACAACTGTAAGTTATTCCTCTTCCGTCCACCAGCGGGCTTGGAAATTTTCCAGATCATCTGCTAATTGAAGAACTAAACTCAGCAGTTAGAGGTAGATACAAATGACAAGGTGAAATAGAGGCAGAAATGGGGTCCCCAGGCTTCCTGAGTGTGTCTCTATCAATGGCCGGTCATTAGAGCACTGACCTAGGAGGTGGGAGAAGCAGGATCCCGACCCTATACTCCAACTCCTTTTGTGCATTCAGACCTGGGTTTGTACCAGTCTATCCCTCTCCCAAAAACTCTTGGCTCTCTTAAAGAGTGGAGAAGAAGTTTCACTACTGTACTCCTTCGCCAATCTCTGTTCTTTGGAGGGGCACGGGGAAGTCTCCCACCCCATGAGTAACTGCAGTGTCTGCCTCTGCTGCTTTTCCCCAGACAGCAGCAATCCCTGCTGTTCTCCCTGAGCCACTGGGGGGGCCTCAAAGCAGCAGCCCTGAAACTGACCAGAATCTTGTAAATTGTTTTTAAAACTGAAATGCTGCAAAAGCGACTGGTTTTGCATCCTTTGCCTCTCCCCACCCCGCCCAATCTCAGCACCCAGGAAACTTTCCTGCTGGCGAGTAGGTGGTTTTTTGTTGGTCGTCCTGGTCTAGCTTCAATTCAACAGCCAACCACGTTCATTCTTAAATTACAATGGAAGGGGGGGGAAAAAAGGGGTATTTTTACTCTTCGTGCTATCCCAGAGCAGGAGTGACTCTCCTAGGAAAGAATTACAAGCCCCCAGGCGATGGTGCCTGAGACACAAGTGAAATAATGTGTCGCCTAATCCAAAACCAGCCCCTGGCACCCCAGAGAGGCTGCAGGTGAAAACACTTTGATCCCGGCAAGAGCTTGATCCCAGCGCACCCGTGTGCTGTGTGCAAAGCAGCTGGAGCCACTTCCCTTGCTAGCTCTGGCCTTGCTCTGGGCCTGGACACTGGCGGGTGCGTTTGGGGAAGGGGGCATGCATTGGAAAATAGTCGGTTGGGGCAGGCTTAATAAGAAGAGACGTGCACCTTCCCAATTACAGGTAGGTGGGAAAAGGAAGGCTAGCCTGGCAGTGCACGGTATGAAGTTAGTGCGAGCTGTTAGGTGGCCAGCCCCTTGGAAAAAATCAAGCCACATGTTATTGCAGTGCATGAATGTGGATTTAGGAGCTGAACTCGATGTACCCATTTTTAAAAATCCGTGGCCTGTGACTTGTACCTAGGCTGAGCATTGCACAGTGACCTTTCTGTAATAAAAACCTCCCCTAAGCTAGCGCTCTGGCACCTCCTTATTGTAGGTTATTCTCTAGCACCCTGCAGAACCATACACATGTTATTAGAGTCTAGCAAACTCAAATGAGGAGCAGTGTAAGGGACTTACCATAACACTTTGACTTCAGGGGCAATGGGGGCTGCTTGAATGGGATAGCACTGGCTTTACTTCCTCTAACTCAACGGCCAGAAAGGGGCTCTTGCCACCAAGCGTTTGTGCCAGCGCTAGAACTTAAAACTTTGGTTCAAACCACTGCTACACACAAGGTAGCCCTGCCGCTTTTGACCTGTTCAATTTAGTTTATTACCTGGACAGATGCATCTCAAGGAAGGGATTCTGCATTTAAAGCTGACAATCTTAGCTGCTTTCCTATGTCTCCCGCTGGTCACATCATCTTTTGTTTGTTTTAGGTGTTTATTTATTTTAATGTTGTCCTTCCACATTAATAAGCTCTTGTGAGTGGTAAGGGATAGTCAGGATGCTGCTGTTAATGAGGGCTGGATACTAAGAGAAGAGCTTTAAGCTCTATAAATGCTAGAGTTCTGTTGTAGTGACGGTGGCAGTTGTTTGCATTAAGACGCTCAGTAACTTTTACATGTTAGCCAATTCTTTAATTTATAAAATATTAGCTTTTAATTAAAAGTGGAATAGCTTGTATTACAACTCAACCCAAGGTAGTAATGCTGTGACATTCCTACAAGCCACTGAAGGAAAATAATTGTCTGCTTGACCACAGTTACTCCATTTTAGTTTTCTTTAGTGTTCTGCTTTCTGCTGAAGATTGCCCACCCCCTCCTCTTTTGCTCTTACAGTGCTTATTTTGTGCCAGGGTCAGATAAAAGTTTCCTAGAAGACGCAAGGAGATAGCCCCAACTGGTTTCTGCTAGTTATACAGCCTTGAGAGAGAGAGACCAGGCAACTCTGATAGATAGGCTGAAATCTTCTGTTAACATGTTTTTTGTTATGCATACCTTTATAAAAGTGTAAGCCAATAGCAATGGTAGTAATAATTTTGAATGTACCTATAAGCATTAAGAATTTATGCATATGTAATTCCTTTGTCTATGTTTGTATAAATATGCAAAAGAGCATGCCGTCGGCATCTCACACTGACCACTTGCTGGGAAGTGTCTGACCTCTGCAGAAATAAAGTTTGGAGACTGCCCAACTACCTGTGTGGATCTCTTTTTGGTGCATGGTAAACGAACCTCAATTGGAATCTTTTTCCAACACCACCCCCCTGTTGCTCCTATGTGTGCCTGCATTATGAGGGTCTCATTATATGAATACCTCACACTGTGCAGTGCGCAATATTATTTGGGAATTGTCGTTCAAAACAACTGCATTTTCTGTAATTGGGGTTGCACTGAATTATGGTATTATGACTGGGATTGTCTCTAACTGGAAATGCACATGTATAGTTTGCGGATTACTCTGCCTGCACTTAAAGGGAATTTTGGTAATGTTCCTTTAATGAGCTTGCAATAAATTGAATTGGGTCCTGTTTGTATTGAAGCCACCCCCTTTCCTATAACCTTGTGTGTACATACAGAGAAAAATCTCTCTGTATTGCTGTAGGTGGCATGGGACTATGTTATGAGACCTAATGTAATGCAGCCCCAGTGTTTGTGAAACTCAATACAAAGGATAAGGGGCAAGCATCCAGATTCCTGCCCTTCTGATCCTGACTACATGTCCAGAGTTTGTCTAACATCCCTTGGCATTTCCTGTGATTTTTCCCTACTGTGGATCTGTGGTTTTACTGACCTCTTCTGAATGGGCCAGGAGCCAGTAAAGTGAATTCAGTTTCTTCCATGACCCATCATCACTACTGTTAAAAAATGGTGCTAGGTGACTGGTGGTTCTTTGCCAGGGATGGTGGCTCGGAGTCCTATGGGCCTTAAAGCCACTACTGCAAGGGGCGGGAGAGAACTGACACCATTTCCTGACTCTCAGGTAATCATTTTCTTAGTCCTACGGTAAAAGTATTTTGCATAGAATTTGTAGAATGTTTCCGAAGGCTTTACAGTCTCATGGGAAGTGTTTTAAAGCTGATATTTTGAAAGGAGCCTATGAAAGTTGGGTGCCAGCTCCCATGCAGTGGCCATTGTGCACCGACCCATCCTCAGAACTCCAGAGCACCCAGATGGCTTGAAGTCTTTGATGTCCCTCCTTCAATATATACCATGCACAGCTTTGGAGTTAGGAAGGGTTGGCCAGAACGTTTGGACTCAGATACACTGCCCAGACCCTACTGGATGGATGCAAGAGCCAGATGGTGCACCTGCAAATTGATACACTTTATGTTTGCCCTTGTACCCAAGTTACTTAGCCCAGACTGAAAGCATCTGTAACTCCGGTCATGAAGCTAGGAGGGCAGTGGGAAGAAAGTTTTATGCCTAGTAAACTTTACCATGTTGGCTTTCTCTCTGTGGCAGAGTTAATTGTCCCAGGGGAAAAAGAAAGATAAAACCAAACAACCCCAGGGCCTTTGAGAAGCTGGGCTTACCAGGAAGGAGTCTTTGGAAAGATTTTTTTTCTCTACCATAGACTACAACATGGCCCAGCTAGTTGCAAGTGGGGAGGGGAGCAGAGCCCTGACACTTAGCTCTGGTCTGTACAACAAACTTATGTGATGACACAGTTCTACCTACCGAACTCCCTATCTATGTCGATGGGAGGGCTTCTGCCATCAACATAGCTACTACCTCTTGGGGAGGTGGATTAACTACACTGACAGGAAGGAAGCCCTCCCATTGGCATTGGCAGTGTTTTTGCTAAGCCTTCCAGGGGTGCAGCTGCAGCACTGGAAATGCAGAAGAGCCCTTAATATCTTCTACCAAACTGCTGGGTGTGAAAGGAGCCTCAGCCCCTATAAGATCCAGGCTCTTCTAACCCAGTCCCTAGGAGGACACCTAATCGCCTTTGTGAATCTAGCCCATAGAGCCAACAGAATGGCCATGGTGCCAGCAAAGCTCAGTCTAGCTTGTGTTTTCTTCAATCCTTGACGACTGGAAGGTTTGAAGGAGGAGGAAAAATAAATTCTGCTGCCTTTCAAGCTCCTGTTGCATGCATGGGCAAGAGCTTTTCTTGTCAACTGATTTTGGAGGTGCTCAGCTAGGCCAGTGATAAGGGCCTTATAAGTAGACAGGTAGAATGGGGTTAGTAATTTAGTTCTCAGTACTGGACTTCTTGTCTCTGAGGTAGCTGGCTCTGAGAGCTGGAAAGTGGGGTTTGATCTAGGCGCACACCGTGAGCTTCTGACAAGTGAGGGGCTGAAGGCATCCGCAAGTTCACCACTGTCCAGTCATCACTAGTGATACCGGACTTTGTGCCACTTTTCTGCATCTCCATGACCTAAGCAGTTGCTAGATAGGATGGGAAAAGTGACAAAGGGACATTACTGACTGGTTATCGTGTTTATTATGGGCTCTTCTATGAAGAGGTGACTGGTTCTGTGGATGTGGGGAAAGCAGTGGACGTGATATACCTTGCCTTTAGCAAAGCTTCTGATACAGTATTCTTATCAGCAAGTTAAAGAGGTAGGGGTTGGATGAATGGACTATAAAATGGATAGAGCGCTAGTTAGATCACTGGGATCAATGGGTAGTGATCAATGACTCCATGTCTAGCTGACAGCCGGTCACAAGCAGAGTGCCCCAGGGGTCGGTCCTGGGGCTGGTTTTGTTCAACATCTTCATTAATGATCTGGAGGATATGGTGGATTGCACCCTCAGCAACTTCATGGATGACACTAAGATAGGATACAGAGTGCTCTAGACAAATTGGAGGATTGAGCCAAAAGAAATCTGACGACGTTCAACAAGGACAAGTGCAGCATCCTCCACTTAGGATGGAAGAATCCCATGCACAGCTACAGACTGGGGACTAACGGGCTAGGCAGCAGTTCTGCAGAAAAGGTCCTGGGGGTTACAGTGGATAAGAAGCTGGATATGAGTCAGCAGTGTGCCCTGGTTGCCAAGAAGGCTAATAGCATATTGAGCTGCATTAGTAGGAGCAATGCCAGCAGATCGAGGGAAGTGATTATTCCCCTCTATTCGGCATTGGTGAGGCCGCATTTGGCGTATTGTGTCCAGTTTTGGGGCCCCCCACTACAAAAAGGATGTGGACAAGCTGGAGTGTGTCCAGTGGAGGGCAGCAAAAATGATTAGGGGGCTGGAGCACAGGACTTATGAGGAGAGGCTGAGGGAACTGGGCTTGTTTAGTCTGCAAAAGAAGAATGAGGGGGGATTTGATAGCCGTCTTTAACTACCTGAAAGGAGGTTCTAGAGAGGCTGTTCTCAATGGTAGTAGATGACAGAACAAGGAGCAATGGTCTCAAGTTGCAGTGGGGGAGGTTCTAGGTTGGATATTAGGAAAGTTTTTCACTAGGACGGTGGTGAAGCACTGGAATAGGTTACCTAGGGAGGTGGTGGAATCTCCATCTTTGGAGGTTTTTAAGCTGCAGCTTGACAAAGCCCTGGCTGGGATGATTTAGCTGAGGTTAGTACTAGATGACCTCCTAAGGTCCCTTCCAACTCTAATCTTCTATGATTCCTCTCCTCTCATTCTATGACCTTTCTGCTCTCTCCTCTGTGACTGTACCGCAGAGAAGCTTCCTTCTTGTCCTCACTTTCCTACCTCTATGCCTGCTTTGGGATATCCAGTGATTGGGCAAATGGGGCCAAAATGAAGTTGGTATAGTACAGCTGTTTGGGCCTTCTACTTCCTGAAAGGTGGAGCCATGCTACACTTGTAAAGGTAGCTGTTAGGTAGCATAAGAGGCCAAACATTTCTGTGCTACCTATAACTTCAGTCTCTTAGGCCCATGTCTACACGTAAACCACTGCAGCGGCAGCGCTGTACCAATGCAGACACTTTATGCCAAGAGCGCTTTCCTATTGGCATAAAAAAGCCACTCCTGCAAGCTGCACAAGCTACATTGGTGGGAGAAGCTCTCCCACCGACATAGTGCAGTGCACATGAGTGCTTATGTCAGTGTAACTTGCGTCGGTCGGGGGAGGAATATTCACACCCCATGAGTGACATAAGTTACATTGACATAAGTGGTTGTGTAGATATAGTCTCAGCCTGCAACAGAGCAGTATCAAAGGATTCTCAGTACCCTGCAATGGTGTTTTAAGGCTCTGTTGCATGTGCTGCTTTGGGCAGGTAGATAATGCAATTATCCCACATTAAACCTTAAATAGTTTTTCATTCCTTTCAATGTACTATGCTTCCCCAAATGCAGTTGGTTACTGATTGCAACAATTACTTCAGAAAACACTTCTGCATGGAACTGTTCACAATCAGTTTGTGATCACTTGTACAATGTGGAGGAGTAAGAGACGTACTTTCTTCACTTTGCTCCCTTTCCCTCGGTGTAAAAAACTAAAACAAACAAGTGCAGGGCCCAAGCATAATTTTTTCGGGCCCAGTACAACCTTGTAACACGGGCCCCCTCCCACACCCATACCACAATCTCTCATCCCATACATACAATCTCATGAGCCATGACAATTTTTTTCCTCATGGTAATGGGTGTTGCAGGCTGGGCCGGGCCCGCCCAGGGCCTCTGGGCCCTGGTAAAGTGTACCCTTCCCCCCCCCACGTGGGGGGCCTGAACAAGTGTCATGCATTGGGGCACCAAGGGCTTGATTCACAGAGAGGTCTTGGATACTGCAACATCTGACCCCTAAGCACCTTGCCAACTAGTGGAATTCACAACCCCAATTTAGGTGCCCAGGCTCCCTGTACAATTCATGGGAAGAGGTAGGTGCCTTGAGGGGGAGACCACAAGAGCCACCTAAGATAGCTAGGAATGAGATGCAGTGGGGCTGGGGATCCAGATCCACAACATCGATGCCTAAATTTGTGGTTTCAGCATTCACATCCCAGTTTTAGGCATGACTGTGAATCACAAAACCCACTTGACCAGTGCCTAAAGTACCTACGTTTTCACTGTAAAAGGGCCCATGGCATTTAAGTTTCTGCTTCACTCTGGGTTTCTGGATGCCTGTCTCGAGCCTAAGCCCCGACTGTGATTCTCAAACCAGGGCAAGACAGACATTCACCCGCCTATCTTGCCTGAGCTCAGAGTATGCCTGCTGGCTTTGGCCCCATTCAAAATCTGGCTGGAGGAGAAAGTGCCCCACTTGTAACTCATCCCTGGGGACTGCACACTCACCTGGGATGTAGGAGACCCTGGAACAATTCTCCTGCTCTGCTTGATGTGGAGAAAGGATTTGAACTTGGGTCTCATGTTGCAGAAGAGGGCTCTAACCATTGGGGTTGGGATATTCTGATGTGGGATCCCTCAGCCTCTCCTGTGGAAGCTGTTCCACATTAAGTATTTATCCACACCAGTGGCAAAAGCACTGGCTTTGAACAGGGAGTCTCTCACCCCCATCAGGCAAAGAAGGAAATTGAACTTGGGTTTCCCACATGCTGGGGTGTGCTCAAAACTGTAAGGTGGCCAACGGCAGCACCACTACCATTTCTTCCTCTGGACAAATTTTGAACGGGACCTGATCTGGTAGGTGGTCTTTGAGCACACCTACCAGATCAGGCACTGCAGGTAAGATAGGGGCCAAACACCAGTCTTACCCTGCTTCATGGATCGCAAATGGAGAGAAGTACAACAGCCGCATACTACCTTGTGATTATCATGCGATTCATTCTCCACTCAGGCACAGGGAGAGCAGTTTTGTTTTTGGCCTTCACTTTAGCAAACCACATCTTGGTATTGTGGGAAGAGAAGAGCTGTGTAGCAGGTATGCTTTGTGGCAGATTTCAGGACTGCCAGCTGATTGCGTACAGCCCAACATTAGATTTGTTGCACTCTTTTGGTGTCCTATTTAAAATCAGAGAGAGCATGAACAGTGGAGGAGCAGCAGTAATGAGAGAACAACTTTCCAGTGAATAATTCCTGGGTTGGCGGAGTTGACCTCATACTACATCAGTCTGCACACCTTTATACAAGCTCTTGTGGGTTGGTAATTACATAATCACACTACTACAATGGAACTCCTCCAGGAATGTATTTATTTACATTAAAACACTATTATACAAACTGAAAAAGAAATGACATTTTAGAGGCAAAGGGATGCCAAGGGCCAAGCCCCCTCCCCCACTGCTACTTTGTTTCTCTATATTCAAACTGTGAATGTTCCTTTCCATATCAGCTTGCAGGAAAACACCCTTTCCCTCTCTCTCTGTGGCTGTTTGATGTTTAAGTTGCTTTCAACATACCTGTTTCTGGCTGCAAAGAAAACTCTTGTCCAAAAGTTTTTTTTCTTAATTTATTTATGTAACAGTGTAGAAAGCTATCAGTTCATAAGCAATGATTCTGTACAATCATCCTGCAGAGACATTTGTAGGATCCCCATTAATTTTCACCCAGCAGGCACTTTTTCCCTATGAAAGTGCTCACAATTAATAGGGATTCTTTTTCATTTTTAATTTTTATTAAAAGATCGAAAAAGTACATGGAAAAGAAAATAAGTTTACCTTCCAATGCCTAAGGTGTGCACATAAAACAGGCACAAAGAAACAAATGTGTATTCCCATGATTTCTACATCACTAATACAGCAGAAGCAACCATCTGTACAATAAAATGCAACTGCAGAGGAAAATAACATCTGGAATACTTTTTAAAAAAAATGAAGTTTTACTTTAAAATGCATAGTGATCAGAAAAAAATACTCAGCAAGGAGAAGCAGCTAAGACACAGGAAACATCCCCCATCAATTCTTAAAGCATATTTCAATTAGGACTTAATTTTTGCCACAAATCACAAGAATAATATACAATTGGCTAAGGGGCTACATGATAAATAATTGGGAAAGAGAATCTATTCATGCACTAGTTAAATACAGCTAAACTCTTTACAGTACACAAAAAACATTCATTAATAATGTAGTGTAAAGACTGAAATGTAAAGAGAGAAAATACATTACTGATTTTTATTATTTCAAGTTCAGGCATCTACTTGTGTTACAGCACAGCTGTTAAAAGGCGATAATGAGTAAATAATAAAACAGAGTGTTTTTGTTTGTTTCCACGTTATTCTATAATCGAACACCGATGGGCAGTGAAGCAATCATTTTGCTGTCCAACTCATGAGGCTGTTGTGGTGTTCTAGTTCTGCATCTGTTCAAAGAACTTGTAGGTTGGATTTTCATAGCCATTTTGTTGCATCTTGGAAAGATGGCGTTCCTCTGGTGTCACGGCAGCATCCACCTACAGGGGAGAGAAGATAAGACTGTGGTCAGGTTTCCTCTTTGATCCACCCAGCGGTTCAAGTTTACTTATTCCTCCCACCTAATACATTCTGAGCTCTTATCGAATTTTCATTCTGTGCATTCAAACACAGAAAAACATATAATTGAAAGCTCCAACCCCATTAGAATGAAAAGCAAACAAATTGCTCACTCCTCAGCCCTACCTTCACAGGAAAAGCCTAAGCAGGCAGGTAAATTTTGGATCTTGCCCAGGTCAACAGACTCTGACCCCTATAGATCAAATTCTAGATGGGATGGTTCTCCAGTGAACAGGGCATAAAAAAGGTCTAAGGTCTATTGGCTCTCATCTCAACAACCAGGTTAAAGAAAGAGGCTGACTCTCCTCTCAAAGCTATCCAGGACTGAAACCATGAAAGGCTTTATGAATCAAAACCAACACCTTGAGTAGCACCTGGGAATTAACTAGAAGCCATCACAGAACTTCTTTAGAGAGTAACATGCGGGCAGGTAAACTCAGCCTTGCTCCTACTGCCTTGGCCAGAAAAAACCTAGACAGCCGTGGTTCGCCTCTCTGCTGCGGTAACCTGCAGGACAAGAACTAGTCACCAGAAGCACTTAAGTTTGCTTGAGGATCTGGCAACCAACTAAGAGAGATGGCAGCTTCTTTCTGCAGTGTGCTTACCACCTCTGCTTGTCCCTGCTCCAAAGAATTTGCAACCTGACAGACAAAAATGGGGAAAGGGGAGACAGTTTGCATCCCCTTTCCCTACCTCCTTCATCTACTGGCTGTCTTTCAGGTCGCAAATGCCTAGTAGCAGGAGTGGCCTCTCTTCCAGTGCTTGGAGAGAGCTTGGCAGAGAGGGGATGCAGCTAGAATCTCAATAACACAAACCATCTGAGCAGGGCAGTAGGGGGAGGCTTGTGCTGGACACTATTAGGT
Source organism: Emydura macquarii macquarii (assembly GCF_026122565.2). Taxonomy (NCBI): domain Eukaryota; kingdom Metazoa; phylum Chordata; order Testudines; family Chelidae; genus Emydura; species Emydura macquarii. The sequence goes on from NW_027130613.1 coordinate 376,834, forward strand.
ACGTTGCCAATTGGACCATTCAAATTCGCTAATAAAAATGAAATCTAAGGATACTGCTGAGGGCCAAAAATCAACCATGGAGTAAACAAGCAACTCCCATAGCATTCAATAAGGGACACCTCCTCTTACTCCAGGGTTGAATTTGGTCCCCTGATATCAGCGCTTTGTTAGTATTTTCTGTTCAACTAAAAGTGACTGCTGTTGAATTCTTAGCAGATAGAAACAATGACAGCTCGGTGGTTAAAACTTCATTTCTGAGTACCTGCTGCTCCACAGTTTAGTTTCTTCCTTCACTGAACATTACAGTTATGTGAAACTATATCACATAAGAGGTGGTGAGACCAGTCTCTAAATGTTAATTAGGTGTTTTATCTCCACTATGTGAACTCAATAGCTGTTGTGTGTTCAATATCTACCCTCTCCTGGCTATCTTACTAAATATTTATTAAAACCAAGGTAAAGGGGCCCCCCCCTCTGCCAGTTATTCTCTTTGCTGTCCTTTACCTCCAAAAGTTTAACATCTCCCTTTACAAAATAAAAAATTCAATTTTACCTGGTTAGAAGACTCAAAAGCAGGAAAGGCCAAGAGGATTCTAAATTACTCTGAAATATTAGCTATGAAAATTTTAATGTGAATTTCTGTAAGTAATGACCTTTAGCAAAAATAACCTTTTATTTTTAGCACAAAACAACCTTTTGGATAATGGAAAGTGAATTCTCTCAAGAAATCTTATGTAGCAGGCTAGTTTAGTCTAACCTTTTGATGAATAAGTAGAGGAGAAATGTTTATGCCTGATTCTCTTGAAATATGATCTACAACAGTGGAAATATTTTAGCTTTGGGAGGACAAGAGTGTCTCCCTTGAAAAGTTATGTTACCTGACGCTCCAGAGAAAAATAAGGGCTATAGGGCAAATGCACGCTGATCTACCTATTTCTGTGGCCTTGTCTGCGATTGGCCCCTCGCATTTCACTGTATCTTCCCATCAGAATCCTTTCCTACCTCATGTTATCCTACTGACTAAAAAAGAAAAAAGTTTCATGTGTGAAAATACCTCACGTGACTTGCTGCATCAAAATCAGCCCTACTTTAGCATCCCTTCTAAAATCTTCTCTCCCACCTCTGGCCCAATTTCAACTGACTGTAAATCGTCTTAAAAAAAAAAAGATCTCTCCCTATGTGTGGGAATAATCCTTGCCCTTCTTTATCAAGCCAGGTCACCAACTTTAAGGGTCGAACCCAGGCAGGTTGTTCCATAACTGGCTATAGCAGGATTTCTTGCCCTCTCCCTTGGCCACTGTTAGAAACAGTATATTAGACGGGATAGATCACTAGTCTGGTCTGACTTGGCACATCCTATGTTCCCTGTTCTGGAACGTAACTGGACCCTTCTCTTGTTAAAATACTGTCATTAAAGGGTGCTAGGTTTTTTAAAGCTGAGCCTGCAATGAGCAATTTTTTGTTGGTGTTGCACAAAATAGCTGTTGGTTAGAGAGGCGGCTCGCTCTTTGAGCTGCTCTTTTACATTTCCCCAGCTTTTGGGAGTAGGAACAAACCTTTTCAGTTTCAAAAGAAAAACATTTTTATATTGCTAGACTACTAGTTTCTTTCAGCTGGTGCAAGCAGTAGATGAATGCTCACCCTAGCTGTCAAAAGTCATTCCAATTTATCAAGGGGGGCAGAGCCCTTGGGAATTTCACATCCTGTCTCCTCTTCCACCTCTGCACTCAAAGCCCCAAGACACTTCTGGTACAATGACTTGCTCAGCAGCTAGCGTACAGTCCTGCACTTGTATTTTAATGACACTCTCCATGCCTGCCAGGGTTCTTTCCTTTCTATCCTACCTCTCCTATAGACTCTTCATTACTATTTACCATAGTGATGGCACCCTGGTGTTAGTGGGGCTTGGTGAGTGACAGTGCTGCAGACTCTGCCCACAAAAGAGTCTCAGCAATTAGCTCCAGGATAGTCGGCTGGCTTCTCCTGTTTAAATACCTTCTCTTCACAGGCTGCCACTTGCCCCATACATGAATATACTGCATGTAGCACAAATCAAAGAATGAATACCTGGCCAGGACTTTGTCCTACCATCAGGATTCTGTACAACATTTATAATGATAATGATGAAATGTTCGTAATTGAGTACTGCCCAGTAGAGCCAATCAGACTAAGTGTAAGATCTTTGGGTCAGAGGCCATGTTTTTGTTCTGTGTATATACAGTGCTAGTACAGTGGGGTCCTAGTCCATGACTGCAGCCCTACGTGATAATATAGTACAAGTAGTGAATAATAATAGATGGTGTGGTGGACGTTCTACAAACATGTAAGAGGACATTGTGTCTGCCCAGAAGAGCTTACACATTTAACAGTATAAACGATGTGAAAGCTATACCTATGTTCATTGTGTACCAACTGCTGTTTGCTAACGTGGTCCAGTGTTTTGGACATTAAGGAAAAAGGAAAGCAAATATGGGGAATAAAAAACTATAAACATCCCAATATGCTTCCGGCTTGTACTGGACATGCAAGACAATGGAAGAGAAGACAATTTGAAAAACCGCCCAGCTTTCTTCCTGAATGAATTACTATAAAGTCAAGAAAGGTTCAAGATTTACACATACACACAAGCCAAAATCATCTGTTAGATGGAAATGACTGTTGCTTGTCCAGATCATGCCACACAAGCCACTGGAGTGCTCAAAACCAAAAACACCGTTACAGGAAACTCCCAAACGATGAGATATTAAAGGTCAAATTCAGGAAGTGTTGGGCTCTTGGGTTGAGAGATTAGGGATCTCTACATGTTACAACATAGACCCAATGTCTGACAGGACAAACATGCTTAATACCACAGAGGAGGCTAATCTCATTGGCCATGCCACTAGATTGGTCATGGGCAGAGAGAATCTGGGCTACAGGACTGTGCCATGGCCTATGCTTATTGAACCTTTAGACAATATTGTACTGAACTCCGTATTTTGTTTTAGCTTTGAGCTTCCCACGTGATTCCTTTGTTGAAAATTAAGGGGACGAGACGCACAAGGTACTATCTACCTGAGACGAGAGAGAGGACGAGGAGACTAAAAAGAAGACTGGAGAATAATCAAATGCAGAAGAGGAAACAGATGAGACTAAAGAATGGACAAGAAACTGAAGAGAATTAGGAGCAGCATAAACGATTGTATTTTAAAGGTAACGAAAATAGGCGTGTCTATGAAAACATGATAAAGTTGAATAAGCAATCTTAATACTGCAAAATATTCCATATTAAGGTAAAACCTACATTTGATAAGCTAATTTATAAACACCATTCCCTAGCATCATCAAATCATGGAATCTATATGTAGAAGAGACTTATTAAATCATCGTTTCTCTCCTAATGAGTGTTCACTACTGTACATTTTCTTGATTTTTTTTTCCAGTTTGATTTTAGAAGTGTCAAGTGATAAGGCTTCTTCTACCTTTTGCCTCCTTTATGTAAATAACCTCTTCTTTTGTCTGTACACTCCCTTTTGTTCTCACCTAAAGATTTTCTATGCAGCAAATCCTAATGTGGCTTTAGGAGTTGGTTCTCAAAAAGTGTTTATGTTGCATGTACTCTAACTTTAGAGTTAGTGTAGCAGGCTCAAGAAACCCAGGCAATATATCCTAGCAGCCCTCAAAGATATTGTAAGCAAAGATGTTTGTTTAGGGCTTGTGATATACAAGGTCTGTACCCCAGTTTTAAACTGTTTGTTTGCAATCCCCCCCCGCCCCCCCCCCCCCCCCCAAAAAAAATTGTTTATGGTTGTCCTCATCTCAATGAGGACAATTCACACGGAAAATTTTAACTGTCAAAGTTGAGCCAGTTCTAAAAATCTGTTTTAAAAAATATTGCAACACCTTTCAAATGGGCATAGTGTATTTCCCTCTCAACCTCAAAAAAGGCTTTTTATATGTATATTTAAAAAACAAAACAAAACACATTGGAGAACAATTATTAAGAATTTTATCCCTAGTAGAGAATTTTTGGAAACCTAGGCGCGTGTGAAACCAGGGGGTGGTAATAGAACCTGTTTTGTAACCTTATACCTATTAACATAAATTTAAATTGTCATAATAGTTTCTAACACAAGGTAAACAAATGGGATACAAAATTAGTTTGTAAAAAGACACCTAATGTAGATTAGATGCAAAGCTATTTATATTTTAAATGTTATGCCTTTAGTGCACAACTTTGCCAGATAAATTAACCCTCTTTAGACTGGAATATCCTTACTTCAAAGACACTTTATTAAGAAGAATTTACTGCCTAGAGAGTTTTAAATTTTTCAAGTACTGTACTTGTATTTACTAACTAATCCTCAACCTCCCTGGAAAATAGATAAGTATTATCCCCATTTTGCAGTTGAGAAATTAAGGTAGAGAAGTTAAGTGATTTGCCTAAGGCCACATAAAATAAGAATCCTGGTGCCCAGTCCCAAACGTAAGCCACTAGACAATGCTGCCTTAATTTCTGTCATGCTAATTGATTAGGTATTCATGCTAGATTCAAAAATCCTCTATAGGAGCTAGCTTTTACTCACCACTCAGTTACATTGTCACTGACACCCTGCTCAGTTGTACATAAGCTGATACTGTATTTTCAAGAGCTAGGCTAAAATTTCTGATTTCAGTTTTGTTACGGAAAATTCACACAGAACTAAAATTATCCTTTCCATTTTTATTCAAATCTACATTTTTTTTAATGAAAAGTTTGAGAGCTCCTACATCACAGAACCGAAGAGTCATGATGATCGTGTGTTTAATTTTGTCTGGGCTACAAGAATACTCAATAAAATTTTGTAAATACTTCACAAAAATAAAGTAGAGTCCCCCAGCTTTGAAACCTCTTCTGCACTGAATAATGTGCCGCATGTGTGAGTTTAGGAAACATCCCTTTTATGTATCCAGGAGGGCCTGAAGTGTCACTCACATGAATTAAATTGCTGCTGAGACAAATGCACCTAAACAATTTAACAACATTTAGTTTAATTTAAAATTGATAATGTTTAGCTGGTGGTTTCTGGAAACAATCTCTGGAGGAATCTCTTGAGGAATGCCTGATATGATGCACTATTGCAATTAATAGATATCTATAGTGAGTGTTCTGGGTATCAGTACCAAAGGAAGAGAGTAGTTTATTTATTTTATTTATTTAAGAAGCTCATGATGCAGCTTTTTATTTATAGTGATGTTCTGTTAAATCGCAGCAGGTCGTGGCAGCAGTACTATTTTAAATTTATTGTAAGCGTTTGATGGATTTACTTGACACTTGGGGAGAGAAACAGTTTTCATTCTGAGAAAAGATCTTTCAAGTTTTATATATGGTTTTCAAATCTATATTAGCTGTAAAGAATTAATCCTGTTGGTAGAATAAAAAGTAATACAGTATCTGTGTAGGTCAAATCTATGTAGTACACAGTACAATCGACAAACGATCCCCCCCAATCCTATCTAATAGTTTACTTAATTTTTTACAAATCGATTAAAAAAAAAAAAAACTCCTTACATGTAAATTCCCAATGATAGTAATAAAAACTCAAATTTTTCACCCCATACAATGTTCTCTTTGCGGCTACTGTTAAATTCTAAAGGGAAATTCACGTTCATGTTTCAAGGTCATAGGTCCGGATAAATCCTAGAACAGATTTTTTGCCATTTTAGATTGAATTACCCATGGTTTATCCTATGTATTGCTGTGCTTATATTTACTTGTTCAGATCATTCCATCCTGCTGAACAAAACTATTAATTTAACAAGACAGCCACACTGTTTTCGAGCACTGATTAACCAAGGAGCTGATTTTCTTAGTCCATTTGTAAACACATGGATTGACATGGTTGTGTGCAGCACTCTGTTGCCACCTCCATTCACATAAGTGCAGCTTTGCTCAGTAACCTTTACTCACCTCCACTACACCGTGATGGATGGATGTGTACTGTTTTTTCTTCAGCATCACCAAAGTAATGACAATGACTGTTGCTATGACAACACCTCCCACCATGAGTCCAATGATAGCACCTTTGTTTGAACCCACATCTTCAGCAAAGAATACCTAGGAAACAAAAATAAAGCAGATAAGTAATGAAATCCCTTCTGCTATTTAGCTAAGTTGTACAGTCTTGTATACAATTTACAAAATGTCTAAGTGGACTTGACAGAAATTTTAGTCCACGACCCCAATGTTCCAACCTCTTCAGCAGTGCAACAACCAGGTCACTGTAGTACTAAGCTCTCCCTGTCATGGAAAAGGTACATGGGCAGTGTGGGAAGTTTTCATGGCTACTGCTTATGGTGTCCCATTTCTGTGGCTAAATCCAGCACCGTCCATGGGTTTTAGAGACACTTGAAGTATGACTTGTAATTGCTGCTCAGGCTAGTTTAGGGGACAGCCAGGCAAACCCCAGGGTGATTGACGAGACTTGCAGGATGATAGTGGGGAAACGTACATTTTTTTCTCTACGTTTTGAGAGGCTAAAACATGAAATGTTTCATGAATTTATATATAGTCAGGATTGGTTTGGGTAAGCATGATGCACTTGTCTGATATAAAGGCTTATTTCAGACCTGCAGGATAACCAGGAAGCCCCCATGTAACCAGCTGGGTTAAGTGGAGGAAGTTCAAGCAAGCAAGATGATTTGTCTAGCAGCAGCTGAGAGTTTAGCAAACAAGAATAAACATCCTATTTTAAGGTGCCTAGCATGGGAAATCAAGCCTTTCCAGAGTGAGGAGAAAACTATGACCTACATACTGAGATGATGGTTATTTTCTAAATTTATTTTTATATAATTAAAATAACTACTGCCTGCCTTCTTCGCAATGATGAACATTCTTGTTTATCATCAGACAATCATGGAGACTTAGTAGTTAGCCAGAGTGTGAATGTGAGTGTGTGAATGTGAATGTGAGTGTGCATTTTGACATACGTTCACACACTGACTGGCTGCACACTAGGTCTTTGTGTAGACAAGCCCTAAGTATATATGGATTAAGTAGAGGACAAATTATTTGCTCCTTTTTATTTCTTCATTTACCCACCAGGGCCAGTTCTTAATGTCACTACAACACTTCCTTCACCTTAAAGAGCATAATACATAGACATGTATTGAAAAAGGAAGGAGAAGCAGGAGAAGAAGAATCATAATGAGCTTAGTATTTGTCTTTAATAAAAACTAAACCGGTGTGATATATAAAGAGGATGACTTCCTTATTAACTGTGAAGTAACAGTTCTGGCTATCGTAGTATAGCACAGGATAACACAATTTAAAATCAGGTATTTTCAAAGAGCTACAACATTCCCTTTATTACAAAATATTATCTTTTCCACTAGCACAGTAGGGGGAGCTGCAGTTCCTAACAGCTTGAGCAGATATCTGCCACTGTCATTTTGTCAGTTACTATAATTGAATGTATGTGCCACAGAGACAATGAAATGAAAATAAGGACATTGAAATGCACTAGTGGCAGCTTTCCTCTCCCCAATAAACTTTCTTTGACTTATTTCATCATAATATTTAACCCTTCTGAGCCAGGTGTGGCAGAATTTCCCAAATTAGTGCTAATGCATTTTGGATTAGCTTGTCACCCTGGGAATGCTCAATTCCCTGAATCAAAGAGCCGAGTATCTTTTTACACAGTCATTAGCTAGTTCAAATGCAAATTTGAGTCCCATGTTAATTTTAATTTTTCAGCACTACTTAGGTTTAAGAATATATTTTTAAAAGAAACCTTTCGAGTTTATTAGTAGAACTTTAGAACTCTAAGATATGAAATTCTATTATGCCTTAGACCTTCATAAAAGAGGAAGCAAGAAGACAGATTTTACTATCTGCTTGTAGTGTTGCAACATTGCTGTGAGGATTTGCCACTACTTTTGCTTCTTATGGTCCTGAGTAGGGCTGTCAATTAATCACAGTTAATACATGCGATTAACACAAAACAAATTAACTAGATTTAAAAAAAGTCACGATTAAAACTGTGATTAATCGCACTTTAATAATAGAATACCAATTTAGTAGTAATACCATATTTTAATATGGTGGTAATAGAATTATGGTAATATTAGTAATAATAGAATACCAATTTTCTGAATGGGTTTTGGATCCGTCCCTGTTAGAAGATGTGTTCTCTCATTTGGATATTTTTGTATTCACAAGAGTCACAGTGCAAAGTTAAGGCTGGGACTTTTTCCCCACCTATCTCACAGTGCATTTTATTACTCACTGTACAATAATAGCAAACAAAATAAAGATATAACTAACTATAGTTGCAAAGTAAATCTAGTGGAAAATCTCCTCCTTTGAAAGTGAGTGAGACACGGAGGTTTGGGCACTCACCGGAGACCTAGAAACTGTACTGAGGTCTAACACATGCTGGCTGAGTGCCCTAACAGCGGGGCTAAAGGTTACCAGGGGGCCGCTGCTACTGTTACCTCTCCCTGCTGCTCTGTTTCTTGCAAAAATGGTGTAGGTACCCAACCCCAGAAGAGGGGGAGGGAGGCTGTTTTCCTTCTGTGAATCCCGAGTGGAGACAGTTGCTTAACTCCAGGTTGGAGGGAGGGAGGCACCCAACTCCCTTTGAAGCAGGGTTTAGGCCACACCCCTTTCTTCAGCATTTCCTATTAGCTCGCCTAGATGGCTCCCAACTCAGTGTGATGACTTCTGTGACTCCCATTCCTATGTTCCTTACACTCCTCATGTGCCATATAGGAAGCCTCAGTCTTAACTTAGGGTTATGAATGTCACTAGGTGCTGTGTTGCAGTGCCTAAGACCCTCTGTGAATCTAGCCAAGTGGCTCAGGGAACATGGCAATCTCTTGAATCCTGCTCAACTGGTATTATTAGACTTGGGCTGGTATTCCATGATTGCACTGGAATCTGAACTCACTTCATGGGTGGATTGCAAGGCTCCAGGCTCACTTTTGGCACAGCCCTAGCAAAGAGTGTGATTTGACTGCAATCCTTTGCTTCTGCTGGGGTGCTCACAACTGTATGTGAAAACCTCTTTGATTGTTGTTTATTTATAGTTTCTGGTTTCCACAAAGTTTCAGATAACCAGGATGGGATATGAAATCCAGGGCCTGAGGCTTTATGTTTTCATTACCCACCTCCATTGCCATGCTTCCTCTCCCTGCCCTGTTTGCATACCTCATGTTGTTACTGCATCTTAGTTGGAGTTGCAGAGACAAGGTGGGTGAGGTAATATCTTTTATTGGACCAACTTCTGTGGGTGAGAGCAACAAGCTTTCGAGCTTACATAGAGTTCTTCTAATATCCTGGGACAACACTGGGTCCAGAAGTATTTTTACTCCTGTCTAATGATGTCCCAGTTCAATGTTTTCTTACTTTAGTTATTGGATGGCTGGCATTCAGCGTGCACGCTACAGGCCATACTTGGCATAAATGACCATATGGGTTGGTAACTGATGCACAAATTTGGTAACTGTTGGGTTTGATTTTCCTCATATACTAGTCTTACACTGGTGTAAGTTCACTGACTCTGGAAGAATTACTCCCAATTTACACCCATCTAAGAGGGAGGGGAATCAGTCCGTGTATGTGTATATGTGTGAAAATTATGTGTAAATATTTTTTCCAACCATGCAATTAAAAAAATATATCCCCATAATGTCCCTTAGGTAAGGATGTTCTTAGCCACAGTGATTCAAAACATAAACGTAAAGCTCTAGTTGTTCACTCACCAATTTTTGATGATGCACTTCAAATCCTGAATCATGTCGGAACTCTGCATCCATCTTTACTTCAGAGATTTCTTCTGTTTTAACATTGGTCAATCCAGAACCTGCATTGACCGCAATAAAATAATTGATTAAATCCACCATTTAAATAATTAGCTAGAAAAGATGACCGCAAAAGGCAATGGTGTCACTCACATAAATGAGGTGTAATGTAATGTGAAAACTGAGCTGGGGAAGAAATGAAGTGTATCCAATTTTGCATTTCCACTGAATGTAAATTCCTCCTCTGTGTTGGTATTTCTCAATCCACTACAGTTGTGGTAGTGTATGCACCAAAGGTCTGCAGTATGAAATACTGAGAATCAAGTAGTGAGGAACTAAGGTAGTGATCTTATGAAGTGGCTCACAGGATGAAAGAGTTGAGATCCACTATGACAACATTAAGGAAAGTAGACATGAAGGCTGAAATTCTCCTATTTAACTCCCACTGCTGTGAAAAAATTGCATCTTTCTTTGCTTTGTGAATTTGTACTTTATTTTAAATATGGTGTTTTTTAAAAATTATGGAGAGGCAGTAGACTTTCTATTGTTAAGGCTGAAAGGAAGTTTACTTACCATGATTCTTCGAGATGTGTGGTCCCTATCTGGATTCCAGACATGGGTTGCATGTGCGCCATGCGCTGGGGCTGGAAGCATTTAGAACAGTGTCCACTGACCTGCGTGCACAACTCGCGTCATCCATGTGGTACGTCTGAAGTGTGATGTAGCTGAGTGAGTTGATACCCCCTCAGTTTCCTCTTACCAACACGCATCGAGTTCATAGCAGAGGGGACAGGGGGCAGGATTGGAATCCAGATAGGGACCACTCATCTCAAAGAACATCAGTTACAGTAAGTAATCCCCCTTTCTTCTTTGTGTGCGGGTCCCTATGTAGATTCCAAACATGGGTAGCATAGTGAGCATGGGTGGGTATGGAGTATGGAGATGGGTGGTAGGGCTCAGTGGATGCAAAAGTTTGTAGGACCGCTTGGCCTACAGGTGCATCAGTTGATGTCAGATTGGTTATTGTGTAATGTGCAGTGAATGTGTGAATAGAGGTCCATGTTGCAATCTTGCAAATGTCCTGTCATGGGATGTCAGCAAAGAAGGCAGACATAGCGGCCTGTGCTTGTGTGGAGTGAGCTTTGATGCTTGATGGTAGTGGGATGTGGCAGAGAGAATAACACTCCATGATACACTGGGAGATACACTTCGAAATGCATTGGGAAGAGAGTGCGTGGCCTTGGCAGTGCTCTGCTGTCACAACGAATAGTTTGGCAAAGCCTGGAAGGAATTGGTACAATAGAGATAGAAGACCAGTGAGTGACGGACGTTGAGAGAGTGTAGAGTGCATTCTCTGTTGGAGAAATGCTGTTTAGGGTAGAAGACAGGGAGATGGATAACTTGGATAGAATGGTCACGCCACCTTGGGAAGAAATTTGAGGTGGAGCCATAGAGAGACTTTGTCCTTGTGGAATACCGTGAATGGAGGGCCTACCATCATGGCTGCCAATTTGTTGACTCTCCAGGCAGAGGTGATGGCCACCAGGAAGATTACTTTCATGGACAGGTAGGTAAGTGGGCAAGCTGTGAAGAGTTTAAACAGAGGTTTTGTGAAGGTGGAAATGATTAGATTGAGATCCCAGATTGCGGTGGATTCCCTGATGGAAGGGATTGTGTTCTGTAGTCCCCGTAGGAAGCAAGTAGATATTGGATGGCTAAATATAGAAGTTCCATCCTTGGTGGAAGGAAAGCGCTAATAGCTGCCAAGTAAACTCTTACAGAGGAATGGACAAGGCCTGAGTGCCTGAGGTCTTTTTTTGATTTAAGGAAGTAGTGGGACTAGAAGCCCCGGTGCTGGTAGCACTCTGGAACTGGCTCTATGGCACCTTTTTGGAGAAGTGTATGAAAGAATCTGGGCAGGAGCCACATGGTTGTCCCAAGGTGGGTGTCTGGGTGAGAGAACCCCACTGTACGATACCCAGTACTCATCGGCAGGTGGTAATTTTGCTCCAATTGTGAGAAAATAGAGCAAAACGGCCTCTGAACATGATCGGGAGAGCCGGGGGCAGGATGGGGAAGTGTTTGCGGTTCTCTGAGATTGCGTCAAAAGGGCTGTCTATGAGGGCATTGATGGAAGGTAGTGGTGGCTGAGGCCAAAGCAGTAGAGTGTCTAGCACACTGTGGGTATTGGTGATGAGGAGTTGTTCCTGATGGTGTAGAGAGTAAGGTTGGTAGGTGGGTTGAGGTGGGTATCTGGGTCTTGCAATTTTGAAATCTTGTGGGAGCCCAAGTGTACAGGCTGAAGGACCAAAGTGTAGCTCAAGAGTCCTTCAGGGAATGAAGACTCTCATCCATTTTATCACTAAAGAGCTTCTGGTTTGTCCTGCCTTAGGAAAACCAGAAGGTCGTAGCTAGGACTCTCTTCTGAGTACCAGCCTGGATGCCAAGGAGCAAGCTGCTGTGTCTGCTGCATCCACTGATGCTTGAAGGGAGATTTTGGAGACCAGTCTGCCTTCCTCAATGAGGGCCTTAAACTCTGCTTGTTTGTCCTCTGGGATGGAGGCTTGGAATTCTCCTAGTCTTGAGTATGACAAAGACATACATTGTTAGGATGGCTTGGTAGCTGGCTATGTGGAATTGGAGGCCAGCGGTTGAATAGACCTTGCGGCCAATGAGATTTAGCTTTTTGGCAGCTTGATCAGTAGGTGTGGTTCCAGGATGTTGTTGCCCGGCACGTTGAATGGTACCACAGGGCTGACACAAGGTGTGCATGCAGGTTGACAGACACGGCTCTAAACAGTTCCAGCTATGGTGCATGATGCGCATGTGCACCCTTGTCTGGAATCCACATAAGGACCAGCACTTGAAGAAGAAACCAGCCTTCAGTATAAAGTCCTATTTTAGCACACTGTACACTTTGGCTCAAAATATTAGTTTGGGACACTTACTCTGAAGGTAAAAGGTTGTTTCTGTGAAGTTTACAGAACTCTGTTTCCATAGTGCAGGGTTATTAAAAATTATCCTGATTTCAAATTTTGATTTTTGTAACCTACAGCTATTTCTGTAGTTAAATTTTTAAATTCAAGTGATCTGTGCTTTAAAAGTCACAAAAAAGGATTCTAGTCTAAGCTCTGCAGGTGTGTGTTGTTCCCTAGAAGCTATCACCTCTCCACAGTTACAATGAGAACATAGGAACCACCATATTGGATCAGGCTCATAGTATCTAGTCCGGTAACCAGTGCCCCCCTTCCCCTCATGGTCTCAATCCTAATCCCTAGGAATTGGTGTTTGTTTTAAACCTGAAGAATAAGGATTTATCTCCCTTCCAAACTTCTTCTTTTAGCATTTACTACAAGCACTCTGGATAGTTTTGTTATCCGCCTAATCCCTCTTTGAATCTTGCTAAATTCTAGGACTCAGTGAACATCTTGTGACAATTAGTTCCGCAGTCTGATCCAGTGTTGAGTGAAAAGTATTTATATCTGTTTTGAATTTGCCACCTTTCAATTTCATTGAATGTCCTCTTGTCCTAGTGTTATGAGACCAGGAGAATAGAAGCCCCTGAACTACCTTCTTTAGATGACACAAATGATCCCATTTTAAGGCTGATTTTGATCTCTCTTATAACACAACATAAATAAGAGAAAGAAAAAGTCTCATGCTTTCATATTTTAGGCCATTCTCATAGACTGTTTTCTGGCACGTTTGACTGATTAAATTAGCTACTTATTGATCTTAAAATACTTACAATTTTTAAAAAATGTCAATGTTATCTGATGTTTGTGATTAACAAGATCACAAATGATGGATTTTGACATTTGCCAATTGCAAGAGGCAATTGTTAAAGGCAGGAATAGTAAAACGTTTAGGGAATTGCAATGTGAAAACTACATGACGCTTTGGTCAAGGAACCTGAGGGAGGTTAAATACATTAAAAAGGTGACAGAATATTTTCTTTCTAGCTCCAAACAGACTAAAACTAATTTTCCAAAGTGAAAGGAAACTCCTGGATCAGTCTAAGTGACTCTCTCCTTTTCATGCCCCACAAAATACACAATAGGCTTAGCGGGAATGTACACAAGGAATGTCCCTTTTCCAAAGGCAGTACTTGAAGGACAGGGTTTAATGTCTTGCCAAAAGTTATATAACAAGAAATAGTTAAGGACATTGCTAAACTCATACTGTTCACATAATAAACACATTATTCTTATCAAGCATAAAGAAATATAAATTACATCACAAAACAACCTTAACTCTGACACAAAATAAATGCTTTTCTTTCATCAGCAAGTTCAAAATAAAAACACAATACAAAACCTGTTTGAAAGAGAAATATATTAAAACATTAGTGACAAATACTCTCAGTGCAAGTTCACAAATAATTTTATAGTAAATAATTTTTCCTTTTAAATTACACACATCATTATTTATGCAGAAACGCTAAGTATATTAATTTAAAAAATCCTACTGTTAATTGATAAATACGTTAACTGATAAGGGATAAGGTTAGATGGGAAATGTTAATAGAAAATATTTTGAAACCAAAACCAGGATAGATAAAAAATAAAACTTGCATGAGTCAAAGTTCAGATCATTGTGTTTTGATTAAATGATTTCTTTGTACTTGATAACTAACATGTTTGCTGCTTATACATGCAACTGAAAACATGAAACTTAGATATGGTTTGCCTTGCTTTTAAGTATTTAGATTTATTAAATGAGGTGATATGTAACTATATTACAGTTGGTTAGCAGCCTTAATTATATTTTTAAAATGTATTTCTTTATAGTGTTTTGAATATATAATTTAATTGCTCTATTATCTTAAAAGAAAAAAATCAATTGAAATTTTAAAATCTCAGGTTAAATTGCTCAAGAGAGTTAAACAGCTGCTGTGGGGATTGTTCCTCTCTCAAATAGATTAGCATTTATGTTTATGTAAATGTGTGTTTAGGCCTTTAAAAAGAGAGACTGAACCCCTCTGGGTAACGAGTCAGTGGTATGTTGTTTACTTCATAGTTTGTAATGGCTTCATCTGCTGGTTAAACAACAGCAGTGCAGGACTCAATGGTTTTGGTTTGCAGGGGTGTCCACACTAATCTTTATTCCTTTATAATCCCATTGGATCGGGTGCTCCTGAAATACCAGACTGAGCCTCTCGGGGACTGGCCCCTGTACTATAGCAGCAATAATGGCAGACGTTCAGGACTCCGTTTCCCAGATTGCCTAGGGTCCAGGGTGGAGATAGAACTGACTAGCAACACTACCAGAACCAGACACAAAGGCTTTGGTTTTATTCTCAGTTTGGTTGTGTTTGGAGTGTAGCAAGGAGAGAAGCATCAAAGCTAGAGTGGACCCTTCTGACTCAAGAGAAGACTGAGTCCTTTTAGGATTTCTGGGACACTGAACAGTATATCTCAGCAGAGAGCAGAAACCTAGGAGGCTGAGGAGAGTCGCAGTCAGGCGACCAAGAGCCAGCATAACTGCACGTTGAAATCCAGACCAGAGCAATGCAGGGATGATCCTATCCTTGGTGTGGATACTTTGAAAAAACAACCTTGTTCATTTATTTTGCTATGTTGCTTTAAATTGGCCTCTGGCTTCAGTACTGCACCACCCACCAAAGACTTGAGTCTCAACTCTCTATTTGCCTAGGGAGGTGCTGGGATGCAGCATAGGTAGTTACTGTATAGTTGGGAAGAGCAGAGTTTATGTATTCTTGGGTTTTGTCTATTATTCTGATCTTTCCCCATTGTCCCCTATCCTGCGTTCCCCAGTTATTGTTTTAGTACTCTGGGAATTGTGATAGCTATTTCATTTTTTTGTGCTCTGATTGACGTTACTCTGCCACAGATTGTGTGTTAAATATTTTCCCCAGGGAAAATCTGCATAGAGAGGGAGCTATGATCTAGTGATCTGAGCAAGTGACTGGGAGTCAGAATACATGATGGTAGCTCTTACTGCCCACACTGCCACTTATTTGCTGTGTGATCCTGGACAAAGCATTTAAGCTTGCTGCGCCTCATTTTCATCATCGTAAAATGAGGATGATTTACGTCTGTAAAGATGTATGAGATATCTCTGGATGAAAAATGCTGCATAGCTGCATGGGATTAATAATTTTGCAGCTACTCGTTAGGAGTTGATAAGATCTACGTTTTGTTAACTCTTCTTACTCCCTGCATTACTGCAAGGCTCTCTATGAGAGAACTGTAGTGAGGAAGTCCAAGAAGATTTTTAAAATCTCACCCTCCATATAAAATCCTTCATTTTAAAAATTGCTTTTAAATTAATGTAAAAAAAAAAACCAAAAAAACAACCCCCAATCAATCAAATTTGGCAGGTCTCTTCTGGGCATGTGTCGATGCAGCTGTGGTGTAAATGCACTCCTCATTGAAATTATTTAAAAAAACCCAACAAACCGACAAAAAAATACCATGTGTGTGCACAGCAATAACTAGTGTGTTGTTTATAAACTAAGGGATTTGAAAATTTCCTGCAAATGGTTTTTGGACTCAGAAGTATAAAAGGTATCTGAAAATATATAAACAGCAGTTCTCAACCGGGGATCTGCAAGCCCCAGCGCCTCAAGCCCATGGGTGGAATTGGAGGGAGGTATGGAGGATTGCTCCCCCAAACTGCAGTGCCATAACCAGAGAAGCGTAGTCCCAGGGCAGCTCCATACCCCTCACCTCCTCCTCTTCTCTCCGCCCCCAGACCCCGTCCCCTCACTGGAGGCTGGGAGCTAGGCAGTGTGGGGTGGCTGGTACCATGGAGCAATTGGCTATGGCAGTCCAGTTTCATCCTGCTGCTGCTGGTGCCCGGGGCTATGCAGCCAGTAAGAGCAGGGGCTGGCAGAGCCCTTGGGGAGCAGTGACCAAAGGGGGCTCTCCCCGCTCCCAGCACATAGCCCCTAGCTATCCCCTGCCTGCAGCCTGAGTGGTTTTCAAAGTTTCTGAGCTGAGCCACCCCTTTGAGTTATAATTTCTGGTCCTCTCCCCGATCCCGGACAGGCTGGGTGACCTGCTGGGGTGAGCTGGGGGGTGGAGGAAGCGCTCCTGCCCCAAACCTCCTGCTGGGCCCTGTCTCCTCCCACCAAACAGAAGTCAAACTACGTCTATGCCCACGGAACCCGCCCCGCTGGAATGCCGAGGCCCCCCGCCCCCTGCTGAGCCCTGGCGTTTTTATAACATGTTGAGGGGGCCTCAGAAAGAAAAAGGTTGAGAACCCCTGATATAAAATATCACAATTTCAGCCAATTTCAGGACACAGATTTCTAAATGTTTTAAAAAACATGTTTTGCTCTCAACCCAAGAATTTATTTGCCAAGTTTCATCACAGAGCTAGTCTTATGGCCAAGTAAAAGTAACTCAAACTGTTTTTCTTTAAAGGAGGAAGAAATAGTAAAGTACAAAACTGAGCCACAGGGTGAGTCCTTGCTGTGGTACCTGTTTCTTTTTGATCTAGGTTAAAACAACAACTTAAATTAATCTCATTAAAAGAGAAAAGTGATAGTTCATGGTATGAAAATCATCAATAATTAATTTGTGTACTGTCTGCTCATGCCTGCAATAGAATGTCTCAGAAGCTTTAATGATGTGACAAAATACACTGTCTTTTAGGAGTCTTTGCATAGATTAGCTAGTACTGCCTAAGCCTGCTATTCTGTAACTGAAGCAAGATGGACGGGTTACTGAATTTGCTACAGGACTAAGGGGACAGGAGGACAAGAAGAAATAGAAGAGATTTTATGAGCACAGTCCCCTCAAAATGACTAGATAAATATTTAAACAATAGCCTGACAGCTATGTTGGGAAAATTGTAAAAGGCCAAGTGGAAGAAGTGATGCCCTAATATCTGTGAACCATGGCCCATAAAGACATTGTCAGGTGGTGGTATCTGGATTTAGCAAGGGTACCCACAAATCGGAATCTGACCTAATCTGAAGGCAGCACTAGCATTTTTATTTGCAGTGAACTTTGGAAATTCTGTCAGTGTTGAATAATAGGCTAGTTTTCTAATTTTGCCTTAACTTCCAAGAGCAGGGCTGCCAAGTTAATACGAAGTTACTGAGATGTAATGTACACATTTGGGTATTTTCATGGTGCTGTTCTCAGTAAAAATTTACTGATGCACAGGCACTAAATCAGCTGTAAGAAATTAAACAATGCAAAAGTGACTGCTGGCAAGAAAATACTTTATTAAAGCAGTGTTTATAGTGCAGCTATCAACTAAGGTGGTGTTCTTTTCATTACAAATCCTTTCTATAAGAGGGGTTTTCAGAGTCTGGGACAACATTTTGTTCTGGGCTATGACGACTATAAAGTTCTCATTGTATGGAACAATTTTTTGTAAGGCAATAAAAATGTAATAATTATTTATAAAGTTAAAATTGAAAAGAAAATACAGATCAAGGATGACTGCTCAGCATAGGTGGTTTTGGATACATCTATACATTTTTACCTTCCCCCTGACCTCTTTATTCTCTCCGCTTACTTTCTTTTGGGGGAAGAGAGGAGAATAAACATATTTAGGCACAATTCTTTCTCTGTTCCATCTTTTGTGAATGACAAATAGGAAGCAGAGTGGGCTTCATTTCAAAAGTCTGTCATGGAGATGCTGCGTCTACATTAGGAAAAGTTCGTCACGTTGCAATACTAGGTTCGGGATTTACAGAGACTGTTGTATTCCAGGTTCAGGACTGCTTCTGTTGTTGCTAGTAAGAATGGAGCTGCACAGGTGAATTACGCAACGATATTTCCTAGTGAAGATCCTGGAGACTTGATGCCAGTTTCCACAGAATACTCACCACTCTATGGACTGGACAGCTCTTCACATTCCCTGACACGATTGCTCAGGGCAATGATGATGGCTAAACTCTATATGAAACTGTTGCTACAGCTGGTAAGACTCTAGGTACCTAGGCTGCATTATTTTCCATACTGAGTCTGGATCTACTTGGGGTCTCAAGGAGATCCTACTAGTTGCACAGTAATAAGGTGGCGGTGGTTGTGAGAACTTCCTACTTGGCAATACATGAGCCATTTTTAAAAATGTACATGTGGTGGCATTAAACGTCTGTTGGGTTTTTTAAAAAGGTTCTGAGCACCCACTGGCAAGTCTGACAAGTTAGCTCAGGGCACTACATTTGAGTCAGGAGGTTCATTTGTTTCCATGCCCACAATAAAAGCCTGATTATGGATGACCAACATCCATATTTTCACCCTGCAGAAGCGGAAACTGAAGCGTCAAGATGGTGACATGAGGACCCTTAAAGGAAAACCAGCTTGGAATCTCTGCCATTTAAAAATTGTTTAAAGTAGTGTCAGGTATTTTATCAGCGCTTGAGTCCTTCTGCTAATATTTGTGGTTCTACAAACACACCCTCATATTTCAAAATGTTTTTCTCTTCTCTACTGATGTATGAAAGAACAGCCAAAACAACACTGAAAACCGACTTTCTGTTCAAAAACACAGTGAAACCAACTATATATATAGCACAATTATTTTTCCTTCTTTGTTATAATAAATTGAGGTTTACTTGTAGTAAGTAGTTAAAAATATTCAGACAAAAGGGTGATTTTTAAGTTTACAGCATCCCTTTTGCATTAAGTACTTTGAGTTTGATTAATTATCTACTTTGGTTGGAATTCTGGAAAGATACAATGCTTTTCTCTATTATCACGGCTTGGATGACTATACATTTTCCTGTACATAGCTTTGAATGTTTCAGAAGTATTTTAAAGTTACCTGAATTATAACTAAGGTGTGATGGAAAATCAGGCAGGTAGTTGTTGCCAGACCTTCACATAGTGGACAGAAAGTCTCACTATGATGTTTACACATTCTTTCTGACCTGGCTTGATCAGATTTTTAAAGAATTCAGTGTGCTTACTGATAATCTGCAGTGGCTCTATGTTCTATGCATCCTTTTGTTGCTGAGATCAGAGCCTACACAAATGTTGTTTAATTAAAAACCTGGCAAATAAGGTTGTTTGAGCTTAATGAATAATTGTTTGGTTCATCACATGATTAGCAATGACCTCAAGATCTCCTCACGTAAATCAGCACAGAGATCTCTGAGTTCCGTGAAAGTGTTCTCTCCCACTTAGTGTGAAGAGACAGGGTGGTGAAGGATACTATATTGTCTTCTGTATAATATATTATATGTTATACTAGGCAACTTGGAATGTGGTGAAGTCATATGCTGTACTAGAAGCAGAGAGTAAATCCAATCTAGTTAAGGATGCACAAATATTTCCATAATAATCCTCTATTTTAAGTAAATAAATGTATAAAGCTTTCCCTCATAGGCTGAAATGGATTTATTTTTTTAATTACAACACCCTCTGAGGCAGGAGAGTATTATCCTTGTTTTATAGGCAGGGAATTGAGGCAAAGGGTAAATTAAGGGACTCACCCAAGGTCATATAGGAAACTTGTAGATGAACTGGGAATTGATGCAAGGTCTCCAGAGTCCCAGGCGATACTCCATCCACCTTTCACACTAGTAACTTTGTCATTTCCTGACTCACTGAGCACTTAACCATCTAAACTCAAGGAGCACTTGACAGTTTTTTAATGGAAACTGCTAATGTTTTTAAAAAAGTTAATAGGCTAAAAATCCATTAGGCTTTCCTGAAGACAAAAACTATCTGGACGTGTAGATGTTTAAGAAGCTTTGTAAATGTAAAAAGGATATGCTATTTTCAATGAATTTTTGCACTAAGGTAGCCTCTTTTCCCATCTTCTTCTAATTGAACCTAAGAAGTTGATTTATTCCGACAAACTCAGGGTGCAGGCACAAACATCAGTTCCAGCATTAGATTTTAGTTGGTCTGGCAAAGTAATTGTGCTCATTTATTGATAAGATTATCAGTTTGCACTTACATGGGATGGGAATATTCTAGGGTTGTCATGTGATTTAAAAAAATCACAATTAATCATGAATTAAAAAATAGTCCCGATTAATCACTGTAGAATACCAGTTTACATTTATTAGAAATATTTTTGAATGTTTTTCTCCATTTTCAGATATGTTGATTTTAACAGCAACACAGAATACAAAGTGTGTACAGTGCTCAGTTCATATTATTTGAACTGTAAAAAAGATAAGAAATAATATTTTTCAATTCACCTCATTCATTCACAAGTACCGAATGCAATTTCTTTATCGTGAAAGTGCAACTTACAAATGTTGAATTAATTTTTTTTTTTTTACATAACTGCACTCAAAAACAAAACAATGTAAAACTTTAGAGCCTACAAGTCAAAGCATGAAGGGGCATATGAATGTTTAGCATATGTGGCACGTACCTTGCAACGCTGGCTACAACAGTGCCTTGCGAACGAACGCCTGTTCTCACTTTCAGGTGACATTGTAACTAAGAAGCATTATCTTCCGTAAATGTAAACAAACTTGTTTGTCTTAGCAAGTGGCTGAACAAGAAGTAGGACTGAGTGGGCTTGTATGAGGTGAATTGAAAAATACTATTTCTTTGTTTATTGTTTTTACAGTGTGATTAATCACAACTTGCTGTTGCACAATGCCCCATTTGCACTTGAGTGAATTTCACCTAAAACTCAAGCAGGAAGGAGTTAAAGAAATACTCAGTATAACTGAAGAGTGGTAAAACTGCCCTCTTTCACATTTGGAAATTTGAAGCTATTAAAAAAAAATCACCTTTAAAAATATCACAGTCCTTCCCAAAAAAATCTACTATACAACCTTGGATGGATCGTTTACTACACTAGCACCAGTACACTTGGTACAATACCACTGCCAGCCAAAGGAATGTACAGGAAGAAATTAAGAACCCCATTTACCAAGGGATTAATAATAGCTATCACTTAAGGAGATGAATCCTGAATGTAGCAAACTGGAGCAAGAATATGTCTTCTCATATCCATACCTACCAGACTTCTCCCCTCCACCCCCCCAACCCATTTGTGAAAAATATTTAACAATGAACATGGGTCTTTTAGCAGCAGGTTTTTGATTACACATATAAAAATGCCTATCAACACAATAACAAGCTTAAACAATTAACTAAGACATAATGCCAGGAAAAGAACTATGAGAAGAAAAATCCTTGTAAAACAGGTTACAAGGTTATGATTAAAGTGTGAGTATATTCTGTGGATGAGGGTGAATGAAAGTAAAATATTCATATGCAGCATTTTGCATATACTGTGATATTTCTACCTCTCTTTAGGAAGAAGCTTAGGTGCTACAAGGATGTTCTGTGATCCTAATATTTTTAGAATATCATATGTCTATATCTGTAACTGATGGAATTCCTGGCCCACTTAGCTTACCTAGAATAAATTGAGGCTCTGCACAAAACTAAAAAGATCAGACAGTTAGAATGATAATACAATCCTATTACACGGGCTGAACCTTGAACTGTACTTCAACTTGCTTAGATAGTAAATACTGGTAATTTTGTCTGAAAGATTTAAACACATAAGATCATGTTGCTTATGCTTAGTGTCAGACTCTGGAAGGGGAGAGAGAAGGTAGATTAACATTTACAAAAAAGAAAAAAAAAGCCAATCAGACTTGCTTTTAAAAAATGTGATGTTTCAGTGCTGAAATTCGGATCCAAGAACAGACTAATCTCATATCACAGATGTGCTGGAGGGGGACCTAAATTCTGCCATGAATGAAAGCTTGGCATGATTGCTCTGCCTTCAATGGAGTCAGCGCTGGAGCAAGACTACTACTAGAGAGGACTTCTTCTTGAGCTCGTAAAAATACTTGTGAAAAGCAACTTTGCCTTTGGAAATTGCATCAAGGGGCTGGTATTTAAAAAAAATAAGTTCTGTCACTGAATGCCCCTAAAAAGTTTTAATGGCCCGTCCAATTTCTGAACTGCAGAAGGTTAAGCCTGCACTTTTATTTTCAATTTATAAAACACAATACATTGTTCGCGAACAAAGTATATATATATTTCTAAAGTAAGGGATCTCTATATGTGATGCTGCTTCCCTCCTGTTTATAAAAAAACCTACTTTTGCTACATGGGAAGAAAAAAAATGAATAGATCCTCCAGTCTCCTTCCCTCTCCTTCTGCAAGCATGTACTGATATATAGAGAGTACTCAGATGCTTGAGGGAAAGATTTGAGAGAGCCCCTTTTTACATTTTGGCTGAAAGTCCCCATCTATACTGGTTCATGACATAACACTACACAGTTTAACACAGGGTTATAACAAAGAAAAAGTGATCATTTCAGCTAAAGCAGATCACAGACATGCTGGGAAAACATAGGTTAGATAAAAGCCATGCAAATTATATACCTGGTCGTGTGGTCAGTCCTCTGTCTGCAGCTGGGCGGGCATCGACTGGCTCAACTGGGCATGTGCAAAAAAGAAAAACAAAGCAAACAAAAAAACCGAAAATGATGTCAACTGCTATTCTGTTGGGATAGTGCAGGAGAAACATATGCCATAAACAAAGTTATAATAGCAGCAGCTGGAAGAGATTTGCCTATAGTTAATCCTGGGAATAAAAGGAAAGAGATGGGAACAACTTCAATAGTATATTTTGTCGCTGACGTGTCAATCCAGCACTTTATATTCTGGATACTGCTCAAATTAGAAACTATGGAGATCAAAGAATTTTAGTCAGTAGAGTAAGGCTTCATGTATTGTGTATGCTTAACAATATCTTCCTGCTTATTTATTAGAATGGGGAACAGGAACTGACACTATAAGGAGTCCTTGCAGCAAGTTTTAATCATTGCTAATTTCTAACCCCCGACTAAATCTTAGTTTATTTTTCCAGATTATTAATTTTTGAAGGCAACAATTACAGGCATTAGAAAAATATACATATACAATGTAGTTCCTAATATATTTTGCTTTGTAAGCAGTAAAATTGTCCATCTAGTTAGATTATCTTCCATTTTGAAATTGGGAGGGGACGTAAAGAACAACCATATTTCTGTGCCCCTCATTCACATCTTTAAACACTTTGCATTCCCACGCAGAGGCCATACCTGGCTGAAGACTGGCATGATGCTCTTTGGAGCCCATTGGTCCTAATAGTAAATAGGAAAGGGTTCAGACAAAATCAAAATAACCTGACCCTTCACCTATAATCCTAGCTAAAGCCAAAATGAACCTGGGGAAGTTGAGGAAGTTTTTTTTTAAAAAATTGGTGTAATCCCTTTCCCCTGCCGTCTTTATTTTTCTTCGTTTATGCTACTTTGTGCCTCCTTGTTCCACTTGGCATTGGAAGTGCCAAAATGGCACAAATAATTTGGTTTCTGCCTTGGTGGGGCTGGAAATAGGGTGCAAAGTACCACATGTCTTGTGAAAGTCACAGCCTAGGTTTCCAGAACCATGATATTTAGATAAGGTTCTGTTATGCATTTGAATTTTGGGATGATTATTTGAACTTTCTGATTAGTGATGGTTAAGCCACAATAAGACAAAAAGGTTGCTACTAAGTATAGCGGAGTGAAAACTGGAATTTCTGTCTCGCAGGAAATTCTGACATTTCAGCTTTTGCTTTTATTCTGAAGGGGGACAAAAAGTTGAAATTTCAATTTTTTTGTGTGGAACTGAATTTCTGAAAAACTCATTTGGAAAGGTCAAAATAGAACTAAACATTTCAGGTCAGGTCAGTAAACTGAAACAAACCATTTTAATGTTGGGAATGTCAGTGTTCTGAGTCAGTTCAATATTAAACTGTATTTCCCCCAAAGTAGTGAATTGCCTCATGGGAGTTGTAGTTCAGAGGCCAGATGGCCCCATTCTCTCCTATGGACCAAGCTCTCTGATTGGACAACAATATTTCCTATAACGTATTCCGAGTCATGTGACTATCATGAGGTGTCACACAGCTCAATGAGAGGGAAATCCACACTGCATTATGAGAAATGTAGTCCTCCATAGGACTCATAGGAAAAAAGCAGAGTCCCAAACTACAACTCTCATAAGGCAATGTGCTGATATGGAAATACAGTTTACTGTTTTGTTGAACTGATTAGAAACAAAACACACTGGATAAGTTAAACAAAATATTCTGGTTTGGATCGAATCAAGACAAAATGAAATATTTCATTGAAATTTGAAATTTTTCAGCAACATCAAAATTTTTCTATGTCAGAAAATCAGTCAGATGGAAAATTCCCAACCATCTATGTTATTGAGTGATGCAAGGGGCTCTTTTCAGGGGGATTGCACTGTTTCCTTAGCACACTTCATGCATACCAATGTAGGGAAGTAGAGATGGACCATTTATGAAACCATCTTCCTGGCAAGTCAGAGCACCAGCAGTAGCCCATGTGATTGCCTTCTCAAGATATACTAGAAACTGCTTTTTGTACAATGCTAAATAAAAGTATAGCCACTAAATGTTTTGTCATCTAAGCCTTTTGTTAGGTTTCTCAAATTG
The DNA here is from genome assembly GCF_026122565.2 of Emydura macquarii macquarii. NCBI lineage: Eukaryota > Metazoa > Chordata > Testudines > Chelidae > Emydura > Emydura macquarii. The sequence continues at coordinate 402,001 of NW_027130613.1, forward strand.
TGGATTACAGCCTTCCAGGGCAGCAGCATTTTTACAGAGAAAAGGACTGGTGGTGACGGACTGAAATATCCTGCTACTGCAGAAACATTACCCTTATTTCGTCCTCTGCTGTCACCATTTTTCTTGCTCTTGCCCAGTTCCTGTATTCTCTAAACATTTTATTCCTGCTCATCTGGCACCTCTATGCTGTTACACTTGGTTCTTCAAAGCAGGGACCGAATACATTGTTGCAAAGGATTCTTATATATATATATATATATATATATATATAGCCACTACTAGAAGTGATAGCTGAATGTAAGAATAAAATTATGTTAGATAGTCAAGGAGAAAGTTAGGAGACTTAGTTGTGGCAGGAAAAATGGTGGCAGCTGAATGGGGAAGAGGCAAATGGAACTGTTTGCTATAAATTGATGTGTCTACATCAATATTTCTGAGGGGTGGGGAGAGTAATGATACTACTTAACTCTTATACAGTTTTTATCATCCATAGTTCTCAAAGTGTTTTATGAAAGGAAGGCAAATATCATTGCCCCCCATTTTACAGATGGTGAAATTGAGTCACAGACAGGGAAGTGACTAGCCCAAGGTCACATAGGAAGGTCTGTGGTAAAGCTGGGAACAGAGCCTCAAAGCCAAGATTTGCAAAAATGACGAGCGATTTTGGGATCTTCAGTTTCTTGGTGCCCAACATGAGACACCTTAATGGCGCCTGATTTTCAGAAAGTGCTGAGCAGCTGACTTCTGAAAAGCAGGGCCCCCTTTAAGATGTTTCAAGTTGGACACCCAATATTGAGGCAGCCAAAAATCACTAGTCACTTTTGAAAATCTTGGCCTGGCACTCCTGACTCCTAGTTCACTGCTTTTGCTGTACTACGCTGCGTCCCCAACGTAGGACATAGTCATCTTTCCTGTGCAAAGTAGGCCTTGCAACTCTGTGCTAGCTGCTTTTGTCTGTCAGTTACTTGGCAATACCATGGGATTGTCTGCAATGATAATTGTTTGCATGCTGAGAGAAGAAGAGCCAGAGCAGCTGGAAACAGAGTGGAACATAGCAGTGCACACGTCTACAAAACAATCCCCAGGTAGGGATTCTTACATGGGGAACAGCAGGTGGGCCATGAGGTGAGCATAAGGGAGAGACTTAGAGATATGTTCTTTGAAGAAAGGGTGGGTGCTGGAGAAAGACGTGAAACCATATGTGTCTGTAATGTACAGGATGACTATGTGGAAAGATATGATAACCACAGTACTAATAAGAAACACAGTATGCTACAGTCCAAGTTTATAAATAGTCTATTCCCCACTAAGGACAACTGTGTCTGTGGAGAAAAACTCAAAGGGCAAAAAGTCATTGGCAAAAATTCCCATTTGACTTCAACGGGGCCAGGATTTCACCCTTAGTTTCTTCAGAAGCATTAAGGCAAGTATATCTAGCTAAGTTGAGCTAGACACAGGCAAATGAGATGGTCATGTGTTACTAACTAAGCTAGGAATATGTTCATTTGTATTCATTGCTAAAATAAAAGTACCTGTGAAATTCTCTTTTCCAAGTTTTTAAAATAAAATATGCTTAATTTCTCAGCCTTATTACAAGAACTTAAATTACCTTTTTAAAACTGGCACAGAGACAGATTTTTGTAAACCTGTCAACATTTCACAGTTACAGGAAGATAACTCACATAATCAAAGATCTACATATTCATGTAGGTTTATATTCTTCCCTGAATATAATTTACATTGGATATGTACTGGGAAATCAGCTTAGTGTGTAAGCAGAGGGGAAAAATCTTTCAGAGGTCTATAGGGATTTGCTGGATCTTAGCAGACTTAAACTTAGGCTGGGTCTACACCACAGGGTTAGGTCATCATAAGGCAGCTTTCATCGACCTAACTCTAAGAATCTACACTATTGCATTGCTCTCGCCAATGTATGTTCCCCACTACACCGACCTAATAACTTAACATCCACAAGAGGCGTAGTGCTTAGGTCGATGTACTCAGGATGACAGCATCTGTGCAGACACTGCATTACTTACATTGCTTGTCAGCACCCTGTGGAGCTCCCAGCTGGGAGGCCAGCTGCCTGGCGCTGAGAGCCCAGGCTCTCAGCTCTGCGTGGAACTCCTAGTTCTCATGCCAAACTGAGAGCCCAGGCTTTGAGCCCTCCCCTACTGCCGCACTTAAGTTGGTGCAAATGATCCTGGTGAGGACGTGTACCACCGGCAGAAGGACGATAGTGTGGACACGGAAAACAGCAATAATTACTGAGATGGCTGTAAGTTGACCTAACATAGATCAACTTAATGGTGTAGTGTAGACAAGGCCTTAGACTGCAGAGAAATCAATTCTCTACTGGCTCCTTAACTTCTAACCAAGCTAGGCAAAAAGATGGAAAGCAATTCTAATGAGAGAAACTGTTAAAACAACAACTTGTTCTTTTACACAAATATGCAAACCACAGAGAAATTCAAAATGAAGTTAAGAAGTCTCAGACTTAAATCACCCCCCATCACACCAGCGTGATAAAAGGACAGCAGTTTTGCATATACTGTATCTTGATGATCACCTAAGCACACCTCCAGGAGGGAGAGGTGCTGGGTTGAAATACCGAATAATGACTTTAATGCTGGATTTGCTTGGACTTGTTCTTTCTTACCATCACTCAACTTCATTAATTTCTTTTTTTTCCAGTGGTTAATTAAAAACATCTCATGCAGCTGTGACAATGGTGAGAAAAAACACATCATAACAATTCATTTTAGAATCAATCTGCCTCATAATTTAATAATTTAACATTTAATTTACCTGCCAGATACCAGTGTCTATTTGAAAATTTTGTATTCTGATATGTGCAAGTTAAATATGAAAAGGCAATTGATTTACCCAACACATTATAAAGGCCGCTCTGGAGAATAGTAAAGCATGTCCTCCTCCAGTGCCACAAAGGAATAACATTGCATTCATGTTAATGTTTGCATTTACGGAGTCAAGACTCCCAGGCCCAATGACTAATACTCAGGATTTCTGATCACCGGTATTTCAAACGTTGGATTTACTTCCAGCTAAAGCAAAAGCATATTAGCATCTGTAGATTGGCTATTCGTGAAGCACTGAGCAAATTACCAAACAGCCCCACTTAAAATTGCTAGATCAACCATGTGCCACATTATCCAGAGACCAAGAATCTCATCTAAGGTTCAGTCCTGCTGAGCTTTCCTCGGTGGTGCTGAGTGCACCTTCCCTCCCACTGAAATCAGTACTTTCAGCACCTCCTAGGCAGGCTCCACATCCTACAGGACCTAGCTGCTACTCCTATTAATTCAACTATTCACTATAGCGTATCTGAAATCTCTCCATTGGGGTATCTTTTAACCCTACATGTACTATGATTAATAATTTGGTAAGCAAAACAGTGTGCTCAGTAAAGGTGGTTACTTACCTCGTAACTGTTGTTCTTTGAGATGTGTTGCTCATGTCCATTCCATTGTAGGTGCATGCGCGCCCTGTGCACGGAAACCGGAAAACTTATCCCCTTAGCAGATCCCGTAGGGCCAACTTCGGCGCCCCTTGGAGTCCTGCACGCATGGCACGGTATATGAGGCGCTGCTGCCCTATGCCCCCTCAGTTCCCTCTTGCTGTCAACACCGACAGCAGGGACAGGGGATGTGGACATGAGCAACACATCTCAAAGAACAACAGTTACAAGGTAAGTAACCATCTTTTCTTCTTTGAGTGCTTGCTCATGTCCATTCCATTGTAGGTGACTCACAAGCAGTACCTTGGAGATGGGTTTGGAGTTCATAGGTTGGTTGACTGCAACACTACCCTACTGAATCCCTAGCCTATTGCACAAGGGCATAGTGGGACATAAAGGTATGTACCGACAACCATGTAGCAGCTTTGCATATGTCCTACATAGGCATCTGTGCCAAAAATGCTGCAGAAGATGCCTGCGCTCTGGTGGAGTGAGCTGTGAAGTTGCCCGGTAGCGGAACCTTCACCTGCTCATAGCAGAAGTGTATGCAGACGGCTACCGAGGAGGAGATTTGTTGTGATGAGACAGGTAAGCCTATCATCCTCTCGGCCACCGCTATGAACAGCTGCGTGGACTTACGGAACCGCTTTGTCCTCTCCAAGTAGAAAGCCAGGGCCCTGCATACATCCAGCGTATGCCCTCTCTTTTCCTCTTCATAAGTGTGCGGCTTTGGGAAAAACACTGGCAGGAAAATTCCCTGGTTGGTGTGGAATTGTGATACCACCTTGGGCAGGAAGGCCGGGTGAGGCCTCAACTGGACCTTATCCTTATAGAAAATTGTATAAGGCATCTCCGAGGTGAGTGCCCTGATTTCAGACACCCTCCTAGCCTATGTGAAAGCTACTAGGAAGGCCACCTTCCATTACAGTAGCAGAAGTGAGCAAGTTGCCATAGGCTCGAATGGCGCCCCTGCTAGGAATCCAAATTCAGGTCCCAGGGCAGTACGGGATCCCTGACCTGTGGGTAGAGCTTTTCTATGCCCTTCAAAAATTTCGCCGCCATGGCGTCAGAAAAAACTAATCTCCTGTGAATCAGGGGATGGAAGGCTGAGATGGCAGCCAGATTCGTCTTTAGCGAGGCAGTAGCTAGACCCTGAAGCATGCGGTGTAACAGATAGTCTAGGACCACCTGGATTGGAGCCTAGTGGGGCATAATCTGTCACACTGCGGCCCAGCAAGTGAACCTCTTCCACTTGGCCAAATATGATGACCTCATGGAGGGCTTCCTGTTACTCATCAGTACGGTTTGCACCTGAGAGGAGCAAGCTTGTTCCTCCAAGCTCAGCCATTCAGCCTCCATGCTGTCAGGTGAAGGGAATCCAGGTCTGGGTGCAGAAGGCGCCCCTGGTCCTGGGAAAGTAGGTTGAGCCACCTTAGTAGCTCTAGGGGAGGGGCGACTGACAGCTCCAGGAGTATCGTGAACAAGTGCTGCCTGGGCCACTCAGGTGCAATAAGAATGACTCTTGTCTGGTCTTTCTTGATCTTTAACAGGACTTTGTGTATTAACGGAATGGGAGGGAAGGCATATAGCAGCCCCCGCAACCAGTCCCCTCGTCCTGCCCTTGAAAGCAGCCCCTCCGACATGGTCCCCTCGTCCTGCCCTTGGAAGGAGGAGAACTGGCTGCACTTCTTGTTGACCCTGTAGGCGAAGAGATCCACTTGGGGAAACCCCCACCTCTGGATGATCATGTCAGCAACTGACGGGTGGAAAGACCACTCGTGAGACGGTACAAAGAACCTGCTGAGCCGGTCCGCTGTGCCATTCTTGATACCAGGGAGGTGAGAGGCCACTAGGTGAAAATCGTGGCCTATTGCCAGATTCCAGAGACCCACCACCTCCTGACAGAGGGCTGAGGAATGAGCCCTGCCCTGTCTGTTGATATAATACATTGAAGCAGTGTTATCCGTTAGGACCTGAATCACCTTGCTCTTCAAGAAGGGAAGGAACACCGTGCATGCTAGCTGGATCGCTCGGAGCTCCCTGACATTTATGTGGAGCCCCTGGTCGTCTTCCGACCAGGTCCCTTGGGTACTGTGACCGGAGCGGATGTATGTCCCCCACCCCAGGTCCAAAGCATCTGACACTAGAGTCACTGTGGGGCCCCTGTCTGCAAAGGGCATTCCCTCCATCACCATTCGGGGGTCTAACCACCATTCTAGGGAGGCCAGGACCTGTGGAGGCACCTTGACAACCCTGTCCACGGGGTGCCTGCTCAGGGCGTAAGCCGAGGCCAGCCATAGCTGAAGTGGTCTGAGCTTCAGGTGGGTGTGGCGGCGCACATAGGTGCATGCTGCCATATGGCCTAGTAGCTGTAGGCAGACTTGTGCTGTTGTAAGGGGGAAGGCCTGAAGGTTCCTGATCAGGCCGGCCATGGCCTCGAACTGGGCCTACGGCAGGAACACTCTGGCCTGCGTCGAGTTGAGGACTGACCCGATAAACTCTATCATTTGCACAGGCACCAGTGTAGACTTCTGCTTGTTTACTAGGCAGGCCCAGCCTGTGACAGGTGGCTCGCACGAGGCCCAGACTGGCTTGGGCCTGAGCCCTCGACCTGCCTCTGATTAACCAGTCATCCAGATACGAGTAGATCCCTACCCTTTGATGCCTGAGATATGCAGCCACCATGGCCATGCACTTTGTGAACACCCTCAGAGCTGACGATAGGTCAAACAGGAGGGCTGTAAACTGGTAATGGGAACTCCCCCTCCCTGCCCCCCGAACCTGAGGAACCTTCTGTGACCCGGAAAAATTGATATGTGAAAATATGCGTCCTTCAAATCGAGGGCAGCATACCAGTCTCCTGGATCCAGGGAGGGAATAATAGAGGCCAGGGAAACCATGAGGAATTTTTGTCTTCTGATGTACCTGTTTAGGCCCTGCAGGTCCAGGATGCGTTTGAGGCCCCCTGTGGCCTTCGGGGTAAGGAAATATCAGGAGTAGAAACCTTGACCTCTCATATCCAGTGGGACCTCTTCTACGACTCCTAGTATGAGAAGATTGCTCACCTCTTGTAAGAGGAGTTGCTCGTGAGAGGGGTCCCTGAAGAGGGACGGGGACTGGAAGGTGCGGGGAGGAGGAGAGGAAGATTGGAAGGTATAGCCCATTCCCATGGTGCCCAGGACCCAGTGGTCTGATGTTATATGGGCCCAGGCCAGGAGTAAAGGAGCAAGACGGTTTAGGAAAGGTTCCAGGATCCAGGTGCGAGGCTGGAATGCTGGCCTCGTGCACACCAACAAATTGAGTGCCGCTGACCACCTGAGTGTCGAGAGGTAAGCAGCTGCATGGTCAAGGAGGAAAGTGGGCCCTGCCTGTGCCGCCTAACGTTCCTTTCTCTCTCTCTACTCTTTTAGGTCCCAAAGTGCTGTGCCGGGAGCCTTGACTGCTGCTGGGGCCGAAACTGCCTCCTGGGAGCTTGCGGTGTGTACAGACTCAACGAGCTTGTGAGTCCTTAAGCCCATGGAGCTTCTCATCCGTCTACTCCAAGAAGAGTACAGCCCCATTGAATGGTAGGTCCTGTATGGACTGCTGCACCTCCAGGGGGAGAACTGGAACCATGAGCAACGGCGCATGGAGATCCCTGAAGCCACTGCCTTGCTGCTGAGTCAGCTGTGTCTGAGGTGGCCTGTAAGGCCGCTCTGGTCACTGTCCAGCCCTCCTCCAAAACCATAGAGAAGTCTTGGGCTTGATCCAGAGGTATGGCCTCCCCAAAACGCTTGAGGGAGTCCCACAAGTTATAATTATACTTCCCTAACAACGCCTGTTGGTTGGCGATGCGGAATTGGAGGCTAGTGGTAGAATAAATTTTTCTCCCAAACAAGTTCAGTTTCTTGCTGTCCTTGTTTTTGGGGGTTGAGCCAGACTGACCCTTCCTGTCCCTTTCATTTGCTGCTTCCACCACTAGGGAGCTCAGCGCAGCGGGAGTGAACAAATATTCGAACCCTTTCAAGGGAACATAATACTTTTTCTTCGCCCTCTTCGATATCAGGGGCAGGGAGGATCGAGTTTGCCAGATGCCCTTGCCCAAGTTTAGGACCCCTTCATGCACCGGCAGGGTGACCCAGGACAGCGTCGCTGCAGCCACTATGTTAAACAGGTTGTCCGTCTGCTCATGCAGCTCTTCTGCGTCTAGTCTGAGGTTGAAGGCCATCCTTTTTAGGAGCTCCTGGTGCACCTGGATGTCGTCCAGGAGAACCAATGGGCCTGTCACCAGTGCCTTGTCTGGAGAGGAAGAGGATGACTGACCCGGTGCCGGAGGAGCTGGCACTTCTGCTGAGTGTGCGGGAGCCCCCGCAGATGTATCCCCTAGAAGGTCTGACTCCTCCCCTGACTCGGAGTCATGGGCCTCTGCTGCCGGTGCTGGGGCCCCCAATTGCTTCCCCGACGAGACAAGGGGTAGGGTCCCAAGGTCACCTGTAACCCCCAGGGGTTCGAGGACTGCCACTGGGCCTGAGGCCGCCCTGGAGGGACCAGGCAGGGACCTTGTTCTTGCCCGTCAGATTGGGGAGGCTGGGTGAGGGGAGCCACTGGGTCCTTTCCCCTGTTGGAGTTGCTGCCAGACCCTCCTGCCGGTGACCAGTGTCGACTGGAGCTTGACTATCTCCTCGTCTCACGGTATCGAGGGGTAGGGAAGCAGTATCTGCGCCTCCTATCTCGGCGTTCCTTTGACCAACATCTCGGGGACGGGGAGTATGAGTCCAGTGACCAGCAGCGTCGCTGCTTGGACTGACTCGGTGAGGAGGATCGCCTGTGGTAAGAAGAGGAGTGGGAGCGGCGTCTGAGTGGGCGCTGCAAGGCCGATGACCAGGTTCTGCACCACCCATGTACGGGCAAACTCATCGGTGCCGATGACCAAGAATGGTGCTGGGCTCTAGACAGGGAGCGTCAGCTCAATACCGAGCGGGACCTGCGTCAACTCATCAATGCCGCTGCCCTTGGTGCCAGCGATCGTGAGTGACATTTTGGGTTGTCTAGGCTCCTCCAGTACCAGAGCTCTGTCCCTGGAGACCGCCTAAGTGCTGGGGAACATGCCCCAGGGGATTGGCCTCTCGGTGGGATGGATCGATCTCCACGGTGACCTGTTTCGTGGAGAGGTGCGTTGGGGGTCTGGTGAGGTGTGTAGCCACTGGGAGGGACCCACCGGAGATTTTCCCTTTGACGCAGGCGCCCTACCCCTTGTCCTTTCCGTCCAGGCCGACAGGGTGCATGGGACGGGCAGGGCCAACAGGTAGGCTGCCGCCTGAAACACCTCCAGCGTCGACGGCACTGCAAGGTGTAGCAGTCCCCTTCTGCACTCCAGAGCTGGGAGGCGCTCTGCGGAGGGGCTTACCACCCCGGGCGAGATCTGCCCCTGCAGGGGTTGCTCGGTGCACTGGCTCTGAGCTGCCCTGGAGCTTGACCCCTAGCCTTCTTCCGCACAGGACGGAGGTGGACTTCTGCCGGACACTGTTTTCTGGGCTTCTTCCTCTGTGGTGAAGAGGAAGCCCTGTGCCGTGATGGAGTCGGTGCCAGTGGAGCACTCTGCATCAACTCGGTGCCGAAAGGGAGTGGGACAGCTCCGACGCCGGGCTCAAGGCATTAACAAGGCCTTCAGATGGATATCTTGGTCCTTTTGAGTCCTCGGTCTGAACACCTTGCAGATGCATCACTTGTCCTTCCGAGGAGACTTCCCAAGTCACTTTATACAGTCTTTGTGGGGGTTGCTAATTGGAAAGGCCTTCCTGCAGGATTTACAAGGCTTAAAGCCCAGAGATCGGGGCAGAATCCGACACTGAGTGGAGGTCCCTAATGGGAGAACCTTAACTACTACAACAACAGTAACTAACAACTATCTAAACAACTACTTAACAAATACTTATTAAAACAAAAGGCTACAACTAAGAGGCACTTGCCGAAGCAAGCAAGAATGCAGTTCCAGAAACCATCAGTGGTAGAAAGAAGAAACTGAGGGGACATAGGGCCAGCAGCCCCTCATATACTGCACCATGCATGCAGGACTCCAGGGGGTGCCAAAGCCAGCCCTACGGGATCTGCAAAGGGGAAAAAAATTCTGGTAACCATGCACGGGGTGCGCACAGAATGGACATAAGCAAGCACTCGAAGAAGAACTGTGTAAAATACAGTGTTAAATACTGAAGAAACTACAGTGTAAAAGAAAAGACAAAGATGAAAGTTGATGCACTGGCACCCTTGGAGGAACTTCACATTTTTTTCTTCTTAGTTTCTTAAACATGTTATAATGAGGATGGCTTAGCCTGAGTGGGTTAGTGTTTGTGAGTCTCCAAGAGGGATTTAATTGAGTCTTATTACTGGGAGGTTGGCCATCCCATGCATAGAGTACAACATCGAAGAAGGCATAGAGATGGGTGTGAGAACAGAAAACAAGGGACACAGCAAGTCTGGCATTATTTGTGAAGCAAAGGGTTGGGAGAAACCTGATAAACAAGGCGAGAATGTGAAGTTCAAACTTGGTGCAGTGGCGCAAGGGAGGCTAAGGAAGGGATCTGAAGAGAGAAATGATGTACCATCGGTCAGATCGCATTAGTACCATCAACAAACATTAGTAGCAGCTGTGGTTTGTATAGGTTGAAAGGAAGTGACATGGGTACAAAGATGGCCAGAGAGCAGGTTTACTTCCACAAAGTATTTCCCATTTGTCATTTCTCTAACTGTATAAGACTTTTAAAAGCAGATTAAAAAAATGCTGATTCTGGCTTGATATAATATTCTTGTCTATAAAGATCCTTACATACTTCTTGAGTGACTGTAAAAGGTTTACAAAGTAAACACTGAAATACACTAATATAGCATGTATTAAAATGCCCAGAAATCCAAAATTAAGCAGTGTATTATTCAAAGCAGAGTTGTTTGTGCATCTTTATTAGGAACATATTAAAGGAAATAAGAACCACACATCTAGATGCAATTTGCCTGCCCATGGGAGCAACCAAGTGTCATCTTAAAATAGTATATATCATTCTTTCATAAATGCTCATTTATTTCTCTGTTTCAATTAACCTTGACTGAGTCTCTCTCATTACCTTGGTGAGTTTAGGTTTCCCTTTGTTAATTCATCTCAACACTTACATCAAAAGAAACTTAAGGAAAGTGAACAAATAGAGTTTTCTAGATTTCTGATTAATGTGGCTCAGGCACCTAGACAAAACCTGCCCTTTACCACCCTGGTAGTAAAATCCCAAAGATTTTTAAATGTAACAAATTAGATACAATTATTTAAATTTAAAAACATGAAAAGCATATTATTGTCTCAACTGGTTATTCCCCATGAGCTACACAAAATACTTCTTTAAAAGTTTTCACTGTCCAGTTACAAAATACTGAGTGCATGCAGAATGCCTCTGTAATAAAATACCAGACAATATTCTAATCAGTATAATCAGATGTTTACTTATACCACATTTTATTTTTAGAATGATTCCAGGGTAGTGTGCTTATTCGTTTTGATATTAGCAATTAAAAGCTCCTGTTTAATTAAGTGATTATTTTAAAATGCACATAATTCTAACACATTATCCTCATTAATTTACAGTGCATCACGTAAATTTTGCTGTTCTACAATAAGGGGAGTAGAGTAAATTCAACACTGAGATTTACTGTATACTTAAACCTCTGAGATGTAGTTAGAATTCTCTGTCTCATTAAGGAAGCCAGGCAGGTGTGGCAGACCATTTCCCAATTAGAATGAATAATTTCCTACTTAATCAGAAAGGTCAAGACTTAGGTCATGAATCAATGTCGCATCACACACCAACTCAATTCCAAACATTCTGGGGTCTCCTCTAAGTGATTCTACATTACCTTCATTTTCAGTGTTTGCTGGGACAGAATCAACACCAAAAGGATGCCATGGCTGAAGGTCATCTAGACTGAATTCTCCATCAACTGGAAGAAGTTCAACTGTGGTCTTAGTTTCAGTCAGTGAAGGCATGAGGGCATCATTTCCATAACTGATCCTGGGTTCACTGATCATATTGGCCAAGACATCATCAGAGTAGTTTTGCTCTTTCTGAAGTAATTCATCTGAAAACAAATAAAAGAAAATCTGTCATCAGTATAGAGGACTGAGTTTCAATTTTCCTGCTGTAGGAATTTATAGTAGCAGATTTTATTTTTTATAAGAAGTTATAATAAAGGAAAATAAAAGCAAAAGCTTGGAATGGTTGACATTTTTCATGCTGCTTAGTGACACATTTTCCAAATGGTAGTCAGAAACATCTGATACCCAGTTTTGCACCCAGAGCATCAGAACATGGGTCAATATCACCTCATTCTGGGGCATCTCATCCCTTTTGATGATCTCCTTGATTTTTTCCCCAACATTTGGGAAAATTCAGGTCAGTTTTCTCCAAGTCAGCAGTCAATGTTACTCCATGTATTAAGGCAGGGGGAAACTGTAGGAAGGAATAGCTTCGTTCTTTCCTCTCTCTCAGTCACAGCACATCATTATCTCTGCAACGCTCTTGATCGCTATCTGCCCAGGAATCCACAGTCCCAATACCACTTATTGCATGAACCTGAGTCTACTGAGACTCTAAGCCAACTTAAGGAAACATGCTTCTTTAATACAACTCAGATACCTTATCCAAACTACTGCAATTATAATCTCATTATAATTATAATCTCAACAATCTCATGAACCTATAGAAGGTTCTATAAAACATGATGAATATAAACTTCTAGCCAAAAAAAAAAAAAAAGAAGATATATGAATAATACACTCAAACAGAGACAATTTATTAGCCAGACACACATTAGTAGTGTAGTACCTATTGTTTTTGGATTTGAATGACTTTAGGAAGAGAGGAACAGAGCACTTCACAGCCCCATGAAGTACCCACATTTTAGCAGTTTTGCTTCCCAAGATGCTAAAAATTACTTGGATAACAACACATGCCTTTAGAATCACTGATTCATAGAATATTAGAGTTGGAAGGGACCTCAGGAGGTCATCTAGTCCAACCCGCTGCTCAAAGCAGGACTAACCTCAGCTATATCATCCCAGCCAGGGCTTTGTCAAGCCTCAGCTTAAAAACCGCTAAAGATGGAGATTCCACCACCTCTCTAGGTAACCCATTCCAGTGCTTCACCACCCTCCTAGTGAAAAACTTTTTCCTAATGTCCAACCTAGACCTCCCGCCCTGCAACTTGAGATCGTTGCTCTTTGTTCTGTCATCTGCCACTACCGAGAACAGCCTAGCCCCATCCTCCCTGGAACCCCCTTTCAGGTAGTTTGCATGTCTCATCATAGTAATTCCTTGTAAGTGCTGTTGTGTCCTCTTATGTCAGGGTAAGCAGATGCTCCCTACCTCACTTTACAAGATGTGGAGGAGGATGGCGGCCCATGCCATAAGCTCAGTGTACAGCCTTCAAACAGTTAAGTAATAACCAACTCATAATCTGGCTGGCTGTGCTTTTAAACAAACACTCACATACATAAAAGACAGGCACTTGGTTGCAGCGCTTTAAGCCAAAACACTGACCTGGCCTTGGAGTTCCGGGTTAGCACTGAAGCATTCCCCTTCTGTCCCAGTCTCACCCAGCTCTACCCTTAGCAGGAGCAGCAAGTCTTCTTAACTGTCCTGCTGGCTACCTATTGGTCCATGTCACCTTCTGATCCTTCTAGACCTCTGGAGGACTAAATCTCACTAGCCTAAAAAGACTTTCCTTAAGCAGGAAGTGTCAGGACACCAATGCCTCCGGCAGGAGACCAAGATGGCATGACTGATCCTTTCACAACCCCATTCTCTCATCTCCCACTTCACCGACTGTATAGGCGTCCCTCTGTTGCATCATACGTGAAATCAGATTGCAAACTCTTTGGGTATGAACTATGTGAAATTTACCTGTGTTTTGAAGAGCCTGGCACACTTTTGGGCATTTTAACAAACAGTGCCAAGAAGAAAACTTGTTAAGAATTGCTAATAAAGTGGTAGCTAATTACTGATGCTGTTTTGAAAACATGTACTTTTTTTTAGATACAAGGGATTCAACGGTTACATTCAGCAAAAAATGACAGCCGTGATACAACAACTCTCATTAAGGATAGCCTCTTTTCCCTTGTCAATACAAGCTACTGGATATTGTTGCTATACGATACACTTAAATTTGAATTTTTTAACACTATAGAAAGTAAGATTTCTTCACTATGCTGCCAGCCCCTTTATGCCACTCAGAGGGTGCAAAGGGGCTCAATTCTGCCCATAATTCGCCAGTGGAGAATTCCCCATGTGGAAGGGAACTACTTGCCAGTGTAAAGTTGGAAGAGTTGGCTCCTGATCCATCCAACCTCCTCCTCTGGTAATGGACATTAGGGAAGGGAGAAGACTGCTTCACTATGCCAATCCTCTATTGCATGGGTTTTCAACCTTTTTTTAGAAACTGTACCCCTACGGTCTCAAGGTTTCACCTGAAGTACCCCTTCAGGGTTTTCACTCTACCCGATGTTACCACTGTTGCAATAAAAGGCTGGATTCAGTTCTTTCAATGCCAGTGCTTCTTTGTGTAAAATACAATGAGTTGAAACAATGTTCGGTGCTACCTGCTTTATTCTTGCTATCAATTCTATCCTATCATTCTTATTGCAAGTCAGAGCCCTTGCCCCGTCTGTGCAAATACCACTATAGCTGTCCCACAAAAGACCTTCCGTGGTTATGTACTGGTTAAGTATTTAAAAAATATCTGTTCCTGTTGTTTGTTTGGCAGTGTAAGACGACAAAAAAAAAACTTCAACCAACTTCTTTTCCCAAACATAGCGAATAAATACTAACAACTGAGCTTGATCTCCCATTTCTGTGGATTCATCAACCTGGAGTGCATATGCAGAAACTGTTTTTAATCTCTCTATTACCTATATCTCTATGTCAAGTGGCATTTCAGAAATTTGTCTAGAAACAGTGTTATCTGAAAGCAGTATCTTTTGGACTTGACTTGTTTGCTCGCTGCCAAACATTACTTTACAGATATCCACTGCAGCAGGAATAATCAAAGATTCACCGATAGTATGTGCTTTCTTGTGTTTGGCAATCCGGTGTGATATCAGTTACGAGGCCTTCAGAGCACTCTCAGAAACTGTTAAGGTACAAGTGAACGTTTCCTTTTGTCATTTGAAATTTGCATACTTTCTTTCAAAGTATTCAGTCGGTTTTCCAACTAAGCTTGAATGTTTAGTTTCCATGTGCCTTTTTAATAAAGACGATTTTATACATTCATTGGAGAGCTCCTCCAGACAAAATATGCACTGGGGTTTTGATTTATCTTCATGACCCAAACATGTAAATCCAAACTGCAAGTAATCATCACTGTACTTATGGACTTTTTGTTGCTTTGCACTTTCTGTAGACAGTTTCGTGTTTCCTTCCTGTGCTTTGCTTTTGCAATTAAGAAATGTATTCATGTTTGATTTAAGAAATGATACAGGGCTTAATCTGAAATGAACATACTCTGTCAAACAATACTCTTCAACCAAACACTATACTGTTGCATCCGTTTGAATTTAAACCCACCCGATAGAAATAACACACGCGTGAATTATTTTAGTATAGTCAGCTAAATGTGTACGTGTGTATATATAGCTGTAAACCTGCGCAAGTGAAATTAAGCATCCGTGAATTATAATTTAAAATTTTGGTAGATAACAGTTGCTAAACAAAAAATGTTTTACATGTGTTTGTGTTGTAGAGATATTACATTTAAGACCATTTTTTTTTTTTTTTTTTTTAACCTTTGCACTTCTGAGTCTTCTTGTGCAGGGTCGTCCCTGGGGGAGAGGGGGCCGGGGCAAAGCACACTGTGTGGGCCCCAAGCCCAACTCCAGGGCATACCATAGGTCTCTGGCACCCAGGGGTCAAGCCTGCATTTGGGCACCCCTCCCAAGGCTTCACGCGCGCGCCCCCTCCCCCCCCCTCCCCCCGGTGCAGAACAGGAGGGGTTGCCGGCTCCCACAAGATGGCGCTGTCCCCCAGCTGACAGGGGGTGTCTGTACCTGCTGGGAAGGGGGAACATGCGACTTATCTCCTCCTGTGCAGGGTGGCAGAGCTGGTTCTGGCTGGGCTCTGTAGCCCCCTCCCTGCACTTACCCTTCGAGCTCCTTGCACTCCCCACCCCCTGCACTTACTCGTTGTCTCACCCTCCGCACTTACCCACCACGCAGTGCCTGGCTCCGGCCGGGCTCCACCACCCCAGCCCGTGCACTTACCCACCGAGGCCCCTGCACTCACCCGCCACCCCCCACACACTTACCTGCCATGCGGCACTTAGCCCTAGCTGGGCTCCGTCGCCCCCTGCCCCTGCACTTACCCGCTACCTCCCTTCACTTATCCGCTGCCCTCACCCTCTGTATGTACCAGCAGCGCACTGCCCGGCTCTCCTGCTCCAGCCCCACAGCCTGGCGCTGGCTCAGACAGGGCGGCCTCACTTTCCCCCTGTCCCCGCTGTGCGTCATGACCCAACGCCCCCCCCGCAGGCCGGTGCCAGGAGGCTCCCTCGGTAGGGGTTGTCATATAGCAAGAAGCCATGGCAGCTCCATACAACAAGGCCTGCAAGGAGACTCTGGCAATCATCTAACCTTTGGAGAGGAGAACTTAGAATTGGTCCTTCTGATCTTGTGGCAAATAATCAATAAAATGAGTGAATTTGCTGTAGTTCATGTAGTCATATCTAGCCACGAGGTCCTGGTTGTTAGCTACACTAAGATGAAGCAATACATTTTGCAACTAAGGACGTCCAGATGTTTTAGCTTCTTGTCATGTGCTATGGACTTGGAGTGATGCTGTCTGTCTCTCATTTGCTGCATCCACCACTAGAGAATTCAGTGTGGAATGGGAGAGGAGGTACTCTGAGCTCTTCATGGGGACATAATTCTTTTTGTCAGGTCTTTTGCCTGGGGAGGAGGACATCTCTTTTTAGATATTGGCATCTCTTCCTCAACTCCCAGGTTGTGTTTCTCAGGAGAGCTGTTGTCCTGGAGGAGGGGGTGGGAGGGAGAGGGGAAGAGAGGATTATGGTGCACTGGAGAACGCCTTTCCAAGCTGGACCTCTTGCTGGAGTCTCCTATAATACTGGTATCTATATGGTGCCCAATGATTCCAGAAGGCCCATTGTGGTGGAGCACAGGAGTATGGTTGGGGATCCAAGGGTGCTCCTGCCAAGGTGGTGGTCGCTGACTGGTTCCTGGGAGCTCCTCTTCCAAGCAGATTTTAGGGGAGGGAGCTGTTTTGTCCATTGCTGAGGGGAGAAGACCTTCTGCAGGTTGGGCAAGGTTTGAATTCCAGGGTTTTGGACATTACCCGAGCAAAAAAAAAACAGGGCTTCAAAGAAAGGAACCAACATGGGTGTGGAAATGCTTGGCCACTGTGGAAAAGGGGAATAGTGGGAAGTCCCCCCCCCCCCCCCCACAATGCACAGGAAGTGTAAGAGAATAAAGTTGAAACAAGAAATAAAATAGAGAAGGGCAAAGGGTTAGCAAAGGCTCTGTCTCAGGCTCCAGATGGCTGATAAGGAATTGGAGCAGCACTGGGTCCACCTTTCTCAGACTGGAGTACAAGGATGTGTAGGGTGCAGACTTAGACTTAGACACCACTACTGAAAATCTGCGATCAAACGCACATGGGTACGTGTGTGTACCTGAAGTGGAGCACCCACAACTACTCAAAGAAGAACTCAAGAGTTCCTGGCTCCTATGCCTGTGCTCAGTCCACTAGACCATGGTGTCTGCCTCTCTATAGAGGTCTGCTGTAAAAAAAGGGAAGGAGGACGTGGAAGAGTCACTTGCATGCACGCATACACACTCTGTATGCAAATGAGAAAAAAAATTCCCAATATGCCATCAACAGCATCTTAAAAGAATTTTACTACTTCAGCTTCAGAAGAAAAATAGAGTTTCCATCCCTTGATTTAAAAAAACTCAAATTGTTCCAACATTAAATGACAAAGAAATAGTACCGTTCACAGAGTCTAGAAAGCAAGCATACACAGGCCTGGTACTGCACTGTCAGAAATGGGGTAAATTTTTGGGTTGATTCTTTATCCTAGAATTGCATGAACACTGCCATCTTTAGTATTTTTGCAAGAATGGAATTCAAATGAGTTGTTATCCATTCTGGCAACATAGCGGACTTCTACAAAGACTACCCTAAAATTTCCAGTTATTTATATTGGCGGCCAAATTTCAGCATCTTTCAATGCTAACTACTCAAATTATTCATGGTTTTTGATACTATCCATCACACTAATATAAGCCATAAAAAACATTGTTATTCTTCAACAGTGCTTTCCCCATTTAATCATAGTTACTGACCCTTAATTTTCCCCAACCTCCAAAGAATAATTCTCTAAATATGATGGTGGCAAGGGAGACAGCTGGATGCTAGAGTTTGCATTCAAGTACATAACAGCGTGTTTCTTTATTCAGTGACTATCTTCATTATCAAGGCCTCAAGAAAGATAATATTCAGGCTGTTCCACAAGACTGCATCTTGTATCAGACCAAGCAGACAAAAAAACAAACCCAAAATCCACTAATAGATGTTCTCTTCCTATATAGCTCATTATGTCATTATGTCACTGCATCAATACAGAAGGATTGATACAAAGATAGTGTTTTGACACATTTTGTTTTGCATTGTGAGCACATGTGCTCAGAACTAACCACAACTTTGAAAACAACACACATCCAAAATTAGTGAGAGAAGAACTCCCAGCAGCTCAGAATTTGGGTCGGGTCCAATTAATATCCTAAAAATAGGATTCTTGTCTAGACCTATGGAGACCCCACACTATACTATTTCCTTCCCCCATGTAAAAACAGGCCTTGGCTCACTCTGTTTCCTTCTTGGGTGAATGAGATGCTCACACCTGTTCTGGTATCTTAATAGGGCATCACACTTTTTAGGTTTCTCATGTTCACCTTCCTTAGCACAGTCTTTCCCATCCTCTCTCCTGCTGCTTGTGGGTGTTTTCCTCAACTCTCTCCTCTTTGAGAGGGAAAAGCTTTTGGAGAGGAAGAGGAGAGATGTGGTTGGGGGAAGTAATCAGGAAGCTAGCACCATGTCTGTCTCTCTCCAAGTGCTCCATTAGGTCTCCCCACTCCACTGTAATGAGGCATGAAGAGTGGCAAATAAAAGAAGGAAAGAAAAAGGAGAGTGAAACCTCTGCTGTGGTAGCTTCTAACAGACAGGTGTTTGTAGAGTGGATAAACAGTTCTGACACTCATGCAGCTTTGTCTCCACTAGAAAGGAGTTGCCAGTATAGCTACACCAGCAAACCTGCCAAGTGGAGATGGAGCAAGAGAGTTCTTTTTCTGCTACAGCTTATACCAGTTCCCCAAACAAAATAAGCTATACCAACAAGATGACTGTTTCGCCTGTATAATGGCAGCTTCTGCAGGCATAGCTATGTCAATTACGGGTGGGTTTTTTCACACTTCTAACTGACACAGCTATGCAGAAAAACTTTTAAGTGTAGACTGGGTTTCAGTCCCTGGGACATATAGGCTGCTCAGGGACGTCAGCGATCCATTAGTCTCATTCCAAAC
The DNA here is from genome assembly GCF_026122565.2 of Emydura macquarii macquarii. Classification (NCBI taxonomy): domain Eukaryota; kingdom Metazoa; phylum Chordata; order Testudines; family Chelidae; genus Emydura; species Emydura macquarii. The sequence continues at coordinate 421,086 of NW_027130613.1, forward strand.
CATTATTTTTACCTATTGTGGGTAATAATTAATTAATTAAAATTTCTGAAAGGACCAGGTTTAGTACTTGGTTATACTGGCTGAGTGGAAAGAAAATGTAGCAGTCATTACCAAAGCACTAGGACAAACAGCCATTCTGGTGTCATCACTGTGTAAGGAATATTTGTCTTGTCTTTACTTAGATAGTAACTATACAGTTAGGAATTTTAATTTTGTCTTAGGAAAAAGGATTTCCCCGCAAGTTAAACAGAATATTTTTTCTCAGCTAAACGGTCCAATAACATGTTAAAAAAAAACCCAAACAAACCCACACTTCCAACATGAGAAAAAATCCTTCTATGCGCTACCCTTTTAAGTAACTCCATAAAACTACCACTTGTTTTCAACAGACTAGCAAAACACTCCCCTCTCAAGCAATGTTTACATGACACAATTGTACCAATTTAACTAAGTTGGTTTAGAAATGGCTTTAAATAAATTAGTGCAATTGTGGACCACCTTATTTCTGCCTGAGAGTGCCTTATACTGGTTTAGCTTAAACTGATCAACGACTTTCACTTGATATAAGGTACTTACAAACTGAAATAAGAGTGTCCATACAACAGGATTGCACTGATTTAATTATATCAGTTCTAAACAAATTTAAATAAACTGCTACAATTTATTGGCCTTATAAAGCAAACAAAAAACAAACCAAATTGTAAGTATAAGCATTACAATGTCGTCTTAATGACATTTGGTTTGGTGAGAAATAAGTTAGTCCAGCAAAAGTATAATTGCGTGTACACCATGGCTTTTGCTGGCATAGCTACGTTGTTAAAACAACAAAACAATACACCACTATGCTGGCAAATTTTTTCAGTGTAGACCTGGCTTTCAATAGAAATCTGTTTTTAAAATCTGTCTGTCTTAATTTTAAACTATTTAGTAAATAAAAAAATGTGGTGCACATGGCTAGCTGCAGTTCAGAGTTATGTTATATGCACCTTATGAATGTATCTCCATAGAACTTACTTGAGATATAAACAGACACGTAGGTAGAGACTTCCAAAATACGAACTGTACAATTTATAGTATGGAGAAAAATTTGAAATTAGGAGGATGTAGGTTTCTGGACAGAAATGTGCTCTGCATAGCTGACAAAAGCCTAACTAATCAAGTTGTAGTTAGACATGTCTTACTTGAGACTGAGTATTTTATCTATTGTTCCTAGCTCCTGTACTGTCTCCATATCATATTGAACTCAAACTGTTTTCTCCATACCCAATCAGGTGAAACAAGGCAAAACCCCACCAATCCAAGGTATGGCATGATTCATCCAACTTTTCCAACCCCCAGTTAAGCGAATCAACTCAACCTCTTAATTAACCTCATAATTAATGGCTTTCATATAGAGAATAATCACATTGCACTGACTGAATATGGTTACATCAGTAACACAAAAGCATACCAGAGAAATGTAATGGAAACATTGCATTCTGAACCCAATTCAGTAAAAACATAACAAATGCTTAACTTTATCCATGTGTTGAAGTCCATCCTCATTCTGAAAACATTTAAGCACATGCTTAACTTTAAGCACATACTTAAATCGCATTAAAATTAAAAGTGCTTGTATTTTGGTGAATTGGGTCCTATAAGATTTATCGTGCCCTTAATATTACATACTATTAAGGGTGATCTTTATCAAACACCTTTATCAAACACTACAAAACACAGAAAGACTCAACTATGCTCTGTTCAGAGCTGAACTAATTCCGTTTTATAGTGAGCCAAGCTCTAACCTGCAGGGCAAAGCTGACCAGAGCTTTATTAAATGTGACCTGCCTACTAGAGGGAGCAATAATGGCTGTTTTGCCTGAGTGCTTTGATGGTAATAGAGGTACTGAAGTCCAGTACATGAGGAAGGAGAACAAGCACCAGGAAATAGAAGAGAAATGAAGATGACCATAAATATGTGATATTTTGGAGCATTATTATGTAATGTTGGAAATGGGCTCAACCTATAATGTTCAGATCCATATAAAATGTTTTCTAAAGTTCAGGTGTGTTTGTCTCTTGAGTTTTGGCTCAGGTCCATTACCATGTAAAACAGTAGGTTTTTTGTTTGGTTTTTTAAAAATATTTTTGGCTAGGAAAGAGTTCTTAGGAAACATATTTACATTGTCTTAAATGACTTGCCTTCAGTAAACTCACTTGTTTTATTCCAGGAATCGTGAAAACATAAGCTTTGCCACCTTATTAGAACAGAAGCTTTGATGGTTATAAGAGAAAACTTCTAGATGAGCCTACAAAGCTACTATGCTATTCCTTATACTCTCTTATTTCCATCAGTGCCGATGTATAATCTTGAACGAAGCCAAACTCAAGAGCTGTGAAAGACAATTTTCCACAGATCTGGGTTGCTTTTTAAGGGTCTCAGTTCCTCACAGAGGAGACTTACATACCATATTAGTAAAAGATTTCAAATCAGAAGAGCTGCTGGATAATTGCCGAAACTAACTATAGCAATAGGAAGATTTCAACTCTAAGTGGGTGACAAAGCTTCTATTTCAATATGAACATTCTGAACATTGCAGGTTGGGCCCATTTCCAAGTCTATACAATAATTGTCCAAAACATTACACCTTTATCAATTATTATCATCACAGTCATCTCTCTTTTATTTCCTGGTACTTGTTGTTTTTCTTCATGTACTGGACTCTGTTACCTCTAGTATCTCTGTTATGATCAAACCACACAGACAAAAAAGCCATTCTTGCTCCCTTCAGTAGGTAGGTCACATTTAATAAAACTCTGGCCACACTGGCCCACAGAGTAGTGATTGACTCACGCTATGAAAAGGATCATTTCATACAGCATAATTGTGTCTTTCTGTTTTTTTGCAGTGTTTGATAAAGTCATAATGATCACACTTAGTCGTATGCAATATTAAGAGCACAGTGAATCTTAGTGAACCCAATTAAGCAAAGCACAAGCACATGTTTATCTTTATGATTTCAATGCAATTTAAGTATGTGCTTGAAATTAAGCTTGTGCTTAATGAACTTCTAAAATAAAGATAAGATTTGAACGAATGGGTAAAGTTAAACACATGCTCAAGTTTTTTAAGTCTCAGGCAAAGATTCATCAAAGTTTCAAAGACATATTTTGTAATGGAAAGAGCAGAGTCATTTGTTTCCATTTTTTCCAGAGGTCGCCACAAACCTCAGGTTTGGGATTCTTATGTAATTCTAGAAGTCTTATATATATTATTCTTGCCTTAAATAAAGGAAAACTGTAGTTATTAATTATAATCCTTTAGTGAGAGAGCTATTTACTAAATATTATATTAGTGTGTGTGAATCTACATATACATATAGACCACCAAAATACATATGCGTATATGTATGAATGCAAGTTTATATTTAGTTAATATTAACTCTCTGGGGTATATTTAATTACTGCCGTTTTCCTTTAGTTGAGGCCAGGAGTGTTACAGTTGGCTTGTAGGATAAACAAAGAATCTAAAACCTGAGGTTTGTGGCTGTGGATGGAAAAACTAAAATGAACGATCTTGCTCTTTCTTTGACATACGTCAAAGTTTGGCTCCAGAACTCAATTTCACGACTTAGGCCCCTTCATTAAGTTCCACCACTTTTTGTTTGTTTGTTTGTTTTTGCTTTTTTAATTAAATTTGGTCCGTTTAACAATATTATTTTTAAAAACAACTTCAAAGATCTTGAAGTTTCCAGCATTCAAATAGCAAAATTTCTCACTCTACTCTACAAGTACATGAGACTATCTTCTAAATAGCAGATGATTAAAATAAAAATAATAAATATTTAAGACAGATTTCACTAATCTGTGATTAACTTTGCTTTGTAATTAGATATAATTATTCTGTCTTTTACATTACTACATTGCAGTTTCCCTCTGAAGTAGAAAATGTGCTGTCATAGCCAGAGGTCAAGTTTCTTAGAGCAGTTATTCTCACTTAAACTAATGCATGTTGCTGTTCATCATCTCCTTCTTACAAATTCTGAATGGAATGCAGTTATTTATAAAGCCAGTCCAAATATTTCAAAACTGCAATCCTGGCGTTCCAGTATCCTTAAAGAAATCCTCCCTTATGCCTCTCTCAAAGTATTAGTAGGCGAAACCTAAAAAGCAGCAAACCACAACATGTCCCTAAAACAGATATAACAAGTGAAAAAGCATGTAAATTGGGACTGAAGAAAATCAGACTTCAAAGTCGGAGGTGCCATGACTGCCCACTTACAGCTGGTGGGCATGGATCTCAGGTTCTTAACACCATGACACTTCTTGTTTTTCCTTAACACATTGAAAATTGTGGAGACACAGATACTAAAATAAATAGTATTTACATAATTTTAGAACATATATTTTGGTATAACTTCATAAAGGGACACTGTCAATAATATTTAGGAGTCAAAAATACTTAAATTGGTTTGATTAATATAAATACTAAATTCTGTTCTTTCCAGTTTCCATTCCTGTAGTTCAAATACTTGTCAATACCTGGGTCATCTTTCTCTTTCACCACTGCAATCTCCTATTCTTGTCTTTTTATCTCCATTTTTTCCCGAAAACCTTTGATATAAATATCTTCTGCACCTGCAACTGGAACCATGTCACTCCCCTTCATGAAGCTCTTCACAAACTTTCTCTGACCTTTAGTGCTGAGCTCTAGTTTGTCGATTGTTTAAAACATGATGTGGTTTGGCCTAGTGACTAAGGACACTTATTGCCTTCCAGGGAAGAACATATCCAACACCATTTGTCGCGTAGTGTCAAGATGGAGGCCTTAATGTTTTCCCTTGCATAACATACAGAATCTACCCATACTCCAAATGCTTAAAAAACAGAATTAGTAAAAACAATGTCAGCTACACTACATATTAGCTTAACCTAAAAGTTTGCCAAAAAATCCGCATAACGCTCATCTAGATAAGACTGATCAACAAGATGCTTTCATTTTCTGCTGAGATGGGTGGAATAACGAGAGTCTCTTACCAGAGTGGACTCAGTCATTTTATTTCTGCTTATGTTACAGAGAAGGGCTCAAAAATATAACAGTCTGGTGGCTAATGCAATCAACAAATTAAGAGTACATTTTCTTCAATTCAATATGATTCTCTTGGGATACTCTGGTGATCATCTTATCACCCCAATTAAGCAAAAAGGCCATTAGAAAAGGTCTGAAAAGACCTACCTGAAATACAACACCATAATTAATAACATTCACTCCATTTCAGCACTTTAATTTTGACTTGGCACTACCTATGTTAAAATCCTGAAGCTTAAAATTCCACGCTTATTTAACTCCTGGTTAAACACCTTGGAACTGGTTGAATACAGAATAAAGGCAGAACTTTTGCCAATTCTGTCCTGATTAATCAGTTACTCTTCTCTATCAGACTAATCTAAAGTGGTTATCTGGGAGCAATCTAAATAAACTGGACATCCCAAATAAGTGAGTTATAATGTAATGATGGTTTACAATTAAAATTACTCTAGAAAAATAGCCATTAAATAAAACATTTTATAGAATGTTATCAATGTAGAAAATTCGATGATATAAATCATCTGTAAATCCTCTCACTACACAGCAAAATTCAAATACATAACTATATCTATGTCATGGATCTTCTCAGACTCTCCTTGCCTGCAGCCCATGGGACTGCTGTGAGAGGAATCTAACCTGTGGACCCCAGGTATTTTAAGCCTCCAGAGTCTGAAGAGGCTCTCCCAGTTTTGAGGTACGTGTGTACACACACACACACGCACACGCACACGCACACGCACACGCACACGCACACACACACACACACAGAGTGCAGTCCCTCTGTCTAGCACACTTCCTGAGAACTGCACACATGGGGCCCAGCTGCCTTGCTCTTGAAACCAGTGCTAACTCCTAAGATTCCCCTGACAGGTTAAACAACCACCTCACCTCTCCTTCAACACCACCACAGGTGTGAGACTTTTGGGTTACATTTAAATTTCCAAGGCCATGTGGATAGGTTTGTCATATAACACATGCAGACATGTGACGCATTATTACTCGTTATTTAGTCACATGAGAAGCACACAGCTCCATGCAAAATTAATAAACCCTGCATGCATTTTCCCTCGCTCCAGCTCACTCTTCTCCGGGAGTCCTTGGGGGACCATTTCTGTTCAGATAGTTAAGCAGGCAGGCAACTTATCCCCTGCCACCAACTCATCTGGCTCCTGCAGCAGCTTCCCTCATCTTAAGATAGTGACAAACGGCCAAAGAGTGAGAACAAATACAGGAAATTCTGTCCTTTATAACCTTCCATTCTCCTCTGTCAGGTTATTCCCTGGTCTCCTGTTGAAGCTGACAGAGTGATTTTGTTGTTAAGTACCTCTCCCCTGCTAAATCAGTTCCTATGGGCAGCATCCAGCCTCTTGTCGAGAGCAACTACATTCAACAGTCAACCACTTGAGTCAACAACCCTCTTTTGTTAGCCCTTTGACTTCTACCTTTGAAATTTCAGTAAAACAGAGGAGGCAAAAGCTGCACTCTCAAAATGGAATTTGCAGCTTGGTAAACAGAGTTCCTAATCATGTATAGAATTCATAAATTGTACGGATGGACACATTCCCCAAATCCTCACAGCCTTTAAAATAGAAAGCCAGATGTCAGATGGTTTATATAATATGATCGTACTTAAGTACCCAGTCCAAATCCCACATAAATCATTGGCTCCCATTGATTTCTGTGGCAGTTGGGACCAAGGAAGGATTTACAAAAATTAAAGGTAGCTATAAACATCAGTTCAGAACTTTTAATTGATCACTCTGGGTTCCTCTGATTATATCGCCATAGCAAAGTACTACTGATACACTCAATTCACTTGAAAGGCACCGATTTAAAACAAAGTGTCAGAATTCTACACATCTTAACTGAGCACCTTTAGATTACATCTTTGTTACATAAGGTCTTACGTATTTTTTCACAGTTCTGTGTATATTGCAGTTCTCAGGAAAGTGCATTCTGATACTCTGAATAGTCTTGAGATGAGTATCCTAGTCATATATACACCAAAGCACAGATAAATGCAGTATGCCTTATTTCAGTAGATTTTACATTTTGCATACATGGTTCTCTAGCAGAGATCAGGAGAATGACAAGAAATCATTGCTGTGCACTGGAACCATACCCAGATGGTGTCACTTTGGGAAATGAAATTAAGCATCTGAAAGTTACTTGTCGGTAGACACTATCTTGCTGAAAAATGACATCATTTGCAGTCCCTTCAAGTTTTATAAAACCTTGACTGGTGTGAACACAGTGAATAAGGAAATGTTATTTACTTCTTCACATAACACAAAAACTAGGGGTCACGCAATGAAATTAACAGGTAGCAGGTTTAAAATAAACAGAAGGAAGTACTGCACCCAATGCACAGTCAACCCGTGGGACTCCTTGCCAAGGGATGTTGTGAAGGCCAAAACTATAATAGAGTTCAAAACATAACTAGATAAGTTCCTGGAGGATAAATCCATCAATGGCTATTAGTCAGGATGGGCAGGGATGCAACCCTATGCTCTGAATGTCCCTAGCCTGTTTGCCAGAAGCTGGGTGTGGTTGACAGGGGATGGATCACTTGATGATTGCCTGTTCTGTTCATTCCCTCTGAAGCACGTGGCATTGGCCACTGTCGGAAGACAGGGTACTGAGCTAGATGGACCATTGGTCTGACCCAGTATGGCAGTTCTTATGTCCCAGTTGCGTGGGAGCCCACTGTTAGGAGAATACTGCAATGTTTCCTTCAGCTCAGCTATTGTGTAACATTAAATGGCTTCAATCATTCTTTTTCTATTTATTTTTAAGTAAGATCATGTTTAGCTAGAATCACCCTGTTCAGCTATTCATGAACACAATGTACATCTGTGCACTTCCACTGAGCACATCTGAACAGAGAATTGTCAGAGGAAAAACCATTAACTTTGTATGTCATTAGTTATAGTGGCATATCCTATCCTAACCAGGATACTTCAGATGACAGGCTGCAGTGTTTTAAATCCTCTGGATAAGATTCCAGACATTCACTGCCTGGAACAGTGACTGGAATATTGGCAAGATAAATAGAGTATTGGAGTATATATACATAATTATTGTGGACAGTTATCTCTAATGCTATGTAAATAGATACAATTTGCTACTACAGGAAAGTTTATCCAGAACCCCTAGAGATGATTCCATTCATTTATCTTACAGGCTGAGATGGCATATTAAAAATATTCTAGGGCTGAATTATGCAGTAAGTTTGTTTTTCAGCAAGCAACTTGGAACTGAAAATTTCTCATGCAGTAGAAGGTGTGAACTAGAAGCAGCAGTTACAGAGCCCATGGTCTGGCAGGTCTGTGATGCTCTGCTGGCACAAAGTGGCTTCAAACCTGGCACCTTGAGGATCTCAGGTGGCACAGAGATGCCTTAGTATCTACTATTCATGGATGCTGGCAGAAAGAGGCTTGGCTGGAGGGAAAAAGTGTGTGGTTTGGGTGTCTCAGTCTACCTCAGCTATCACTAATAACTGGTGCAGGTTGGAAGAGTTGAACACAGAGAACCTTTGCAGTCTCCCCAAACATTGCCAAATACTCCTTTGGCACAGTTGTCGACCCTCCATATTGACACTGAAAATGGAGACCATGTCAAATTTATCTTAAGCATGTTTAAGACAGATGTAGTTTTCAGGCAGTTGTGGTTTTTCAAAGGCACGCTTATGCATATATTCAGTGCAAATATTTTTCTATAATAAGGAGTAATGACATTTCTCTAAGAGGGACCATGCTTCATGGAACCAGTGCCACTTCATCTGATTGAAAGCTATATAGTCGCAGAGTCTGCCTCTTCAGAGTTAACCTTTCTTAAACTGATATTTGCAATCTAGGCAGCTTCATGATTTGATTTAATACTTTTGTTCTCCAGTAAAAGAATGACATTTCCGTGCAAGATCTATTACCTGCCCAATTCCGTTAAGTAAACTGGCAGAAGCAATTTTTAAGAGGAGGTATGAAATTGAAAGAGGGAAAAAAGCCATCTTGTATAGTAGAACTGTAAATTCAGTCTTAAAGATAGCACCAATTTAATGTTCTGTAAGGAAAATACTAATATCCTGTATTATGACCGTATCCTAATAACCAACAGATATTCCATCTCTTCAGTTCTCATCTTTGCTCACCATTACTTATGTGCCCAGATACCACAGGGAAAAAAAAACATCCAAAGCTACAGTCTTGTACAAATCTATAATTTTAATTGATAATCCCAGTCCTATGAAATTACGTGTGTTTTGTTAAACAAAAATATACAACTTCACAATTTTAGATACTGCAACTTTATGCCCTGTATTGGCAGAAAGGATGGTAGTTGATGAGGCATTGAGCTAGGATGGCCATGGACACAGGTTCAAATCCTGGCTCAGTGATAGACTTCCTACGTGACCTTGACCAGATCACTTAAATCTTCCCTATGCTGCAGTTCTCTATCGGTAAAATGGGAATAATACTTCCCCTCCCTCACAGGAGTGATGTGAGGATAAAGTCTAATGACGACTGTTGGACATCAGAAATGACAATGGTGAAGTCCATATAAGCAGAGAGATAGACAGAAGTATTTATATGGGAGTGCTTCACTTTGGAATACGTTTAGTTTAGAAAACAGAAGATTTACTTAGCTAGAGCAAAAGTCCTTAACTGGAAGTCTGGTTAAACCCCAGAAAAGCTTTGGATTCTGATCTGAACTTTTTGAGGTCACCCTGTCCACAAACTCACCATAACTTCAATAAGCCTCCATTTAGGGCTTGATCATGCAAAGGTTGAGCACTCTAGTTCCATATAGCAAAGGATTCAAGCATGTCCTCCGCTTTCAGCATCTGATCAGTCTGATGCTTAAATGCTTTGCTGGATAAAGCCACAGTGCTTAGCACCTAGCAGGATCAAACCCTTATTTTCCTTTCTGCAGCCCCAACAAGTGTGTCTGTTAACAAGTTGCTTATCTTTGATTCTGGGGCTGGGGTATGCTTGATTTTAAAAGTCTCTGATGGACTATGGCTATTTGCTCTATTGAAATCTCAAGCCCAATCTCTCTCAGTTTGATACTGCAGTCCACCACCATAGTATCTGAGTGCCTTCCATGTAAAGTGAATAGGAACAGAAAAGATCCTAATTACCTTAATGGAGTCTCTGGGATTTTTCCCTTTTTGGGGTAAAACTCAGCTGGGGATATAGTTATTTTTCTTTTCTTTTTAAAAATTAATTCTCTACATTTTTACACTTTATTTTTTCTGGTTGATTTTTTTTTCTGGGGTAGAATGGGATGTCAACATTGTGAGTGTTGATTTTTTTCACTGAAAGACTTTCATCAGACTAGAAATTTTAAGCATATCCTGAACTGGCTCTGAAATTCAGGGGGTTTAAAAAGACAAGTGGCATAATGGAAATGAACTGGAAATTTCAAAGGTAGTAGGGCTTTTGGGATGAAGAATGCAGTACTCACAGAGTCTTTTAAAAAGGCTAGATTTTCAAATTTAAATGTATGCATATGTGTAATTTATATACACAAATACCTAATATACATGTATAAATTCTAAGCGTTTGTGCACACGTCAGTTAGTCTTAGTGATCATATTTGATCTGGTTTGTGAGAACACATTCCTTATTTATTTACTGAGGCTGTGGTGGTGCTTAGAGACCCCAGTCAAGACTGGGCCTTCCTTATGTTTACGCATAGAAGATAGCTGTGTGCAAATATACGCTCACAAGTTTATCTCCTTAACTTAGAAAGTTGGTCCAACTTATCTTGCTTGAAATTGGAGCTTGTTTTCTTAAACTCTATATCCACCCAGTAGGTATTTTGGCAGGTATTCTAATTAGTGGTTTTTGATCATAATAAGCACTCCGTTTAGAAAACGCTTTTCATACACGACCTAATTAATTCTGCCAGTGCTCCTGTGAGATAATTATGGCATATTCTATTCTAGAAGTGAGGTAATTGAGGCAGAGAGTTTAAATGGCTAAATTTGAGAGATGCTGTCTTATCCAACACTACAGTCCTAAAGTCAGCATTAGAACTCAGGAGTTCCTCGGTCTCCAGTCCAGTGCTTAGACCACTAGAACATGCCTTCTCAAAGGAAGAAACTGAAATACAATAGATTTTCAGATGCTTTCTTTCAAGTCAAGGGAAAAAATAGTGTTCTGTATTTCCCCAGATTTGTAAATTTTCTTTTTAAAATGTAAAGATCTGCAGATACTGTGAAAGGGCTGCATATTCCAGAGGAGGCTGATTTCTTTTGTTACCTAAAGTCATGCTGACAATATTTATGAGATTAAGTTCTAAAAAAAAGTTTGTACATGGAAAATCAGGATTAGCATCTTTACTGAAGAACATTAGTGTTAGTTAGCAAAGCACAATACATCATGTAACTACAAAAGATGGAGAGGCTATCATACAATGATGAAAATACTTGAGAGCACCATTCTGAATGGAGGACACCAATACTTTTTTTTAATCACCTAGCATTCACTATCAGTTTTCCTATGACAAACTAGTAATCTAGATAGAAGATGAGAGCGACTCAGAAGTGTGTGAGAAGAAACCTTTCCTAAGATCTTTTTCCTTTTTCCCCAACCACCAAAAGGTACTTCAACAGCAGACAGAGCTGAGCCTTCAAACACATACATAGCTCAGACTCCTCGGCTCTTGCAAAACGCCAAATGATGTGTAGAATTTACAAAACCTGAAGCGACATACAGCTGGCACTCAACCTGTCAATTATCTTCGCCTATTAAAAAGCAGCAGAGTTATGTCATTAATGTCTGAAACATACACACATCTTGTTGAATATATCACCTTGTTGCAACTAATACTGTGATAAGCCTCTCTTTATAAGCTATCTAAACAAAGGCAAAAATGCAGTTTTATAATGAATTCAACATTGCAGCTGCTCAAAACAGGTGATTTAATATATCTGATAACTATTGTAAACATAAAAATACATAAAACACCCAAAATATGGCAATATAAACTAGCCACAGAACTATCAATGCCACTATGCATATGCTGGAGATAGCCTGGCTGTCTATCAGGGAATCTCAACTGGGTCACCTTACATTAGTACTTAAGCATACGAAGATTGTAAAAACACTGTGCGAGACTTAATACAGAATTCATTTCTTTTAGCGGGAATAGATCAGAATTTTTTACACCATTTTTATGAAAGGCAACATCGCAATGCTATTTTAGTAAAGTTCTAACCAATTAAAATATTAAATCGCAATGTTCAATACCGGAAAGTTAGAGGAAAGTGCTGCACAGCAAACTGTGAGTGTTCTCTGGAAAGCTAATGTTATTGCATACACCTAAACACCTGTGAGATGGATTCTGTGAGGGAGAGCAGGTTCATATTAATATTGGAAATGATGTGTGTGCAAGTGCACCTGTGTGTATGTATACACACACACACTGCCTCCCAGGGCTTGAGTATGTCTGCCCAGTCTCATCATCTTTGTGGCCAGAGGCACAGAGTGGCAGGGAATGGAGGAATTGCAACTGTAATGCTGCTGCTGCTGCTACAGATGATCTGGGGACGAGGGCCCATATGACATTGTGATTTGCCACAGCTTTGCCATAGTTTGAATTGTACATGACATACAAAACTCAGCACTTTCATTCAACTGTGTCCAATGCTGGGACTGCTTTTGTTTAGAAATATTTTCTGGCTGGCACCTGGCATCAGTGTAAACTGCCACATGTTGCTCAAGACGAGGAGTTCACAGGCAGAAAAGGCACACAGGGACAGAGCAATCAAAGCAGCGATGGCTTCAGTAATTTTATTTGCCAAAGAATTATAGTTTGCATCAGATTTACCTACCCCATCCTCTCAATTGTTTTAGAGATTAGCTGTTGCACTGCTTTAGCAGGCTGGGACACAAATCTTGCTGCTGGCTCCAATGGAGGGCCACCAGTTGGGAACCAAAGACACTGCTTTGAGAACTGACCTCAGCAGAAGCAGTAACAAAATTTTGCCTGACCCCTGCATGTTTGACTGATAAACAGAATTCATTATAAGATTCAGAATCTGTGCCTGCCGCACCATTCCTGGCAATAGGTTGCTTTTTCCATACACTGGTAAGTACTCCAATCAGAAGAGGATATAAAATAGATTTGTCAAGATGGCTTTACTGTCTTCCCTCTACACCCCACCACTGCTCTGCCTGATGTTTTATACAAACTGCATGTTACATGAAATGTATCAGATCAGGAGAATACAAATTCCAGGCTAATCAGGTAATTTATTCTCCTGGGTGTTGTGGGTGTAATATTACTGTTCTCATCAGACTCTCACTGCCACTCATACATCCATGGAATGTATTTCTATCTCTGAATAGCAATGCTCAATGCTGTGGGCTGTGTCAGTCACAGATCATGACCTGGCATGAACTGTAGCATGTGTTGTCTCAATATCCTTTGAGAGATCACTAGCATCCAGGGAAGCAGACATATTTTCCTGGGCAAATAACTTGTTTATATGTTATTGTCACAAGCTTTGTCACAAGACACACACAGTTGGATCCAAATCCACGCCAGTATTGTGCCTCCGAGACAGGCTGATTTATTTTCCTAACACCAAGGGCAAGTATTCAGCCAGCATCAATGCCAGCACTGCTCTTGATCTTATTGTTGAGACTGACTTTTATAACACCTGTCTATCTAGCTAGCGAGAATAAACATGTAGGGAACCTATCTCTTTGATATACAAGTACTCAACAACAGGGCCTCCACATGGGGGGGGCGGGGGGGTGGGAAGGGGGGAAAAGGTACACTTTACTGGGGCCCGGAGGCCCTGGAGGGCCCAGTCCAGGCTGCAACCCCCATTACCATGAGGAAAAAAATGTTCATGGCTCATGAGATTGTATGTATTGGACGAGGGATTGTGGTATGTGTGTGGGAGGAGGCCCGTGTTACAAGTTTGTACTGGGCCTGAAAAAATTATTCTTGGGCCCTGCTCAACAACAGTATTAAGAAGCAAAAGGATGCAGTACAAATGCTGCTTGCTTTCTTTGTTCCCTAGTGTTGCATGGATCTTTTTACATATCTGTACGTGTAAGGATTTCTTTAAATGAACTATGCTTACCAACTAGTGAGAAATCACCGCAGGCAGTGACTGCAATTGATATGAACTGTACCATAATTAAGTTCCTGACACCTTCTTCACTGTATGTGTTAATGACAAATTGCCATATGCAGAAGGCTGGGTTGCTTTTACTTGAGAACTGGATTTGTTATTTTGGATCCCTCAACCATGTAATTCTCTTCCAGCAATGTCAAACACTGCAGTCAATACAGTGCACACAGGACAAAGAGTATCTTCAGGGTGGGACAAGAAAGCGTCCTGTATTTCTCTCTCTCTTTTTCAGGGACCTAAAATCACCTTCCATTCATCTGGTTTTCAACGTAAGCATCCTGAAAATCTCCTGATTTCCTACAATCCACTTCAGGAATTTTGGTTTAAACAGAGGATACACTGTGAAATTGCTGGATTCTCTATCTCAATGCAAGAGTCTCTGCAAGGGTTTACAAACTGTTAAATAGAAGATTCTCTGTGCATCTGTCACGATTCCAGACACAATACAGGATTCCCAATGGAACTATGCTAGAATTCTTGGCTCAATATAGGGCTCTCAAGGGATTCCCAAGTTAAGGGCAGAGCTTCCTGTACATCTGCTGGACCTTATTGCTACATACATATTCTCGTCTGTTTATGAGACAAGGACACCTCGTTTCCATTGATAAACCTTCTCTACTAGGTACGAAGGCAGGAGGCTCAAGGGCTGAGGAAGGCTTGCATTTGTTTCTTAATTTATTGAAAAATTATGTTCAAACAGGGCTAGGTCTCTTAATAAAAAACTTATGGTGCTAATACTTCAAGGTATAAATGGGTCATGAGGAGCTCTGCAGTCAACTGTAGAACTGGAAATAGTAGGCAAATAACCATGGAGAGAACTAAACCAATTCTCCAGTTACAGAAAATAATTATTTTCAAATGCTCTATTGCTGGCAATTCATTATTCAGACAGACTGTGTGTGTGAATAAACTCATATCTGGACGTAATAAAGCTTTTTCATTGATTCAGAATTTCTAAGCCAATGGTTTTTACAAAAGGTATTTCATGAAACTTTGTCTTTCTAATGGGAACTTCAGTATTTCTGGCCTTGAAACTGTTACAGTGATACAATGTGCCTTTTTTTGCAGAGTAAAGTAACTAATCATTTCAGAATACAGACCTGACACAGTACAGGTTTTAATTTGATCTGTACTCAAACCAGAGGGATACTGAGTTCTTTAGTATCAGGAATAAGTTCAATAGACTTCTACAGTAAAATTGTGATTAAAAAAGGTACCAAGTACAGTATTCGCTACCAACAGGAAAAGTCTAGCACTACCTATTAAAAAGGTTGTCCAAAAGTTCCCATTGTAAGTTCCAGTTTTCAGTTTTCAGTTCCTTATTGCTTTGTCAAGCTTCAATGTTGCAGGCTGAAGTTCTCCATGTTGGATGTCTGCCTCAGGCTGAATTTTTCTGGGAAAATTTCACACCCCTCACGTAAATATTTGCTCTTGGCTTCAGTGTTATCACAGTGGCAGGACACTGACATCTCCGTTACAATGCTTGGCTTCCGCTGTGGATATTGCAGCAAAGGCAGCTTTGCTTGGGTAGCCTTTGTAGTCTTTTCTATACATTTAAGATATTTGCACCTCTTGGTGGCAAACTTTTAAAGCTCTTATGAAAAAAAGAATGCAGGGAAGAATGAAGGATAATGGTCATACAGCCACTGTAGCAGCAATAGGAGCTTAAATCATAGAATGAGGGTTAAAATCTTTGAGGCAAAAAATAGGTCTGGCAGGAACAAATAAAAAAAGTTGGAAGGCTGGCATCAGTGTAGTTTAGGTGCTTTCACTTTCCATTTCCATACTTCATAGATATTTGAGTTGTCTTCATTTGAGATGTCTTCAAAGATAGAGTGTAGTCCAGGATAAGGGAAATCTCCACAGGTTCTGGTCCAACAGCTTTTGTTGTGCCCAAGAGGAAAAGCATTTTTTTTATTTAGCCTGGTAACACTGCCTAGTGGAGTATTTCCTGCTGTTAGAGAGAACATCCTGCCAAGGAACATAAACATTGACACCCATCCAAATACCACTTTCTCAGGTGGAGCAGTTATGGATTGGGATACTTGATCCTGCCACTGCACTGGATCAGAAGGTTGGGGAAATCAGCGGACGGGATGACGTGCAATAGGTTGGGGAACTAGAACTATCTGGGCCAGACCGGGGTAATCAGGAGCACCCGAGGTATGAGCAGTAGTTGGGGGAAGGTATAGTTGAGCTGATCCAACCAGGACAGAAGGAGAGCATTGCCCTGAGAGTGATAACTGAGTGCTCCCCTGGAGCAATATGTGGCACACTTGTTGTTGACCTGAGAGGTGAATTGGCTGGAGTTCCCCATTGTGTGAAGATGTCATGCAGTACTCCGTTGTGAAGTTTCCACTCATGGTCAATTGCAAAGTGCCTTCTGAGTGAGTCCGTGAGAACATTATGCAAGCATAGTCCCGGGAAGATAGGCTGGGGATAGGGTGATCTGATTGCTGATGCATTAGTTCCAGAGACTGACCCCTTCTGCACATAGGGTTGCGGATTTCACACTCCCCACTTGTTAATGTAGAAAATGGTGGTGGTGGTATCTAACATAATCAGGATATGATGGGAGTGAATGAGTGGAAGAAAGAACTCGCATGCCTTTCTTACTGCTCAAAATTCCAGAATATTGATGTGCAACCTGGGTTCTCGAGGTGTCCGTGTCCCTTCCATTGTGTGGTTGTCCATATGGACTTCCCGGCTAGCAGGGACATGTCAGTGGTGATAGTTTTGTCCGGAGAAGAGGGAAGAGAGAACAAAGATACCTTGAGGAGCAGTGACAGATCCAGATCTCACTGAAGTCTTTGCTGGTGCTGGAGAGTCTGGGATTTTGTGAGGCATCGGAGACAGTGGTACCAATGAAGCACTGCTTGGAACCAGTGGATCCTACCGTTTAAAGGTCTTCTTTTCATGCCTGTGGGACTTAGTACATACTACATCCCTTGGGCCAAGCTGATGGAAGGAATGTCTAATTTTTTAGAGCTGAATTTGGAGGAAGACTTAGTCCTATGCTTATGAGAGTGCTTCCTAAGTTCTTCACTAGGCCCTGCTGTGGGGTCTGTGGGAGTGGCTCCTCCAGCACTCAAGTCAGACTTAATAACAGCAGGAGACAGTTCCTCTCTGATTCAGCCAATGTACATGGGGTGGGGGAGGTGTGGCCTGGGTCCAATTGTGGTCTCATGGCCATCTCCATGAGACACTTCCAGAGATGAAGCGCTCATCCTTCTTGGGTACAGCGGGGAAAGTTTGACAAATACTGCACCTAGAAGTGATGTGAACTTCTCTCAGGCAGTAAAGGCAAGGTTGCTGGTCTTCACTGACTGAGAAGGATCACGGGCAGGAGACACAACGTTTGAAGCGCAGAGTTCTGGGCATAATCCGGTACCCGAATGAGGTATAAAGGATGGGGGGGGGGGGAGGAGACCCTCGAGCTCTACCCTATTTAAAACTACTAAACTAGTAAAAGTATTAAAGCTATTAAAACTATATCTAAATCTGATAAAACTATTCTCTGCACTTCAAGCACTGTAGATACCTGAATCAACATCTACTCTACAGTGGTGTGACTCATTATCATTCTCAAATTTCCCATGTCATATCAATGAGTGACACGGAATTGCTGAAATTTAACTGGAGATATGCCATCTTGGAAGCATTTTAATGATCAGTCAAAGAAAAGATGCTTGAGTCCTGCAAGTTATTTTGCTTGGGGTCTTCCCAAGACACCTAAATTAGACTTATCACATTGAATTAAATATCCAAAAGGAGGAAACATGATTTGCTCTTCATCAGTTATCTTAAGTCTAGTGGTGACTAGGGATGTAAAAATTAGTTCACTTAAAAATCCGTTTAAACATTCTAAAAACAGAACGTTTAAATGGTTAAATACTGGGGGGCGGGGGGGCGTGTGCACTTTCCCCGACAGCAAGAGGTGCAGAGCCCAGCTGCAGCTAACTCCCCCTGCCCTTCAGCGCTGGGCTCCGCGCCTCTCCCACTTTCACAGCTGTGGATCACCCCCCCCCCCAACCCCATGCTGGACTCCATGTTTCCTTGCCATCAAGCGGTACGGAGCCCAGCTGTGGCTACCCCCACCCACTCGCGGGGATCCAGCCCAGCTGCGGCTAACTCCCCTCCATCCTCCCCCGCAGGGAGCCAAGCCCAGCTGTGACTCCCTCCTCTCTCCCGCCCCCACTGAGCTCTGCACTTCCCTGCCAGCAAGAGCTCCCCAGTTGCTCTCGCTGGTGGGGAGCTAGCCCTGCTGCCACTCCCCTCCCCCCCAGTTTAAACGGTTCCCAGTTTAAATGGTAATCAGCTTAAAATGTTTAAACAGCTGATTACCGTTTAAACTGTTAGCCTTTTACATCCCAGTAGTGACACAAGTCAACAGCTGTCTGATTTCTTTACAGTGTGTGGGCCCCAAGTGTAAATTAATACACTGTCAGACAAAAATTGTGAAGACATCGTTGCATACGTTCTGTGAGAATTAACCGAGTGCTATAAAAAAGATAGCCACTTCCAAGAAAGACAATGTAGGAGGGAGAGGCCATTATGCAAGCAAAATTTTTTTCCTTTCTGTCCTTCTAGAAAGCTCATCTTAGTCCAGAGTAGATCAATGAAGATAAAAGGTACGTCCATATTTTACCCCCCAAAATGTCCCCATTTGTGGTTTTAAAACATTGACAGGTTTGTCCTCTTATTTGCTAGTTATACTCACTGTAGACAAAAGGAAGCATCGTATTTTAACTCTTTTTCTATTTTAACATTAACACGCAACTCCTTTCTAGAACGTCATGATTCTTATGCAAAAAATAAACTGTTAAACTTACCCACTTCATCTTGAATCTCCTCAGCAACTGCTGGTACATTGTAGAGAAGGGAAAGAGACTGGTTCATGCGCTCATATATCACACGTAGGTGTGTCATAACCTACAGAAATAGAAGATGCATTTTGAGGGGAAATCATTAATATTTTACTTACTAATCATCATTGCAGATTTATATCTTATACAGAGCAACACAGTTTTCAGATGAAGTCAGTATAAACACATTGAGGCATGCCTCATGGATTCTGCAATCCTCCAATCATGAAATCTATTCTACAGTTCAGCTCTCTCCTGCAGTTGACACAGAAACAGTCTTTCTGACAACGATTCTGTTGTCTGGCCCCTTCTTGTGTCCCTGCATTCTAGCCTACATCCTCTCCCATCCTCCTTCTACCTACCTCACATGTGACAAGTAGTGAATGAGAAGAGGGTGTCAATGAAGGTGGCCAACATTTTTTGGCTGAACCTGCTTTTTGATGGAAAACTGGGTTTTTGACTAAACAAAAGTTCCAGAGGGGTAGCCGTGTTAGTCTGTATACAGCAAAAACAATGAGAGTCCTGTAGCACCTTAAAGACTAACAAATTTCTGCAGGCATAAGCTTTCATGGGCTGCAACCCACTTCGTCAGATGCATCAGCTTATGCCCACAGAAATTTGTTAGTCTTTAAGGTGCTACAGGACTCTTGCTGTTTTGACTAAACAAAAGTTTTTATGGAAAGTGTTTGCTTTCTGTGGAAAATTTTGATATTTTGTTGAAAAACTGAATGTCCCAAACCTGAAATGTTTTCATCCAAAAGTCAAAATTATTCATTTCAGAAATGCAGCTGTGGTAGCCGTAGTTCTGTTCTGTTACCTCATGTCTTCATTCTCTATGAACTGGGCTCCCCAGCCGGACTTCATCTCCCATGCTGCACCATGGCAGTCAGACTCCCATGAAGCACCATCTCCCACCACCAAGAAGGATGGTCATGGTGCGTCATGCAGAATGAAATCTGACCAGGAAACCCAGCCTGCAGAGGAAAGTAGGAACATAAGGCATCCAAACTACAATTCCAATGAGGCTCTTCGGTAGCTCTTCATAATTGGAGTATTTTGGTTTTCCATTTTTCACCAAAAAGTTAATTTTCTGCAGACCCTTCCCCCCAAAATTTTCTGACCAGCTCTAGTGGTCAATAAAACATAGAGGAGGAAACATCCCTCAGTACCAAGATCTCAGTACTCACATCTGCTCTTCCTGCAGTTCTGCTATGCTGCAGAGAATACAGGGACCAGGGCAGGTACATTTAGAAATACATCTGCATTTATTGTTCTAATTTCTTATTTGCCAATTCCCATTCTTCCTTGTGCAGCAACTGCCACACTTCCCTGTATGCTGCAGATTTTAGTTGCACACAATCTCAGTTTTAAAGTAATCCAAATTTTCAAATAAATGGTCATATTAAGGGCAAAATGGCTAGTGATTTTTAAGATTCTTACAGGGGCTAGTTAGAGGTGAACATTTAAGATTCCAGTGATTTTAAAACTGTATGATCTTAATTTCCAATTCTGGCATATGTGTTCAAACCAGGGGTTTAGAGTGTAAACAATGACATTCATGGAATTACATGTCTTTAATTTGGCTGTTAGCATGTCTTATCAGTTCAAGAATCACAGCTGGGGCAGAGTTTTCAATTACATGATGAAGGGGGTGGGAGGGGGGGAAGCAGATTCTACAGAATACAGCACAGATTTTCAAGTTTAGCCACTATATCTACAAGTTTAATTGACATCTTGAAAGCCAGCTACAGCTCTGCTGGTTTCTTTTTCGTTCTGTGTAATTTGCAAGGAAAATATGAAAACTGTCCCAAAACAAATGTATCAAGGGTTGCAGAAACATCCAGCAGGCAACATGCCATGAAATACAGTGATCTCAGCTGAAAAGTGTGTTAGACACAAGCAAACTGCATGATTCATATTTATGGACACCACAAAGTACCCTTACAAATGACTACAGGAATCCTGGTAAGAATCTTTAAGACCCTATTTTATTAAAAATTGTAAAAGAGGGAGTCAAATATTTAGCAGATAGCATTACAGTTTACTGCGTATATTCAGGAGACATAAGTTTATTTAAATTCGTTGATGGTAGATTTGCAATATTTCAAACACTGTTTGCCCTCCTTACTGGTTATTACCTGAGATCTGATTTGGGCAGCTTTCTTTGGATCCACCATGCGCACATGTTCAAAGTGTTTGAGGGTATGCTGTCTGTCTTTCTCCTCTGCACGCACGTACTTCTTCAGCATGTTGAACACGTGGCGAGGCTATGGAGGAAAAGCAGGAGAAAATTCTGAGTTCAACACACTTTTCTGCATATTTGAACATATCTGCATATCTGGATGTTGGAGGTCAGAGGCTTCTCCTGAGACAAAACACTAAAACGGTCCTGCTTGCAGCACCTGCCCACCGAAGAAGGTGCAACTACTGGGAAGAACATTCAGTCTCTTGATCAGTATATCGTTATGAGGCTGGGCACTGGCTGCAGATAGATATGAAGCTCAAGAGGGCTGGGAGTGTCCAGCTTGGCCAGGTTTACATGCCACCTGTTACATTTCTCTCAGTGAGTACGTCTAGGGGTAAGTCCTTTGGGGTAAGGATAACTTTTTGGTAAAGGGAATTGTGTTTTAATAACTTATCTCTTTACTGGACCTAGTGGCTTATTCGGAGCCAGAGACTGAAATGCAGTAAAGGGGGCTGTGTATGTTTTGTTTTAGCTTCTTGATAACAAGTGTGGGGAATCAGAAGCACTGTTGTGGGTGATTGGGGAGTCTGACTTCAGTGTCACCCACCAGTGCTGGGAGAACCTGCTCTCCTTTTACAGCCTGCCCTGACCTTGGCATTTTCAGGTGGCTACCCTAGGCACGGACAGGTCACAGATGGTTCTGCTTTTCCAGAGTCTTAAGTTGTCCAGGAAAGAATAATCATACTGATACCTTTCCTAGGAGAAGTCAGTATTCCCTCCCCTCACCAGTCTGATGCCAAACTAACAATTTAAGAAACTTTACTCTAGACATAGCTGTCAAGTTTAGTAAGGAGCAAAGAGAGCTCAGGAGTAGCTTTGCCTGTTTGGGTGCGGCTGGGATCACAAATCACCTCTACGTATTATAAACACAATTTTGGCTGTGACAAAGTAAAACTTCAAGAATGATAATGGAAAAAGTATATAATAAATTGGTAAGTGCTTGTGCTAGAGATGTGCATTTAGAAGAATGGGGTGATGGTGCTTGTCCTTTGATTATTTAACTACTATAAAGATCAATTCTCCTATGTTGTTCATATTACGATAGCAATGAGAAGCCCTGACTGAGATCGGGAACTCACTGTGCTAGGGTCTCTGCAAATACATAGAACACATAGACAGGTCCTACCCCAAGGAGTTCACAATCTAGGTTTCTATAGGTGGGTGCAAAAAACAAGGGGAAGCTGAGGGGAAGAAGTAGAGAATGAGATGACAGGGAAATGAGCATGTCTTAGCAAAATGAACATTAGTTATGGCTCACTTCCTGCCCAGCTGTTCTCAGCTGATAGCATTTTATAGGTATCCTGGCAGAGCTGAGATTTAAGGAGGGATTTGAGGGATTAAAGTGATCTTGTATCCATTCAACAAAAACTAAGTCTGCAGCATGGGCCGAATCCTTGCAATCCTATCACACGCAGAACTCCCATTCTCTTCACTGAGAATCACCCGCTTTGAAGAGATGCAGGACCAATTCCTATGGCTGGAGCTATTATTGCAATTTTGGGGCATATTTTATTGCAAAAAATGTAGCTATTATCTGAAAATTTAAACCTCAAGGTCTGAACTCTGATCCTCTCTTTAGCAGAAGAATGCATTGCTGCTAGACCACTGAGTCAGGCCTGCCTGTTTTATATTTGATATTTCATTTGCAGTGTTGATAATTACTGAAAAAACCCTAGGTTTAGTATTTATCAATTAAAAACTCTGCTCCATATTTAAAATTTTTTTTAAATATGTTTGTAGCTATACTAATAAAAACTAGCTAGAGGACTGTATGCAGAACAGATAATAAACTTAAGGCAGCCAACAGGGGCTGTCTGAGCCCTATAGAATAATATTCATTACAGTCCAGTGAGAATAATCTCACTTAACTTTATCAGAAAGCAAATTATTTTTTTCAGATTGATTTTCCTCATCCACATGCTTATATTTATCTCGACTGGTCCTTTGGAATACTCTTATTAATCCAGTAACAAGAATGTTAAATTACCTCCTAAGCAGCAGCATCCAGGATTCCTCGACATTTTGAACACATCTTATTTCTAAGAATATTGTATAATGCAGATTTCACAACACTGGAGAATCCTGATTGGTTGGCAAGGAGGCTAAATTTCTTAAGAGCAAGGGCACGCTCACATTCCTTGGCTATCATTGATACAAGGATGATGTCTGCACAAAAGGTTCACTGATGGATTTTTAGGTGGTTAAAAAGCCCAATTTGGGCCCTGCAGATTTTCCCACAGAGATGAAAGGTGTAATCTTGGAGGAGACATACTTGTTGGCTAGAGTGTTGTGTCCTTTCTTTCCTTCATCATTTATCTGTCTCTCCCCAAAATAGGTGGTAGCTTGGTGTATGGTATGGCGCCCCTGTGTTCTGTTCTGCGCAAAGTCCTCCCAGTTTGTGGGACTGATCCCACCCTTTTTAAGGTGTACTTTCAGTATGTCGGAGGTGCTTCCACTGCCCTCCACAAGCCCTTCTTCCCTGACTTAACTGAGAGAAGGGGACTTGCTTCAGGAGGCGAGTGTCAGGCATACACTCAGAGTGATCAGCTCAACAGAGTTGGTGTTTCATGAACTATGCGTCTGCACTGCTGATGTTGGCTGCAGAGAGAGCGCTGATGTTACTGAGTCCATCTTGCCAACTGCTCCTGAGTATCCTCCTAAGGCAGTGCTGCTGGAAACACTCCAGCTGCTTGCAATATCATCTATAGGGCACCCAGGTCTCACACTTGTTAAGGAGGGTGGAGATGACAACTGCCTTGTAGACCAAGATCTTGCTGCCTGTTTGCAGATCTCTGTCATTGAAGACTCATTTAAGTAGTCTTCCAAAGGATGTGCTGTATTCGATTTCTGTGTCACTGCTGGCTGTTTGGGAGAGGTGGCTGCCAAGCTATGGGAAATGGTCCACATTTTCCAGGGATTGTCTGCCGATGGTGATTTGTGGAGTACGAAGAGGAGTTTGTGCAGGTGAGGGCTGGTGGAATACCTTGGTTTTCCAATGGTGAAAGAGAGACCCAGGCTGTGATAGGCATCTGGAAAAAGATTTAGAGTGTTTTGCAGGTCAGTCTGTGTGTGTGCGAGGATGACACAATCATCTGCATATTCAAGTCAGTGATGCCAATTCTCATGATCTTAGATCTTGTTTGGAAACGTTGGAGATTGAAAAGTTGACCATCCATACGATACTTAATCCTGATTCCGTCAGGAAGGCCATCGCAGACAAGAATCAGAATCACTGTGAGGTAAATGGAAACGAGTTTTGGAGCAATGACACAGCCCTGTTTGACACCAGTGTGAATGATGAATGGTTCGGTCTCTGAGCCATTGCACAGAATGCTGACAGTCATCCCATCATAGAGTAGTCTAATGATGGAAATTATTTTCTGTGGGCAGCCAAGCCTACACAGCACTTTCCATAGGGCATCGCAATTGATAAAATCAAAGGCATTGGTTAGGTCGATGGATGCCATGAACAGTTCCTGGTGTTGCTCTTTGCATTTCTCCTGAATCTATCGCACCATGAAGATCATGTCGGTTGTGCCTCGGGGTGGTCTGAAGCCACACTGTGATTCGGGGAGAAATTCCTTGGCAAGGGGGTGGAGGCGGTTTAGTAGGATCCAGGCAAGGATCTTCCCTGCGATGGAGACGAGGGCAATACCTCTGTAGTTCCCACACAAAGAACTGTTCCCTTTTTTGAACAGTGTGACAATATTGGTGTTCATAAAGTCAGGTGGAATTTCTTTGCAGATCCAGATTTTGTCAACAAGTTGGTGGAGTTTGTGCTGCCAGCTTAACAAACCTCAGCTGGGATGCTATCTGGGCCAGGTGCCTTATGATATTTTTTCTGAGTGATGGCATGCCGGACTTCCTCAGAAGATGGGAGATCAGCAAGATGTTTCATTGCTGAACACTGTGAAATAAACTCGATGGTGTGTCAGAGACCATGGTTTCACGGTTTAGTAGGCTCTCAAAATGCTCCTTCCAGATTGTTTAATGGTTGCATTGTCCTTAAGGAGAGTGGAGCCATTCTGGGAATATAAGGAGGTTGGGCCTTTGGAACTTGGCCTATATATAGCTTTTGTTGCTTGAAAGAAACTTCTCATGTCATCCTGGTCTATTAAACTCTGGATCTCAGAGGCCTTCTCTTGCCATCACTTGTTTTTGATGTCGCATAACCTCCTTTGAACTTCAGCTTTGAGTAGGTGATAGGCATCATGTTTTCACTGGTTAGAGGAGTCATTTTGCCAGTTACTTTTCTTTTCTGCTTTTCTTTAATGCTAGGATTTTCTCATTGTTTTCAAGCCACCTGAAGAGAGACGTATCCACGGGATTGGTTTTGCCATCAAAAATAAGATCACCAGTCAGGTTTTCGAGGTTCCGATGGGGATCAATGAGCATTTCATGACCCTTTGGCTCAAGCTCAGCAACAACCAATATGCCACGGTCATCAGTGCTCCAATACTCGATGACGAGTAAGACAACAAGGAGCAATTTTACAGCACTCTCAATGCAGTCCTCACAGCCACACGTAAGAGAGATAAACTCATCCTCCTGGGAGATATCAATGTCAGAGTTGGGCAGGATTTCCAACTCTGGAGTGGCATAATAGGTGAAAAAGGGGTGGGAAATGTAAATCCCAATGGTATTCTCCTCCTCAGCAATGTATGGAGCATGATTTGCTCATCACAAATACCATCTTCAGGCAGAGCAACAAATTTAAGACCAACTGAAAATATCCTTGGTCCAAACACTGGCATCTCCTCAACTATGTAATAGTCAGTCCGAGATCATACTGACCTCCATACAACACGAGCCATGACAAGTACAGATCACTGTTGGACTGACCATCAATTAGTAAGATCAATCATGTACCTGCAGTTAACTCCACCACAGTGCCAACACCCAAAGACTAAGCGAAAGTGGTACAACATCAAAGCATTTCAAGACCAAGCGAGTTGCGAGACTTTCCGGCAATACCTGTCTGAGAAACTCTTTAACTTGCCTGATAACAGGACAGGACAGAGTTAAGGTTGCAAATGTGATCTCGACTGTGTCATTTCCTGATTTGAGTGTGCTTAATCATGCAGTCTTAAAATTCCCATAACAGTTTTGAAATTGAATGAGACATAATGAAAGTCCAGATGAAGCAGGAAACTCTGACGGTGACTTTGCAGTTGACATGTGTTCCTCTGAAGTTACAGTAGTACTGAAATGTATGCCCTAAATTAGAGTTACAGGAGATGTGCTACTTCAAGTGCCATCATTGGAATAAGAAGCAAAATAAAGGTTTGCTGACCAGAAACAATCCAGGAATATCTACTGACAACTTTTTGCAAAAGTGAAGTGTTAACCCTAATGTCTTGGACAAATCCCAAACTGAGGTAATTGGAATCTGTCTGTCTAAAATGTCTCCTGTAATTTTACTTGTCCAAGTTTTTCTTTATATTTTCCTGATACACAATAGCTGCTGAATTTGCATTCCAGAAATGGCTTACATCCCAAGTCTGAAAAGCACTTTGGGACCCTTCTTGATGAAACAGCTTTATAAATGTAAGGTATTATGAGAGCACAGTCACCTCATAAAAGTGTATTCATGGTTATAGGCATTCATATATGAGATACTTTGATGAAGCAAACAGAAGGCTACAAAATGTAGCCTGCTAGAACCTGTTCATATAACATGCTAAATAGAAAAGTTCTTTATCTCCATTTTTAACTAATCTTTGCGATAACAAGGCCTTAGTTTGATTTTATTCTAGTTAATGTTGACAGTTCCTTGCCTTTTGTCTATAAAGGGAATTCTATTAATTTATATCCTGAGATTTAGTTCCCCTTTTACTCTCTCATTTATTCCAGCTTTCAGCTTTAGTACCTACAGGATTTCTTTATACTGGAGACCTGTGGAAATGATTAACTGGTGGCAGTCTGGCTTTATTTATACCCACCAAGTTAGCACATGAATACTCTTGTATTTTCTTTTCAAGAGGCAATTACAATGACAAATGGTACTGGTCTCTTTCCTGACCCAGAAGCCAGACACGTATCAGAGCTGAAATTTCTGATAAACAGTTGCACGCAGGTGAGAAATATTATTTAACCTTAAACACATTATCTTTCTACTCTCTTGAACCACCATTTCAATCTCAATGACCTGCATGTAATGTTTTTTGAAGCAATAATTTCATTGCATCTATGGAAAATGGAAGTTTACCAAATTTAGTCTACACTGATACAGGAAACAAGCTGACTCCCATTTTGCCAGCTCAGAATACTGACCACTGGAAAACAGTAACAACAAAAACCAATTAAGGCACTTGTGTGTATTTGAAAAACAGGTTCTAGAAAAAACTTCCATGCAAAATTCTGAGCAACCTCTTTATTTTGATCAAAAACTTTTCTCACACTTGAAAATAATAGCTCACTCTATTTAGCTTAGAACTTTGTACCCACTCTAGAGCAGTATCCAACTTTAACTGAACACTGCTTTAGGCATGTACAATTACTTCTTTTTATTAGCCTACGAGGATGGTTAACTGGTTGGATTTTATCAAATGACTGTGAAGTTAATGGGACTGGTTTGGTGCAGAAACAGAGGATTATCATGGGAGTGTTCAGGAAGGAATGCACTGAAGGGTGAGCTATAAACATTTAGAGTCTTTCATACTGAAATAACATTTCAAATATAACTAAAACCTGGATTCAGTTTCATTTCACATGGTTTTAATGAGGCCTTCCTTTGCCCCCCACTTTTGCTAGTTTAAAAATAAAATTGTTATTTAAGCTATGCATGGGCAAAGTGCCACCGTTTATATCCAACCTTCCCAGCTTTACACCTCCCCTGACTTTTGGAAAGAAGGATAAAATAGGACCACAATTTGGACCAATTGTGGTTTTGCTTTTCAGAACCTGAGCTTGCTAGGTTTTAACAAAATTAAAAACACCTGCAAACTTTGCTCTTACTTGAGCCTGAGATGGAGCAAAGCCAGAAACATTTATCAGAAAAAAAAATTCACTCTGAAATTTGGGTTTTAGATAAAATGAGATCTGGCAAAGTTATGTAAAACCTAACACATAGCTAGGTTTGCCTCCCTTTCGTTTAATCAATAGTTTGCTCTAGGAAAACCCATATTCTCCTACTGGCAAACCCAGGAATAAAGACTACACTACACGATCAAGCAAACAATCTAGGAAGTAAGGGAGTAAAAGCATTTTCAACAACAGCTGGAAAAATGCTGAAAATACTGATTTCTCAAAGTTTGAGCCAGTTTAAAAGAAAAACTGAAACTAATCCCTCCCTTGCACAAATCCTGTAATTGGGCTTTGTGCAAAACAAACAAACAAAAAAAAAACTCCATCGCTGTGGGCTTAGACTAGTGGGTCTATGGGCTGGAATAGTGGCTGCTGTCCTCCTTTCCCAACTCCAGGAATTTTGATAATTGGATCCGTGCAACTGCAGATACAAAAGACCCTCCTTGGCCTACCCTCAATCGCTCCTCACCACAGCAGCCTAATTAAGTTCAGGAAAGACCTGCAGTGCCTAAGGAGGCAGAGACCCCTTTTCATATGCCCTTCTCTCCCATCCCATGATGGCCAAAACTCTACCCACATTGTGCAGATGGCACTATCAACTTCTGCAAGTGAAGCAGAAGTGAAGTGACCCATGATGCCCTAAAAACACAAATTATAGTTTTTTTAAATCAAATGAGCAAAAACAACATGGCAACCGAAACTCAGATAGACATTCAGGACCTTACCCCATGGGGAGCAATTTACACTTGTGCCAAGTGTTTCCAGATCAGATCAGTAGCATTTAAAACCCTCTGTGCACATGTACAAGGCAGTGGGAAAACGATATTCCAAACTTTTCCCTTATATTTCCTTTATTATGCAATGTGAACTTGTGGAAAAAGAACGGTTACTTACCTGGTAAGTATTCGAAATATGTTGCTTGTGTCCATTCCCAATTAGATATGTGTGCGCCACATGCACCAATGCCGGAAATTTTTCCACTAGTAGTACCCATAGGGCCAGCTCTAGCGCCCTCAGCAGTGGCACACAAATGCTCCCGTACATACCGTGCCGCTGGCCCTCCTCCCTCTCAGTTCCTTCTTGCCAGAACTCCAACTGAGGGGAAGGTGGGTGGGTTGTAGAGTGAACGTGAGCAACACATCTCGAAGAACAACCGTTACCAGGTAAGTAACCATTCTTTCTTCTTCAAGTGCTTGCTCATGTCCCAATTAGGTGACTTACCAGCAGTACCCCTGGAGGCGGGAAGGACTTTACAGATGTGCCCTCTGCAAAACTGCCCTGCTGAAGCCAGCGTCATCCCGGGCTTGCTGTGTGATGGCATAATGGGATGTAAAGGTACACACTGAGGACCAGGTAGTGGCTCTGCAGATGTCCTCAATGGGAACATATGTCAGGAAGAGTGCTGAAGATGCTTGAGCCCTCGTGGAGTGGGCCGTTATAGACGTCGTGGGTGCAACTTCTGTCACCTTATAGTAGGCTCGAATACAGGCTGTAATCCAATTCGAGATTCATTGTGATGACACCGGCCATGCCTTCATCTGGTTGGCGATTGCAACAAAGAGTTGTGTAGATTGACAGAATGGCCTAGTCCTCTCTTTATAGAAAGCCAGAGTCCTCCTGACATCCAGAGTGTGGAGATGTCTCTCCTCATTAGACTTGTGAGGCTTTGGTAAGAAGACTGGTAAGAAAATATCCTGGTTGACGTGGAAGTTGGAAATCAGCTTTAGCAGGAAAGCTGGGTGTGGTTGCAACTGGACCTTATCCTTATAGAAGATTGTGTAAGCGGGCTCAGAGGTCAAGGCTTTAATTTCCGAGACCCGTCTAGCCAATGTCATTGCCACCAGGAATGCAACCTTCCAGGAGAGGTGCATGAGGGAACAGGAAGCCAAGGGCTCAAAGGGTGGTCTGGTAAGCCTGGAGAGAACAAGGTACCAGTGGAAAGAATCTTTCCAGGCTTCTGAGGAATCTAGCTGAAATTTCATGTGCAAAAGCCTATTTCCCTTATATAGGGGCGTGAAAAGCCGATATGGCTGCTAAGTGCACCTTGACTGACAAAAAGGCCAACTCTCCCTGCTTTAGGTGGAGCAGGTAAGTCCAGGATTACCTGAATGGCAGATTTATTTGGAGAAATATCACAGTGGAATGCCCAGCAGGCAAAGTGCTTTGGCCAGGTAAGATGCTCTAGCGGAAAGCTTTCTGCTCTCCAAAGGGACCTGCTAGATCTGTGCCGAGCAGGACTGTTCTCTACTCAGCCATGGAGCAACCAAGCTGTGGGGCGCAGGGAGTCCAGAATGGGTGGAACAGATGACCTTGGTCCTGAGTGAGAAGGTCCAACCGGGATGGCAGCATCCAAGGGTGGGCTATGGACGGATCAAGCAACATCCCATACCAATGTTGATGTGGCCATGCTGGGGCCACCAGGATGACCTGTGCCCTGTCTCTCTTGATTTTTATGAGGACTTTGTGAATCAGCAGGATCGGTGGAAAGGCGTACATGAGACTTCCCGTCCAGGACAGGAGAAATACATTGGTTAGAGAGTCCGCATCAATCCTGTTCCCTGGCTGATGTAGTCTCCTCTGGCCTCTCAGTGGCTGCCCCATCTTGGTCAGATTCCACATCCAGATCTAGTGCCATGTCTGGGGCCATCGAAGACCATGGCACCAAGGCCCCTGCAAATGAGTGAGCTTGTGGGGTTGCTGTCTGAGGATACCCACATGGGTTTCAGAACTGCCATGGTCCCAGCCATTGACTTTGAGACCATGCTCCCATTGGTGGCATCATGGGGAAGCCGGTGACTGGGATCAAGGACTGTGCCCGCGGTAGGGTTGCCTCCTATTCCTCAGAGTCCGAGGAGCTGCTGGGCGACCATGGGGGCACTGACACCCGATTTTTGCCTTTCCGCGCCGTGTGTGCCAGTGCTCCGGTCTGGTGAGCAGTGCTGGGAGTCTGGGTGCCGGGTGTCACATGGCTGACTTTTGTCCTTTGGTTTCCTGTAAGGACATGGCGAGTGGGATTGGAGTTGCAGGGACCCATGACGGGAGCCTGCGGATCGGTGCTGAGGCTCTTGGGATTGATGATGCTCCAGGGATCAGTGCCGTTGCCGGTATCTGGAGATCGGAGGCAGAAGTCCGACCTTTCATGGTGTGGCTCTGGGCATTGGTGCCACAGACCTGGTGACTGCTGGTGCGTTGGAGAGTAATGCCTTGGGGATGGGGATCGTTGTCATAGTGGGGGCTGCTCTCTAGAAGAGCTTGCTGAGGGTGTGTGTACCAGTTCCCAGTGCACAGGCCTCCCTTCCCTGGGTGTTGGTAGCACGGGGATTGCTAAGAGATACTTCATTGCCTGAAAAGCCTCAGGTGTAATAGGCCCTGACAGGTGTCGGGGGCCTTTGCTGCTCCGTGGAGTCGGTGGTGAGTCTGGGACTGTGCTTGAAGGCCAGACTGGTGTCAATCCCTTCAGGGCCTGTGGGGACAAGAGTCCTGATGCTGGTCTTGCTTGACTCCAGATCCCATCCTACCTGTTTTTGACGCTGGTGAGCGCCCCCACTCGGCGTGTGCCTTCCTTTGTTTCTTTTTTGGCACTGGAGATCTTGATCAGTGCCGGGAAGATGGCAGTGCTGGGGGAGCGCAGAATCCGACTGCGGTTCCAATGTGGGTCGAAGAGCTGACTCTATCAGACGGGCTCTAAGTCTAATGTCCTGATCCTTTTTAGTTTGGGGTTGGAAACTCCTGCAGATCTTACACTTCCCCTGCACGCGAGCTTCTCCTAAGCACTTCAGGCAGCTCTGGTGCGAGTCACGCAGTGGCACAGGCTTCTTGCAAGAACCATAGGGTTTAAAACCAGGAGATCGGGGCATGTCCCTTCTCTGGGTCACTTACTATCAGCTAAGTATTGGTTTTAGAAATAGTTAAGACAACTAACTCCAGAATTATACACACAAATACTAAGAAAACCACTAGGTTTGAAGAAGCTTGCAGCAGCAAGAGAACATTTCAGCACCATCACAGTCAGTAACAAGGAACTGATAGAGAGGGAGGTTGATAGTGCCCTATATACAGGTGTATTCGCACACTGTTGCAGAAGGCGCTAGAACCAGCTGTTTGAGTACTACCAGGGGAAAAATTTCTGGCACTGGTGCATGTGGCGCACACCCCCTTATTTGGGAATGGACATGAGCAGGCATTTGAAGAGGAAATACAAGTTTTTACATAGGAGGTCAAAGGTAACCATAAAGACCAAATGGAAAAAGGGGGAGAAAAGGAGGGGAAGCCAATTAAACTCGATGTGCATGTGAAAAATCAAATGTGAAGAAATATTTGAGCCAACCTACTTAGAGAGAATTATGACTATGTATTCGCATGGGGTTTTTTTATTTGCAAAATGGAAAAACAAAAATACTGATTATGTAAGCTGTAGATACATATTAATACCACTTGCCATTGATCCTCCTTTCTGTAATAATACCACGGAGCAGTGCAATATTGTGAACAGCTGCATTCCATTTCCAAAGACGACAAAGTACACAACAGCTCTGCTGCACAAAGAATTGGAGATGACGATCCGCCCTGAGGTTTTGGACAGCTTGCATGATGTTGCTTTCAATGATACTATCTTTCTCAATTTTCTGCTTAGTTTTGTTCTTAAATAGACCTTGAGTTATGTGACTTCATTTGGTACTTTCTCTGTTTTCCTGATTGCTGTGTCCCCACAGAGAACTGCTATGTAGCTGGCATTTCTCTATGGTGTACAATAACTCCAAAAATATTGCAGTTATACAAATTTGTCCTGCACAAAATAAACCATAAGTGAATTCCAGTTCTTCACAAGTGATGTGCAAGATGCCAAAGCCAGCTAAGGTGCCCATGGCAAAGGAAGACGATAGCGTGGAACGTGTGTGGCTGGGCATATGCATGTGTGCATATATGCACCTGGCTGACAGCACCCAAAACTGTTCTCTCCTGGTTTACAATCTCTTTACTTCCTCCTTCCTGTTTTTTGTTTTTAATTTTAACCTTCTTCCCCCTGGTCTGGGTGTTGTCATTCTTTTCCCAATTCAGCCTTGTGCTGGA
The DNA here is from genome assembly GCF_026122565.2 of Emydura macquarii macquarii. Taxonomy (NCBI): domain Eukaryota; kingdom Metazoa; phylum Chordata; order Testudines; family Chelidae; genus Emydura; species Emydura macquarii. The sequence continues at coordinate 454,511 of NW_027130613.1, forward strand.
ATGTCTAACCTATTTTGCCTCGCTAGGTGTTTATCTGCAGTATCACAGCACTCCACAATCATTAATGGCATTGCTGTGAGGAATGAGAGTAATCTTATCCTCAGTTTACATAAGGGGGACTGAGGCATGGGGAGACTGACTTTCCCAGGGTCACAAAGGAAGACTGTGGGAGAACCAGGAACTGAACCCAGATATGCTGAGTCCCAGTTCACTGCCTCCACTAGAGGAAGGGCCTCCTCATTATATTATCTTCTTTTTGCAGTGAAAAGTGTATTTGTGATACTGTATAAAAGCAAAATCGACACCATGTAGTGCCTGTGTGACCCTCTCATCCATCTGAGAAAGACGCGGCACAGGCCGAGGAAAATGACCCTGCAAAGAAAAAGCTTAAAACAGGTTTATTACAAATCCTAACTTGCTTCTCCCTCAAGGCAGTGATGTGCTGCTAATAGCTTAACAGTGAGCATTCACAAACAGCTTGCCCCTTAGCCTGTGCACCAGGGATGCACATACTTCTATGGAGGAACTGCAATGGAACACAGCCATTTGTTTTCCAATTTAAACACAAATGCTCTCTCATAGCTTTACTCAGAGAAACTGGCTACCTCACTTGGCAAACTAACTTATTAAGCTGCTGGAAATGTTTACCCTTTATTTTTATAGTTAGTGAGTATATTAACAGAATAGCACAGTGCTCAACCTACACTTGAAGGTCTAGCAAGGACTGTTTATCACTAAACAAAGAAGGTCTGATTCCCTCAGGTCCAAACTCCTTTCAATTTGCTAGTGACAGAACCCTTAGGAGCACATCCTGTCTCTCCTTGTCATTCCAGGCAGCTGTTTCCCAGGGACAGAGATGAAGCTGAGTTCAAAGATTAGCACAGCTCCAGCTGAGTTTTCCCTCATTCCCGTTTTCCCTTGAGGTGGGACTTCAAGAGGACTGATATTTGGATTCTGATGGTACTGCTATTCATGAATCTGAAGATCATCTGAACAGTCACAAGCCCGTAACTATTCCGCAGCTCTTATCCACTGTCCAACAAGAAAACAAAACAGGCCCTGCTACTGCAGTCAAGATTTGTTTGCTGGACTTTTTGAACCACACACCTGAGTTGAGATTAACAACAGAAAAAGGGTGGGGGAAGGCAAGGATAAGTACCATTAACAAAACAGGCAGGTGAGCTATTAAAAACCTCCAAGCTGCTGTTCATCCTCCACAGCCTCCATCTAATCACGATGAGGCTCTGTATGGTAACACGTCAAGCAGGCAACAGCTTTGTGTGGCAGGGCTGACAGATCAATTTTTGTACTGTGGGATTTTTGCTGTGACTAGTTCAGGGTCTCTTTAAGATGCCATTAAAAACCCCATTTCCATGGAATGATGTGTAAACCCACATTACTTGACACATCAGTCTCAAGGGGGGCATAGGTTGTCAGTCCCAGTGTTTTCCTACTTTTAAAAAATAATTGATTTAGCTCTTTTAGACATGGTGCTGACCCCAAACCTGGATGTTTGTTACTTTTCACCCAAAATCTAGACTAAAATATGTACTCCTTTGTATTCTGTATTTACATAGCACCTTTCATGGGAGGCTCTCGAATACTTTAGACATTTATTTATTCCACACAATACTCTTGTAAGGCAAATATGTTATCCACCTTTTACCGAGAGGAAAACAAACTCAATGATGTCAAGTGACTTGCCCAAGGCCATGCAGTAAATCAGTAGAATAGCCAGGATCAGATTTATTTCAAGCAGTACGCCCACGTAATTTTCAGCTATGAACTGCTGACCATACTACCCCAAACGAACTCTGTACTGATCTATAAATTACTAACCTTCCCACTAATTAAAGGCTGGAGACCAGGCTCTCCATTATCTTTATGGTATTAGTCAGAGGCCACGCTAGGTCACATCTTACTCTCAACACACGGTCTGCACAAGACCCTGTACCATCCACCACCACACCACAGACTGCATGTCTTTTCATCCTGCCAAAATTAATCAGAGATTCCATGCTTCAGAACAAGCAACACATTCACCCTGAGTGTACAGGATATACACCACAAGCCTTCACAAGAGAGACCTGAGAGTCCGCCCCACCTTTTAATTGGTGCAGGGTGAAAAGGTGGGGTCACGCTGTAGGAGCCTACAAAAGACTGCATTTGTATGGGCAGGATAAGCAAGTGTACCAGGATTCTGGAGTGAGGAGGGCTGAGTTAAAGGCGATGATGAAATATTAACTGGTTAGCTTATTTTTTTTTATTTTATTTTTTTAAACTAGCACCTTCAAATTCTCTGATTTTGAGAATTTGTTTTCCCAGCTGTTACCCAGTCTTTCTCATTTTAAAAATATTTATTGTTATAGCTACAATGCTGTCTTATGGTAATCATCTATTTGAAAGACTTGTTTGTAGAAATTTTTGTTTTCTGCTTTGCATCCTATAATATACCACCTTGGAACATAAAAGCTCAGCTTTTAAATCTTTCCTACCACTGTGGTTAAGAAGTAACAATCTCTCACACAATCAAGGACAGGCAGCTTTCCTTCCAAAGTGGATTTTTTTCCATAAAGGAAACCATCCTACCCACGTGACCTCAGAGAGAGGCTCTCTGACAGTCTATTCTGACAAGTAAGAGAGGTTAAACCTCTTATGAAGCCCAGCCCCCTGGCCATCATCACCAACATTCCAGCACATCAGAAAAGTATTTAGAACTTTAGACTTTTAACCACAAGAATGTCTGGTGGTAGTGATGGGAATGTTTGTTTCAAAATCTCAGTAGTCATGTATTTTTTACTTTATTTTTCTGCTCTGGCAGATTAACAAATGCTTTGGATGCATTTCCAGTACGTTACCAAGTTTATCACTTGCATTACTTTCCAAGGTTGCTGAATCTGTCTCTTCTCACTCTGTAACTTGTATAATTGACTTAAAACCTTGTCAGTGCACTAAGGGTTTTTCCATCTAATAAGTGTCAGTAGAATATAAAATGATTGACTGTTTTCCACAAACTCTGAGTGGGCTCATTTTTCTCTGGAGAATACAGACCTACTATTTTTGGACTAAATTTAGACATTACAAATATGGATTCATTAAAAATTCCATCCAACCCACATCCTGAAGCTGCTGTTTACATCACAACTAGCAACCATATTTAGCACAACTACTATATTTAAGTTTCTATTTTGGAGCAGAAGTCAATGCCTAACAACCCTCCTAAGGGCTCAACCTCCCACCATCACAATATTTAAGCACATAAAAATCACAAAACTTTGACATGGAAATGGCAACTTACATCTGACTGCACACCACACTGTAGCACTTAAATATTACATGGATAGGATGTGTGGGTGCTTTCAATTTCTGAAGCCCAGGTCACTTTTAGTATCAAGTGCCTAAATACAGATTAAGGAGCATATCTTTAGGGACCCAGGTTTGAAAATTTTGGGTAATATCATTGGTGAATCTCTCATGAGGGAAAATCAAATGTTATTCTGTGACTTTAGAGAGGGGAATTGTATGTTAGTGTGTTTCTCTTTCTAGGATATTTAATGTGATTTCTACACAGCAGGTGGAGTTTGTAGTATTCTGCTTACTCTGGGAGGGATGGCCTGCAGAGCTGTGATATAGTTCTCCAGAGAAATGCGGCGACGGTCATTTAGCATGGCTTCCACTCTGGCCATGTGAGTCTCCACTAGCTGCTGTCTCTCATTCGCTGCTTCTTGTTCAAGTGATTCCACTTGCTCCTGGAAATGCTGTAGATTTCATGTTTAAAAAATAATAGTAGAACAATTGTTAAAGAGACTGGCAGAGCAATGGAGAAGTACCTTTTGCACAGAATATTAAAATCCTTATATACAAATGATGAAATTACCTGCCTTTTACCACAGCCTAGTGTGTTGCCCTGTAGAAATTCTGAGCTCCCACACCTACCACTGGCTTAAAATGGGAGCTGCAGGTGTTCAGCATGACAGCAAATGAATCCTTCACATGAGCCCTGGGACCAAGTTTGAGGTGATAAGATGCAGAGCAGGAAAGCATTTGATTTTAGTAGGCACCTTGCCTTCTGAGATTCTCAGGCTCTTCTGAGTATCAAAGTCACTCCATGAACATATATATGGGGAAAAATAATTCCATTCTGAAGAGAATGAGAAATCAGAATTCACTAAACATTGGTCACTTAGAAAACAAAAATGACCACAAGCTGGAAAAAAGTCAGGAAAAAGACTGAACAGACAAAAGACACAGAGCGAGGCTGTGGAATTTAATAAGTAATATTCTGGTTCTGGATTTGTATCGGTCTTGTGGTTCTGCACTGAAACCATCCTGGAAGTATATAAATTAAAGTGGCCCCAGTGGACGCAAAGGAGTCTCCGGATCTTTGGATTATAGACAGCTCTACTTGGGCTAGGTTTTTCTGTGTGGTTGGTCTGCTTTTTGGATGTGTGTGGAGCGGGAATGCTGTCTTTTCTTTCTGTTCACATATTCAGATACATTTGGTGAGCCCTCACCCTGATATAGTCCCTCTGAACATTCCAAATATTTCAGACATTCATTCTGAAAGAAAATTAGATCATTTCCAGTTTGGATAAAGGTTTGAGAGGGGTTGATTCCTATTCCCACCTTCCAAAACCTGTTTGCCCATTTCTACTTGGAACCAAGATACTCATGCAGTATCAAAAGTTTATACTGTTACAATTCTGGTGTAACTAATAACTACAGCTGGGATGGTCAAAGTAGCCTAAAGGAACGGGGTTCCCAACTCCTTCTGAAGATAAATCTTAATCTTATTGAAAACTTTCCTCTACAGTGGAAAATTACACTGTAAATTGTGAGGCTCTCCATTGCAATTCAGCTGATTGGCTGCTAACTATAAAAGCACACAGAAGTGACTGATATCTGGCAGCTAAAAGAGCAACAGCAAGAGCAGAAAATAGTAATTACCAACATAAATATGCTTGAAAATTATACCACAACTAGCATGGTTCATATTTTATTTGCAACCCCAATTGTTATGTTTGTAATTGTGTTTTTCTTTACCTGGATAACAGCCTTCTTATCAGCCTTTGGCAAGTTCTTTGCTTGGCGTTCTGCCTCTTCCCATTCCCTCATGACCTATACAACAACAAAACAGGGAGCATAACCTTTGAGTGATCTAGTTTCTCTCTGATGCGCTGGGGTTTAGCAACAGTCAAATAATGTAGTTCAGATAATCATCTCTTTTCCTCCCCTTATAAAGATCAGTTGCCACATATAACAAACAGAGTCTTGTTGTTAATTTAAAAACACGAAATGGATCACCCTGTCTGAATATCAGCCAAGCTCTCACAACATGAGGTTGCTAGAAGTGAAGGAATGCATTAACTGTAGATGTTTAACAGACCCTACAGCATCAGTAGAAGTATAATTACTAGATGCATTAACATACTGACCTTTTCATCTCAGAGAAAAATAAGTGGTTTAAATCTATTTTATGTCCTCAGCCAAAATGAACCAATTTCAACTGATTCTAAAAGGCGTTCATTCACATCACAAATCTTTCTAGTTTTAGATGGAATTTATCAGCTGGCTTTTGATCAGAACAGATCAAGACTACGTGCAATTTCTGCTAGTCTGTTCTGTATGCATGCTGAACACAAAGAACTGAGCTTACTTATGTCCCAAGTACAATCTTGACAGAACAATGATATAGGAAAACTTGCAGTATGCTTATTTTGAACAATCTGAAAGGTCATCTCCCTCTGGGAAAGGAAAGCGATACTCTCTAGCAAGGGGGGGAGGTGCAAGTGTTGTTTACTTTTCTGATTTTGTGTTCTATACGCGCCACTTGAAATCACTGTAAATTGTTGTAAAAAACATGGCCTTGCTCATGAATGTCCCCATTTCATTCCTAGGCCGCAATCTTTTAAGACAGCACTTTCTGTACATCAGCAGAGTTTCTTCCATTGAATACCGCATGTGCAAACAACAGTAACTTCTGTTTGCAATATTGAAAATAATAAATAAAAACCCTACCTCTCTGCAAAACACACTGTTTTCCCCTTCCCTCCCCCCATGAAAAATGCAGATTTCATGCCATTTAGAACAGAAATTCATTTAAATCCTTTTTCCAAAGGGGAGGAAAAAATAGAGTTCACAGGAACACATACTATTTAGAAAGAAAGGGAAAAGATGCACTGTATATGCATTTCTAATATGTATTAAGGTTGAACTGAAATTTTGTTATAATGTATCTCTAGGATGGAAAGATATCATTAATCTGAAGAAAGCAATGCACACTATTCCTTCTGAAAGTGAGATGACTCCTTTCAATTTAGATTATTTTGTTTTATAGAGGGGTGTTTCTGGTCTTCAATGATAATGGGGCAAAAAGTAAGTGGAATGTATTTTAATAGCCAGTGTGATGCTGCAAATCCTAAGGTAAGCAAGTTTTGCACTGCTTGCTTCTGGTCTTCGGAGACATATTGTTTTTGAACTGATTAGGAGCAGTGTGGCTGGTATTTAGATAATGGTTGGATGGCTCAGAAGTCACACTGTGACTGAAAAATATTTTTAAACAAATAAACCTAAAATTATTTAAACGTGTAAATCATGGCCTAGAAGTCAATAGACTTCTACTAGTATCTATCAGTTGTAATCAGAAGCCCTAGGAACATACATGAGGTGATAATTTAAACATGCCCTACCAATATACTGGCTCTTTTCACTGGAAAACTAACTATCCTATTTTGGCTAGTCCCAGTGATGTGGAACAACAAAGATGAAAAAGTTACTTACCTTGTACAAGTAACTTGAATTCTTCAAGGTGTGTATCCCTATGTGTGCTCCACATCAGCACATGCACGCCCCTGTGTGTTCTTGATCGGATATTTTTGTCAGTAGCTTCTGCAGATCCAAGTCTGTGCCTAGTCACCCTCATGCCCCAATACAAAGGAAAATATAGGGAAAGATGGACCCATCACCACACCTGTTCCTTCTCAATCATGAAAGTCTCAAGAAAGAGACTCTGAGGCAGAGGGGAAGGAGGGCGGGTAATGGAGAACCTAGAGGAACACACATCTCAAATAATTCAAGTTACTGTTCATGGTAAGTAACCTCTCCTTCTTTGACTAGTGTTCCTATAGGTGCTACATGGCAGGCGACTCCCAAGCAGAACTTCCATCATGGAGGCGGGTGCCATGGAAGCAGATATAGTACAGACTGTAGGAGAGTGTCACTGAAAGCCACGTCAGTCCTGGAAGTAGGCACAAAAGCATAATGCCCATAAAATGTGTGAGGCGAAGACCAGGTGTCTGAAGACCTACAGATGTCTGAAATGGGTACATTTTTGGGGAAGGGCTACTCTCAAAAGACTGCCTTGGTGGAATGAACAACAACTCTCAGAGCAGATAAACCACCAAGGCTTTGTAAGATGACAGGACACAATCTGTAATCCATTTGGATGATCTTTGAATGGAGAGCAGATGTCCCTTTATTTTTTCTGCAAAAGAGACAAAGAATTTAGAGGATGCTGTCAAGGCAAAAATGCAGGAGCAATTTTAATGTCCAGGGTATGGAGGCTCGCTTTTTCACTTGAAGAGTGAGGTCTGAGTAAAATCTTAGTAGGTGAATCTCTTCATTAACATGGAATTCAGAAGAGACTTTAGGAAGGAAATGAGAGTGTAGACACAGAATCACCTTACCTTGGTAGAAAACCTTGTATGGTGCATCCGTCTTCAAGGACTGAAGTTCCACCACCCTCCTGGTGGAAGTAATGGCTATAAGGAATGAGGTCTTTAGGGACAAATGAATGAGGAAACAACTCCCCAAATGTTCAAATGCTGGTTTCCTTAGAGCACTGAAAACTAAGGTGACATCCCATGGTGGAATTGGTTCCTTGACAGGAAGGAAGAGGTTGAATAAGCCCTTGATAAATCGTGCAGTGGGCAAAGACTGAGAATCCTTTATGGGAGGGTGAAATGTTGTGATGGAAGCATGCACCCCAACCTTTGAGGGAGGCATCTGTGGTGATAATCTGCGATGGTACCAATGGAACTCCCATGCATACCTTTTGAGGGTCCTTCCACCAGTTCATAGAATTGAGGACCTCCTGAGATATGGACACCAGCTTGGATAGTGTATGTCTATTGAGGGTGTAAACAGTTTTCAACCATGCTTGAGGTGAGAGTGAAGTCTTGCTAAGGGAGTCACAAACATAAAGGCTGCTACATGGCCCAGAAGTTGTTGGCACACCCTTGCAATGGTTAATGGACCCTCTTGGATTATTGAGACAAGGTTGAACATTGTGTTGAATCTGTCCGTGGTTCAGTATACTCTGGCAGGAATCTAGAGTAGCTCCGATGAAATCTATACATTGTGTGGGTATTAAAGTAGAAGTGGGGACCCAGAGAGTGAAACAGACACAATGATTTGCTGGTTGCTGTCTTCACTTCGAGAATCGAGCAGCCCTTCAGGAGCCAATCGCCCAGGTAGGGAAAGACGATGATGCCCATCTAGTGAAGATAGGCTAGTGTGGCTGACAGAACTTTGGTAAAAACCTTTGGGGCGGGGAGAGGCCAGAGAGTAGGATGCAATACTGGCTTACCACGAAATGTAGGAATAGTTTGTGTGAGGAATGAATGGTGACATGAAAATAAATATCCTGAAGGTTGACGAAACAAACCAATCTCTCAGATCCAAAGAGGGAATTACTGTTGCTAGGGTCATCATTCTGAACTGTTGTGAGTGAATGAAGGTGTTTAAAGTCCTGAGGTCCAGAATTGGTCTCCATCCCCTTCTTTTCTTCAGGATGAGGAATTACTAAGAATAGAACCCTTTCCTGATGAAGTCTGGTGGGACAAGTTCAATCTCCTCCAGAGCTAGGAGGGATTGTACCTCTGGCTTTGGCAGGACTTTGTGAGAAGGATCCCTGTAGAGGAACAGAGTGGTGGGTGGGAAGGAGCAGAACTGGAACATCCAGGATCCATCTGTCTGAGGTGATGACAGCACAGGAAGGTAGGAAATGGAGAGATGATCTCCATAAGGGTAGGAGGGGAATAGGTACAACATTGGGTCAGGAACGGGAGGTAGTTCATGATCCTTGACCAATGGGTCAAAACAGGCATTCTGAAGATGTCACTGGCTGGAAGGTTGCTGAAGTGGAGGACTCTTTCATAGGAAATCTGGGCTTCTTCCTGGGTGGTTCAGCTAGTGTCGTGGGCTGGCAGCGGACTGGGGAGATTGCTGAGCCATCTGTGACCTGCTGAATTTTCTTTTCTTTACAAGTGGATGGATACCCAAGTGTAAAAGTTAAAGCTTTATTACTGGTAAAATACAAACGGTCAACACTGCATGTCAAAATATACAAAGTAAGCAGGCTCAAAATGAACTCTAGTAAGCTTTCAGGGAGCATTTTTCTTACTTTGTGCCTATCTGTAAATTTAGATTATTATCAATGGAAATATTTTGTGATCGGTTTGTATGTGTGGTGAAATGAACATTAGCTGAGATTTAATGTTAAACACCTAACCCTTCCAAGCCTACCCAGAATCTATTAGTGTCCAGGGTGGTACAATGCTTTAAGCGCCCATTAGGCATTTGTCTCTTTAGGTCATGATTTTAGTGGTCTTAAAAACTTGCCCACATCATACAGGAAGTTTCTGTTTAGAAGACTGAATTATCATGAATGCTACAGATTATGAGAACATGGAAACTACAGCATTAATTCAAATCACTGTGCCTTTCTAAAACACCATGATATGTATTAAGTCTTGAGCATCAGCCTAGATTAGCAACTCTATATGATCTTATTTTTTCCTTTTGTGGCTTTAAATAAGACCTTTAACCTCCTTTTAATACTGCTTTTCGCGCTGAATTTGCAGTTAGAAGTTTTTTAAAAGAACATTTCTTTGCAAAACAATCGATCATTGTCCTCCAAACTAACCTTGCAATTTAAAGTCAAAGCCATTTTGCTAATCCATATGATGTAAACAAGCATTGTAGGCAATGTGATAAGGACATATTTGACTAGACCAGGTTTCACAGCCTGTTATCATTTCCCTAACCCTTTCAGGGTACAGGAGGTGAGATTATAAAGTGACAGCTCACACAGCTGGTCTGAGGAGATGAAAATTATGGGAGTTCAACTGTGGTGCAAAGAGAATGAATGGCTTGTGAAAAAGTAGAATAGCATGATTATCTTTAGAAATAACATTTAGTGTAGTATTTGCACAAACAGTTTAAGAGCTGGATATTTGCAATCAGTCAAGTCTGACTGCCAAAAGCCTCTACTTACACTAGCTGATCAGAAAAACTCATCTGTTTTTGCCAGCAGCCATCCCATACGCATCAACACTACAACCCAAAAAAAACCTTCAATTTTTTTTTAGATCACAGGTTTAGAGAAATTATGAGAATTCAACAAAAAATTTAGCATCTGTGGGAGAACAAACAACCGCAACAAGAACAATCATTCTGAAGACATACATTTGTAGAAGAAAGCTGCCTCAGGACCATGAAGTTGCCTCATGTATGCTTATAAAGATATTCTCCTTCATTGAAAGAACTAAGCTATCAAGGCCATACAGATTTACGGCACTTCAAAGACTTGGCTGTTTCATGTCGGGAAAATGACAACTTTTAAGATGCAAGCCATTTCAAAGTCAAATAGTCCTCAGAGTTCAGGATACACTGCATGCTCTACTTTTTGGGGGAGGATGGGAGGATAAGAGGGGAAAAGGGAAGAGGGAGTCACAAAAATGTTATTCATTATTAAGACAAATGCTAATCACCCAAATCCCAGTATATGTCAACCAGCATAATTTATTCTGGCTATATATACTAATGCATGGTAGGCCTACCTATACAGAGGATATATATGCTAGGCATATTAATTTGTATAAAATCAATCATGCTAGTACAAGTACCTATCTCAGGAAAAGGTTTTATTCAGAATGCCAAAATCATGACACCAAGGTGCATATCTATCAAAGGCTTTCTTCCTAGACTATGAAGTTCTGACCTTCCTTGGTAGTACTGGGGTAATCTCAACAATCTCCAAAGAACAGTGGCTCTGTAGCTAAGGAAGCACTACTACTACTGGAAGAGCTTTAATTAGTTTTGGAGAGGAAAATGATTCCCCACACGAAGAAGGATCACACAGACGGGGTGAGAGAAGGGAGTGGGTCCAATGGGCTATGGTGGGGAAAAAGCTGCAACAGCCACTGTGTGTGTGGATCCAAACAGCCCATCATATCCTGACAGCAACACCAGAGCCTGCCCACCACATGTGGGGAGAACAAAAAAAAAAGACATGCAGTAAACCACATTTGCTGACCCACCTATCCTATAGCTCAGTGGTTCCCAACTTTTTGGCTCGAGGGCCACGAATATAATTTTTACAGCTCTGAAGGGCCACTGGTCTCTGCCAGCAGCTCCTCCTTCCCTTCCCCCCACTGCAGCCAGAGGGAAGGAGTTCAGCAAGGAGGATCTCCCGTCCCCCTGGCTGCAGCAGGGAAACCGTACACTCCACCTGGGTCCCTAGGCAGCAACTCCCTTCTGCAGCCAGGGGGACGGGAGATTAGTGCTCCCCTCCCTCTGGCTCCAGCAGGGACCCCTGTGCCTAGGGACCCAGGCAGAGCACTTTGCCGTGCTCCCTGCTACAGCCAAGGGTAGGGGAGTGCTGATCTCCTGTCCCCTTTGCTGCAGCAAGGAGGCTGCACCAGCAACACGCTCTGTCTGGGTACTTGGGCAGCAGCTCCCTTCTGCAGCCAGTGGGAGGGGAGCTGCGGGCCACTCTGAAACACCTCACGGGGCACTTTTGGCCCCTGGGCCACGGGTTGGGAACCACTGCATCTAGCTGGCACTGACTGCTGCTCCAGTGTGGTGTTGAATGGCCAGCAGAAGCTGGTGGTGGGGAGCAGGGATGGGCCTGCTAAGACTGTGGTTCTGAGCTTGGCTGATGAAGGAGGCATGGACCTTTACTGTCCGGTACAGGGAGCAGCAGCAGCCCCATCTGAGTTGTGTGCTCACACCAGCATCTTCTGGTTCCCCACAGGAACTCTACTCTCTTCGTGTAGTGCCACTGAAACTATGTAAATTCACTTTTTTTTTTTTTTTTTTTTTTTTTTTTTAAAAGAGGGAGTTGGCAGGTAAGCAGGCCATGTCAAATCAGAGACCCTATTCAACATCAGGAAATTACCTTCTGAACGGCCTAGGGGCATAACCTTCATCTGCCAGTATTCGAGGCATTTAAATCTCAACCTCTCACACACGCAACTCAAATGTTCAGAGTTACACGGTAGGATGAATAACAGGATTTAGCACTTTGATTTAGAACTACTTGTTGTTTTGTTTGTTAAATTACACTATTACTACAGAAATAACTCAAAACCCTAAGAAAGCATTAATTTTAAATTGAAGATAGTAGAGCGTTTGTGGTACCTTCCCGGAAATCTGAATTATGTGGTAAACAGGACTATGATTGGAGATGAAATGTTATTCTTAAGCTCTTCCTAGTCCCAACATAAACTATGATTCCTAAAATGCTGCAGAATCTCAAGAAGAATAATTCGAAAAGCCTCAACATGCTTGACGGGGGGGGGGGGGGAGGAGGAGGGATGGGGGGACATCAAACATACTGTTCTTTTGACTAAGGTGCAATAGCTGGTGCCATCAGGCTATTTACCAATCTATTTACTAAATAAAGTATCAGGAGAGAAAGAGAGATGGGTACATTTGTGTATCTGTAACCAGTGGGTACAGAGAAGAGAAAGAAATGGAAAGGGGGAATCCCATCACACCAACAAATAAAAACTAGGGCATCCTGAAATTGCTGAAGTTGTGTTGACAAAATAGTAAAAATGTGTAAATATCACATTTGGAAGACTAATAACTAGTTCACACAGAAGCATGGTTTTCTTGGTGGTGGTGTTTTTGGTTTTTTTGGTAATTCTGTTGGTAAAAACTAAAATATGCCACTGTATTAAATAATTATTTGTATCACAGTAGTGCATAGATACACCCTAGTAGGCCCCATTGTACTAGACAGTTTACATACTATAAATCTTAAGGGAAAGTTCATATCCTATAGAGTGAATAGTCTCAGTAAGTAAGAGATACAAATGATGGGAGAAAGTAAATGGAAGATAATAATACACCCTAACATGGAACTCAAGAGATTAAAGACCATATTTTTAAAAGGTATTTAGGCACCTAATTCCCACTAAAAACAACAGGAGTTAGGTGCCTAAATACTTTTAAAAATATGGACTTAAGTGACTTGTCTGAGATCACACAAAATACCTGTGGCAGATATGGGAATGAACTGACATTTCCCAAGTCTCAGTCACCATCTTAACAACGTGACCATGCTTCTTCATAGAGGAAGGTCTGAGCCACAGAGCTGTGTCAAGATATTAAACAGTCAAATTACAGGCTTCTGATATGGTTTTACAGTGCTCCTCTGGAGGTTCCAAACAAGGAACCAACTCAGCCATAGAGGGAAACAATTTGAGTCACAGCAAATTTGAAAATTTTCACATGGCAGGAAAATAATTTATTTTTGAGAGTTTCACAGTAAGCAAAGGGAAACCACTGACAGTAGCAGATCAGTATATTCTCACAGAAAATCTATCAGTCCCATTTTAAGCAAATGTGCAGTAGTCAAGGTATCCAAATCAATCAAAGACTGTCACTGGCACTCTGCCTGACCTGCTGGGGATGAATTATGAGTAAGAGCAGTTGAGACACAGATGCAAGATTCTGCATGTAGTTGGAGATGGGATGAAGGATGGCCAATCGAAATTTTTTGTCCTGTCAGTTTTTTTAACATCACAAATCTTAGCCCTTCAGTTCTCACTCTGTGACAAAAAAAATCAGATGATGAGAAGAGTGTACAAGACAATGAGTTACTTGAAGGATAGCTAAATGTATAGACATTTTACTTCATTTATAAAGTTGGTTTAAAAATGCTTGCTAAGGTATTTTAACAAAATTTCATTTTAAAGATTTCTGGAGCTAGAATTTCTCTGCTTTTCCTGTTAATTGATGTAAATCCAAGTACTATCATTATTTTGTTAATTACACACTCTCTCCATAATACTTCTTCGGTGATTACCACATTTGATTAGTTCTCCTACTTTTTCTGCTTTGTAGAAAATATAAACACAGTTTATGCAAACATCATTCTTAAAGCTTAAGTCAAATATAATTAAAATTAAAACTCAAGTTTTTTAGATCAACTTGAAAGTGGGAGCCAAAATTGTAAGGAATAATTAAGAAAATCTCATCTCCTTATACATTGCCTTATATTTGCAAAGCATCTCTCCTTGGATATACGGTAATATTAAGATACTGCTTTCAGCTGGCCACTTAATGAATGCTATTGTTGAAGGATTCTCTCTGTGTGATAGGCTACACTAGGATGTATTATAAAAGGATATATTCCATTATTGCAGCAGCATCAAGAGCTTGTTACTAATGGCACCAAGCATTTTCTCCTCCCCGCTGGGAGTAGGCTTCTACCAGAAGTTTATACTTATTTATTATGCGCCATGCAGATTCCTGGATGCCTGAGGAGGTGGTATCTGCTATTTAGCTTTCCGGGTCCCTTGGACTCCCCAGGAAGATTACTGATAAATCCAGGCAGCTGAGTAGTAGATACCACCTCCTCAGCCACCTGGGAACCTGCATGGTGCATCATAAATAAGCTTGGTTCAGGGGAGGAATGGAGAGTGCGAACTGAGGGGGCTTTAGGGGAAGGCAGGATGTGCAGGAGAGGAGGAGTTTCTGAGGGGGGAGGGATGAGGAGGGATGTGGTAAGTGGCAGAGGGAAGGGGAGGAGGAATGCAAGCTGTGAGAACGGTGACCAGATAGCAAATGTGAAAAATCGGGACAGGAGGTGGGGGGTATTAGGCACCTTTATAAGAAAAAGACTGAAATATTGGGACTATCCCTATAAAATCGGGACCTGTGGTCACTCTAGCTGTGAGTGGGGAGGAGGTTATGGGGGGAAGGGGTGGGGCCCTGGGGCAGAGTGTGGATGGGGCAACAGGCGGAAGAGGCGGGATGGGGAGCTAGCCTCCCCGAGGGGAAACTTCACCCACCATCCATGGTCACTCCCAGACCTGTCAAACACAGAGCTTGCGGACAGCTTTGAATTAGGCTCCCTTATGCATTAATACAATGGACAAAATTGCAATGCTATCAGCTTGGACAAAACTGAAGTAATTTTAATTTAGTTGGTGATTTTTCTGAAAGGCAAAGGAGATCAGTGCTTAAATATTTTTATGGCCTTATTTCAGAATTTTCCTTTTCTTTATTTGGAAGGGATAGCTTCCATTTACTATGCTGCTGGTGAGATGTAGGTCAAATAGCCAAGAATATACCCCTCTGTCATAATGGTTTACTGTCATATTTGCTGTGTGTAGATTTAAAACAAAAGTCCAGGTATCAATGAGTTGTCATATTTACTTGTAAAGTTCCAGACATAGATATGGTGCTATATTAACAAGTAGGGTGAACCTGTTTCACTTACTCTCAATCCCACTCAGTCATTATGTGTCTGAAAATTTGATTCATGCAGTCATGCTTGTAGGTTAATGGGTTTGCATTATGCAGGAGAATAGGCAGTATACAGGAGAACGGGAAAAAGAGGTAAAATCCAATAGGGTGAAGGAGCAGAGAGTGAAAGTTATAGTGGAAAAATTACATTACTATATACATTACATTTCTATATACAGTATATCCAATTTGAACCTGGTTAACTTTCAGGGGTTGCTGTTTTGTCCCTAGTATGCATTGCAAACTTCCTTTACCACTTCTTTTAAAAAAATATATTTTTCCTCTGCTGCTTATGGAAATGCCACTAGAAGAGTTTCTATTGGCATTTCCATTACAAATCCTGTTTCTGAAAGGTGTAAGTTCAGCTCTTAATGTTCACCACTCAGCAGGATTAAATGTGGTATGTAGAGTCTCGGACTATATGAGTCTTTTTGGTTAAAGGAAAAAAAACATGGCTTGATATTTAGTTCAAAAGCCTGTATCTTCCTCCCTGCTTTGGTTTTAGATGCATTTCATGTCACCTTAAGGCACACGTGAACATACACACACGCAACCCCCCTCTTGATTTTAACAAGTACACGGCAAAGTGTGCATATATCTAAAGAAATAAACAAGATTTCCTTAGATGCTACTGTATGATCATGTACACACTGGGGCAGCTCCCACTTTAAAGACTACGAATAATGTCTCTCTCTCTTTAATGAGTAACTCTGTTTTTTCATGGGAAAAACACATATCACCACAGATAAACTATGTACATTATGATCAAATCACAACCATGTGATCCATTTGTAAACTTAGCAAAATTTTCTGTCCTGACTCATGTCTTAGATAGCAGCAGACAGTCAGTAAGGAGAGGCTACTTACCTTACAGTACCTTGAGTTCTTCAAGATGTTTTGTCCCTACATGTGCTCCACTGTAGGATGCATGTGTGCCCATGAGCTCTCAATTGGCTTGTGCCTCCAAATGAAAGCATATAGGGAGGCATGGACCTGTCGTCACTCAGTTCCTTCTCAACTGCAAAGGGAAGCCTTCACAGCTAAGGGGAATGAGTGCAGGAGGTGGACTATCAATAGGGACAAAACATCATGACAAACTCAAGTTATTGTAAGGTAAGTAACTGCTTCTTCTTCTTCGAGCATGTGTCCCTACGGCTGCTCCATTGCAGAAGACTCCCAAGCAGTAACTCAGCAAGGAGGTGGATGATGAGGAGGCAAGTTCAGGACATCTCAGAGGACTGTGTCAACAAAGGTAGTATCTCTGGAAGAAGGCAAGATGGCATAATGTTTGGCGAAGATATGGATAGAAGACCAAGTAAAAGACCTACAAGTAGCAGACTTTTGGGAAAGTTCTTCAGTACAGCCACAGACGTGGACTGAGCTGTCACTGTGAAGGGGCTGCATCTCAGCGGATTCATACCAAGCTAAGATGCAACTTGAAACCCACTTTAGTCTTTGTGTGGAAATAGGCTAACTCTGCATTCTCTCTGCAAGTGATACAAATAGCTAAGGAGAGGCCCAGAAGGTCTCAGTCCTGTCCATGTAGAAGGCAAGGGCCCTTCTGATGTCTAGCGTTGGTCTCCTCTCTGGAGGCATGAGCTTTTGGATAGGACACTGGCAGACAAATCTCTTGATTAATGTGGTATTCTGGAGACCTTTGGAAGGAAGCGATGATGGGGATGGCTTTTCATAACAGGTGGTGGAATACTGCCATTCAGCCATGAGAGCCTGAAGTCCTCCCATTTGACTAGCTGAAGTGATGGCTATGAGGAACAAAGTCTTGAGGGAGAGCTGGAGGAGGGAACAGGCAGCCATCGGTTCAAAGGGAGGTTTCCTCAGGGCATTAAGAATCAAACTGAAGTCCCATTTAGGACTTGAGGAATCTACCTGTAGTAGCATGGGCAAAGACTGAGAAGCCTTTGATGGGTGAGTGGAAGGCTGTGATGGTGGCCAAATGTACTCTGACAGAGCTCATCATTCTTAAATCCAACAGGTAGCCCAGGATTTTGGAAAGCGGAATCACTGAGGCTTGGGAAAAGTGAAGAGAACACCAGGAATGTAAGTCTTCTGAGTCCTAGGTTTCCTGCTAGGTAGGAGAACTGAGTGGACCTTCTCTGAACAGGTTAGCTCCATGCTCAAGAAACATCTAGCAACCATGATTTCAGGTTCAAGAAGGAGAAGTTGGGATAGATCAGGATTCCTGAGTTCTGTGACAGGTGATCCATCCTGAGTGGAAGCAGAAGAGGCATTATTACAGAGAGGTGAAAGAGGTTCGAGTACCATACATGTCTTAGCCAGAATAGCACTATGTGAATAACTCTCACGCTTTCTTGACATAGCTTGAATTAAGTCTTGATCATTAGAGGCAATGGTGGATAAGCATGCAGCAGGATACAGGATCAAAGCATTATCAGGGCATCTCCCAATGAGTTGTGGCCATGTCCTCCTATTGAGCATAAAAGATGGCATTTCGCACTGTTTGGGGTGGCAAAGAAGTCTGCATCTGGGGAACCCCAGATCTGGCAGATGTTGTGGAAGACAGAATTGTTGAGCTGTCACTTGTGGCCCTGAAGAAAGCGACTGCTCAGGGAGTCTGCCATTGTATTCTGGAAAACAGACAGCTGAGACTTCTATCTGATATGAAATGCACCAGTTCCACAGCCTCAGAGATTCTGAGCATAAGGATTGGGCTCTTGCTCTGGCCTGTCAGTTGATGTAACACATTGCAGCCCAGTTGTCCAGCATTACCCTGATGTAGTAGCCCTGTATGGTGTGAAGGAAGTGATGGCAAGCGTAAGAAACTGCTCTCAGCTCCAGAATGTTGATGTGGAGTGTGACCTCTTGTGTGGACTACTTGCCCTGGGTTGTGGCCCTTTTGGAGGTGGCCTCCATCCCAGAAGAGAAGCACCAGTTGTGAGGATCTTTTGAGGATGAGGAAATGTGAGAATGGGGTTCCCATGAAAATCTTCAATGAATCCTTCTACCATCTGAGAGAATCCAGAACCTTCTGAGGTACTGGGACACATTTGGAGAGACTGTCTGGGATGTACACAAATCTTAGCCACATCTGAAGACACATAACGTGCAGTCTTGCGAGGCATGATGAACATGGAGGCCAACATGTAGCCCACAACTTGTAGGCAAATCCTTGCAGTTGTTTGCAGGCTGTGTGGCACTGTGAAGGTTAGACAGGACACAGTGGAGACTCTTGTGGTTGGAGAGACTAGAGTGGTTCCAGTAGTCTCTTCTTTGAACTAGTGTCAATGTAGGTTTCTTTCGATTGATACGAAGGCCCAGAGACTGAAATAGGGCTAGAGTCCCGAAGGTTGCTAATTGGACCTTTAGAGTTGATTGATCTCTGAAGAACCAATCACCCAGGTAAAGGAATACTACTATGCTCCCCTGATGTAAATGGGCCACCAATGCTGAGTGAAGCTTTGTAAAGATGTGGAGCACCCAAAGGAATTATTTGGTACTGGTAATATCCTGAGTCCAGTTTGAAGCACAGGAAGCATTTGTGGGATGGGTGGATAGCTACATTAAAGTAGGCATCCTGAAGGTCAAGGGAGATAAATCAGTCTCCTGGATCTAAGGATGGGATGATAGTGGCAAATGTCACCATCCTGAAGTTCTGGGAAAGGATATAGTCCTTCAAAGTGTGGAGGGAGAAGTCTGTATCAGAGCTGAAGAACTTGGATACTTCAAAGGGTAGATCTTCAGCTGTACTCTGCACCTCCCTCAGGAGGCCAGAAGACTGGAGCTACGATACTCTCTGCATAACCATGGTTGTGACTAGGAATCTAGAAGCTGTGTCTGTGGCATCTAGGACAGCTTGGCAGAAAGTTCTGTCTATCAACTGACCAGCCAAAATTAGGGCCTGAAATTGTTCCCTCTGGTTCTGTGGCAGATGTTCAAGAAAATGTGTGTCTCCTGGCATCTCCTGGTGATGAGGGGGCATAACGTATCAGGGGAAGATCATGTGATACTGGATGGAGATCCTGTGGTATTGAAGGTTGGTCAGTCAGTGCCTGTGAATGATCCAGTACTGCCAAGTATTAGGGTCTCTTTCTGTATGGAACCCTATAAAATTGTTCACCAAGGTGACCCCAGGGATTCCAGTAAACTCATTGAGGGGGTGGGTAGGGAAAGGATCCCCATGAATAGTCATAGCCCTTAGCTTTATGATATCTGGTGGGGTCCTAAAGAGCTTCTCCAGAGTACTGCCTCAGTGAGGTGTGGTGGTCAAGTGCCAAAAAAGAGCCCTGTACTGAGACACCAGAGTCTGAAGTTTCGTCTCCTGGGCTGAAAGGGGAGCTTCAGAGATAGGTGTCAGGGCTGGAGGTCCAGCCATCTAGGTACTATCAAGGAAGGAGTCTGGTAGAAGGTGTAACAAGGGGACAGTACAGTACAGTACTCCAGTATAAACAAATCTCCCAGGGATATAAAACTGAAGGGTATTGGAGGGCTATGGAATCCAGAAGACTGAGTCCGTACCAAGGTTTGGTGGTGCTGAGATGGTGAGCACAGTACTGTGCGGCTCCTAGAGGAGCTACCTCGGAGCCCTGAAAGGGAGATGATAGTAACTGGGTGTGTGAAAGAGGCCTGTGCATCTCTTGGTGCCTGGAAGTGTCAGTTGGTACCTAGGTAGATTGCTCCCTGTCCTGTCTGCTAAAAGACTTGTCAACATGCTGCTTCTTGTGCGGTATCAGTGGCTCAGTACTGGGCTCAGATGGATCTCCGCTGTACCCCTTGAGAGACGTGAGTTCTCCTCAGAGTGGGATTTATGGGTTGACCTACCCATCTTCCTAGGGACTCTGGAAGGAGAAAGAGGCTTCTTTTTAGAAGCCCTAACCTCCAAAGGTGCTTCTGCCAGTAGGATGGCTTGGGATACTGAGACCGATGTTGAGCCCCCATAGGGCTAGTGAATACTCCATTAGAAGGAGCTTCCGTTTAGCCTCTCTATCTTTTCAAGACCTGCCTTTAAGACCCATACAGACCTTACATAAATGGGAGGTTGGTGTGTCTGAGGCAGCAGAGACTGCTTGAATGCCTGTCACTATGGGGAAAAGACCTGTGGCAGTTCTGGCAGGGTGTGATGGGGTGTTCACCCCACACTTGCCTGGAAAGGGTTAATAAAGACTAAGTAGGGGTCTAATTAACCCAATAGGCCACAGCTGAGAAGAATCAGGTGTCTACTGAAGAAGAGGTGGGCTGGATTATAGTTATTAATTTATTGAATAGGGTAATAGGTTTGCCAATTTCTTTAATTAAAGGATCATGAGGTTCGTGTCCTAAATCAGGCTTCAGGTAAGTTTTATAAGGACCCCGGGTACAACACAGGAAGAATTCCAGTGATAACCAGGATTTGTATAATTTTATAAATTTATTAAAACAACACAAAATAATAAACAAATGATTACTATAGAGAAAATAAAATGAATAATCAAATTGATAATAGATTAATACAAAGACTTATTTGATAGATAAATTTATGATATGCTTTAAACTAGTATACTCACACCCTTCCTGGACTTGGTTGAAAGAGATGTCTAATTTCTTAAGTTGGAGTTGAGTGGAATAAGAGCTGCTTCAAAGCTAAGAGCTATAAGCTAAGACTAACATTACAACTTTAAGAATATAAAATAAAGAATGAAGCTTAACACTAAATAAAACTTTAAGCAGGGATAGCTGACAGTCGACTGCCCCGATGAGCTGCCTTTCGATCTTATTTATACCCTTAAGAATATGAGTTCTTCATCCGGGCCCATACTTGGCCTTTCCACCTTCAAACTTTTGGGGTACATGTTGTCTATTGGCTGCTAGGTTCGTACGTATTATTGACGTATCCACATCCTTCTTCAGGTGGTCTTTTATCTCACCTTTGTTATTTCTAGCTTATTGTGGGTTCTGTGGTGTTCTTGTGAAGTTTCTTGGGTGTAACCGGGACAGCCCCTTCCCCTTTTAATATCTCTTGACTTGTCTAGGGTAAAGGTTATAACTATATATGTCTTATCCTGTTCTATTATTGATACTTATCTCTAAATGTTGACGTGGCCTGTCTAGGGTAAAGGTTATGACCATATATATCTTATCCTATTCTACATCTATCTAAGCCAAAGGTTGAATATATATATATCTTAACAGTAGCTGTCATCCAGGATGTGGCCTGGAAGGTACCTTGCATTACAGCTGAATAAAACTAATTTCATCACACAATCATATCAAAATATATATATGAAAAATATCTCTAATAATAAATGCAAGCAAGCAGGTTAGTTCTATAGGCTACAAATCCCCCCTTTGATGGGGTGGTTGCATAATAAACCCCATCACATAATGTGGGTCTGGTTAGTTGTTTGAGGGAATAATTTTCTCATTTCTTCATACTGCTTGCGAAGAAGGAAGAGTATCATAGTGATCTGTATTTTGGTACCTGACCCTTATGGTGACATAATTGTTTTGTTTAGAATTTTGTCTTTGATTGGATCTGAAATTTTTTTGTATTTATTAATTTTATATATCATGAATCCCAATAGAACTAAGATAATTTCTATTGCAATTTCTGTAATTTGACTTTTATTGAGGGAACTTTAAGTTTTAGTAATTTGGGTCAGACATAATGGTAGTAATGTTTTCAAAGATGGGAATAGGAGAGATTGCTTGATTTCCAATCAACACTGGTTGTTTTGGAGTAAAACAAAAATTTTGGGTCTGTGACCTGACACTTCAAGAGACCATAATGATACTTCTTTTGGTTAGTTACCATGCAAAATTGACCATTTCCAGCATAGGACACCTTCTCCATTGGAGCTTTCCATGTTGTCAGCCTCACCAGGCATAACAAAAACGATGTTTTGTGATTCTCCCTGGAATCCACACATGACAGTATTTGTTTCAAATACATTACAGCTACAAATGTACTGAAGCCCTTTTCAGAGCAACAGGCCATCTGTGGAACTTTCCAAGTTTAAGTCGGAGTGTGAGATTACCACGGGAGGCACATTGATCCGTTCTCTGTAGATGTTATCTTCCAGGTGACCTATGAACTGGACAGCTGCCAATTGCTTGTACACATCCTTCTTTGGATCAAACATTGAGTGAATGAGACACACAAGGATTGTGCCATTGTACCTTTTTTTTTTTTTTTTTTTTAAAGAACTGTTTTGGTTGGGGTGTGGTGTCACAGATCCCATATGTCTTATTGTTTTTAATGATAAATGCTGGCAAAGATCCAAACATGTGGATTGCTTTCCTTCTAACCCCTGAAAACATTTAGGACAATACCAACTTAGTAATTGTTTATCTTTGATTAGGTTTGGAACCCTTTTGTGTAGTTTCTATTAATTTTCCCTGTTTCACAGTATATTTCCAATTTAAATTACCTTATATTTTTCACATTTTAAATTAGGTGAGGGTTTTACTTCTGTTACTCTCTTCCAACTTCAAACAATGTTTACTACATTAATACTTAAAACATTTACCATATGAAGGAATGAGTCCATTGAAACATTTCCCACAGGTTTGGGATGCATTTTTAAGGTAACCATACGACCTGGATTAATTGCAATAGTTTCTTTCATTTCTTCCTTTGTAATTTGCGTCAAATGTTCAGTTAATTGATCAAGTTCATGTCGCCACACTTTTTGGTCTTGAGTGGTAGGTGGTTCTTGATTTTGGCTTAGTCTTACCCTTGAAGCAACAATAAGGGTGTAGTAAATCAGAAATACCAATGTCCATTTTATGATGGTTAGTTGCTGGACTTCAGCGGCAACTGTAGCAAACTGCTGTTCACCTAGCTCTTGAGGAGGAAGCTGCTCCTGAAACCTGAATGATTGATTATCATGAAAAATTTTGTTTTTATTACGCTTGCCTCCTGTTACCTTAATTTTATACACTGCTGAACCGAGTTTATCGATGATTCAGAATGGTCTGATCCATCGATTACACAATCCATGCTTTGGTGCCTTTCCTTGTATGTTAACAACATTACCAGATTACCAACTTTCCAAGTATTCTCTCTTTGAGTATTATCAAAGTAGGCTTTTGCCTTATGTCAAGATTTCCCCAATTTAACAGCTACCTGCATTTGGACCTGATTTGAATTATGTTGCAGATTTTGCAGGTATGTATCCATTTTTATTTCCTCTAGTTGAGTGCCACTAGTGTGCCAAATCAAGTGTTCTGGTAGCCGCATGTTTCGGCCTGTCATCACCTCAAAGGGTGTTTTATCAGTAGACGCAGCAGGTGTTGCTCTCAATGCCATTAGAATTAAAGGCATGAGGGTATCCCAGTTACGTCCATTGGCATCTAGTTTCCTCAACATTATTTTTATAGTTTGATTGGTTCGTTCCACCATCCCAGATGACTAAGGTTTATATGGGATGTGTAGTCTCTGCGGGACTTCCATTAATTTAAGGCAGTTCTTAAAGAACTGTCCAGTAAAATGTGATCCCTGATTTGATTTTACTTTACAGGGATCTCCATTGAGAGAAAACTTGTTTTACTAGTACCTTGGCTGTGGATTTTTCAGAGTAGTAAACTTTGCTGCCAACCATTAGATGTATTTTAACAGTGAAGCATACTTGATGGGTGATCCATCCGAAGATGTGAATCCATTAGTTTCCCAATATGGTAGAAACTCTGTAAGAGAGTTGCACATCCATGCTGAGTCTGAAAACAGACAAATGTTTTGATGTGTAGAGATGTAGTAGTGGTGTTGGAAAAATTGCACATTGTTCCAATACACAAGCTACTGCTGCTAATTCAGCATATTGGGCCGAATGTGGTGTGCATGAGAATGCCTTCTCCCCAGGTTCTCCTTTTTCTTCTGGTGGAATTGCATAAATTCCGAACCCAATATAATGTTTTCTTTATGATAGTAACTAGATCCATTCACAAAAAGCTGGTACCCTTAAAGGAACCTTTTTGTATTAAGGGTAGGAAACATTTTCTTGCCTCCCCCCTTTGATGGTGTTGTGCAGTATTTGGACACATATGTGTTAGAACAGACTTAACAGTTTGGTTTCTATATGGTTTGGCTTGATTTGGATAAGGGTATTGTTTTTGAGCTGGTAAATCTTCTCCTTCTACAATAGCAGTGACTGCCATGTATCCACAATTATATTTGTGTGTAGCAAATACATGTTCGCAGAGCAGAACTTGTAACTTAGGTTGGTCTGCGTGTTTAGCCACTATTTTTTTTTCATGTTGTAGCCTTCTGGTTCTGATTTCTCCTCTGGAGACACCATGCCACATTTAAGCATGGTCACTGGTGGGTTGTCAATTGCCTGTTCTGTAAAATATAACAACTGATTAATCAAATCAAGAACACTTTTTTTTGTTTGTATAGGAAATTGGATGCTAGTAAGCTATTTTATTTATTTATTTTTTTTATTTATTTATTTTGTGGGGGGGGTTGCCAATTTCATTAGGGCAAAGATGTGAATTCTTTGCATGTGACCTATTTGCATTTTGATAGGTTTAAATAATATTGTTATGACCCAGTTATTTGCAAAAGTTGATAGCACTTTTGTCTGTCTTGAAGACAGAGGAGAAGAATAATTTTAATTATTATACATGAATAGTGCAATTAGCATTGCTGCCACAGTATTTATAATAACTTTATGTAGCAGCCCCTACTACTGCAGATAATGTGGGTCTTCCACTTGCATCCTTGTTTAAAGGGGCCTAATGGCGTCATACCAAATATTCTGCAGACAAGTTGTCCACGGTTCTCCAGCCATCTCCTCAGGTGCAACTAACCCTTTAACAGGGGAAACTGTCCATGGGAGAGAAGAAAATGAGTTAATGGAGGCCACAGGACGATTTGAGTGTACTGGGCCTTAGCTTTCCAATATTAGCTCAGTTAGACTTGTCCAAAGTTTTCGGACATCCTGGTGTTGTTCCTCCAAAGTTTGTTGCATCACTTTTAGCATTGGCATGACCACATCTTCACTTTGACAGGGCGGTGATCTGAATCTCTGCGATCGTGATTGGTTCTTGGCTGTGTCTGAAAAGAAAGAAACACGATCCCGGAACCCCACATAGGGTCCGAACGTATAACCCTGTCGAGGGACACGCCCACTCGAAGATCCAGGATTATTCCGTTGGTTAGAATTATTTTGCCAATGTTTGTTTCCAGGGAATTTAGAAACACTTTGGCATATTCCTTGAGGTGATGTCCTCAAAGGTCCCTCAATTTTTACTGTGGGATTGGTGTGTGGCTCCTGAAGCGTTGCAACAGGGAGCCCACGCCGACCTAACTTAAGGCCTCCTTGAGAATGTGCTTTAGCCAATAAGGCCAATGCATCCTTCAAGGAAGTGTCATCATTGACATGCATATTAACCTTTTCCTGCAGCTGTGGGAGAGAATTGTTAATTAATAAACTAACATATTGTGGCCCATCTATGTCCTTTTCCATATAACTGTGCCAAGCTGCACTTAACCGAAGATGAAATTGATGTGGAGATTCATTGGGTCTTTGCTTTAAATTCGATAGGATAGCTACTCCAGCTTGTCCTGGGTGCTGATTATGTTCCAGTAAGGCTACTGTTTCCTTAAAAGTTTTCTCTCCTACTCTGTATTCAGGGGGTAATGTACTCCACAAAGCTCGATTTACTGTGAGCTGTAGGAGTTTAACCCAGTCTTCTCTCGGTAATCCAAACACTTTTGCCTTCTCTTGTACATGTTGTGCATGTACTGCAACAGAACTGTCCTCCATTATTCCTATTTGCTTAGCCACCAAATCAAGGGTCTTAATATCTGTAACTACTGCCACAGGACAATTTGAATTTGAATCTGATCTGATAATTTCTGGGGTTTGATTCTCCAATTTGGGAGATGAAGTTCTTTTATTCTGATTAGTATGCTCTTCATTAGAACTATTAGAGCTTTTTGTTGAACATTCTTCTGGGGTAGCTGGTGGATCAGGGTAGGTTTTTATTAAAGTTTTACATTCCCTATTTAAGGCTTCCCCCCACTGGTGCAGGACATTTCCTAGTTCCTGAAGAGGTATAGTTGAGTGCTTTACAGGTACACCAGGAGATACTAGCATATACCAAGAGGGTGGTCTTGGATCATGAAATTCAAAGGATTTAGGCAGTGCTTGTAATGATTGTTCAAATGATACCAAATGTTCACCTGAAGGTGCTAGAACTTTTAAATCATATGGTGCCAATGTAACATTAGGTTGGGGTACAGGGATAACATCCCTGTGCTGTTGCCTTACTTTCTGTTGCAATTTAGAAATTACTATATCACAGGCACTAGCTGCTTGTGTTACTTGGGAAACTGCATCTTTGGTAGAACCCAGACAGGTAGTGGACCGAAGAAAGGAGAGAAAACAGAAAGAAGGAGAGGGAATCCCTTTCTAAACACAACCGCGTAAGACTAAAGAAATAAAAAGAACTACAAAAATAAGGAAAGAAATTCTAGAATAAATGATAAACTAAGAAAGGCAGGAAGCTGAGAATAAGTGAACATGTGATTATTCCATTGAGCTGCAGGCAGCAGGTCTGTGCCTCCCCATCTGCCCTTGTTTGGTGGCATCAGGTGCTGCTCTGAGCAGGCATAGACCTGTGGACACTGCTTTGAATCCTCCAGTCGAGAGTTCACAGACATGTGTGTATCCTATGACTGAGCATGCATAGGGACATATCCTCAAAGAAGAAGGGAACAGTTAGTCTCTTTACTCCACTGCAGATTGGAAGAGTTGCAGGTAAACGCCACATGAGTTTCCCCAAAATACAGGAAGTCAAGGAATGAATTAATCCTGTGATCCCCCCGCCCCTCATCCAGCCCTTAATTATGAACAAACAATATGACTTACCTGCGACATTCTTTCACGGTGCTTGGCTTCGAGTCTCTCCTTGGCTTTCTGGAAGTGGGCGTGCTCATTCTCATCACCAGGTGTCTCCAAGTATTTGTCAACAGCATCAGGAGTGCTGGCAGCTGTGGTGGGGACTAGGGTAGGAGTTTTATAGGAGAAAGGGAAAAAAGCACAATTTCCAGTTGAGTATAAATAAAGTTCTTCTGAACACAGGAACGAGCATCGTTCTTTTTCCAGTAGAGTGAAGCCATTCAAGTAAACTCTGTCAGGAGACTAGCTTTAAAAAACGTCTCTATCAAATATATAGAAAAAAAATTGTGGCCTAGGAGAAAGATTTCACTCTTTTTTATAACTCAGGAAAAACTCTTTCACTTGGTACCATGTTACTTAACAGATGAGCGATTGGCAAAGGAAACATGCAAAGAACAAACACACTTGGCACTACCTTAGGTGCATAAACTGACAACAGACGTGTTTTTCAAAACCACATATTTTATTTATTTAGTTCTAAAGATTAAAAACAAACATGCGCAACAATACAAACACACTTTAAAGCATCTACAGAGACCATGTAAACCACAACCATACTGCAGTCCAATGAAATTCTATTCAAAACCCCTCTCAATGGCATTTTGTCCTCATAAAGATGTGCTTTGTTCTCAGTAACTTCGGTTAGAAACCCCTATGCTATAAAGTTGATTAATGCATTGGAGGGTTAACTAGAACACTTTTTTTGTTTTTTGTTTATAGGAACTCCTATGAGATAATCAATCGATATGTATTTCACTAGGGGCAGGGACAAGAATTGAATTTCAGGTTATTTAAAATGAGTGGACAACAGTTCTTCGGAGATTCAGTAGCAACCATTTACTGCTAAGTAATAAAGGAGAATTTTTCCTATTAGAGATTTAGCAAACATCATGGGCACCACAAACCATCTCCTATACTGCAATTTTAGAGTTATTCCATAATTTTTATTGCCCTCTACCATATTTTGAAAATTTTAAGATTTCATTTAAACAAAAAACATCTATTGCAAAGGTGCAGCCATAACAATAATGGAAACAAATATAGCCCTTCAGCTGCAAAAAGTGGAATCCTTCTCTATTACATTTACATGTAGTCTTCAAATCTGATTGAGTCTAGTATTTGTTTTATTATGAAGTACAGACTATTTCTTTTTACTATTTTTATTTTCTTTGTTCTTTGCCTGAAACCCCAGTGTGAATGAAATGTTAAATTATATAATTAGAATGCCAAAGAGTCAGGAAATGCAAAAGCTGTAGTATTTTCTATTCATGGAGTCATTATGCAATTATGATATAATGTAAATATAGCCCTATAATTCAGCCACTTACACATATTCACCCACATGGATAGTAGCCCACATACATTAATTAATCATAATATTTTGTACGTATGTGGTGTTTTACAAACAATAGTTCTTACAACAATCTTGTGAAGGAAGCAAGGAATTATCCCTAATTAACAGATAAGGAAACTGTGACGCAAAGATTCACTTACTTGCCTAATACCGTGGAATCAGGCAGTTTCAGAGTCAAGGTTAGAACTCAGAAGTGTTCCTGGCTCCTGATTCTTTGCTATGCTCACCCAACCAATCTGTCTCCAGTTGTCATGCCACTAAGCATAATTTTAAATCCATGAACATACACTTACGTTGTTTGTGCTGAAAGCCCACGCTGTTTTTATTTTAAAACTTTTATAGAGTGTCTAAAATTTACAAGGTAGCTTTACAAATGCAAGATAAGGCAAATAATTTGTTTCAAATATAAAAGATTCCTGCTATGAAACAGTGTTCTCTATTGGAAAAAATTATTAGCACTGATGATTTCCACCTATGATCATTTGGAATTTCAACTGAGTGAAGGGAAAACTTTTTGTGTATTTTGCAAAGTATTTAAAAAATCCAATTTTCTACCTTTGCGCTTAATGTTTGTCACATGCTGAATTTAATTGATATTCTCCATGTATTTCTCTTTGCTGAACAAAACTTATTCAAAAGGAAAAAAGGAAAATTAAAATATGTATCATGAAAAGTTTTAAATGGAAAAGAGTGATTGACTGAAATAATTATGCAATAAATATGTATGCAAATATAACCTTCAATTTATTGCACAGAAAAAAGTTCATGGGTATTAGGAATAATAGAAGATCAATCAAGCCATGTATACATTTAGGGAACAATTTTCAACAGCTTATCTTCCATGCAGGTATCTAAATAAGGGGCAGATTTCAGAAATGAAATATCCAATTTCCAGTGGGATACTGAAGATCATATTTTCTAAAGCATATTGGGTGCTGAACTCTTTTGAAAATATGGCCCCAATTGTGTGTGCTGAACATTTAAAAAAAAAAAATCCAGCCACTCGTTATGTGGTTATGATTCTTCACTGATGCTAATCTACCTGTGGTAGTAACTGTGGAAGTTGTAGTAAGAGACAGATCAGACTTTTTACCGACATATCACTTAACCCTGCTCAGAGCAGCTACCAATGGTGGAAAATAATGGTTATGAAGTTTCCTAGTAGAGGCACAGCTGACATAGCTGCATCTAACAAAGAATGCAGATCACACTTACAAGATGGGGGGAACTGTATCCTGAAATAGTGTGACACTGAAAAGGACTTTCGTGTCACCAAGATACACAACTGAACAACAGCTCCCACTGGGATGCTGTAGGTAAGAGGGATAAAGCAATCCAGTTCGTATCCAGTTCTGGAGTCCAAAGGAGGTTAAAAAGTAAACAAGGATTCAGAAAAGACCCACAGAAATGATCTGAGGTCTAGAAAACGTCTTATTTAGTTTATCCAAGAAAAGGTTAAATCGTAACTTGATAAAAAAGAACCTATGTAGGGAAAAGCTTTCTGATAGTAAACTGCTCTTTAATTTAGCAGAAGAAGGCATAATCCGGTCTAATGGCTGGAAAGCTAGATAAATTCAGACTAGAAATAAGGTGCACATTTTTGTGAGGGCAATTAACATTTGGAAAAAAAAACTTTCCCCTGGACATGGTGGAGTCTCCATTACTTGATTCTTTAAATCAAGACTAGATGTCCTTCTAAAAGATAAGCTATAACTCAGCTACAAGGGAGGGGTGAGGTTCAATGGCCTGTTTTATGTAAGAGTCCTTATGGCCTTAAAATCTATTCAACTGATTTACTGTTGCTAACAAAACCGGTGGGATTGCAGCAGTGCACAGCATCCAACACCAGCCACCTTACTTCTGTCACACACAATGCACCACACACACAGGGCGTAAGCAACCCTGCAAGTACTGAAGCACCAGGAATATTGCAGTCATCTCAGAGTACTCCCTTAGCAGGTCCATAATGTCTGTAATGTAAGTCTATTTGCACCTGTTCTCATTTTTGGTTTATTCTATTGCTTGCTTTCAATGGTTCTGTCCTGCACGAGAAGCTGCGTGTACATTTCAAGAGGCAAGGCCTATGCCCTGCTATGCACCCATACTTGCAACCAGAATGAAAGAGTCAGCAGCAACCACATGTGGCCTGGTGTATATTAAGACAAGCACTGCCAGCTTTGGGTCACTCTGCCTGAGGAGCCAAGGAACTTGATTTTATCTTTTTTTGGCAATTGTCTTCAATTTTTAAGTTTTAACTCTGGGCCCTCCCATTTTATTTTCTAGATGAGTAACTGTTTCCCCCTCTCTCTTGAGTCCTCTCCCTGAGAGACAGAAGCAGAAGTGATTTAGGCCAGTGGAACCCGTGGCAAAATAGGGACGGGAGAGAACTGAGAACAACAGAATCCTGCACACAGCCATTAGACCAGTGACCCATCCAGTGCTCTGAGCTGTCAAAGGCATCACTGAAGAGTGTGCAGGAGCACTAGGGGAGTCAAATGGGACTATCAAATGAAATGATAAAGCTGGCACGTCAATGCTAGCTGTCAACACTAGTCCAGCACCAGTCAAAGTAGAATCCCAATGGTGGCGTGTATGCTTGGTACTACCGTTAGAAAGTGTGTGCAGATGGGTGGAACTGAAATTGATTAAAGGAAAAGTTTAGAGTGTATATTAGAACAGAATATTATTAACAATGAGATTCATTAGAATGTGGAATAGTCTCCAAGTTGAAAAGGGAAAAGTCTTCTTGCTTGTGTCATTTAAAACTAGCACTTGGTTACCTGTAGGGAACAATCCTGCAATGTTGGGTCTTTTCCATTTCTTATCACTATGATTAGGTAGTGTTTTATAATTAATGTATTGGTGTTCAGAAGTTAATTCACATTAGCTTGCTTTTAAAAATGGTAACCATTTTAAAATAAAAGGCAGAACATCAGTCAACCTGGCATAAGAGACTAGTAAAAACCTTTAAAAACACAGATCTGCTTAAAAATCAAGGTCACCGTGAAATTTATTTATTTATTTCGTGTATTCACAAAGTCCCAAAACAATTATATGAGAGTTCCTCACTTCTATATCTCAAAGAATATCAAAACCGCACAGTGCTGGACTAATAGCAGTTTAAAGATTCCTAACTTACAACAATCAACAAAAAAAGAAGACAAAGAAACAATTACAACAGCACCACTCTACTCTTACATAAGCAGAAGTATTTGTCAAAATCCTTCACGCAAATTTAATTTTCATTGGCAACATTAAATGATATAGGTGTATCACAGACTATTTTTTTTCAGGTCCAACTGCAAATGCTCTTGGGTAGACATCAATAGCATGTAAGAGTACCTTAAAGATTTGGTTTTTTTGCAATCTGCAATCTGTTCTCATTTTATGAAGATCCCAGTAATTAGAGGAAGCTTCAATTTTCTATGCTGTGTGTTCAGTCAGTTAAATTAGGTGTACTGAGTATGCAATAATTGCTATGTGAAATCTAAAAGAAAAAAATATGTGCAAACTTGCTGATGGGTAGGGGAGAAAAGAGCCTTTTCCCTATTCATAATGGTCTTTTCTTCATGAATAATGACGATGGCATTCTTTATAGATTTCTGGACAGGTGGCTTAGTCGATATAAGCATCAGATTTAATAAAATAAAATTTAAAAAAAAAATCTAAGCTTCCTGGAAACAGACTTAAATCTCAACAGGGCCCACTGTGTACCTTGTCTTTTGCAGGTTACGAGTCTTTCAAATAAGATAATAAAAGATGCGGCCCCCTCCACCTTCTTCCCCCCCATTTTTTTTTTTTTTTAAAGTAAGAGTGTCCTTGGTCAAATTTTCCACTTCCCAAAAGTGATACTGTAAGTGTTGATAAAAGCGACTTATGTAAAAGTGCCAAACACACCATTACAGAAGTACTTGTAAGTACAGTATGCAATGGAAAAAAATGGTTATTAACCTTCCATAACTGTTGTTCTTCGAGATGTGTTGCTCATGTCCATTCCAAGTAGGTGTGTGCACACTGCATGCTCAGTCACTAGAAGATTTTTCCCCTAGTGGTATCCTTAGGGTCGGCTCTGGAGCCCCCGGAGCGATGCCTTCATGGCGCAGTATATTGGGCCCTGCCAACCCCCTGCCTCTTCAGTTCCTTGCTGACTCCAACAGAGGGGTAAGCGGGTTGGTCTTGGAATGGACATAAGCAACACATCTCGAAGAACAACAATTATGGAAGGTTAGTAACCGTTTTTTTTTCTTCAAGTGCTTGCTTATGTCAATTCCAAGTAGGCGACTCTCAAGCAGATCCATAGGAGGAGGGGTCAGAGTTCAATGACCTGGGGATTGCAGTACTGCTCTTCCAAATGCAGCATCATTTCTGGCTTGCTGTGTAATAGCATAGTGTGCAGTGAAGGTGTGAATAGATGACCAATTCGCAGCTCTACAAATGTCTTGGATTGGGATCTGAGCAAAGAAGACTGCCAAGGACGCCTGCACCGTTGTGGAGTGAGCAGTCAGTGCTGGGGCAGGTACTTTTGAAAATTCGTAACACGTCTGGATACAGGATGTGATCCATGAAGAGATTCTTTGTGCTGTTACCGGAAGGCCTTTCATCCTATCTGCTATTGCTACGAAGAGCTGAGCTGTTTTCCTAAAAGGTTCAGTCCTTTCGATATTAAAAGCCAAAGCCTGCCTGACGTACAGAGAATGCAGCCTCTGTTTATGGCGTGTGGCTTTGGATAGAAAACTGGGAGGAATATGTACTGGTTTGTGTGGAATTCTGACAACACCTTCAGAAGGAAAGCTGGGTGAGGGCATAGCTGAAACTTGTCTTTGAAGAAAATCGTATAAGGAGGCTCAGACGTGATGGCCCTGATTTCAGAAACTCTCCAGGCCGAAGTTATGGCTATTAGAAAAGCTACCTTCCAGGAAAAACAGAGAAGCAAGCATGTTGCTAGAGATTCAAATGGAGGCCCATCAGTCTTGATAGTACAAGGTTAAAGTCCCATTGGGGAATCAACTGAGGCATTTGAGGGTATAACCTGTCTAAACCTTTTAGGAAACGCCCCACCATAGGGTTGGTGAAGACTGAAAGGACTGCAACCCAAGGATAAAAAGCCGACATTGCAGCCAGATCCTGACTAATGACACTGACAGTCTTTGCTGCTTCAGATGTAACAGATAGTTCAAGATGAAGGGTATTGATGACAGCACAGGCAGAGTACCCTTCTGCATTGACCAAATGGAGAATCTCTTCCACTTAGCTAGACAAGTGGTGGAAGGTTTTCACCTGCCAAGGAAGACCTCTCTGATTGGTTCCGAGCACTCTAATTCCAGAGGATTCAGCCAGGGAGATTCCATGCTGTGAGATGAAAAGACTGGGGTGATGAAGGTGGCTGTGGTCCTGGATGATCAGGTCCAGAAACAGAGGCAGACTAATTTGAATTTCCACTGGTAGGCTGAGGAGCATGATGCACCAGTGTTGGCGCGACCAGGCTGGAGCTACCAGAATTACGGAGGACCTTTCCTTCCTGACCTTCAAGAGAACCTTGTGAATGAGTGGGATAGGCGGGAATGCATAGAACAGATGGCCTATCCATGGAATGAGGAATATGTCTGCGATTGATCCCGGACTGTGATTTTGGAAGGAGCAGAACTGTAGGCACTTTCTATTGTGTTTTGTCGCAAGCAAGTCTATGTAGGGAACTCCCCAATGCTGGAAAATGTTGTTCACCACATCCGGGTGGAAGAGACCACTCGTGGTTGGAGAAAGACCTGCTGAGGTGGTCCGCCAATTCATTCTGAGACCCAGGAAGGTAGATTGTCTCATGGTGTCTCCAGTGGGCTATGCAAAAGTCCCACAATGTAAGGGCTTCCTGGCACAGAAGAGGAGAGTGCTCCACTCAGTCTGTTAATATAGAACATCGCTGTTGTATTGTCTGCCATGACTGATAAACATTTGCCTTCCAGGTGGCTTGGAAGGTCTGACAGGCCAAGCGTACTGCTCTCAGTTCTTTTATGTTGACATGAAGTGAGAGCTCTGCTTAGGACCAGAGGCCTTGGGTCCTGAGCCCTCCTAGATGAGCGCCCCAGCCCATTGCTGAAGCATCAATGACCAGGAACAGCGAGAAGAAGGGGACTCCGACCGCAGATTGAGCCACCACTGGAGGGACTTGATCACAGAGGGAGGAAGTGAGACTACCCTATCTATGTGGTCTTAGGACAGATGGTACACTGAGGCTAGCCACGTCTGGAGTGGCCTGAAATGTAGTCTTGTGTGCTGAACTTGCATGCTGCCAAGTGCCACCCTGGATGGACCTACAGGAGCTAAAATGTCCACCATGGAGTCAGCGCTCTCAGATACCTCTTCAATCTGGAGCCCTAAATTCTGCACCACCCTCCTCAAGAGCCCCTAATGAGCCCTGCTGATGTCTGCAATTGGTGCTACTGAAGGACCTGCTACTTCTTCGTCTGGAGACAAAGATGATGAAGCTCTGGCCAGGGTAAGGCACTGTTTTTGACCTTCTGCCCCCAAAGGGTCCTGTGGTGCTGACTACTCGAACTCCGTGCTGGGCTTGACATCATGTTCGGTGCTAGATTCAGTGGTGGGTCCAGTGCCGTGTGGCAGTTCGTGACCTGATTGAGGAGGGTGATGTCTGCTCCTGGAGGCAAGCGATAGTGACCGTCCCAACTGCAACACCTGAGTTTGGTGGAATGCCCACGGAATCCAAAACAGCCACTGGGCTGGCATTTACCACAGTGGTGGCCAAGGCATGGGAAAGGTCTGATTGACCTTGATCCTTTGGTGATAGCTCTCTGACCGGTGCCAGCTTCTTCTTGAAGAATTCGACTCCATTTCAGAGTCAGAGCCTGACAGATCGCTTCGTGGGGACCAGGACAGTGCAGTGCATAATGATGCTGGGGAGCGGTGCCAGGGAGAGGGTTACCGCAGCATCATAGCCAGTTTTCCCCTGGATGGCACTGGGTGCTTTTTCAGTGCCAGTGATCTGGGTCCTGAAGCACGCTCGCGCCTGGGAGGATTATGGCGGCGCCATGCTCTCTGTCAACTCCCTGCCCGCTTCAAAAGTCTCTGGCATGGCGGGAAGCTGTAATTCCTCTTTGTGGCTCTCCTTGGTTGGGAAGTCCAAAGGCCCCAGACTTGATGGACCCCTCCGAGGTGGGAGTCAATGGTACTGTGCCGAAGTAACAGAACTTGAGTGGCCTGACACAGGTTGCACTCCACCCAAGCTCTTATGCCCAGTTGTTTTGGGTGTCAGTGAGCACCCCCTGTCCATTTTCTTCTGCTTCTTATGCGGTACAGGGGATTGTAAGCAGTGCTGCGTCCCTCTGCATGAGGTGTCCCTTGGTGCTGGGGGTCTCTAGACATACAGTCCTTCAGTGCCATCTCTCGTTTGGACACCGGTGGGCTCTGCACCGAAGCCAACGTACTAGGTGTCAGCTCAGCTGGGCTCAGCACTGAGTGTGGTCAGAGAGTTGCCTTCATTAAAATTAACTTTAATCCGATTCCTCTCCTTCTTTGTTCTTGGGCAGAATCCCCTTCAGATCTCACAGCAAGCCCTCTGATGGGTCTCTCCGAGACACTTCAGACAAGCAGTATGGGGATCGCTCCTAAGCATCTGTTTTTTGCAAGTCCTGTATGGTTGAAAGCCGGGGTCACCCTGATAAGTGGGGTCCTAACTCCTCTGCCTATATTAATTATAAACTAACAAACTATTTTACCTATTTACAGGTATCGGTTTAAAACAACCACTCGGGGAGCGCTCGCAGAGCAAGAGAAGACCAATGTTCCAGTGACTGTCATAGGCGATAAGAAGGAACTGAAGAGGCAGGGTGTCAGCAGGGCCCTATATATGGCGCCATGAAGGCATGACTTCAGGGGGCTCCAGAGCTGACCCTATGGATATTACTAGAGGAAAAACCTTCCGGTAACTGTACATTTGGTGCACACACACCTGCTTGAAATTGACATGAGCAAGCACTCGAAGAAGAATAGCATTTATATATTTATATAAGTGAAAGTACAAGAACAAATATATAAGTTCATGTACTTTCCATTCCTGCCTTTCCTGTAATTGTCTGGTTAATATATGAACAATTACCTAAATAATATAAGCCCATAGTGGAAGAGAAAGAAAAAGATGTGCCTATTGGGGCTGTTCTCTCAATGCAGGGCACTGAGAGGTATATGTCTGCCTGCTCTGCTGCACCCTCCCACACCCTGCTGACTCACCCCTCTTCTGGGCTGGGTCAGACAGGAAGTCTCCCTGCTGTTGCTGGTTGCAGTGACCAATCAGAAATGAACAGATGAGGCTGCCACCCTCCTCAGCAGGTAGAACAGCAGAGCCAATAGAAAAAGTGCTGCCAGCCGGAACTCAGAGTCTGAAGCTCCCAAATCTGGGACAGTGGATTCTGGGGCCCAACCAGAATCCGGGACAGTTGGGAGGGGATGTGATTGTTTCAAAAAAAGTATTTTAAAAAAGCACTTGCAAATGAAAAAAAAAAAGTTACTTGTGGTTTAGGTACCTTTAAAATCTACTTAAATACAAATATTTAAAATACTTAAGTATTTTGAAGTACTCTATATACTTGTACTTAGGTATGCACTTAAGTGTCAGGGAACACTGACTTCCGCACACATGCATAACAACTCTCCGATCTACTAGATAACTGGATTTCACTGGAGCGGGATATAATTTGTGAAGTGATTTGGGATGAATAGTACTATATGAACATAACTGAATATTCAGTGAATGAATAGATTACTTCTGAAATGCAATATATTTAATTATATCATCAATGTAAGATTAAGGCCAAAGATTTTTAGTCATTGACTAAACAAATTCAGATGCTTACGTTGTTCAACGTAAGCTTTCATTAATTCACCCTTTCCCACATCCGCCACTAAGTGTATTTATGGCATGTGTTGGGAAGATGGGTTTTCAATATTCTCTGTGCTAATTTAGGAGAGACACTGCTATACATGACAGTAATACAGTTCTTGTATGGACAAATTACTCAGTCTAAAGCTAGATAGTTCAGTC
Organism: Emydura macquarii macquarii; assembly: GCF_026122565.2. Taxonomy (NCBI): domain Eukaryota; kingdom Metazoa; phylum Chordata; order Testudines; family Chelidae; genus Emydura; species Emydura macquarii. The sequence continues at coordinate 492,315 of NW_027130613.1, forward strand.
TGAGTATTACTGTCCCATAAAAAAGTCTAGAAAGCAAGCAAGCAAAATTATTACTGTAAAAGTGTGGTTTTTCTTAAAAAGAAATTTACTAGTTGAGAGATGGAACAAGACAAATCAAGGGAAAGAGAGGTATACTGGTCCATGGTAAGAAGCCATAACTTTATATTTAGGAGAAAGCAAGGGGATGCACAGAAATGTGCTGGAATATCACTAGAGGACGATCACCAGGTAATAAAAGGTTTACAAAGTTTTACAACGAATCTGATTTAATTAGCCATGATACAGCACGTACTGGATAATTTCATGCCCAGTGTGAGCCTCAAAATAGAGTGCCAGCAATAAAATTATAAATTGACTAGTCCTGAAAACGCCAAGGAAGACTGTGCATAGGGTTCTAAAATGAAGGACGGAAGCAGAGAAAACACCTCTATTCTCCTAACCCTCACTCCCTTCTCCAACTCCACTTCACATCCTCACCCATCAAGAGACATGAAGTCTAGCTCTCTAATCCTAACCTAAGGGGGGCAGTGTCTTCCCTTCCATAGAGAGGGACTCTCAAAGGTGATGCGTCAATGAAAACCAGGAGCGTTCCAACGTTCAGGACCTTTTCCTTGTGTCCAGTTAGTTTTTAGAAGATAACCGTGTTTTGTCCTGGTTTTTGGCATCCTCTACAAACTGGCTTCATGAAAGAGCAGAATGTAGAGCTCGCGAAATTGACAGCAGGCTGTCTATGTGCAGTGACCCTGAGGGATCACCATCCACAAGGCCTTCCATGTGTTGCCACCCTCTTCTTGTCTACTCCACTCACCCCCCAGTGAACCGCCAATTCTTGAACAAAACCCTGAGCTAGCCTTCCTCCACACAAGAGTCAAATCTACAGGATGGCAGGGGAGGAGACTGAGGTGGGTAGCTTACCTGAGGAGGATGACGGGGAGCAGTATGATTTATTATTTATATAACTGTAATGCCAGAGCCACAGTCGTAGACTAGGACTTCCGTGTGCTAAGTACTGCACAAGCCCAAAACAAAAGGAGACTGTCCCTGCCCCAAGGAGTTTGCAATCTGGAAAACTGATGGATACAGACAGACAGGTTGGGGAGTGCAAGGAAACAAAGAGACTACGCTGGTCAGCATGATCAGCAGCGGTCTTTGCACACCTAACTAGTGTCAAGTTTTTCTGACAGGCATCACGGAAAAGGAGAGCTGTAAGGAAGGATTTGAAAGAGGATGATGTGTTAGTTTCGCAAGTGTTTACGAGGAGCTTTTTCCAGGCATGAGGGGCAACACGGAAGCACTAAAACCATAACCTTAGGCCCACTGCCCCTGAAAACAGAGGCCTTTTTTGTCCACTTTGTAAATCTTGTTACTCTTCACTTTCTTTCCCCCACTGGCCAGCTTCTGGGCAGTCTCAGGCTCTATGCCCAGTCTGTCATCCCCTTCCTCTCCCAGTACACAGCCTGGTGTTTCACAGCATAAGTCTACAGCAGCATCAGCAGGAGGGTAGAGAAACAAGGGTAGAACAAGGGTGGAAGACTCCCAAGTCAGGTTGGCTGAAAGGTTCCTGTCTGGAGGGGAAGGAAAAGAAGGGGAAGCTTGACATAGCTGTTTGCCATGAGTCCTCAGTGTCTCTTCTCCCCATAACCAATCTCATATAGTTCGTTCACTGAAATGTCTAATTCTAAAGGTGACTTGAAAAGGAATTTTTTACACATGTGCTTTTATTGCTTCTCTATGACGCATAAAGGACGTCTGAAAAAGAGTTTGTATGTGCATGCGTGCGCACACAATTTTAGAGCTTACTTGCTTTTTCCCCTGACCGTTCTAAGATATGTAAGTCTAGTCTTCTCTGTTTTGCTGGAGGACTTTTAGGGCTCTCATCTATGTTTACCGTGAGCCCTTAATTAAAAAGGGATCTTTAGCAAATGCATTCCTTCTCCAAAGTGTTCAGTCAGACTTAAATGTATGTTCAAAACTTTTTAAAAAAATGCGTGACTCAAAACCCTTCTCACAGCCCTCCCCCATCTGCTCAGCTTTCAGCATCTTGACGCTTCTGATTTAATCATTTCACTATGTAAAAGATTGTTACAAGAAGGAGGGAGAAAAATTGTTCTCTTTAATCTCTGAATAGGATAAGAAGCAATGGGCTTAAATTGCAGCAAGGTTTAGGTTTAGGTTGGCCATTAGGAAAATCTTCCTAACTATCAGTGTAGTTAAGCACTGGAATAAATTGCCTAGGGAGGTTGTGGAATCTGCATCACTGGAGATTTTTAAGAGCAGGTTAGACAAACACCTGTCAGGGATGGTCTAATACTTAGTCTCACCATGAGCGTAGGGACCGGATTAGATGACCTCTTGAGGTCCCTTCCAGGCCTACAATTCTGTGATTAGTTCTCCATTTACCACATAGTCTTCCAGACTAGATAAATCCTGAATTTCTAATAAAAAACAACAAGAATTCCCTAATAAACCTCCTCCTCTATTTTCAAAGAAGCAATGAAGCCTCTCTCTGTACCGCCCCCCCCTTCCCTCAACCCCACTTGAGGTCATCTTTAAGGAAGTAGCTCTGCAGGGCGGAAAAACCCAACCAAACCAAATCCTTTTCTTATGTTATGAGAAAAATCTCCTGTCTTCAATCTCATTTTTACCCACATTCCTCAACACACTTTCTTACAAGGAGAATTGCAAGGGAGGGAAAGATAACCAGAAGGCTATTAGATTTTCACTGAGAGGGAGCTTTAAAAGGCATGGATAAGAGCTTCTGGATACTTATGTAAACTTACTGAGTCTTGCCCATCACTAGTCTTATTATAGTGATCCAGTTCTGATGCTAATATTTTTTAAGATTAAGTTCTGAGGTTCAGAAGATCTGAGATGTGACTAATCAGCACATTTGCTTGCACAAAAGATAAGTTCAGAGCACTAAATTGTGCTGATTACACTAACAGCTTGAAATTCCTGTCCTTGTTATAACTTTCTACTCCAGCTGCCCATTTTATAATTCATAATAAAAATGTATACTACCATTAAGACATTAGTTGATAGTAATGCCCAATTCTTCATCCATTTAATCTATATTTTTAGCATCTGGGGTGAATATGAACATTAGTTAACTTTTATTTATTTTGTCTTTCACATTCTTTCTTTTGACAGTTGGGATTTTTTTTTTTTAAGAAGAGAAGTGGAAAGTTTTTGAGAGCAAAATTTTGTTCAGAACTACTAATGGATTATCTACTACTAAAGCTCAATAATCTTGGACAGACTTAGTCATTATAAAATATGGGCCTGAACTGGGATGCTGCTTCAAAACCCTCCCAAACTTTAGAAAATTAAAGATCTGACCTCTGGAGCTGGGAAACATCTTCAATAAATACACTTTAAAAAAAGAACTCAAACATCATCTGTTGAAGCCTGACTTCAGGGCTATATACTACTCTTGTAACAGTGGATATCACTATCAGTATCTTTGTTTGACATTATCACAAAAGATCACAACAAATTTCCAATATTCCATTGGCTACCATATTAAGATGGAATTTAAGGGACACAGGAGTCACTCAAGTTAGAACTAGGCTAGACACCTAGGCTAATGTATTTTCAATTGGAAAAATAGCCATTGTGTCTTGAGCCCAGATTTTCAGAAAAATTTTCTCATGGGTTTGCTTTTGTTTTAAGATATTCATGGATTTAAATACAGCAATTTACAATTATAGTTAAAAGTAATGGAGTTACACATCCATGGCTTCTTGGAAGTCCTTTTTTTCAATTAATAGTTGTTTTTCTACTCATGTTTTTATTACCTTACCTCCTGTCTTGGCTTAAATGCCTGGTCACAAAAGCTTGTACAGTGGAGCCTCGTTATCTGATCTAACTGGGACGGGGCCAGATTGGATAATCAAAAATTTGGATAAACCCAACAATGGGCAAAGAGCTGCAGCCTAGACTATCAGCCCCATTTGGTTAATATGGTGAGCTGGATAATGAAGGCTCAGATAAACGAGATTTTACTGTATACTGATTCTCTCATATTTATTCAATTAAGTATTCTACAGCTTAATTATATGTCTTATCCTACCAACTTCTATTGATTTGGACAAAAACATTATTAACTGTGCAGGTATGGAAAATTACTTCATATTTAATGTTTTGAAATTTATATTTACATTCAAACTTATTTTGTAAAGCCTCAGCCTATCATTCTTTGAATGTTGCAGTTATATACCACTGCTGTACATCACAACAAAGCAGACCATCGAAATAATATGCAATTTGAGAGGAAGTTTACTACAATTCTGGGAAAAGACTAAGTTTACCTGAGTTTACCTTTCCCATACTATTCACCACTGTATGTACTGACATTGATACAGTCTTCTAGTTAGCACAAAGCGAACTTTCTGCATAACGCCTCTAAGATGCAGCCTTTCCTATTCATCCCCACAGCTAAAACTGTCATTCAGGCTCTCATCATCTTGCACCTTGATTACTGCAATAACCTTTTTAGGGCTTTGACAAATGCCATGTTGTCCTACTCCTATCCATTCAGAATACTATTGCAAAGATTGCTTTCCTAACCAGTTGCTTTGACCATGTCACCCCTCTGTTTGCATCCTTTCACTCACTCCTCATTCTCTAGCGCATCAAACATAAGCTGCTTGATTTCACTTTCAAGGCCGTTCATCACCTATCTCCACCCTACCTATCATTTCTCAGACATCACTGAAATGTTGTCTCCCACCTCTGATCAGCCCATGATACCAGCCTCCACCATCTGCATGTTAAATGTTCAAAGAAGCCCCTTCATGTTTCTTCCCATGTTGCCCCTCACCTTTGTAAACATCTGCAAAGCTACCTCATTATCCACTTTCAAATCCCTCCTTAAATCTCTCCTCTGATGTGATGCCTAAAAAAACCCCTTGACAAAGTTTAGGCTGCTGGGTGTGCCAAGACCACTGCCTACCATGCTGAACAATATGGTCGTAGTACAATGGGGTCCTGTGATGGTTCTCAGGGTATCCAGGACTTTGAGTCAACTTGTTAACCCCTGCTGTTGGCAAGAAGGGGGTCGTGCCTGTGGTGGCTCGGTGTTAGGTCTCTAACAGCACCAGCTTGTTAGCTACAAGTGCTCTCCTCCAGGCTAGGCCAGTCCTGTCTTTGCCTTGCAGGGTAACAAAGAAATGCACCCCAGTTCCCAAGTTCCCTTGAAGTATTCTCCTGTGACATCCAGCCCCTGACATGGGCTACTTGTAGAAATTACAGATCCTCTGTTCTGCGTGCAGTGTACCCCAGTTTAGCGGTTTTATCTTAAAACACTGCTCCTGTATAATGCACACCACTTGTGAGCGCTTATAATAAAACTTAAATAAATCTTCTGAAAGAAGAGAGTGTGATGGAAGCAAACGGTTACAATATAAAACAAAATTACAAAATGTGAGCTGAGGCCTACACTTATTAATCGTTACCTTTCCTACCTAATAAAGTAGTCCCCTTTCCCCAGCCCTCCTCTGCCCTCCCTCCGGTCAGTCTGTTGCAGGGCTGTCTGGCTTTACAGGAACCAGGATCCAATCTTTCATGAAAAACACCCCTGTTCAACAAAATGGATGCAGGGGGTCTTTCTCTGCCCTGTCACATACTGAATCAGTCTTTTGTCTTTATTCACAAACAGGGTGATCTCTGTCTGTTATAATGTTCCTTTGTACCTACATGTGGGGTTTTGATTATTTGCAGTTGTCTTGGATGGTTTTCCACTGGCTTTTCTGGGATGGGACAAGGGTAGGCGATTGAACAGTGCATTAGACAATTGGCCAGCCAGGGAGGAGTGCCCACTTCCTCTCACTTGAATGGGTTATCACCAAGACACATGATTACTTGGAGACTAATTTTTACTCCAAGACCATAAGGGCATAATTCTCAATATAATTACATCACTCCTTAAATATTACCCATGCACACATCTTGCAATGATTACGCAAGCTTTCATGGAGACCTTACAGACTACTCTTTATGGATAAATACCATGAAAACAGTGTATTAGGTGTAGTGAGTTTGTCAGGTCTGAGACAGGAGTTGGTTATAGAGAACAATGAACCCTTTGCCAGTTGGCACCAATGGACCTCTGTGCCACAGGCTCTGGCCATGACCAGGGCTGCTAGGCACTACAGTTCTACAAATAAACAACAACAACAATATAAAAAGTGGCTATACTAGGAAGGGAATTAGGGAAAGAAAAATTGTCCCAATTTAGGGGAAAATGGTAAAATACAAAACCCTCCCTCACTTGTGCTAAATACCTTGAGATTACTATTGAAGTACTTCTGTGTCCTTCACTTCTTAAGCATATGCCACTTGCCAAAATGATAAAAGATGGACAAGTCCCTACAAAAAATCTGTGATCCCTTAAACAGAGAAATACATTCTTATTTGGATAAAAATCCTAGGCAAACTGAATTTTTGACCAAAACCCGAGAAACTTCTATTTTTTTGTGCCAGGAAACTGGGCCAAAGTCAATTCCTATATGTTCTAAAGGATGTTGTTAAAATCACTAACATATGCATCTACCCTCTAATCAAACTCTTGCCATAACCTTGTGCATGTTCAGTTATTTGCATTGTTGCTATTTTGAACCCTAATCCCTCCATTCCGCATTCTATCATTCTAAAGTCAAAAAATCCTCATCCATTTTCAAGTGAAGTGCCATATCCTATGCTCATTGCATATATGGAGCAAGGACAAGCCATGAGACCGATTTACATTATTACCATTTTAAGTGGGTTGTACCACGTACACTGGTAATTCATGATTAAACAGTCACTGAAGGTCATATACATAAAAATAAGTTTATAGATTCATCGGAGGACAAATCTCAAATAATTATAACAGACAGACTCACAAAAATGTTATTCCTGTCATTGTCCCTGAATTTCATCTTGGTAAAATGGGCATCAGCTTCATCAAGACATGTGTCCTGTCTGTTTTCTGTGCCAGAGAAATAGAAGTCAGCAGAGGCAGGCAGCCCACATAGGAGAGGGAACTGGCTCAGAGTCTTTACTTAAAGTAATCCTTACCTCCCTCTTTACAGCCAGTTTGGGAGACAGTCAGAGCTATCTGTCCCCTCTGTTACGAACAGACAGAATGCCTTGATAATAAAATCACCCTTGGCAGATTATACCTGGGGACTGGTTTAACATATATTTATAATAAATTCACTTGCATGTTTTTATTCATTCAAATTGAAGACTTCATGCTCGCAAGGGGGAACCCGAAGCTGCAATGCCAAGCTTGGATTCACTACTAACAAATATTAGGTTTGGGGGATTTAAAATTTTAGTGCTAGGCTTCTAATCTATACCTTCGGATTATGCCCTCAGGAATGCTATGGTGAATTAAGGCTGCAGCTATTTTATTGTGATGATCCTTTCCCATCAAACACTGTACTGTCAGAAAGGTACTTCTTGGATGGAGCTACCTGCAAGCTCCACTGCTTTTATACAGACATAGTCCTGCCAATTACCCTATAAAACTCAAGAACAGTGAAAGGGCAATGACATCCAGGGCAGATGAACGTGTTCTTGCTCATTTGCTTGTTTTCTGCCCTCAAGCCTGCAACCCAACCTCCATCTGTCTATGAAGATTTTCAGATAAAATGCGCACTCATCTGACAAATAAAACAGAAAGAGCCATTTAGTTTTTTAACTAAAAATTACATATATTTTACCCATTGTGTTTACACAAATGCAGCACTCCTTACTGCTAAATATACTCTGGATGTTGACATGGACATTTAGCTGTCAAAATATTTAACTCCCTGTTATTTAGACAGACATCAAGATCCAAAACAATAGCAAATGGATCAAGAAATTTACTGAAAACAGGAAATTATGAGTGTGCCGTTTTTATAGGCTTTCAGCACCTATTCTTGAAAGGTACAGATTACAATGTGTGTTATATTTGAAGATACATTAAACTAAATAGTACACAGCACTGTGATGTGATGTTACACCATTTTCTTGAAGTTTCACTAAGGAGCACGAATTCAAAGTGTTTTAAGAAATATGCTGTCATCAACGGACATTGATGGTTTGATGACACATTTGAAGTCAATATGAAATTAGCCTATGCAAAGAGTAACAGATTAAGCCATAAATGTTAAAATATCTACGTCTTGTGCATAATAGCACAGTCAATTTGAAAAGAAAATACTTTGTTTTACATTGTAAAGTATTTTAATTATTCAATGGTTGTTCTTTAAAATAAAATGGGTGATACTTATTTTAATTTTCCCTGCTTCAGATTACAGTTTAAAGCCAAATATATAACACTTACTAAATGCTATTACTGCTTATATTGGTATTGTTTTAGGAAGTTGATTAATTTTACTACTTTCAACACATACTAGGGAGATGTTATTCAATTCACTCTACCCAAAATCCCAGCATGAGTGAATGTTTCTTCTAAAATGATAAGCAATTGAACAGTTAATGCTGAGAATTAAAAAGTCATCATTAGGCTTCAGAATTTACACAAATGAAATGAATGGGATAGCTAGGCAAATTCCATTGTTTTGGCAGTCTTAGCTACACAGCATAGCACAAGAGCTAGATTTTTTTCCCTTTTCAAATGATATATTAATTTTTTTAGAAATTGATGGTGCCACCAGAGAAATGATACTGAAACGTATTGCTGAGTGCCCCTAAATTGTTATGCCAATTCTGAAATAGGATTTAGGATGTCCGAAGTCTCTCAGGCACTTCTGAAAATATTATCATAATTGTACATACTTTGAAATAGAGTCTGCATTAGGCAAATCTTTACAGCAAGCAATGTTCTTTAAGATTAACTGGTGGGACTTTGAGTTTCAAGAATATTGATTATTCTTTTGCTAATGCTAATATTCAGCCTGGGTAAGACTAGTCAATGCTACTGGAGGTAAATGTCAGTGGATATTTTACCTAAGAAATAACAATTGACAGTCAACACCTACATTTTGTTTAAGAGAGACATGTCAGAGAACTGATTTTTGGTGAGCATGGAAACATGTTAATGTGATCTTGACTCCCTTACATCTTTGGACAACAAAGATATGCAATGTATTACAATTTTTCATAACATAATTGTTCTATTTTGAAAAATAGCAACGATAGTAATATAATCTATAGTTGTAAAATAGACATACATATTTGGCTTAAAACCAAGAACAAATGAAATATAGACCTAAGGATTTACTGACATTTTGAACTCACCAAATTGCAACTGCTGGAAGTACTGCAGGGGCCTGATATCAGCATGTTATGTTGAATTCTATCCTTGTTAAAATAAGTAAAACTGAAGAGAGAGGCAGAAGCCCCAAATCTGAAGTTCTTTGGCCTTTGAGGAGTTAAGGTCAATTGCTAATGTTATTCAGAAAGGGTATTTATTAAATATGTGTTTCTGCTGTAATTCTAAGGACAGTTTAAACAAAGAAAATCTGAAGTCAATAAAAGAAATCTTACAACTGGTGAATTTATGGTATGATGAAAATACAGAAATGGCTCCTACGGAACAGATATCTGGTCTATTTGGACAATGGATAATCACATCAAGATCATTTAATCTGAACTACCCATTTGACAGCTCCTAATGACTCCTTTGGAATTACTATGGATACTAATGTGGTGGAAGTTTAAGTACTTAAACTTACATTGTAAAATGTGTGTGTTTTGTATTGAACATCCTTACTAACAATCAATATGAAAGGGGTGTGTGCTCTGGAAGGCTAAGAAAATTGGTGATGCTGTATTTAAAGCCTTTAACTAATAGGTTAATGGATCGATTCCAGCGTAGTTCAGTGATGAATGAAACTATGAGTTTTGCAGTCTTAGATAGTTCCCAGGAGATAGAAGAAGTCTTTTTGACAAAACTCAGTACACTTGGCAGACCTGCTGATATGCAGAGAGGCCAAAGAGTGGATGAAACATAGGTTGTCCTCTCAGATGAAGGACACACACACACCTCAGGACACACACACATCTCAGATGAAGGACACACACACACACACACACACACACAAAGTGTTTTGTCCTACTTTTTGTAAGCTCTAGGAGACTGAACTCACAAAAGGAAACGCTGGCAGCTAAGTGGGGGAAATAAACAAAAGGTTGTCTCAACGCATGTGCGCCTCCACACCCCTGCAAGTCCCACACAAGTTCTGTCAATTTTGTCCTGTGTGGTCTTCTCCCCTTTCAGACTTGCCCCATCTCAAGATCTGCCATCCGCTGCCATTGAGGCCTCCCAGTGAATCCCCCTATTCTTCTGATCTAGCCCGCCCCTGAATGTAGAAACAGGTTGATATGGAATCAAACTCACTCTGACTCTGGGCAAGTGCTAGGAGCAATGAGCCTACTGGATGCTCAGCTATTTCGGCAAGCAACTGCTGATCCAGTCTGGTTTGGCATCTGCACATACCCTGTCCTGAATTAGAGATGGATTTTCACAGAACACTGGGGAAAAACAGGAAACCGGTGCCTGGATGAGAATGAAGGACAGAGTATATGAATGAGTGTGAATGAGTATAGCATGGAGCAGAGGTTCTCAACCAAGGGTACATGTACCCGTAGGGGTACGCAGAGTTCTTCCAGGGGATAAATCAACTCATCTAGATACAATATTTGCCTAGTCTTACAACAGGTTACAGGAACAGACTCAATGTGAATAAAAACTTAATTGTTGCTGTCGCTTCACTGTCTCCCAGAATGACAAGGCTCACAAGTGAAAAATAGGTTCAAGTATTACACTCAAACGCAAGTAAAATATTTATATTCCAATTGATTTATTTTAGAAATTATATGGTAAAAAGGAGAAAGTAAACAATTTTTAGGAACAGTGTGCTGTGACACTTTTGTATTTTTATGTCTGATTTTGTAAGCAAATAGTGGTTTTTACATGAGGTCAAGACAAATCAAACTCCTGAAAGGGGTACAGTAATCTGGAAAGATTGAGAACCACTGGCATGGAGAACAAGGAGGAAATAGGAAGGTGAGGTTTAGAGAAGGAGGAGAAAATGGGAGTAATTTGGAAGAGAGGGATGGGGAGGGGAGAAATGGGTGTCCAAGTCTGAAAATCTGGTCACCCAACTTTGGATAACAAAATCAGACTTCAGCTGTTAAACTGGGCAAATTTCATGAGCAGTGAATTTACATATAGAAAAAAAGACAATGCACAACTGACTCATGTGAAACCTCAATTCTGAAATAGTCCTCTTTTTAAAAAAAACTCTCAAGCATCAAATCCGCATTATGGAAAACGAGGTTACTTACCAGTAACTGATGTTCTTCGAGATGTGTTGCTCATGTCCATTCCACTAGAGATGTGTGCACACCTCCGTGCACGGCTACCAGAACTTTTTTCCACTTAGCAGATCCTGTAACCGGCTCTGGTGCCCCTTGGAGTCCCGTGCACATGCTGCAGTATATGAAGCACTGCTGGCCCTACGCCCCCTCAGTTCCTTCTTTCTGCCAACTCCGGCGGCGGGGATGGGGGGTGGGTTGTGGAATGGATATGAGCAACACATCTCGAAGAACATCAGTTATTGGTAAGTAACCTTGTTTTCTTCTTTGAGTGATTGCTTATGTCCATTCTACTATAGGTGACTAACAAGCAGTACCTTGGAGGTGGGCCGGAGTTAGCAGTGAGCTGCCTGCAGCCCAGCTCTGCTGAAGCCCACTCCTTCCCGCGCCTTGGCAGAGGCACGGTGGGTCGTGAAGGTACGTACCGCCAGCCTGGCAGCTGCTTTGCAGATGCCCTGCCCTAGCACTTCCGCTAGAAAGGCTGTAGATGGAGCTTGAGCTCTGTTGGGCAAGCTGTGGTGTCTGGAAGCGGCACCTTCACCTGCTGGTGGCCGAACACGATGCAGGAAATTATTTACAAGGAAACTGCACCAGGCTGAGACCGGTGAACCTTTCATCCGGCTGGATGCTGTAAGGAAGAGTTGCGTTGCTCTCTGTAATGGTCTCGTACATCTGATGTAGAAGCCAGGACCCCACTGACGTTTTAGCGAGTGCTGCCTTCTCTTCTCCGAACAGTGTGGTTCGGGGAAACCTGGGGAGAATATATGATTGGTCCAATAAGACTGGGCAACCACCTTCTGGGCCTGGTGCGGTCTCACTGAACCTTATCTTATAGACTATGAGGGAGGAGCTCTGGGGTCAAAGCTCTGATCCTGGAGACCTTCCTTGCCTAGGTAAACACCCCCAGGAAAGCCACCTCCCTGGAAGGCCAGAGTAGAGGGCATGATGCCGTGGGTTTCGGGAGGGGTGGGCCCATGGGCCGGGAAGGGCCAAAGCGAGATTGCAAGGAAGCACTGGGTCGCGGGCCTACGGATAGAGACTCCCTTCCCCTTCAGGGGCCGAACCGCCATCTGACGGGAGGATCACAATCCCCACTAGAGCGGCTGATATGGCTGCTAGGTGGGCCTTCAGGGAGGCCACAGTCGGTCTCTGGAGCTTTAGCTGCGGCAGGTATTCCCCGGATCACCTCCACTGGTGAGAGGCCGGGCAGAGTATCTCGGGACTGCTCCCAGCAGGCAACAGCCACTTCCACTTAACCCAGTACACGACCTGCGTGGAGGGTTTCCTGCTAGCCATCAGAACTCGCCGGGCTTGTTCTGAGCGGCTTGCTCTTTGCCTCTCGGCCACTGATCTATCAGTCCCTGAGGTGTTGAGGATCCAGGTCTGGGCAACACAGGTGACCGTGATCCTGGGAGCTGGGATCTCGCTTGCTCAGAGGCTCCGGAGGTGGGCAATCGAGAAATCCAGCAGCATGCTGAACCCGTGCTGGCGTGGCCAACCAAGAACAATTGAGATAGCTTCTGTTTAGCCCCTCCTAGGTCTGAGCCGGACTGTATGGAGGAGGGGAAAGGCGGGAGAGTGAATATGAAGGTCTCTGATCGCTACAGACAAATGGCATTGGCGAGCGCCCCCGCCCTTTGACCATGGAGGGAGCAGCACCATGGCCACCTTGTGCTGCAGACCGATACAGCCTGATTCCCTTTGGGGAACCTCTCTCCAGTCGGTCATAGATGTCCCTAATGGGCGCAGCGACCCTTTGTGGTGAGGAATAGCAGACCCTTGAGGTGGTCCACCTTGCCATTCCTCTCCCCCAGGAGGTGATCACCGCCAGGCCCTAAGGACTGATAAGTTCCCTTCATAAGGCTGATGAATGGGCTCCCGCCGCCTGTCAGTACAGCATATGGTCACTACACTGATTGACAGCGACTGTACCTCCGTGCCCTGGATAAAGCGAAGGGACATTCCGCAAGCCCTGCGAGCATTTCGTGGGTCTTCTCATTGGCGTGCCGATGCCTCTCCTCCCTTGGCCAGATGCCTTGTAAGCCGAGGTGAGCACTGATATGGCACTGTACCCTTTGCTCGAGGTGGCTGCTATCAGGGTACCTGAAGGAGCCTGTTCCATGAACGGAACGCCCCTTCACACATCCTGAGGAGTTGTTCACCAGTCTTGGGAAGCTAGGGCTTGCTGCTGCTGTTTGTTTGGGTTTTTTTTGGCAGTGGGGGAGGGGAGAAGAGGGGATCATAGCCTCCCGGCGCAGGAGCTGCCTGCCCGGACTGTATCCCTGGGCCGTGACTGAAGTGGCCTAAGTTTCAGGTTAGCTATCCTTACCCCATAGGTGCAGAGCACTCTGACCTATCCGCTGTCGGCAACATTTGGTTTGTTGTAGGGCATTCAGGCATGTGGCCCATTCTGAGGGACTCTGTCCCACAGCACGGCTGGGGCAAGAAGGTCTGGTCTGGGAATCAACCAGTCACTTCGATGCATTCCGTAGGCTGCACCTGGGCTAACATAGGTTTTGTGTGTTTGCCAGCAGCACCCGTCAGCCACAAGAGACGCCTGACCGGCTCACCTTGCTCTGGGCTTGGGACCTGGGCGGATCATGCACCGCCAAGTGCGCAGCTACCACTGCCAGGCCTTCAGTAAACACTGCCAGCCAAGTAATGGATTGCAGGGTAAGCCATAAAGCGTTAGAGGGAGTCAGCCCCTACAAAGTGGAGGAACCTTGAGGATGTGCACTGCTGACATCCAGGGCGGCCTGCCAGGCTCCTGTTTCCACTAGCTGGGGGGACCATGTGAGATTTGAGCCCCTTGTTTGGTATTGTGCGATGATGTAGGTCTGCCGTCGTCCTCAAACTCCCCTTTTTTTCCGGGGGGGGGCAGGGGGAGCAGGGGATGAGGAAGTACCTCAAGTAGAACCTCTTCAGCCATCGCCTGCGGGACATCTCCCGCTGTTTCTGGCTGAGGCGGCCTCAACCTCTTAGATGTGGAATTGCCACTGAGGAGGAAGAAGTGGGAGGCGTCGCAGGGCAGGGGGAGGAGACGACCTATGTCAGGGGCCCAGTGGTCCGAAGGCCTTCCGGCTCACCCAAGCCTGAAGGAGGGTATAGGCTAGGGCGCTGCCCTTGTGTTCACCAGCAGAAGGGTCTTTCCGATTGTCCTATTGCCATAGGACCCTTACTGAGGGCCTAAGGAGCCAGTCAGGGCGAATGGTTTGTTTCCTAGACCCCCTAACTCTGTCCCCTTGTCCATAGGTCACGAGATGGCAGTGGCTGGCACCTCTGCTGCTGCTGCTGTCCCTGGAGACCTGTCTGACACCTGAAGATCTGTGGCGCGTAGCAGCCCAAGAAACAGGACATGGATTAGGAGTCCCTGAGACCATGCAGCTTTGCCTTTACGCGAATGAAGAGAAGGCTGAGCTGTCCACGGAAGGACCCGATGGGCTGCTGGACCTTTTCGGGCTAGCCTGGGATTGCAGCCACTAACCTCTAGGCCTGCTGATGTTGGGGAGGGGAGGGGGGGGACGCTGTGGCTCTGCCCACCGAATGAGCAGCAACCGAGGGTGGCAGGAGCACTGCTCTAGCTCCCGCAGTACCCTACTCTGCAGTGGCCTACAGGTTCAGCATCTGCTGCTGGGCAGAGCCTCAGCAGAGCGGCTCCCTGAGTCCCCCGAGGGCTCACCTTCCACTTGCTGGTAGTGCTATTGAATAAAGTTTTTTCCCAACAAGTCTGACCTGCAGTTGCCCTTCTTGTCTGGAGTCGAGCCCATCTGCCCCGCCTATCCCTGTGGCTGGTGGTAACCACCACCAGAGACCCAGGGCAGGGTGGTGAACAACATTCAAACCCCTTGGCTGGGTGTAATACTTTTCCCGGCTCATTTAGGCATCGGGCTACAAAGGAGGGGGTTTTCCACAACCCCCACTATGTTGAGAGCCCCTCTGGAGGCCAGGAAGGCTACCACTCTGTGGAGCCCCTTGGTAGCATATTAAAGGGTGTCTGATGCCCCTATTGCTCCTTCGCCTCCAGCCTCCAGGTGGAGGCCACCTCTTGAGCAGTTCTCGGTGTGCCCTAGAAACAACCAGGGCTCGGGAATGTGCTTCATCTGGCGGGGGGCAGGAGGGGGAAGTTGCTGCCTGTGGGGCTAAGTCATCGTCCGAGAGCACATGGTGGCCTTTTTCTTGTACTTGAGGCACTGAGTGCATCCCTGAGGGGTTGATGAACCGTGGTCCCTCCTCCCCCACCCCCCCAAACCCCTTAGGCCCCCATACAGCCATTGGGGTGACTGTTGCCTCTGAAGCCATCCGCCTGGGACTCTGGCACCTTTCGTTGATGGTTGCTGCCCCAGGCACTGCATCCCCAAAGGGACACTGAGGCACCGTTGACAGACCTCTGTTGGGGTTGCCCAATAGCCTCTTAGTGTGCGGTACCATCACTCCAGAGAGTGACCCCTCAGGGGTGACGACCTCTACTACCAAGTTCGTTGTGGGTGCTGTGGCCAGAGCAGGCGTAGGGACCGTGCTCCGGCAAGCTGGGCTGACCCGAGCATCATCCCTGCATTGAGGGCTTTTTGCGCTCTTCATGCGTCTTGGCACTGAGTCGAGCTCTGGCGAGCAACTCTGCTTGACCCCGGTGCTGGGCGAACTCCTCGGTGCTGAGTCTGTCTCTGGCCACTGATTTTTGCGCATCCTCAGTATGGGGCGAGACTTGAGTTCCAAGGCTGTCTCCGACACCGGGTTTGCCTCAGTGCGGGGGGATCTCCTCGGTGCCAAGTTCGTCTCTGGCATCCAGGGTTCAGCGCTGCCTCGGCACGGGGAGAACTCCTCGGTGCCAGGTCCAGCTTCGGCATCCAGGGTTCAGTGTTGCCTTGGCATGCAGGGCGAACTCCTCAGTGCCAAATCTGTCTCCAGCTACCGGGTTCTGCACCACCCATCGAACTCCTCGGTGCCGAGTCCGTCTTTGGTATCCGGGTTGTACACCGCCCGGTGAAGTCTTTGGTACCGAGACTGTCTCCGGTGACCGTGATCAGCGCTGTGTCCTTGCAGGTGACCGGAACAGTGGGTTGAGACCGGTGTCGGGTGAGCGACTTTGCTGTCCGCCTCGATGCAGGTCGGTCCAGCGATCGCGACCTGGGATGACTTCTAAGGGAGCATTCCTGATCTTCCAACCCATACCAGGGATCTCTTGAGCCATTCAGGGGGTCTCAACACGGGCTTCCCCTTAACGCCAGCCCCCTCTCTCACAGAGGCATGGGCGTTGATGGTGTATGCAAGGCCAATGAGGCTCCTGGAGCCCTTCGGCCACCGAAGTTGATGGTGCCGGTAGGTGCCAAGGGGCTCCCCCACTCTCCTGAGTCAGGGGAGGCTCCCTGGCTGGAGACGCTGGCTCCAATAGCGGATCTCCGTGATCCAACCTCAGTGCTCCACCCTGTCTGCTCCGACGATGCGGGGGAGTATCCATGCTCCGAGTGCTTCCGTCTTTGCAGTGTTGAGTCGGGTCGGTGCTGACAGTGCTGGATACCACAGCGAAGCGGTTGGTTCAGAGCTGGCTTGGGGCTCCATGAGCCAGGCTTTCAGGCAGATTTCCCAGTGGTGTGAAAGCCTTATTCACTTCTCTGCAGAGCTTCCACCCCACACTTCAGGCAGTGGGGGTCTGTTCGCAGGAAAGCCTTCCCGCTGAGAGCACGGCTTGAAGCCATGACACTGGAACATACCTGCTCTCGGAAAGTTTGAGCTAGACTATCTTTGAGGCTCTAACTACTTACTAATCTAACTAACTAATTAACACAAAATATGCAAGTCTAAAGCTTTACTCACGGGGAATTAAGTGCTTGCAATGCAAGCACAGGCAGTTCCAGTAACCACCACGGGCAGAAAGAAGGAACTGAGGGGGTGTAGGGCCGGCAGTGTCTCATATGCCATGGCATGTGCACGGGACTCCAGGGGGCATCAGAGACGGCCCTACGAGATCTGCTAAGGGGAAAAACGTTCCGGTAGCCATGCACGGAGGCGTGCACAACCTATAGTGCAATGGACATGAACAGCTTGGATTTCCCCCCCTCTCAAAAAAAGGGCCTTCTCAAAATTCCCAAATGAGAATTCTCTGTCTCCATTAAACTAAAACCATGTTATAAATCAAAACCCAAGAAAGCATGTAACCATTATATCTCCATGTTTTTTTTAAAAAAAATAGATAATTATTTTCCTAACTGATTGAATTCATCCGTCTATTTATTTTAGAACATCACTGATTTCTCTGTCTCTCTTTCTTTTTAAGTGCTGTGAAAGAATTGTTGGATTGACCATTCTAGAGATACAAACCATTTAAGAACTTCTCCATTCTCCATTAATGAGGTTCAATCCTGATCTACCTGAATACATTTGAGGACAGAGGGTACTGTCTAGTTGCCTGTCCCATTTAATCTACAGCCTCTCTTCAAAGACCATGGACATGGTCACCAATTATGTTGGTGGCCGTTCTGTGATATAGATGCCTGCTCACTGGGAAATGAACTAGAGCCAACTCATTCCACTTAGGTCTTGGAACACTAGACAGCTTTCTGCCATGACTGACCTGTGCTGGATTCTATCTGAAGAGAATCTAGAGAGGAAAGGGTTCGCATCCCATTTACCAATGCTCTGAGCTTGAATCCTACCTTCTTTTTCTGATGATCTCTTAAAACCATCTTTCCTGAGGAAAGACCAAATATCTAAACCGGAAATAAAAATTGTAATTAGAAGCTTTAGGTAAGTAACTAAGGCCCCATTCTGCAAACTGTGCTATATGCGCAGATCCTGGCCTGCACAGAGCCCAGTGCAGTTTAAAGGGCTTGGGTATGGAGACCCACCTGCATGGATCAGTTTGCAAGGTTAGTACCTGCCACAACACTCTAAAGGCCTAAAGTTTAACGTATGTTAAAACACTATCTTCCTGCTCCCACAAAATCTATTTGGTCCTCATGCTAAGGCTGAGAAGTACAGTGGGTTACCATGAAAAGCTCAGCATTTGCCAAAAGATGCCAGTGTTATTTTTCACTCTAACTAGAGGGGGTAACTGTGGAATCTCATATATCACTGCGTAGTGACTGCTGGCAAATAGTGATTTTTTATTTTTTTTAAAAATAGAGACCAACGTAGGCAGGTTTCAAAATACCCTGCTGAATGACCACACATGACACATCTACAACCCGTTACCCTTAGCCATTTTCAATTTGGTTTTCACTTGGCTGCACATTAACTATGCGGAAGAAACTGATTAATGAACTTCTCCTGGCAAAGGCACTCAGGTACCATGATGATGATGGGTGCAATATCAGATTTAGATAGAGAAAGCTATCTGTTTTCCTTAACTTCAGTTCAGCTACAGATAATCAACACTCCTGGATTATCCCTATACCTGTGCAGGTGAGTCAGGTTCATTCCTATCATGGTTCCTCACTCCTATCCAATAAACTAACTTTTTATCTGAGCACAATTGTTTTTCTGCAACAAGACCCTTTCTCTATGGAGTCCCACAAACCTCAGTTTTTCAGCTTTTTCCCTTGAACAATTTCTATATTGGTCATCTCATCTTCAGTCTTAACTGCCATTTAAATTGATGATATTTAAAGGCACATACTGCTGACATATTTAATTACTCTTCCCTCATCCACTCATTATGTCTGTAATGATCAAACAGAACCATGGTTCCATCTCTGCTACCTGAAGCTAAATGTTGCAAAGGTAGAAATACTTTTCTAGGGCAAAAGGAGCATTCACAACCATTTCATCTACTGTCTCTCATTTCTGGACTTAAGAATTACTATATGTCTCCATCATACACAGTCTAGCCATTATCCTCGATTCTGAACGTTACTTTTCCCTCATTCTGTGTCTGCGTATATGCCCATTACCAACACAACACTGCCTGAGTTTGCTATCGCATCAGATCTACCTTGGCTAAAATTCTCATCCATACTTTCACCTTTTCCGCTATAAATCGATTCTGCATGGGCTTTCCAAGCCCCAGCTTTCTCTGCCTCCAAAATGGAACACACATACATACACAAAACTACAACCACACCACTCATCCTCATAGGACACCATTAATGTCTTATTCAGTTCAGGATTCAGTTCAAAACTCCATTTTAATTAATTAATTATTTTTGAAGAATACTCCGTGAACTTGTTCCATCCTACACCATAATCCTACTTTCTTTCTACTACTCCTATCCCACTTCTCTGGCACCTGCCTCCTCTAGGTCCCGTCATACAATCTTGCCACTGCTGGTGTGGACTCCTCCTCCTCTGCAACTTTTATCTGAATCCCTCTCCAACTCCCCAGATGTCTCAAAAAACTCATCTGAAAAATGTCCTTTTCTTGCTTGTTTACACATTACAATTCCCCATCCCATACCACTCCCCACACCCAGACTCATTGAGACACTCTCTCACCTTCGTATTATTTAAAGCTTTTCTGGATACCATTCATAAGATGTACAAAATGAAGTCATGGTGAATTCCTGCTAGTTTGGCTCCACTGCTCTATTCTTGTGAGCAGGCTGGGTATTGAAATATGCAATCATTCTTGTACATTTCATTCGTAAATAGAGGCTATAATTCCATGAATTAAGCCAAAAGGTGCTGTCCATAAATTAGCGGAACATTAGCGGGGTGTGGGTCTCGGATTTTGCACATTTGTTTCAGTGTTACCAAGTGTAACAAGGGGTGGGTGAAAATTACCAGAAATATGTTACATAATTTATGGACAGCCCCCAAGGCAGAGGAAAAGGGACAGTACAAGAGTCTCACAAGTCAAAAAACACCCAGATTAAATTTAAATCTTTGATTTATCAGCTTCAATATTCCCCTATCGGGAACAGCGATGCTCCACAAACTGAAGACTCAAGAGCAAGTATTTCTTCTTCATGAAAATTAATCATTAAAATATATGGTGTATTAAACATAAATAGGTAGCAGGTCATTCATATTAATGTGTATCACTACGCTTGAAGAAGACCTAAACCTCAAATGGCAAATCTGTGTTTCCTCTTTTCCAAGTTATTTATTTACATGCACACATGCTAACAACCAACTTCCAAAAGGAAGAAGTGAATGCTTAATATTTAAATGTAGAAATAAACATCCTGACATTTTGATGTGTTTGCGTTGCTTTGATAAAAACAGGAACCCAAATAAGAAAATGTAATATCAACAGCATTTTCATGACTCAAAGATTATAAAACTATTTTAACTCACTTAAAGCTTCATTAAAAACTGGATATACATTTGGTTTTGAGGGTTTTTTTGCACGTGCATGATACATGCATGAAGACAAACACACAGACACACAAATGTAAATACATTTTTACAGAAAGACCTACATGAGAGACTAACTGTAAACTGCCTTGTTGAAAAATGTTAGGACAAAATTTTCATTCCCTAGTTGCAAGACTCTTGCATCTATAACAGATAAAAGAAGTCATCCACTGTCATGCTGGTTAGAAAGACAGATATTAATGAGTGAACACACTCTATAGAACATGGGCAGTTAGAACATCTTGACAGAAATATGGTTAGTGGTAGCACAGGCCCATCCCAAGAATCGGGAAAAAAAAATTGTTACAAACAGCAGAGTCAGTGGCAAGAAAGAGAAAGACTGCTACAGGCTTGAGAGGTCCACTTACTGACGCTGCCACAGACTGCCATGCAGTATTCCTCAGAGTCAAAGTTGTTTCGGTTCCCACCACATCCACCGTAAAAGAATGGTGCACACTTTCCTTCAGTCACATCAAAGTACCACCGGGAGATCATTGCTCGACAAGGACCAGTCTCAGCTTGTTCAGAGCATACCTCTAGTTATAGGAGATGTGGAGGAACCACATTTAGCATGAAAATGGTATTGTCTTGCTTTTCTTCTACACATGTTTACTTACATCTTTTAACTCTTGCACATTATTAGCTATGAAATGGATGCATCAAGGAAGGATCTATATCTTTCACAAAGCAATTAAATGATCTACACTAACTCTGTATCTATAAATAGTCTTTAGAACAATGCATTCTCATCTGGATTAACACAACTAAATCCCTCCTGCTCTACACACAATTTTTGTACTTTTATATCTGTTTTGGTTAGAAGCGTGGTTATTTACTGAAATAGTTATATGGTACAACCCCGAGTGTGGACGCAGTTATACTGGATAAAGATGTCTTATTGTTCCCCCTCCCTTATGGGAATCAGCTATACCGGTATAAGCATTTTTATACTGCTATAACTGCATCTACACTAGCGGTATTGTATTACTTTAACTATACTGATCTAGTTAAAGCAGTACAACCTCTGTGTGTGGACAAGCCCTTAACTAGAGTTTTGCCTACAAGGAAGTTTAAATAATTGTCTTTAGAGAAAAAATTGATGGCAGAAAACTTCTACACATCAAACTATAAAAAAAAAAATCTAAAATACTGAGATTTCTTGGCTTGTACAGATGCTCTATACCAGTGGTTCTCAACCTATGTGAGAACCTACTGGCGCACAATGTGTTATGTGGGCCGCATCCAATACTACCGGTATGGACTGAGATGGTCACATGGGCCACAGCTGTGTGCTGACTGGGCCACAAGCGGCCCATGGGCTGCAGGTTGAGAAGCACTGCTCTATACAAATGATGCAGGGAGTTAAATTCCTTCCATACTACGTACACAATCATTTTGGGTGAAACTCCCTCCTGTGTAGAGACTCAGCACAAGACTTATATACAGCACTTAGATCAACACAAGCCCACAAAACAAGATTTAAATGGTGCGCCAGCTTTGTGAACAGGGGCGATTCTCCTTCTTAACATATCATACTACGGTACAAAATCTGGTTTGAACATATATAATGATTTGTGTTTCTCCGTTTTCTCTGAGAGCTGGAACAGCCACTGCATTTACATTGAAACTCATTAACTGGAAACCTGTGGGGAACTGAGCTGCACAAATTAAGGTCAGAGAACAAAAAATGAATGCAGGCAATCTGTCCTTAAATTGGAATTCAGCCCATCACCTTGGTACATATATAACCCTTTACCACTAATGTTCCAAACAGAAAAAACAGCATTTACATTCAGCATGTTGTATATCATTTGCAAAATTGTACAATATGAAACACCAGTACTTCCCCTCCAGACTTCTATTCCACATACAGGTTCAAAACAATGGCAGACAACTGGTAATTTATCTGCAACTGTTTCCAAATTTATTTCACAAGTCTTAATTTTGTGGAAAGCTGACTCCTTCGTTTTGAAATAGGGGTCTCTTCCTTGGTTAACTCAACCCCAACTAGTGTATGTAACATTGGAATTCTCCCCACGCTCATCACCTCTGAGAGGCTCTCACTGACTGACATTAGCCAAGATTTGGAGAGTCTCACTGGGTGCTTCACAGCCTTTTTTCTTATAGGCTGTTTGGTTCGTCTCTGTTTAGCATATAACCCTTCCCATCTCCTTTCTGCAGAGTACATTTCGTATCAAATTGCTGTAAGTAATCAACACATATGTATATTTACATCAATAATAATTTACCGTAAAGCCTTTATGATGGATCCAATAAAATGCTGTATATATGCACATCAACAGTGTATTAGGCACTTACACAGTTTAGTTTGTAGAAATTAATGATTTAAGTTATGGTAGAGGAGGGTTAGCTTCTTACTTTTAAAAATCAGGACAGGTGTGATTAACAGTAGACATTGTTTTCCATATCAGTTACTCCTGATGGATTTTACCATAAAATCCAAGCCCACCCACCTGATAACATAGTTATAGTTTACACACAAAGTAAACTTTGTACAGCTTTAAATACATGGAGGAGCCCCAAAAATTTCAATTTAAAAATTAATCACTGGTAGAGTGATTGGCATTAAAGAGACAGGTATAATCAGGAACAGTTTTGCTGAAAGAATACGTCAATTCAAAAAATCGGGGTCTCAGCAATTTGTTCTTGTTCTTTTAAAAACTAATCTATTTAATGTGACTGTTGATCAACCTCAATCTATAAAGAAGTAAATGCCTTCTAGGATTCCCTCAATACATCTAAATTTTGTTATGAAGTGTAAGTTATTTTATTATTTTATATTTCATACACTCTTATCAGTATGTAAATGTTCCAAAGACTCATTTTGGCATTTTCTTTTTTAATCTCTCTTTCTCTCTCTAAATGTCTCAAATATAGGAACAATAAATGCAACAACTTTTAGCACCCTGTATATTTTTGCTACCTACAGAATGTGAAAAAAAAAAAAAAGAAGAAGATTGCCATTATTTCATTGATGGGTTATGAAAATCAGGAATCAACTCTTGGGGCACTACATACATTTATACACATGAAGCATTCATTTGACCGGCAGTCAGGAAAATGCCATCACATATAAGTGTCAATCTTTAGGAGCCTTGCAGTCAAAACTACTAAGATCTGTTTGCATGAAAATGGAAAACACAGCCCTTTAAAGAGTGAGTACTTAATCATGCAATTTAATCAGACTCCCTCCTTGAACTTAATGCAGGACTAAAGCCATGCCTTCCTTCCCCTGCCGCATGGGGAAGCCAGTGCTACTACAGGGCAAATTCCTCCTCTCAGATCTACCTGGTAGGTCTTGACCCTTTGTACGGATGGTGTTCCATTGCTTCAGAACATAGATCTGCTGTGTGGGGATGAGAGGAGAATTGAACACCTGGAGATTAATAACAATGTATGATACAAACATAGGGCTAGACTGTCACTTTCTGATTGGCCCTCACCCAGGCAGCAGATTGTAACTTGGAGTCAATAATCTTCCTGGTCTTCCCTCTGCTTGCCCCTGTCATCTATACTCAGATGCAAGACTTCCCCCTGCCCTCCACTGAAACCCTCAGACTGGGAACATATTATCTGTGAACATATTATCTATGATAACAAGAAAAATTAAATTACACTGTGGCAAAATGGTAACTTTCATCTTTTAATCTTGTTTCTGGGAACTGATTAAGAACTGAAGCAGTTCTTTGCCTTTGGCTGCAAAAAAGAGCAAAGCAAATTAAAAAGGCAGAGCTTTTGTGTGCTGCTTGTTATAGCTAATGTTGCTGAAAAGTTTGAGTTCTAACCCACATGCTCAGAATTTCTCAAACAATCCACTGTTGGTACTGAAATTTCTCATGTGTCGTCTTTGCCCAGAAATGAGAGTTTCCTGTTGCTAGCCCCTCCAGAAAGTTTGAGCTAAATGTTTTCAGCTCTTATTTTTGAGTTCTGATGTGCAGAAAATGATTCATGTTTCTTATTTGACAAAACTGCCATGCTTTTCCCACACACGTAACTCAAAAACAGCTAAACTTTTAACATGGCAGGAGATTGACGGATATCTCCATAACAATTTTTTTAGCCACTGCAAAGGCACAGTAAATATTTTGCGTGGTCAAACTTAGACGTGTGCAATTTTCAAACATTTGGACTTTTGGATTTACAGCTGCTTACACCAAGCTATTTCAAAAGAGCTAATTGATCAATGTGTTATTAATAGAGCTAGCTGAAATTTTTGTAGGGAAAATTTTCATGTTTAAAGTTACAATTCTTTCTATATTTTTCATACGAAAAAATTTTCATATTAGCATTTTCCTATGAAAAATGTTCCAAAATTACAATTTCATCACTGGAAATGTCAAAACGAAAATCATCATTTTGAACTGACATTTTGAAATAAAATCTTTTGTTGCATTTCAGCTTAAAATGTTGGTTCATTTTTGTTTACTGAAAAACTGACACAAAATAATTATATCTAATACTTGCAGTTGTTAGCGATGTCTAGTTTTATTACACAGGAAATAAGTATGAACATTTTTGTTTCTCTTCAAAATGTTAATTTGAAACCAACATCTGTGTTTTTATTTTTTTTTCAAATTGGTTTGAAACTTCCTGTGGGAAAACCAAAATTTTTCAACTGAAAAATTTCAGATGAAGCTTGAAATTTCTCATGGGAAAAAATTCACTTTTCTGACCAGCTCTTATTTAGTTACCCTAAGAACGTATTCCACCTTAGATATTTTTAAGATGACTTAACAGTCTCCTTAGGAACTGAGCACACTTAAATGCTGGCGTTGTCTGTTTCACTCTTAAAAAATCTAGGTAATTAAATCTAAAAAACTACAGTGGGTATTTTCAGACAGAAATGGGAATTACACCACCAACTGGCTTTCCATGGGAGCTGAGCTTCTAACTCTGTTTAGTGCCTTTTGGAAATCTCAAAGAGTCATACAGTTAAATTAATCAACAATCAGGAAAAGTGAAAGTTAAGTTTCCATAGCTCTGGTCTGTTGTAACTATCCAGCATTTTCCCTTATTTGTTCCTATAACATCAACACATTGACCTTATAGCACTTCCATCTGAGAATCCCAAAGCTCTCCTTTATAAATGTGTAAAATTCACAATAACAACAGCCCTATAATGCAACCAAGTCCCGGTTTCATAGTGAGGATAAGTGACTTGCACCCAGAAAGTATTTGGCAAAGAAAAGGAATAGAACACAAATCTCCTGACTCCCAGTCTTATGCTTTATCTCCAAGACTCTAAATGTGCAGTTTCATATTACTATTTACTTCATAAAATGGAAAATGTATACAATAAAAATATGCCAGGATGTACGATTTTACTGCAGACAGACTCAGAACATTTACACGGCTTGTGTTTCAGTGGCTATCTGTGCAATTTTTATGTTGTATTCATGTAGACCCTGATTCAGAAAAGCACTTTAGCATGGGCTTAAAATTAAATATATGCTTAAGTACTTTGCTGAATAGGGATTTACTTAAGCATATATTTAGTTGCTTTGATAAACTGGGGCCATAATTCTTTGTATTTTTATAAGGTGTAAAATAAAGTATATTTTCTAATCTATATTCCACTGGAAAACTGCAAGGTAGTTGATTAATGCAATAACTTGGGCAAAAGAATCAAATCCCCCTAGCAAATGTAAGATCATCCAAGTGTCTGCTCAACATTATTAGGCATGAAAATTTAAGGTTCGAGTCAGTACTTTTGCTATCCCCTTAATTTGGGTTATTTGTAAATCTCTATGGATGTACCCACATATTCATTAGGAGCATTATTCTCCAGTATGTAATGACTTCAGAGTTACGGAACTACGTTTTAAATAAAGTTTACTTCTTTGATGATTTTGTTTGTATTTACGCTTTCCTTAGTGAAAAATCTATGCTACTGTTCTGCTACGTGGATTATTCCCAAGGGAATATCTAAAGATAATTTTACTGAACCAGAAAACTATTCATTCTGAATATATGCCTGAAACTAGCAGCCAAATTTTAATTTGAAGATTCAAAGACAAAAACTAATTACTTAAGAGGTTTTTAGAATTGAGCAGGAGGCAGCTGTGGAGCTGGCACTGGCTCTGGGAATAAAGCCCATGCATTAGCTACACAATAGCATTGATACTCTCTAGAGAGAAAGTTAAAAAAAAGCTGAATGATTAGTTATAAATGCAATATTAAGAACAATTC
This sequence comes from Emydura macquarii macquarii, assembly GCF_026122565.2. Taxonomy (NCBI): domain Eukaryota; kingdom Metazoa; phylum Chordata; order Testudines; family Chelidae; genus Emydura; species Emydura macquarii. The sequence continues at coordinate 519,132 of NW_027130613.1, forward strand.
TTTAAAACAGTTAAATAGCTTGAAATTATAATTGCCAACCTAAACAATTAAGATTGAATTTCTCTCCCTAACGTTGACTTGGAGCCTACTGGAAGGGAATAATTGGGGCATAAATAAAAAGTAGTTGTATACGGTGCCTAAAATACAAAACCTTCCAATTCCAATGTAAAATAAATATATAATACATATATTTTCATTTTATTTGTGCGAATAGTATCTTTGCTTAGAAGCAAGATGTCAAGTGGCCAAAAAAGACGGCTTGAATGTAAGACTAGATCAACAAAATTCCACATTTAATGTATATTTTAGAAGGATACAGCTTTCATATAACACTATGATTTTACCAACACAGCAGACATATTGATTGAGAAGGTTAGCACAGAAATGCATTTCAATCATCCAAAAGACTTATCCCCACAGATGATGATAATGTAGGATAATATTAAACAGATTACTAAATAAAACCAAAGCTTTAGATCATTACAGTTTCAGTACATTAAAATGGTATTTTCTGCTGGAGAAGCAGATTAGCAGAAGACAGAATTTGATCGAGTATGGCATAGATCATAATGAAATTTTCATCCTTATGTAAAATAGCAGAACTGCTATATAAAATATTCCAATATGTTTGTCCTTGGCCCAGAAATGTAATTAAAGAACATGTTCAATTATTATTTAGCAGTCCTGGTAAACAGTGAAAAATATTTAATTTGATGTAAGACAATTTACAGATGTTGTTCTATGGAGAGACAACTGCATTTTAAATCAAAATATCCAATTAAGTTCATATTTGTACTAATCAAAATGCACCAATACGTGATGTTAATTTTACCAGTTCTCTATAGCCAAGGCTAGACTGAACATATTAACATTCATAAGAGTAAGGAAAATCACACATACTTTTTGTCAATGGACAGAAAGATAGTTATAACATTAGACACTATTGTACAAATGTGTAAGTATTTTCTTACAATGCAATGTGAGCATCTACTATCTTTTTTCAAATTCTTTCATCTAGGCATCCCATCAAATTCACCCTAAATTAGGTAAAGAAAAAACATAAAATGTACTGACTGACTCTTAAGCCAACGTAATCACATTTTGCAGAAGAAAAGGGAAAAGCAATTAAGTCAATGCGAGCTAAAGCAGAACTGATTTTGAACAAAGAATTAATACTCCAATACTATGTCAAAGCCTGCAATTGATAGGACCAGCACTTCAATATAATAAGGTGAATGACGTGCCTTGTAATAGGTAGTAACTGTAATTGAATGGATTTAAAGAATCTATGAAGTGGTAAGGGATTAGCAAACAAGATACAGTAGAGCAACAAGGCTAACAGCTACCACACCTAATGCCACATCACTTCTCTTTTGCTAGAAAGCTGGCTCAGATTACAAACATTTTCAAAATGTCACAGCAAGCAGCGCTACTTCAATTCTTTCCTAAATATTTAAACAAATCTATTTGAATTAAGGGATAGTGAAATCATTGCTCACAAGCAACACTATACACAAAACTAGATGGTCAAACCTTTGCTGAATCTCCCACATCTGCTGAATGGTATGTGTACAAGCTGCCAAAAGTTCATCAGGTTGCTGCGTTGGCCTGCTGCTTCCCTTTAAATAAACTCTAATTGACCGATATGTTGACAAGCAGCATTAAACTCAAAACAAGATCTAATTGTTTCTTCTTTGATGTAAGCTAGGAGACGAACAACGTTTCTTACCGACAACCATGTTGAAGGAGAACAGAAATGGAATCACAAACAATTACACATCACAGGAGAACAGAGTTTCTCCATGATTTAGTCAAGCCTAGCAAAAATTGCCCAGGGCCTGAATATTTCAGTATCATTTCCTATTTCTGAAACAATTTATAATGTACTAAGGCAGTGATGGCAGCAGAACCAGAGCTGATCTGCTGGTTATGGCTGGTCTTCAAAGTGATTTCCCTTGTTTGGTATATAGGTTGGGTGAAGTGCCTGCAGTCCTGCACTCTGCATAAACGAGTCACTCAACCCACAAATTCAGGGATAACATCTTCCAGTAGATGGGATAAGAAATGAAGAACTGAGAAGGGCTGACTTTTGGGCTCCCTAGAGCCCGGGCCCTCAAGCCCACCAGTCAAGGTACACAGATTCCTCAGTCAGACTTACAAACTGATAATCAGTGGCACAGATATACACAGAATCCTGTTCTCCTGATTCCTGGGCTTAATCTATCTGAAAATGTATAGCATAGATGCCCTTGCCAGATAAAGGCATGTGCATGTTGCTAAATATTGTGCTAGGATAAGGGAAAGGAATTCACCAAAGCCATCTTTTTCCATATTCTCTTACTCTCTTTAACAAAGAAATAACTGCTAAAAAACACAACAGCTTTCAAAAACATGTTTGCCAGAGGACATGAAATAACAAGTTACCACCCCTCAAGAGGTAGTGCCTGACTGGTTAAGGCACCTGATGATAATCCTGAAGGTCATGGGTTTGAGTCTTGCTCAATCTCTTGCTGAAAGGCTGAAATGGGTACCTGGATCCATGGGGTTAGGAGAGTCAGGGCAGGTGGACATAATTCTGGCCACATCATTACCTGGTGCACTGTTGTCTAGGAAACTGATGTGGCTTAACTGCATCAGCCGCTGATATATTGGCTCAGGGGAACTTCTATGCTAGCTGGCATTCTCCAGCTAAGACTAAAATTGTTCTGCTCCTAATGGTTGGAAATATATTTGTGAGCTGTTTTGCTAGGGGCATTCTGGTCACTACTAGTAAAAAGCATGCTTAGGAATAAGAAACAGCATGACATATTGAAATTACAGCAGACAGCATAAATGTCTCCACCATATAGCCTCAGTTTATGTACATGCTTTATTTATCTAGGGCTTGAGCCAATGCCCATTGTGTCAATGGAAGTCAGTCCATTTACTTGGTTGGGCTTTGCATTACCCATTATCAGAAGAGTTAATTTATGGGTTCATAAGAAAACTAGCTTCCACTGATTTGACATAGGAAAGATAACTCCTATAAAACATGAATAACTTCGGTCCACACTCTAATGTTAATGGATTTAAATAATAATTATATCTCCAGCAAATATAAAGAACTGGATGTGCAATCAGCAGGGAGAGTATTTACTCCTGGGCGAATTCTGCACCACTGCACACATGCAGAATTCATGTTCCCTGCAGATTTCCTCACATCCTGCAGAATGATACAGGTGCTTCAATTACACCTTTTACCCACCAGGGGCTGCTGTGGTGCCAGAAGAGAGGGCAGCTGGCTCAGGGCCAGAGGAGCCAGCCATGGACAGGGTGGAAGCAGAGGCTGCTTTCCTCATAGCACCCTGCCCTCAGAGCCATTTGAGGAGGCACGGGATATGGGGGGATGGACAGAGCAGGGCACACAGAGCTGCTGGGGAGTTACACAGACTGAGGTTCAGAAGGGCTAGGTTGGGGGACAGACTGGGGTGGGCGCACAGGAGCTGGTAGGGTGACAGCATTGAGCCAGGGGCTGAATTGGAGTGAGGGTGCAGAAACACATGGAGAGGGGGAGAGGTGGGTGCAGGGACACACAGGGATGGGGCAGATGTGCCTGACTGAATGGAAGAGGCTAGGGGTCAGCCAGGGTCTGCATGAGAGAGGCTCCCAACTCCCTAACAATCCTCTCCCCCCACAAAAAAAATTATATTGTGTTATTTTGACAAATAAGATATGCAGAACTTTAAAATTTTTAATTTTTAATTTTTGGCACAGAATTTCTTGGCAGAATTCCCCAGGAGTAAATACAATATTATAGGATACACTGTGTAAACTTCATTGCCCTAACCCTTGGGAAAAGGGACCTTAGTTTTACTTGTAATGCAAAGTGGGTTCAAGCTAGTCAGCCACCCATGGCAAAGAAGTCCTATCTACAAGGGTTCTCAAACTTCTTCATAGCATGGACCACATCTTAATAGAGAAACAGTCTCACAGAACCTCCTCCCTTCCCATTTGCAATCATGGGAATCAACTCTCCTCCCACACGTGACAGCATAACATCCCTGTGTCAATCGTCAACATCGCATAGTAACTGCTTAATTTCCTAATTTATTTTTAGCTTTTTTCAACGCATTTTACCTGTGGGAACAAGGAGACAAACCTATACCACAAGAAAAGCCAGTTCTCTGCAGACCACCAGGTAGTTCCTGCAGATCATTCGATTAGCATTTTACCCCTGGAGGACAACCCTGCAATCAGTGTGGCAGAAGCAGCTGCAGCACAATTTGAAGATATGCTGGCATGAGAGTAGGAAGTTTAGTCATTTCAACAAAATAATCAGGGGTAGCCACCTACAGCACCAACACCATATAAATAATTTGCTACAAATGATAGTCCCATCAAGAAGAGCCTCATACTTAAAGACAGAGAAAGACGCTGAAGGTCAGATGGGCTGAGGTGCCTTAGGAGAGCTGCATAGTGAATCTGGCACTGAGTCTGATTACAGTAGACTTGTCTGCAGCCAAACTCTTGCCTTCATGATGCATGCATTTTATTAATTTTACATGCAAAAACGAAAGACGATTATCTTTAGGCTCTTAAAACCAACACAACTGAATGCCATATTTTAGCTAGCAAATGCTTATATTTTGCAATCTATTTTTAATATAAATTCAGTATGTTGCTTCACCTTTTTTGTAGTTTATATTCACATTAAACATACTAGTTGCCTGAAGACTAAACATCTTAACTTCTTTGAAATTTCAGCTTCGGTAACAGATATACTGTACCTAATTTGTTCTCATTTCCACTCATCCCAAATCCCATTAAAATGAAGTGTATCATTTTTAATATTAATTTACTGGTGAGAACAGGGTGTTTCTTCCTTGGGCAGTAAGAGCTCACATATGGAAATACAGTTAAATGGTTTAAAGATTTAAATGGGGATTTTTACTTTCGTCTCACCCTGGCTCTCCAGTGACTGAACGGAATACTCCAGAGACAATTAGGACAAATAAGAGCTTCTTCTGCCTAAGAAGGAAGCCCTTGCAAATCAATTTTACTCAAACATCAATTCATTTGATCATAGCATTCACCTGAAACATGGAGAAAAAGAGAGGAAGAAGAGAAAATCTAAATCAAGGAGCAAACACCCTTTCCAGGTTACCTACTTAACGCCATTCAATTATATACATATTTCATCATGGGATGAAAATCATAGCTAAGGTCGAAGCTGTGCTGTCCTCCCAACCACCAAACAACATAAACATCGGCCAATAGGGCAGAACAACCCTGCCACAGGGAAGGGACAGGAAAGTTAGTGTGGGTTTGTGTATACTTTTAAGTTGCAAGGGTCTGTGTCCCTCAATTTCAATAGCAGCAGGTAAGGACTAAGGGAACCAGGACTAAAATGTTTCTGTTAGTTCCATTGCAGTCATTCCATGATCATTTTGGCTCTGAAGGTTGCAAGTTGCAACTCCTTCCATTTTAACTCCTAGGAACTTAGCTTGTTTTATGTTTTTTTCCTCGCTTTTTCCTGTCTCTCATTCCTTAGGAGGTAGAAGATCATTATAAAGACATTTGAAAAGTACAACACTACCAGGGGGATGAGCAATATAGAAAACCAGTATCCGGTTTATATATATTACACCACATGGAATTGTTCCAAATCATATAGAAATCTAGGAAAAGTTCCTTTAAAGAATAAATTGCATGAGGAAAGAGGAACAGAAAAAAAAATTCTATCCTGACTGGATTATCAGATTGCCTATGGATAGCTAATATTCAAATGTATTTAAAAAAATGAAAAATTGCTTTAATGACACCATATAAAAGATTATAAAAATGGAGCATATTTTAAAAAATCTATTTTATCCCATTTGTTTCTTTGTGCATTGTGTGTTCCCCATAGACAACAACCATATATTAGTCTGATTCACTTTTGTTTATAATTATTTGTAATCTGTAACCCCTACACTAGAGTTTTTTTTATTTGCTTATTTTTGAGAAATGCTGGGTGTAAAAAAACCAATCTGAATAAAACAGCTAACCAGAAAATGTTAATATAAGAAAATATCCTACCTAACAGTGCTTTCTAACACACATTTTCTATTTTTATCAACATTCCCTTTTCTTTCACATTAATTGATTTATCAGAATACATCATCATCTTCTTGTGTAGTTTACTATGCTGTTTGCCACATATTTCATTCAGATAGCTTTTAAAAATAAAGTTCAAATCTGTCACAATCATTATCCATTCATCTACATACACAGAGACCAGAATCTCTCAGGAAGATAGAACTCCAAAGCTTAGATATAAAGGAGGAAAAAACTTGCAAATCATATAAAGATAAAGCATAATGATGTAGCAACTTAGGATATTTTGCTGTTTGGAACATTTTTAGTAGTAAAGGGCAAATATACACCAGTAACATCAATTACACAGACCCCAAACTAAACAAACATTAATTTACCTCTAACAACTTCTTCTACAGATTCTGTAGTTGTGGTGGTTGTGGTAGCAATGCTGGTAGTTCTTTCTGAGGTCTCTTCGTACTGTTCCTCTGTCTCTTCTTCAATCTCATCACCATCATCATCGTCATCATCAGCATCTTCGTCCTCCACATCCGCTACTTCTACCTCTTCCTCTGGCTGCTCTTCTACTACTTTGTCATCACTGAAAGAATCAATGAATGAGAAATTTGACAATGGTTTATTCAGAACCTCTTGGCAGTGCGACAAGGAAGCCACTTCTCAAAAAGTAAGAACCTGGGACTCTGGAGAGCAGTGCAGTGAGATTTAATGCGTATTTTGAAAATGAAACAATGACAACAGATCAATATGGATTATGTTCTGTTGACAGCTTAGAGAAGGACGGTATGCAGCCTGTCTCCATGCACTGGAAGAAGAAAGGCTTCATATTAGCCATACCAGATTGTGCCAACTGATTAAGGTCTTGGATGTGCTTGTTTTATGCTACTGTTGGAGGTTTGACAGTTGCTTTGCACTGGAATTCTGTAAAATGACATAGGTGTGTTCAAAGAGACGAATTAAGCCAAGGGTCATGTGCTTTCAACATTAATGATGTTTTCTTAAACACTTACATACCTCAGATTATAATGAGTAAATTGATTATTATCAGAAAATGACATTAAATACTGATAACAATCAATTTACTTAAACTCACCTTCTATTATTATTTGTATTCTGGTAGCTCCCATTACGTGATAGGAGCTGTTCAAACGCCTATGAAGACGTGGGGTAACACTAAGTCTGTGGTACTAGGGGCTTGTCTACACAGGGACATCCTGGAAAATTAATCCAAATTAACTAAAGGTATGAATTTGAAGTGGAGTATGTTAACCACATTAAATACCCGTGTGGATGCTGTTACTCAGAATTAAAGTGGCCTTAATTCAGTTTAGCTTAATTCACTTTGGTACTCATGTGGGATAAACAGGAGTGTCCAAATCACAGTCACAAGATGAAAAAAGTAGTAGTAAGCCCTTGTGTTTAAGCACAAGTCAAGCTAAGGTGTTTGCACCCCTGTGGTGTGTCTTGGGCAGTGGGTCTCACCTTTTACATACCGTGACCTTCTCCTCACTCTGGGACAACCCACCCATTTAGCAACATGGGAAGAGCAGGGTGGTCATTACCTTTTGCCACCTGTTTGTGACCTCCAGGTGGAGAGCCCCTTAGTCTTGGACATCCATTCACATTTTACCTAGGAATGCTGAAAGTAAGGGGCTTCTATGGTTTCTGATTGTAGAGCTCTGAATATGAAATGCTTTTCTTACTTTAACAACCAACCAACATCCTCCAAAAAGAACCACCAAAACAAACTAAAGCAAGCTTGAAAGCAAGTACAAGTAGTTTTCCATCTTCCCTTCAGGTGATTATTTTCAGAGCATCACAAGCTCATAAAGCAACAAAAACACTAATGGAACAAACAAAGGAAAGCCAATTTAAGAAGGGGCAGGGAAAAGCATCATAAAAACCCAAGCATTATAACCCAAGCACTATAAAACCCAAGATCCAGCTGTGTTTAGCTATATAAAAGCAATTCACTTTGCTATGTGAATGCACAATATTCTGTTGTTATATTTGAAGTCCCCAAATTCAATGGTTTGTTTTGGTGTAGAATTCTATATACATCTGATATTTGAAATTGTAGAAAGAGTTATAGCTAGGCCAGGGTCATCTAAAAATACTTAGTAGAGTGATAAAAGTATGTTCTGCATTTGTTTTAGGATCATCACTGGAAGTAGCACATTTTTGATCGTCTGTAGACATTTCATAAGAATGAACACAAATCCACACAGCAGTTACTTGTAGTTGGGAGCACAAATATTGAATTAAATGTGAATAATAAATGATCAAACAATCTAGTTCTGGCTAGAGACATAGTGAGCTATTTACCTGGAATTCAATTTCTGGAAAACAATACGCTACTTCCTTACATGAAAAAAGTGCTTATATACCCCTCATATGAGTGACATATGCTCCTGCACTTACTACATTTTATGCTGGTTGCAAGCACCTGACTATAGCACAGAGGGCCTTGGATTGCTCTTAAATTCCACTGACCCTGTAGACACTAGTGAATCCTAAAGTGTAAGATCAGCCATTTGCCTAAATGCTTTGGAGCCTTGTGGGAGGCACTTTGGTGGGAAGTAAAGAAAGACTATGATGGCTGGGGAAATTGGACTCCTGCAATTATTCTAAAAATCTACAGAAATAAACAAACAAACAATATCCTTTGCACCTCTTTTAGCCTTTCTAGAAAATTATATTCTTGCTATAAAACAGTGCACTATATCCTTCAGGACTCTATCCCAAGGGCAATAATTCACAGAACTGGTTTTATACACATCACTGCATTGGAAGTACTGTGAAAATTGACTACAACACATTATTTCTTCCAGAGATTTTAATGCGAGTCAATCAGAAGGAACCAAAAGTACTGGCATACGAAAACAGTATTTGGCTTTCTCAAATTGAATTTAAAATCTAAAGGTTTATTTCTGTCCCGTCCCCCCCAGTTCCTAAAAACTGATGGCCTCTCATTGTATGCACATAGCCATTTCACAGACTTCTGAAGTAGGATAGTTTCACCATAAAAGGAGTCATTATTTTTTCACTCACTGCATTCAAAGATGACTCTTTAGATGACACACGAGCCAATTTTACTATCAAACATACTCTCTTCATTTTAAAGAAAATGAGGAATTGCAGTTGAAGAATTTAAACTCGTGTTTTAATTTTGCTTAAAGAGAATACGTCTAAAAAGGAACTAACAATAAAACAGAGTACCAGAGAACAGTTTGACTTTGGCTAAGTCTGATGATTTCATTGTACTGTCCTAAATTTATACAATGCAATACTATAAACTGCACAGCACAAATATGCAAATTTAAAACATGATGTCTAGTGTTATATCAAGCCATACTAGAGAAAGCAACTAAAAGAATAGTAAGAGCATGGTTATACTAGAAATCAATGCTAACAATTGTCTCATATGCTCCTCCAACTCAGCTGTGATAGCAGCACTCAGTATATTACTACTGTAGTATCAAGGGACCATGACTTCCCCCCCACTCTCTCGAAGTGACACAGACCTACCAAGAAATAACAACATCATAGTCTTTTGCCACAATCCTTGATTTATATCACTTACACCAGGAGTTCTCAACCTTTTTTGAATCATGCCCCATCTTAGCTTTCTTTTTAGCTTAAAAAAAAAAAAAATAGGTTGGTGCCTCTGCCCCCCCTTAGCGCACTCTCACATGGTTACAACCCCACTCACTCGAATCTGACCCTTCATGAATTAGAAGACTCGCTATACCCACCTACAAAGTTTGATGCACCCCTCCCAGGAGGCACCATGCCCCAGCTGAGAACCGCTGAGCTACGCTCTAGAGGCAGAGTTTGATCAGCTGCAGTGCCAAAAGAGGTCAGTGTCAAGTTTTGTATTTCTGTAAATATTTATATTTGCAGATATGGATTTTGAACCAAATTTTGGTGTTGTCATCAGAGATGTGTCTGCGGCACATGCTTGATAATACCCACACCGAGTGCTAGTGCTTCAGTGATGGTGCTTCAGTGATAAATGATGTATTCTATACTGTATGTGGCCTTAACACTCTCACTCTGGAGACAGATCAAATGCTTTTATTGTTGTTCAAGATAGAAGAGATGCAGTGACTGTTATGTCAGGCACTGCTGCCTGCAGGTTCTGGACACCAGGTGAGGAATAAAAACACACCCACTCCAATTAGGTACACTTATCTTTAATACGCTTTATGCTCCAAACAGCAGAGGGAGCCCCTAAGGCTCTGCGAAGCAACTGCAGGGGAATGCCAGACACTCCAGGGTGAGTTTATGGTGGGGTCTCATAACATAACTCACATTTCAAGCTTTTATACAGCATAACATATTTTCTCTAGAAAATAGCAGGGATTGGCTTATTTACAGCAGGTGGCTTGGCTAACACTTTCACTTTCCTTGGCACAAAACACAATTAGATAAACTGCAAAACAGGTTACATAATCTATTTACTACTCAACCGGTCCTGACCAAACCCGCCACGTCACTATCTCAAACACATCACAACATCTTCCGCAACTTTCACTACAATCCACCCCTTGACGAGGCGGGTATGGTCTGGCCATAAATAATACGCTATAAATACAAAAACTTCTATAAACTCTTTTCAACTTATAACAAACATATCTATTACACATACTAACACACACAATCACACCTAACATCAAAACAATTGGGTGTAACATCACATTTTGGAATTTGCTGGCTCCCGGGGACCAACCGATAAACATATCATACCAATGATGTATAATTAACTGTTGAATATGGTGTGCTGAGTGAACCACCCCTTGACTGTCAATTATCATTTTGATGGCACTGCCCCAGCCATTGCCTCAGTCTGGGCAAGCAACCATTTCACTCACAGCCCGTCCTGCTGCAACTCGTGGGCCCGGGTCAGGGAAACATGATATGCCTGCAGCCACTGGTGCGATAGAGCGACCTGCAGGGTCCTTACTTGGGTTTCACAGATTATCAGCATAAAGCACAAAACACAATCTTTGTTGCAATAATAAATTCATGGTGGTGTTATTCAGCTGCTCCGCTGATGCCCACTTTTCCTGAAGTTCTGAAATACAAAAAGAACATTTTTCTACCCCCTTTTGGGGGTGGCAGATAATTGATTAAAATACCTCTTTCCTTTACAAACCTCCTTGCTGATGGCAGGCAAAATAGGGGAATTACCTCCATATTTTCCTGTGTCTGGTTGACTTTTCCACAGCCATAACTTTGGTTTTTAAAAGATACTGAATTTTATGAAGCACAGAAGTACCCAAAGGGTTACTTTGCTAACAAAACCAAGTCATTAAACCAGGAACTCCTTTTTTATAACACTGTTATCCTTTGAACATTTCTACAACTATTACTTTTGAGCATTTCCACATATCTTAACTGTTTAATTCCCTTCAACTTCTGTAGTATTTATTTTTACCAAAACCATTTTATTAACTCTTCTTTTTCAAGTCACTTACTTGCCTTCCATTTACTATATTTAAACTTTATTATATGACTCTTGGCTGCCATTACTTTTAACATTTAAAGTGTATCCAAAATTCCTTCTATTAAAAATCTCAGAAAAACAAACGTGCAAGTGAGTGTGTGGGGGGAAGCAACCAATTAACCTTGTAAAATCTTTTAAGTTCCAGGCTAACGGCAACACATTCTTTAACAGTTTAATCAGGGATTCACAATGGCTATGATTAGCAGGTGCTCTGCCCTGCTTCAGGGTCAGTCTTTTTACTATTCCCTGCACTGCTTGATTTTTCCTTTCAATATCACGTTAAATGATGTTTTGGAACAATACAAAGGATTTCATCTTTTCTATTAATAAAGTGATTGACTCCTGATCAAGTGCAGCTTGCATGTAGCCTGAATTACAGGGTTCTCACAAAAGCCAAATTGCTGCTGCATCTTTCTGTTTTGTTCCAGAGGGATTACAGAAAGGGGAAATATCTTTGACAAAGGGCAGGGATTGGGGTTTGGAATTGGGATCGTCCTCTGAGGGTGAGGAGTTCTTAGGTTGTTTCTTTCTAAACAGCCCGACTCTCTGACACGGTCCAAATCTATCCCTGCTTAAGTGCCAAGGTTTTTGAGCTTTAAATGCTTGCACTTAGTTTCCTAGTCATTGGCACGGGCAGCAGACGCCTCTACCACTTCCCGAGCCACTAGCTGGGCTTCCCTTGCAGCATCGAGATCATCCCGGAGCGCCTGCACCTCCTTCTCCGTTTCTCGGAGTCGGTCCTCTAGGGAGCACATGTGGCAGATTCCTGCATCCAGGCAAAGCCCCTCTCACTTCAGTGGGCTCTGTGGGGGCAGAGAGGTCAACCCACACAGAACAAGCTGCAAGAGTCAGATCACGGTTTTATTTCTGACAATGGAGTATCAGGGGCAGTAATAATAAGATGGGATCAGGGGGAAGCATGAGATGGCCCACAGCAAAAATTACATCATTACTCAGACAAGGGTGTGAGCAGCATGGAGTAACAAGTGTGTGTGCATGTATATGTTTCCGAGTGCATCACAGTAAATGTGGGTGTTCATGAGGGGTTTGAATGAGGAGCGGGTGAGAGGCTTACAGACTAACTTACAAAGGGAATGAAGTTAAATTTCAACTGTATGGACTACAACTGCAAATTTTTTAAATGGTACAGATCCCTTTATTTTGGGCACAACTTGGATTGCCAACTTCTTTATCTTGGTCATGGTGCATACTCTTACTCCCTCTGACACTGCACTCAAAAACTGGCATCAGAGTGATGCTCTTTCTAGCTATTCTATCTAATAAACCCATCACTTCAAGTTACATCAAAAGTTTTGAAAGAAAGATTTGTTACAGAAGCAGTTAGGCACAAATACTTTCTTTCTTATCAGCTCAAGAGTTTCTTTATGTTTTATTTAACATATTGAGCAGGTGTGCATACTTCACGTTGCTATTGCATTTTACTACTTTGCTAAGCAAACCTTACTCTCAGTCTTGTTGCTTCTGGAACCCTGATCCTTCAACAGCTGTTTCTGCATACTCCTTAACACTCTCTCAGCCAGGTTTTCCGAAGCACCACAGACTGCAGTGTCTAGTTTACAAGGTATTGTTGACATTTTGACTCAACATAATGGTGCTGGCAACAGTATTTTTCAAAGGCTGTTCAAGACATTACTTGATACACTGGCAAGTTCACATATTTGCAAAGCCTTTCCATTATCTGAATTTTACAGTTCAGCAGCAAGCTACAGGGATAAAGGCTTGAATATGGCTTTGAAAATACCTGCAGTGTTCACAAAATCAGTATTAGTGTGTCACATCCTCATGTCAACAAATATGTTGCAGTAATTAGGAATAGTAATTTACAATAAATAACAGACACATGGAGGCTTAAAAGCAACCTTGACCTGTTTCAAAACTCCTTACACAGGGAATATTAAAATTAATTTCCTCACCATGGAAACATTTCTGCTCTGAAACACTGGAGAAGTAAACTAGATCTTAATGTAAATCATCTGCCCTGCTTATTGTATTATCAAACAGAATATTGTTAAGGGACACTACAGTAATACTACTTGACTAATACTTATGGAACCTCTGGTCATTTCAGGCAGATCCAAGCAATTCCATTTGTAACACTGCTTTAAATAAAAGCATATCAACCATTTTAGGCCTAGTGCGCTACCCTCAAACACGCACACATATAAGTCCCATTAATATACACCTCAGCACATATTTGAAGGCAGAATTTAGCTCACAGATATGCATTGATTATTCAGTATGGTTTTTTTTTAAATCCACCACTTTGCTTGGACCTAACACAAGCTTACACTTATTCTGCTCATTCTAAGACCTGTGCATGGTACTGATGACTTCATGGATGCCGGACAAACATCTAAAAAAACCTGAGCTATGCCAACTTCTGTGCCTCTAGGAACACGACAAAATCATCAGAGGAAAGTTTTATTGGTGACCAGACAGCAAGTGTGAGAAATCGGTGAGGGGATGGAGGGTAACAGGTGCCCATATACGAAAAAGTCCGGAATACTAGGACTGTCCCTATAAAATTGGGACATCTCATCACCCTGCTTTTAGGCCTTGTCTACACTGCAAGGTAAGTTGACCTATTACTGTCCACACTATCCTCCTTGGGTCGGTGGCTTGTCTCCTCACCAGGAGTGTTTCCACTGATCTAAGAGGGGAAGTATGGGGAGCTGAAAGCCTGGTTTCTCAGCTCTGCTGGCAGCTCCCCCCCCCTCTGTCCCATTCCCTGCCAGGAGCTGGGGGATGCTACCCGGGGCTTCTCCCCTCCCTGCCAGGAGAGGGGTCCAGCCACTCAGCTCTCCAGGGGAATGGAGGGGCAGTTGGGCTCTAGTTGCCCAGCTTTCTTGTCTATTTAACAGCTCCAAGAACGACAGCCAACAGCCAATGTAAGGGATGCAGTGTTTACACTGACACTACATCGACATAATCCCTTCCCCTCTCATTAAGGTGGTTTTAGTATGTCAGCATAGCAGGGGAGTTACACTGGTGGGAGGAGCATTTCAGTGTGTTCACCTCCACTGTTTTGTAGACAGATGCTGACTTTTGTCACTCTGTTACAAACCCTGTTTTAGAAGCTTCTGTCTCTATCACAAAGATTTTCAAGCTAATACTTGGCAAAAAGTTTCAATTAAGAATTGATATTTAAAATTTAAGGTTACTCTTTTAAACTCACATTTTAGTCACAAACCTGTCACATACCAAAATTAACAAAATGTATATTTGAACACTGGAAAAAAAAATCCTAAGGTTTAAAAACAAGATGTTTTAAAATGTGAAAAGCAATGAGTCCATAAAAGTTGCATTGTGCTTTTGCAATGTTATTTTATTAAAAATAGATTCGGGCTGGATTGTATTTGTACCAGCTACTCTGCTCTGCAAATAGGTGGGGGAATGCTGAATTCCAAGAGAGAAACTCAGCAACAGTAACCAGAAGCATTCTGTTTCCAGACGACAAAGCCATGGAGAATTTCTCTGTGGGGCTGAGGGAGGAACAGCAGCTGTATCTACCTGAAAGAATACAACATCTTTTCCCCCGGTACCATAGGAATGGTGCCTCACCCACTGGCACATCTGTTTGTGAAGTCTAATACTGCTGATGCTACCCCTCTTCCTCAGACCTTGCCCTCAAGGATCAGGAGCACAGGATATCTTCTGTATAAGGCACAAAGACTTCATCCTCTCCAGAAGCACTGCATTCCCCCAACAATTTTATATTTATTTGTATAGGTGATGTTATTTTCTCTATCTCTGGTTCACAATATTTTTTAACGGTAGTTTTCCTACATAAGGTTTTGTTCAACCCTAAGCAAGAAGACTACAATGAAAAGAAAATTTGTGACAGAAAGTGCCTAAAGACACAATTAAGGCAAACACTACTTCAACACATACTCTTATACTTTTTCACTTATAAAATGAAAATTTGAACAAAACAGAGAGAGGTAATGTCACATATAGAAAGCAATACAAATTTACAAACCATGAACAATGAAAATTAACAACTACTCTGATTTCATAGGTAATTCTTTAAACATAGAGCATTCACTTGCTTATGAACAGAATTGAACTTTTAGTGTTTCATTATCAGAAGCAAAGGGGAGATATGGAACTTCCCATCCCTTATTAAGTTGTGCACAAATGAAAAGGATAGATATTTGGCAGGTGATTGAGTTATACACAATTTCCAGAAACAAAGGCCCTTCACAGGTGGCAGGTCAAAGTCGTCTGAGTCTCCAGAAGCACTGTACATATTTTTTTGGAAACTTACAGGATGCAAATCAGAATCACAATGCAATTGCTCAAATGTGATGTATGGCTGTAACTGAAACAGTAAGACTAATATAGCACTTTACTAATGCTTTTGATCAAGAGATATTTATGATGCAAATAGCTGAGGAACTCAATTCTGTATTTACTAACAAAACTGTCTGTTAGAGGGACTGCAGTAATTTGTACATAGGAAAAATCTTTTCCACAACTTTACATGCTGAAGGAAATCAAAACCTCCTTTGAGTGATAGGTGGTAAATCCATGAAAGATGGATCTAAGAGTGCCCAAGAACTTTGTGACTATTCTACCATTCAGAGGAATAAGAGCCAACATAATTACTAATAACCTTAGGGTTAAAAATCAATGCTAAAATATAGACCTTTGGAATGTGAGGATGTAAATCCTTTATTGTTTACTGATTTAACTTTGTTTTTGTAAGTTAGGCATCTGTAAGAAAAAGGCTAATATTTAAATAAAGTGTTAAACTGAACCTAAAGGTGGTATGCTTATAAGGACACTACCTAATTTAATGCTGTGGCCTCAAGGACTAAAAGAGGGACAGAGATATTATGGGCATGAGTACTCACCTTAAAGGTCTAAACCCTGGTCTACACTTACCTGGAAATTTGGCGGTAGTCAAAGGGAGTTACACAAGCTACACAGAGTAGCTTATGTCACTCCCATCGACAGCTGTGCTTCCCTTCTGCACGCCGTCTTCACTGCACTGCACTGACAGGAACCGTGTTCCCATGGATGCAGCGCTACGCCACTTGAGGGGGTGGATTTACTGTGTCGACTTCCTCCTGATTGATTGAGAAGGTCTACACTGACCGCTCAATCGATGCAGAAAGATCGATCTGACGGTGGCGACTTTGCCACCGTCAGTATAGACATAACCGAAGAGTAGGAAATACATTTTTCAATTCAATTTTCTGAAGTGTCTGTCTGAGCTGTAGTGCTGAGTTTAGGCACAAAGCAGAAAGTGAAAGAGTTTGGGCCAGATCTTCAACTGGTGTAAACTGGCATAATTCCTTTGAGGCCAGAACTGACACACCAGCGAGAATTTACACCAGCTGAGAATCTGGCCCAAAGTGTCCATTGTCCATCATCCTTTTGCTTTCAGATAAACAAACATAAATAAAGGATTTAGGAATTTACTTTGTTTTTCCTACTAGAGCTACATTTTGTCTACAGCAGCTTTTCCAATCAATCAGGCATCTTTCAACAATCAGGAGAAACAAAATGCATACCAAAAGCAATGTTAAGCATCAAGATTGCATGGTTAAGCACTCAAAAGTGAGGAAATGATAAAGCTAAGGTTGCACATTTTATAATACAACGAGACCTGACAATTAATGAATGGAATCTACATTTTTGGAGTGGCAAATCTGTAATTTCCAGTTATTCTTCTGCTGCTTTCTCTCACATAAGTGATTGCCTTGATGTTTATGTATAGTTTCCCCAAATAGCTGCAATTATGTTTGTGAAGCCTATTTTGTAACATATAATAATTCATCTTGTTTTTCTACCACCAAAGTTTATTTTTGTGTTGTGGGCTTTAGAACATTATTTGTATTATGAAACTCTGTTCAAGAAATTCTTCCAATGCATATCTAAAATTTGCACAATTGTTTCAGTGTAGAACACTGGACACTAGAGAGATGTGAATAACATTTACCTATGAGCACAGGAATTTCCACTTTATACATGCCAAAGGACTCTCACCGTGGAATGTCAGAAATAGTAACACACCGTTTGCCATGTATATGAGCCACACATGAAAAGTTATTGACTATAGTACATCATGAGCTTCAGTGTAACTTTAATTGGCCATTGAGTGTAGATCACATCATCAATGTAAGAGGTACACAGAAATGTTGCATGTTGTGTTCAATGCACAGTACTGCAATTACTGCTTTTGCTGACAGCAGGGTACACTGTAAATGAAATGTTAATTGGTGAACTTCTTGCAGTTTTGTTTTGATAAAGTAAAGTTCTCAACACACCATTGCGGTGGTTACATATCTCAAGACATTTTCTGTACTTTAGTTTCTAACTAAATGATCTAAATGACGCTTGGAAGCATTATTTAATCAAGCAAACAAAAATGATTAATTTTCAAAGACAGCATTATAATGAAAGCCAAATCCACAATGCATTCAGGAAAGTAAAAGACTAAAATGCTGAAATTCAAATTCCTACCTAACAGCAAGTAGACAAGACTTACAATAAAATAAACAAATATATATTTCTTATCCTTCCACCACTAATATATATTTATACAGTTTTTTACACAACCTTTAAACGCATACAAAACTATTACAATTGTTATGACATTATGTTATTCTCTGAATTTGACTTGTTTTAAGAGACTGTGTAAAATTTTCAAAGGTATCTAAATGACTTATCAGCTAAAGTCCCAGTTTCAAAAGTAACTTAGAGGATGGATAAAAATAATTTATTTTAAAATAAGAAATTAAATTTTCTGTTTAAATCAGATTTTATTAATATTAATGAAATACAGAGTTTTTAAAAATAAATTATTTAAAATTAAATTTGAAATTATGACAACCTATGCTAAGGCCTAAATTTATTGTAATCTATTAAAATCATTTACATTAAATATAAAAAATAATATTAAGTGGTCCATGTTTGCTACCCAATTTTAAACCAGTGTTCCTCAACTTTTTAAGTAGCAAGTACCCCCTGACTTCTGAACATTTTAATAAGTTACCCCAACACTCAATTTTCCACTCTGAGAAATACATTTTTTTTCCCTTTTACCGCTGGATGACTGTATTTCTTGTAAAGCAGGAGAGTTCTGCAATGCTGTGTGGCTGTGGCAGATCACAAAATCCCCGGCTGTTTCTCCCCTCCTTCCTCCATATAGGAGCAAAGGTCAACGCCAGCCAATCACTATGGCCTGACAGCGGGGTCAGGTGGTGTTCTTCTCACACAGGCGGGAACTTGTGAGGTATGAGCAGGCACTAGCAGCCCACCAGAGTGGATAGCAGCGCTCCCCATGGCCGTCCCTAGGGGGTTGCGAGCCTGGGGCAAATCACACTATGTGGGCCCCTAAAGATTTTTATACTGGTAAAATCTGGGGCTGTCATAGTTGTCAATTTCACTGCTCAGCTACAGCAGTGAAATTGACAAGTAAACCTGTGGGTACAGCCCGGCTCCAGGACTGGACAAACTGCTGGGCTCTCCGCCCGGCTTTCTGGGCACTGGGCTTAGAGCCCGGGAGGTGAGCAACTGCCACCTAATCCAAGCTAGGGCAGAGGAGGCTTCTGCGCAGGCTGGGACCTGGGGATGTGGGCAGGCAACTGCTGCCCATCTTCAAGTCAGGGTGCGGGAGCCTGTCTCTTGGTTCAGAGCCGAGCCATGGGCGGCCACCGGAAGCCAGCCGCTGCCACCCGGCGGCCACCAGAAGCCAGCCGCTGCCGCCCGGCGGCCACCAGAAGCCAGCCGCTGCCGCCCGGCGGCCACCAGAAGCCAGCAGCTGCCGCCCGGCGGCCACCAGAAGCCAGCAGCTGCCGCCCGGCTCCCTTCACTGGGTTTTTTGCCGCGTACCCCCTGCCTGTGTCTCGCGTACTCTATACCACAGGTTGAAAAACTATGTTTTAAACAAAGTAAAACCACTGAACTGGTGTAAGTCACTGGCTAAGTACCTGGAATCAGATTTGCTAAGGAGCTAAACCATCAACAGTAACCTCTTCTGTGGGTGCACAGAGAATATTTTCTTCATTTCAGTTTATTCAAATTGTCCAGTTCAATGACTTGTTCATTCAAAGTAAAGAAACCAATTGGGAGTCGAAATAACAGGAAAGCTAGTTTTCTCTTCCAATCTATGAATAAAAACTAGGTGCAAGAGGGTGAGACCTACTAGTTTTAAAATCTTGAAGGACCTGGTGAGACCAGAAACAATCAGTTCGACAGACTGATCGATAGATACAGTCAGTTTTAAATTAAAATCATGTCTCAATAACCTCTCTTTGTTTATTATCCAGCACACTTAAGGTTGTTTTATTTAATAAAGTTAAAATGCCACTTTTGTGCATTTTTAATTTAATTTGATTTCCATCCAAATAGAGCTTGACCCAAATGGCAAGTACAAATGAATCATCATCTAGTATATAAGAAATGCATCAGTCATCATTTTCTAACACAGTAAAACATGCAAAACATTAAAAATCTGAATAAATGTACTTTAAGCTAACTAATTGCTTAAATAAAGGTATATAGATATAGTGTATCTTTCCTAGTTCACAAGAAGCAGCACCAAATTTAAAGCAAAGAATATACTTGATTGCAAATCAACATGTTTTAATGGTTCTGAACCAATAAGAATCAACTTTTTTTTTTCTTTTCTTTTTTTTTTTTTAAAGAAAAAAAAAGTACAAATGCAAAACATGATTAAAAGCAATGATTTGAATCAAGGTTTTCTGCTTGATTTAAATCATGATTAAAATTGATGATTTAAATCATTTCTCCCGGTCAATACTCCCCAACTTTATACTGCAAAAACTCAAAACAAACAGATCAAATATTCTTGTACACATACCCACACAAAATCCCATCGCCTGGCAAATATTTTGGACAACATTTCATACATATTACATCCAAAAAGCTACATTAAAAGAACTTTTAAGTGCTTGTCCAGATGAACAGTTAGTGTCCAGCAAGCTGGGGTGTAAATCTACTTTGCACTAGCCTGCTGTGCAATACCTGTCCATGTGGACCCTACTACCATGAACTAAAAGTTCCCTAGTGCACTGAGATCTATTCTGCTTTGTAAAGGAAGTAAAGTGCACTAGGCTATGGAACTTTTAGTGGACTTAGTCCACATGGAGAGTTAATGCGTGTCAAGCTAGGGCAAGGTAGATTGACACCTCATCTTGCCACATGCTAACTGTTCATCCAGGCAAGTCCTGTGGGTGCAGAGTCAAGCATTCATCAGTTTACAAATGCCAAAATTAAGATGTCTGTGCAATTTTAATCCCTCTCCCCTCTCCAGTGTAACCATGATAGTGTTGAATTTATATGATCACATACTATTCTTTCCATATGACCCTCCCTCACTCGGTACACAGAATGGACAATGCTTCCTGAATGAGCAGCTATTCAATGTTTCATCTTCATTGTTCAATGTATGGTTCCGTGTCTTAATTCTACACACCCTTCACTGAATGGAGAATTACTAGTTTCATGAGCTTTTCCATGGCACTCATCACGGTAGTATCTCAGTAAATTTATCTTCACAATACCCCTATGAGGTAAGGTAGTATTATTTCCATTTTACAGATGGAGAATGGAGGCAGAGTCACAATATCAAGAGTGTCCACTAATTTTGAGGACTCAGTTTTAGATGCTTATGAGAAAGCAGCATTTTATAACACTTTATTTGTTCAGATCAGCTCCCAATGACTTCGGTTGCAGTTGAGAGTGCTCTGAGAGATCAGAACAAACCCCAGGAATCTCAAATTGTGCACCCAGAAAATACTTGATTAGTTTCTGAAAAGTGTGAAAAATTTGGTTTAAGTGACTTGAGAGGAACTTTGTGCCAGAGGCAAAGATCGAAACAAATTTTCCTGGGTGACATTCAGTTGCCTAAACCATGAAAACTTCCCTTCACTTTTCTTGCTTTTCTTGTTCACTAAATACCTTCTAAATTTTGAAGCAAATGAGGCAGGGATGTTGTGGAAAAATATTATTTCATCATGCAACTAAGGCCTATATCATAATGCATACACATAGGCAATCGTCTGGCATTTTGGGTGTTTGCTTTGTAACTTCAGCATTCTTTAATGTAGTTTTTTGTATGTAATTTCGTATGCAACTTCCTAAGTTTTTAAAGAAGCAAACTAAAAAAAAATAAAAGTTCCATCATGTGGAAACAATGCAACTCCCACATGGTTCATCAGAAGGGTTAGAAAGTTTAGGTCCACAACACAGGCCTTTACCACACAATAACTGAAAGCAATAGTACAGCCAGCCACTAGAGAGAGATGAGGCACATATTTTGCCAATGTGTTTCACAGCTATTTGCTAGCAGCAGAGGAATGTTGAGACTCAGGAACCTTGATTCTGTTCCAGGTCCTAAGTGTTCTCTGGTGGTTTCAGAACTTTATGTCCATCTCTCACTCCCCCCCACACACCTGACCCCTTCTGCTCTTGGTCCCATTCAGCCTGTCTTTGTCCCCGTTACAGTCTCCCCACACCCTCTGGTTCCAGTTTTCCACCAGCCACCCTTGGTTCCCCATCCCAAATCGCCTGCTCATGACTCCTAGGAAGGGTTTTAGCTCATTTAAAAACTCTTAACTACTCGCCCATGTCCCATTCTCACTGTCTCTTGTCCTAGCCTACTCTCCAAGCCCCTCTGCATTTCAGTCAGGCTGCTTCCTCCTCATCCTCTTGGCTGCCCGGATGCCAGCAAGGGGTCTGTTGAGAGCACAGAAGAGACTATCTTTTTATTCTGTGTTCCAGTACCTGGTGTCACATAGCCTGCAGCAGCAATTGCATGGAAAGTCCTCATCAGTCTCCACACCTCTGGGCTGCAGCATGCTCATTGTGGACAGATTCTTCTGAGAATTTAGCTGCCAAATTCTAACAAGTCTCTGCTGAGCATGCATGAACTTAGATTTTTCAAAGGCTTGTAAGTTGGCTAAAGCTGGGCAGTTTTTCATGTCAAAGGCACATCCCTAACCGTAGGGCAACCTCCTGGTCATATTTCAATTCTTTGCTCCCAAACATGGAAGCACTAGAGCTTTTCAACCATTTAGTTATAAGAATTTTTAAGGGAAAAACATATTTTCCCTTAGCCCTGTTCTACGAAAAAGCTGAACTGTTCTTTTGCTGAAGTTTTCCAAAAAAGTTCAGCCTGTGACAGACACAGGTATGAAAAATTTCAGCCTAAATGAGTAGAGTTCAGCTAAGTTAAGCAACCGAAAACAGTTCTATAATTGACAATGTTGTGCAATCTTAACTATATGCATTGCTAGTTATGCTGCCTATAAAAGAACAAATAATGGATGCAATTATAAAGCTATAAACGGTGGTTATTATGACATAATAATGAACCAGAAGTAGGAAAAAAAGTGGTTTCAACACAACCCCCAAGACACATTAGTAGCCCCAATCAATTTGGCATTTTGTGGACTATGGAGACAACATTTTCAGTTGTATACCTCTGTCACTCCTACTTGCTAGGAATAACTTTTACCAAAATTAATTTGCAAGTGTCTTTTTGTGTTGCTTGTATCTGAAAGAAGTTCTTTTACTCTGATACTTGTCCAAGTCCTCAAAGGATAAAGTGTCCTATTTCCAAGAAGGACTGCAATTTTGAGAGTTCATATTTTAAAGTGATGAACTGATTCAAATCCCACTGAAGTCAATGGCAAATTTTCAGCTGACTCCAATGGGCTTTAGCTGAACCCCTGGACAAGGACGTTAAACAAATTACACGTCTCATGTATTATGTAACCATCTTCTGCATTAACTGTACTTCAGTATTATTCTGTCACAAGTACACATTTATCATAATGCACTAGAGTGAATAAAAAGAACTGCATTGGCAGTGTAATTCTTTTTTTTTTTTCCAGGAGAGCTTTTTAATTTTGTTTTCTACTCCCAGAGAAAGAAGCAGTTAATTTTTTGTGAGGTTTTTTCAGTGCTAATCTGAAGTCATTAGTTCCGACTCACACCACATCAACAGAACCACCCTCTTCAATTACAATATGCAATGAGAGAATCACAGTCTGCATTTAGACAGAGCTTTTATTTAAGTTTCCCACCATTTCATCGGCACCAGTGCAGCTGTGCTAAGGGCAGCCAACAATACCAGTTAGTCACTGGTATTTGTACTACTGTGTGATCTAACCCTGCTCAAGGAAAATTGAAAAGATACAGGGGTAAGAACTCAGATAGCCTTGTCTACAGTAGAGCGCTCCCTTGCTGGACCCTGGTGATGGTGCAGTTATGGGAAATTTTAAGAAAAAAGCTTCACTTGCCATCGAAGAGACCATAAGTATTATTCAGTGCTGATTTTAGAATTTTGGCCTGCTTTATCAGGATCCGGTGGACTTCATGTGGACTTTGTAAACTCTGTTAGCTGAACCACTTTGGTTCAACGAGTTTCTACACTCCTTTGGCAGAACATATGATTGATCTATTCCAGAACATTGTATTGTATTTCACACAACATCATGTACCGTCATTAGATCACCTCTACAATGATAACAATTTATATCCTTTAACAGAAGGAAACAGAACAATGTACTAGTTTTCACATATCAAAGTTTTAAAATACTTTGTAAAGAAATTAAGAAAATTTCCAGACAAGGCTCCATTATGATGAGTTAATGTTATAAACAGATAACCTTTAAAATAAAACATTATAATAGTGTAGTTGTGAAAGAAATTTGAAAGATTGGGAATTAAAAATGTGTTTTCCATAGACCACCTTATATCTCACCTCACCAGTAGCCTATCACCTAACCACCATACCATGTCCACTTTTCCAATAAGGACCACAAACTTTAAGGAGCAGACTATAAACCTAGTAAAGATATAAACAAATCAGAACTACTGGAAACATCTCATGGAGAAAAATCTCTTTGAAACCATCATCTTTGAAGCCATCTCTTTGGCCATCATGTGCCAGCAATGCCCCTCTGCCATGTACATTGGCCAAACCGGACTGTCACTACGTAAAAGAATAAATGGACACAAATCAGACATAAAAAATGGTAACATCCATAAACCAGTCGGAGAACACTGCAATCTCCCAGGACATTCTGTAGCTGACTTGAAAGTTGCCATACTTCTACAAAAAAACTTCAAAAACAGACTTCAGCGAGAAACTGCAGAGCTGGAACTCATATGCAAACTTGACACAATCACACCGGGTCTGAATAGGGACTTGGAATGGTTATCTCATTACAAGAAGTAATTGTCACTGTTCACACATTCTCACATTCTAATCAATGGTTGTGAATAGGCGTCATCTATTCTAACTGAATGGACTTTGCTAACACCTATCTTCCCCATTGTTGTTCCTTACCCTTGGATGTATATATATACATATATATATACATACCCCCTATCTGATTTTTGTTTCTTGCATCTGACAAAGTGGGTTACAGCCCACGAAAGCTTATGCCTGTAGAAATTAAATTTGTTAGTCTTTAAAGTGCTGCAGGATTCTTGTTGTTTTTGCTGTATACAGACTAACACGGCTACCCCTCTGGAATTTTTTGTCAGTTAAATGCAGAAGTGTGGTATTAACCTCCTGCAAGATACTGAAAGTTCACTGAAGTCAAATAGGAGATCTCATGGCTGACAAACTGAGTCTTCATGGAAGCAAGAAAGCTCGTCTTTTTCTTATTCATCCTTTCCCAGATTAGATTTATTGTTTCTGCACAAGAGCTCGACCATCATTAGAGTTAACATTTTATACTCAAATGGTGCTTGGAATTGCTACTGCAGCACTATAGCAATTACCTCTCAAAGCAATAAGCTGTTTCATCAGTTCCATTCTTACTCTACTCAACCATTTGCAGAGATTCAACATTGTATTTGTCTTTCTGGACTCACTAATGCTCACATGCCCCTAAGCTTTCTCTGCTTTGTTTATTTAAATAGCTTCCATGAAAAGAAAGATTAGTTATTAAAAACCATTTATGCACCAAAATGTATTCAAATCTAAACATTGCAACTTGTCAGCAAGGAGGCAAATACAGGAAATTAAAAATTGTAAATAGAATTTGTTATCAAATATGTTTTTAATCTAAAACATGTAACATATTATTCCAAGAGATGCAAAATACATGCAGGAACATTATGTCCATAATTAATACAATATATTTAACAGCCACAGGTAACATAGTTAAAAAGTTAAAAGGAAAAGTTCAGTTTTTAATCTTAAAAAAGGCCTTGGTGAATATCTTCAAAGTCGTGACTGCCCTGGGATTCAAAGCTTAGCTCCCCTCTCACCTTTTATCCCCACATGGCAGTTGAGCTATGCTTTGGATGCACTTGCTAAGACTGAACTTTTCTAAGATCAGCTATAGATTTTTTTAAATTGAGGGCCTTCTTTAGAACTTTATCTATCTAGACATGAGAGACACAGTGTGAAGTTGTATCGTTTATTGGACCGACTTCCGTTGGAGAAAAAGGCAAGTTTTCGAGCTCCACAAAGAAGACATTACCTCACCCATCTTGTCTCTCTCATATCCTGTGACTGTTTTTAAAGGGTTCATTTTTGTTGAATAAAGCATTTTTACTGAAATTATACATATAATTTTAAACAGTCAGAGAAACAGCACTCTGCGGCAGTATGGTGAAAGCCACTGGCTGGCACCCTGTGAGCTAGTAGGGTAACCTTGCCACCACCTCTCCCGCCTCCAGTACAGGGCCTGTGATAATGGCCCTGCTGCCTCCCCTATTTCCTTGGGAAGCTGGCTGGGCTGCCTTGCTCATCTATGCCCTGGTTCAGCCTCTCACACAAGAGCCAGGCGAGGAAAGAGGCATGGCAGGGAAGACACAGCAGCAACAGCAGCAGCTCTGGGGATTCTGTGCAGCGGCCCCATCCCCCATCTAGAACCAGCATTAAAAATCTCACTGTGATTTGTAAGTGTTCTGCCTCACTGCCAATTTACACATTATGTGGGCTTCAAATATTTTCGCAGCATAAACATGTGTAAGAATCGTTCTTTTCTCTTCAACCACAAGTAATCCAGGAAGGGGTAAAACAAGAAAAGCCTATTATTTAAGCAGCATATAATAGACACCTGAACGAGGCACACTGGGGATCTGCTGTTTGTACCAAGTAGAACATATGTAGTATCAGGTACAACTGATGAGGAATCCTCAACCACCACTGATGACCATTCCAGAGAAAACCCACCTGCAGTGGAACGTACAAAGTGCATCCAAACACTGTAATGGACACACGATGCAGCACAGCAGGTACAGCAGCAATTCAGCAGAAGAAGAATTAAAGCCATGTGACAGGTATAAAGCACACTGTGAACAGTCAGAGCAGGCAGGAATGTGAAAACCTGGGGATGTGTCCGGGTCAAACGGTGAACTCCATTTTGTTTTGTGAACCCCATTCTGTTTCAGGGTTTCCACCTTGTACTGTAACTTTCATTTTGGACCGTGACCATGCTGCTTTGCAACCTCCTTTGTGGATTAAAGCATCTTTTTTTGTAACAGGGGCCTGACGCCTAGTGGAAATGTTGGCCAAATCTTGTTTTTGAAAAATACATGAAAGAACAGAGCCACAAACACCCCCCTTCCTACCAAAAGGCACTTCAGCCTGACACACTGTAACTTTAATCAAAAGTTAAAACCTCAACTAACTCTTATTGTTTTACCCTTTGAAATGTTCACTTACTTTCTATAAGTCTATTTGTTTTAAGACCATTTTATCTGCTAATTTTACTCACTTGCAATATATTTGTAAGTATAAAAAGCCACACCGTGAAATGTAATATATCTACTTCCAATTGTAAGACACTGTCAAAAATGAAATAATGTTTGCTTTAAAAATAATATGCAAGTTCTTCAGCTAGGAGTTGGCACTGAGTGATTGGAGTGCGAATGGCTGAGCAATTTAGGTGGGTGTAGACAGGGAGAGTGATTGAACAATTGGTCTGAGTGAGGGATGTTGAAACACACGAAAAAAAAACACCAGCCTCACCTAAAAGGCTTGAAGGAAGAAGAAAGGAGCGAAGATAATAACTTTCACCATTCAAATGGCCGAAGAGGAGTCCACCCTGATAACTTTGGAGCCAGCGCATTTCAAAGCACAAAATCTGATCAGGCTTGCAACAATGTGGGTGATTAAGAATCACACCAAAAATGCAGTTGCAGCATGACAGTGCAAAACCCACAGACTTACATGGCGTCTTTTCCCTATAAAATGGGACAGAAAGACGACAGCTGGAGGTTCGGGTCTACATCATCACATCAGCCAAGAGTACCGATGCGCATCGGCAGAACCTTGCTCCTCACCCTTGTGCCCTAGTCTGGCCAGTGACTACCACGAGCACCAAGAGGCTGGTAACTATAACATCTGTGAGACCCTTATGTATGCTTGTCTGTCTCCCTGTCTGTGTATGCCTGTCTGTGTGTATGAGTGTGAATGAAAGTACCAATTGAAACATGTGCCTCTGTAATTGTAATATTGATACAATGTTAATACTGTTTTCCCATTGTTTACATTATTAGTACTATTTTACTAAGTAAAGAACAATATTAATGTTGTTACAGTGTTGATACTTTTCTTTTTATTGGTAATATTTACCAAATTTCTGTATTCACAATAAACGTGGCTTGTTGCCTTATCCCCTGAAAAGATCCTGTGACATTAGTTATTTGGATAACAGAAAGACTGCCTGAACCAGTGCTGAATGACTCTCCCCTTCTGGAACAAGGGGCTTTGTACTGGTAGTGCCACTGAGTTTGAATTACTCTCTACGCATAAACCTGGGAGTGGGGAGGGGAACTGGAGCCTGTAACTCCGCTGGCAGAAGCACATGAGCAAAAGGGGGACAGAGACTATTTTAAAATGGGGGGTGGCTTCATTAAGCAGGATGCCATCCATTGCCACATACCAAAAAGAAGTAAAGGGGGGTGGGAGAGGAGAAAGAGAAGGAGGAGAAACTCTGCTGAGTCAAAGGACATAGGACTCAGAGAAGAGGTGAGATCAGAATAAGGGAGCCTGTGTTCAGGATTTCATTGTTTTTCACAGATCTGTAACTCCCCAAATGCTTACAAGATAAAAAGCTTGTAGTTAAAAAAAATTTCTCTGCTATGCCCTTGTTTTCCTGCCACATTGTCCCTGAAGAGTTTAATTAGAAACCAGACCTTCCACAGCCAGGTGGACTCCGGGGGAAACATGTCTAAACAACTGGGGGGTCCCGAAAGGGCTGATGCAGTCTAAGGCAGCTGGACTGAAGGGTCCCAATGTCCCGGAAAGGTGTAATACAAGGGTTGAGCACCTGTGCCTTTGAGATCCAGAGCTCAGAACAGTGACCAGTAACTACCCAGACTTATGGGCTTAGAAACGTGTGACCAAGCAGTTTTGTCACTCACAAAAGACTGGTAACCATTCAGAGAGTGGGTGTGGACTAGGTTTTAACAAGGAGTATTTGGTAACATTGACATAGCTACTACTGCATGAAAATTAAAGAAGAGTCAAATTTGGTAAAACCAGCTAAAAGGCCCTATTTGCAAAACAGGGCTAAAAACACAACACAAGACTGATCAGCTGTAATAAAAAAGAAAACAGAAAAAGCACACCTTATCATTATTTAAATATTCAATTACAGATTCACTCTGCATTAATTCTAATTAGCCATTTTGCACTTTTGCGAAAGCACTGGACAAAAATATCAAAATAATACAACTGCCACAGAAGTGCTAAGGAATTCTTAAAATAGAATGATGCTGAAGTCATAGCATAAAATAATGAAGTCTTTTTAAAATAAAATCTTCTAATTTTACTTATCTTTGTATAAATAGAAATGTTTCACAGTAACTGACAGCTAAGTGCATGATAAAGCAATTTCACTGATAATTACTGCAGGCTCAAAAACTGCACTCCTTTCTCTGTTATATCTCTGAAAGGCCTATTCCAAAGGCCAATTTCTTACAGTGCAAAGAAGATGTTAAAAGCTGTCACTGGAAACTACTGCTGCATTGTGTGCGGTTAATCTGACAGTCCGTTTAAAAGACCCTGATTAATCTACTACAAATAGGATCACAAATTTGTCAACATCAATATGGGACACTAAATTACATGCATTCTATTTTTTCTTGAAAGGCTAAGAAAAATGCAGCCCAATTACTCTATAAACTCAAACTCTTGACAAGATCATTGCACAAAGGAGATACAAAGTTAATTAACTCAATATATAATTGAGAGAAATGAAAGTAAAAGTCAATACGAAAGTTAAAAAATAAAAGGAAAAAAACCCCACAGACTTCTGTTACAGTTGCATGATTTCTAATAAATTCTTCCCCAAAAAAGTCAGGTTCTAGTGGACAGAGCACTGGCCTGGGACTCAGGAAACCTCGGTTCAATTCCCAACTGTACCATTAATCTGTTGTGTGACCTTGCGCTAGTCACCTTTCCTCTGTGCACTTGTTTTCCTTTACATTGTCTGCCTTGCCTATTTGGACTGTAAGGCCTACAGGGCAAAGATACCAAAATATCCTAGGCACTTTACAGTAAAACAAATACAGATCAGCTGTTTATTTTAAATTACTTGTACAATAATAAAATAATAAAATTCCTTTTACTGAATTCTTATCCTCCTTTCTCCAGCCATTGGCATTCCTCAATGTTCTGTCATTGCTCCTTTCCTCTTCTCCAGCCCCACCTTCCCCCATGAACACAAATACTGTGTGCATGCCCCCACCTCAACTCATTCACTTCTAAGGTTTCAACCTCTACTTTTATGTGGATTACTTGCAAATTTACCTCTCACCTCTTGCTCCCCTTGGTTGATCCACTGCTATCTAAAATTTGCTGTCTCCAAAACTGACCTTGTTTTTCCTCTTAACTTGAATGCCCTAAAATCTACAAAAGCCACATCTGAAGGTACTAGCACCAGTTGTTTTTTCCATCACCAGTTATGGGGAAAATAAGTGTTCACACTCACATCAGCCAACTGATTTTGCTAAAGCTTTACCACCTTCCCCAAAAAAGAAAGAGAGTCTCTTCTGGGGCATGTCCAAGCATATAAAATTGCTGTTCAGGAAAATTGTGTTTTAAAAAGTTAAAAGCTACTGAAAAAAGAGGGCTCCGAAACAGAAGCTTGAATTCAACCTTCATTAATGCAGGAGTTACCAGCACCTTCTGTTCTTTATATACAGTGTCACATAACATACATATACAGGGACAGCCTATAAGCTTTTTGGAAGGCTGAATGATGAAAGGAACTGTAAATCTAAGGTTATCTACTTATGGGTGAAAATACATGGAGCCAAGTAAACGTTCCTAACAAAGAAAACTGCTTTAGTGGTATAAAAACATTAGTTTAGTGATATTAAAATATCAGCATCCCTCCCTATTGATTTTAGAGCTAAGGTACAGAAATCCAAAATTTGATAATTTCCTATCTGACACATACTGTAGCTTAATATATTATATGACATAGGTTTGTTATTCT
This sequence comes from Emydura macquarii macquarii, assembly GCF_026122565.2. Classification (NCBI taxonomy): domain Eukaryota; kingdom Metazoa; phylum Chordata; order Testudines; family Chelidae; genus Emydura; species Emydura macquarii. The sequence continues at coordinate 550,185 of NW_027130613.1, forward strand.
ATCAAGGATACAGCATTTAAACTTACTCATGTTTGAAGTGGGAAAACCTATTTTTGTAACTTAATATCAAAGATACTCTAATTTTGATGCCAAAGGATTCTCATTAATAATTTTCATGAGTATATTTTTGGCTTCCAGGCAGAGTGGGGGGACTGGATGAAGTCTCAGGATTGAAGAGGCGGCAAGCGAAACTAGTGAATTAGTTTATAAGAACTACAAATTGCTGAGCTCTTCATTTTAATTAAAGTTAAACTATTTCATAAAAGGAACTTGGTCTTTCCATATCTGCTGTACGTATTTCTATATGAAAAAAGCTTTTACTATTCACTTGGAATTTTAGGATATGATTCAAATGTAATTCCAGTTGATGCTCTAACAGGGTATTAGTAATCTGAAGTCATCCCTGACCTGCTTAATTTAAAACTTGAATTGCTTTATGAGTCAGTAGATTATATATGCTTCCCCATGACAAACATGAACAACTGAAACAAATGGGTAATTTAGACTGCTCTATGTGCATCCCTTGTCATTGCTGTTAATTGTTGTAATGTGCACCATTATAAAAGCATTTTTATTTCATATTTTAGATATCTTTAACCAGACATTTTAAGAGAGAATATTTCATTTTTGAAAATTTGTCCATCTTTATATAGGAAGAAATTGATTTGAGGGTTGCAAACATTTTTCATTTATAATTTTTAGGCTAATATTCCCATTTTAGTTTAGTCATTTTAGTCATTGCTAAGGCAAACTATACACATTTAGCACTATTAATCTTTCCACATAAATTTATCCATCTTTCCCCTAATCATTTTCATTGTTCTTCTCTGACCTCTCTCCAGTCTGCCAGTCTCATTCTGATTATAAGGTGCTGTGAAATGAATGCAGAAGATGAGATTAAATGAAAAGGAATCCATCAGCCAATTCCCAAGATCCAGATTCCATGTTTCCTTTGTAAAAATTGACGTTACCAACATATAAACTCTGCACTTCCTGATTTATTCTAGCATGTTGTGATGTTAAAAAAGCTACAGGACAAGTACAGAGTCATGACCTTTGATCTTAGTTTAGTAAAGAAGGGTATTTTTCTTTGTATTTTAAAATTAATTCACCAGAAATATTTAAGATTCAAATAGAGCTGTTCTCAGCTCTCACTTACTCTAGTGTAACCCGAAGGCAGTTAGTATGCTACTATGTAAAAGGCAGTATCAACTTGTAGCATCCAGTTACAGTATGATCATATCCCAAGCTTAGTCCAGCACAGTGTGTATGTGTGTGTATCTAAACTGTTAAATGAACCAAGGTATAGCCATGTTCTTTCCCCATCTACAACAGCAAACCAGTCCATATTGTAACAATTGTCTTGTCTAACATAGATGCAGCTGTAGTGCAGACAGGATCTAGCAAAGAACAATACGTCTTATTGTCAATAGTTGGCCATTTAAATAGTTTTTTTTAAATGCCTTTCAATTCACAATTAAAAGGGACACTGCCAGCTTCAAAGTCTTCTTACTATGCTACTCATACCTATGTTAGTAAAACTAAAAGGGGGCTTTAAAACATCTCACTTATAACTAATTATGCTGGCTATGTATTTTTTGCAGATCACTCAGCTTGCCAATGAAAGTAAGCTTCCCAGGTAGCCTGTTTTAAGTTTTGGTTGTCATGTGCTTGCATAATTTGGTGTTGGGTTGCAAATACTGCAAGGGAATGTTTACAGCCCAACAAGGCATTTTTCACTGCACTGAAAAAAAATAATTAAAACATTATAAACCTTAGGGTTTTGAAAAAAATCAAAAACCTACAAAAACTCCATACATTTTGGGTCACTTCAAATGTTTCAAACCACGTGGAGTTCCATCAAGTTTGCTCATATCAAAGACTGAGATGTTAACTTTTAGTCTTTCCAAATAAACTTTTGACAATTTTCAGCAAGCCAGAAGGGGGAAACACCACTCTTACCTTCCATCTGCATAATCTGCATCTGCACCTCCCCACCAGACATCGGAATCATCTTCCTCAGCATCAGCTGAATCAACATTGTCACTTTCATCTGCTAATGGACAGCAAACAAACTCCACACCACGGAACTTGTCAATTCCACAGGGCAGCAGCATGCCATAATCATGCAGATTCATACTCTTTTCACTACAGGACTACAGAAATAAAGAGAACAGCAACAACATTGTTACACAGCGAGCTGGCCAAGGAAAAGTTGGCACAGATGTAAGAAAACAATAAAACTCTCTGTACAGCCTCAGAAAATTAGAATTAGCTTGTCAATTGACCTTTCCATTGTTGTGATTGATAAATTCATTCTGTGTGGGAACCTGGGCAAACTACCCACAGTCTATAGTCATTTTAGGCAACAAGCTTTTCCTTCTTCTCAACTCTACTTCTTGCCAAAAGATTATATCCCCTCACATACATTTGACAACCCCACATGCTCTCACCTAGAACTCCTTTAGGGCTTGTTGTGCTGTGCACAAATAACCATGGGAGAGTGACAGTCTGCCCTGTCTATGTAGCAGTGCTATTGAAGACTCCACACCTAAAACACTTGATACATTGAGGTTTGAGTCCTCCTACAGTATGGTACCTCCAGCCATGTTGGAAAACTGTTGGTTATGCATCCTTTAAGAGGTTGCACAAAATACTTAAAAGACAAAGCCACACAGAACATGTGGAAAGGGAGAACACATTTAAATACTATATGGTAAATCCACTCAAGACTGTCATTGTGAGCTGATGATAATATAGTGTCAAACAGACTTCTAGGAGGGTGCATGCAAAACGGTAATTTGAAACTCTAAGCTCTTCTCAGTTTACCTTTAAGAAGACATATCCTTAAAAGGACTCAGATATTATAGTTTGGTTGCACAACTCCTACAAAATTAAGTTTCAGAGAGTCTTTAATAAAATGTCAGTGAGTTGTAAATGCATATGTTCTGTGCTTTGTATCAGTTTTAGACATTGTCCTTGCAAGTATCTTTGTCCTATCTTTCCTATTCCTTTGCCTTTTCTATTTCCTTTTCTGTCTGATGCGACCTCATTTGTTGCATCATCTGAGATTACATTGTAAATTCTTTGAGGCAAGGGACGTGTTTTATTTCTGTGAAGCACGCGGCACAAAATTATAATAATAATAATAAATAATACATGTGAGTGAGTCAAACATTAAAGGTGAAGCTCTAGTTTAAAACGAACTAGAGAGAATGCAGTTTAATGTTGCCATGTACCATGTGGGACAAAAGTTTATGAGAAGTTAGCTAGACGTTTTTATTTTCCATGCATGGAGAAGTGAAATTACAGATTTAATCTTAGTTCTTCAATGGAAGAGCACTGTTAAATCAACTTGATAACACAGCAGCTTTCTATGAATACATGTGACGGTAGGTAAATGCTACAAGGGAAGCTGGTGAGATGAAGCTGGGGAAGGGAATGCAGGAATTTTAAAAGGATGTGAGGGAGTTGGGGGAGGTAAAGGGTTTCTTTATATGCTAGCAATACCATCCTCATGATCCCCCCCTTTGGATTACTTGATACAGCCATAAGTAGACAACAGGGCCAGAGTCAGATGCATTAAGCCTCCCTAGTAGGGGAGAAACAATGCACAAACACTGGAACTTGCATATAAAAATCAGAAGAGCATTGACATTTGAGAATACCATCTAAAACAACAAGAATATGAAAATTGAAATGTCAGCTCTACATGACTTACATCAAGTTACAAAATACTATTACTTATGAAACAAACTAAACTTAACAGAACTTCTCCTGTTTTTCTTCTAATTAAAAGCACCAATTCACCACCCACCAATAAATATTTACAAATACAACTGAGAATTCACGATTTTCTCTATAACATCCTGTTGTAATTAGATGTATTCCCAGGAATGTGATACAACTTGAAAGAAAGATGGCTAGGAATTTCAAGATAAATTATATACTGTACCTCTTTAGCAACAGTGTGCCAGTGAAGGTGGGTTTCACATACATCCATCCTTTCCTGGTGGAGGAACTTGCACTTATCTGGCACTAGAAGGGCATCACTCACAAACTCACCAACTGGAAGAAAACAATATGCAGTCTTCATTTCACTCATGATCTCAGTCTCTGATTTTTTGTTTTAAAAGTTTAACAGTGCATAAGCCAACCTCCAACTAATAGAGGCTAGCAAGAAAGTTTCACTGACAGACAGGTTACTCAATTTCCCACTATAAGGATTCCTTAACTTCCAACTGAAGAATGTGGTACTGTTCCCTTTCAGAGACAGGATATTGGACTAGAAAGACTACTGGTCTAATCCAGTGTGGCAATTCCTATGTTCCTAATACAAAATCTGCAGAACCAAAGACTTCACTGGCCTTTACCCTTAAGTTAGTGTTTGCTGTGATCACGCTATCTGAAAAACATCAGAACATGAATCTGAACATGTTTACATTTTTTACATCGAGAATAAATCTGACGGGAAATCATTGTTCCAAATCATTCTAAAATATTTTAGTGAATTACAGGATTACTAAGGCATTGTTACTGTGTAGCTCTTTTTTATTTATTTATTTTGTTCCTTTTCAGCTTAAGACACTTTCATCAGTCAGACAGCACACAGGTTAACTGAGAAGGTTAACGGAACTCTGAAACAACAACATAACAAGATTCTGGGATCATCTGATTGTCAGCCCTCTACATCAAGTTAGTGTGTGATCACTGCCTCTCTCTCGAGCACTGTACTTTAATTGGCCAGGAGGGATCCATCTGCTGCACAATAAAAAAAACAAATCAGTGCTGAAAAACACACTAGGGAATAAACGTCTTCAGTGTTGGTGTTTACAATTATGGGGAAAATATGACGAACAACATGATTTATTGCACTGCAATCATTGTAATTCTGTCGCAATTCTGGTACTGCAATTTTTTTAAATTAGAAAGGTGGAGATAACTAACAAATAACTAGCATGAAGCTGTCACAGAATTGATGTACTGTATTGCACTGACATTGTCTGGACAATAGGAAAAGGAAGTTACATACCTGAGGTGATGGGTACTGGGAATGTAACTTTCATGGATAGGAGAGACATGGAGGAATGATTGAAAAGAAAGCTTAGTGAGTACTGAGAGAAAAAGGTTCAAGTCCCATTGAGGAGTAGGTTTTTTTACTAGTGGAAAGGTTCTGATTAGGCCTTTTGAGAACCTTACAGTGGGTGCGCAAAGACCGAGTAACCCTGTGAAGGGTATGGCATGCACTAATTGCTACCAAATGGACCCAGGAGGAGCTGATGGACAAACTTGCTGTCTTTAGAGAAAGAATATAGTCCATAAATAGAGGACCATCAACATCTTCTGGGGAGTATATGTCTGTGGCACACCCAGAGAGACAAACACTTCCACTTGGTTAACTAACATTTTCCAGTAGAATTCTTCCTACCATTAGTAAGGATGCGCTGTACAGATTCAGAACTTGATCATTCTAAGGATGATGACCCTCCAGAAGCCACACCCAAAGGTGAAAGGCACAGGGGTTGGGATACTTGATCTTGATAGTCCCCCTGGATCAGGAGATCAAAAAATGGCAGGATAATGATTGATGGCCGAGACGACATGCATAGGAGGCTTGGAAACCAAAACTGTCTGGGCCATTAGCAGAAATGAGGATGACACATACCCTATCATGCCAAAACTTTCATAAGACCCAAGGGAGGAGTGGTAATGGAGAGAAGGCATAGTTCAGATGATCCGACGATGGAAGAAGGAAAACGTTGTTCTGCAAGTGGCAATCTAGGGCTCCTCTGGAGCACTATATGTCATACTTCTTGTTTGTTTGGCAAACAGGTGCTGGTGGTGGTCCCCCACTCATCCTTTTCTAGGGATGGGATTGTAGATGCCAAAGTGACCATGCAAAACTTGATTTTGCGATAAAATGACTGAGATGGTGAAGATGGAGAATGGGTCTCCAAACTGCCCTTCTTTTTGGGAACTAGAAAGTACACTGAATAAAAACCTTTCCCTTGGTACTAAAGAGAAACCAGCTCTAACGCTGTAAGAGGGATTCTACTGCTTGCTTTAGAATCTCCTGAGGGTGGCCCCCAAAAGGGTTGGGAAAGGGGGTAGAGCCATAAATACCCATTTGTCAATTGTTATAGCACTCCAGGTGTGGTACAAGAGTTAGCTATCCTGAACTGAAGGCTAGAGGAAGAAAAGACCTTCCTTCCCAACTAGTCGAAATGCTTGCCCTTCCTTATAAATCAGGTTAGATCGAGAGTATTGCTAACTAGATCTCTCTGTAGTGGCTTGGAACACCAAAGAGTTAGGGCAGGATAAGAGAAATAACTGACTATGCCTTAGGAATTGGGGTGCAAGTAGCTGGGTATGCCAGACTGCTCTAGCTGGCTCCAGGATGGCTTTGTTAATAGGAAACACTACATGACTAGAAACGGAGGACTGGAGAACATCCAGGAGTTTATGTTGAGGATCCTGAATTTCCTGAAGAGAAATCTATAGCTCTCCTGAAAATCTATGTAAGAGCTCTTGGAACTGCTAATAGTAATTGGGGAGATGGGGACATTGGAGTCATCTCTTCATCTAAGAATACGATAATCTTGTTGGTCTTGGAGGAACTGCTCGATATGGCGTGTACTCTTCAATGGGATCAGGAGGCAGCTTTGGTTGCCCTCTTGAAGGGGAAGGATGGGACAACTCCCTAGCAAACCGGACCGACTCTGCACGATAGTTTGGATCCCCGGTCTCCAGTATGGCCAATAACATGGATCAAATGGAGATCCCTATGGCACAGGGTACCAATGGCTCTGAGGCAGGTGATGATCTCAAGCTGGTCCAGGCCTCCTGTCTAGGAAGGCATGCCTTGGAGAAATAAATAACAGTTTATTGGGTTGTTCAGAGGAAGACAAAGCCAAATCTGGATCCAATGGCTGTACTGGCTCTGGTGCTGAGGAAAGTCATAACCACAGAATGGAATGGGAGACAGATTCCACTCAAAAGTCACCTCTCCTAAAGAATTCAGGACCTCTCTCTTGAGAGGGAGAAATCTGATGGAGAAGGAGACCCTAGATATGGGAGGGCAAAGAAGCCATCAAGAGGAGCATAGGTATTGGCTCTTCCCGGAACATGAGGGGTCCTGTCTGCCCAAATCGATGGAGCCAAAGTAGAGACAGACTGTGCTACAATCATGCAAGACAGAGTCAGTACCATGGGTAACCCAAGCCTCAGTGCTGAGTGATCTGTGGGGGGTAGACTCCCTTGCTCCTGAGTTGGGTCCTCACAGTGGGAAGTGCACTCCTTGCTGAGTCAGGTCGATGAACTGGGGATTGGAGGGGGGGTGAGGGGGAAAGAGTCCCCTGGCCCAAGTCCAACTGCAGCCTCATTGCCTTTTCCACTGGATACTTCTTGAGGCTAAGTTCCTACCTCTCTCAGGGAACGAATGGCAGATACTGCACCTTGCAGCAGTGGAGCTTCTCCAAGGCAGTACAAGCAGCACTGATGGTTGTCATTGACCGAGAAGGAGGAAAGGCACAAATTTTGAAGCCCAAAGTGGTGGGTATAGTACTGTACCTGAAACGGGGTACATGGGTGGTTTAGTGGGGCTCCCCAGGTCAGGGAGGCTATCTAACTACAAAACACTAAAAAATATTATATAAAACTCTAAACCTTAAAATCTTCTAAAAACTACTTACAGATACATTATATATATATGTAATAGATAAAGATAAAGCTCTAGACGCTAGAAGTGGCAACTCGGACCATGCAAAACTGAAAAGGAACTGGAGAGGTGGTCGGCCCACTCAGCCCTTTATATCCTCACTCAGGGATACAGGAGTACAACGGAGCACGTGCGGACCAACAGACACTGCTTTCAAAATTCTCCAGCTCCAGCACATGGAGTGCACGTGTACCGACAGTGGAATACACATAGGGACTAGCACTCAAAGAAGAATTACGTTTGAATGGCATGTGTTTATCTGCTCCCTGAAGCATACTTGCTTCTAGCAACCTCCAAAAAATTAAAGTACACACATTTCAAATGAATGAACCAAAATGGTCCAGTGGTTACATGTTGAAATAATGGTTTAATAAGTTACAGAGAAATAATTATGTGTTTACTATTAAGTAAGTAAATATGTGCTGGCTTTTGATAATTACTTATTAATTTTTAAAGCAGACTTTTTGAATTAACTAACAACAGGGAAAATTTTTCAATATTGCACTTCAGAAAATGGAGGTACACTTCTTTTGCTAATGATTGATATTTGTAGTCCAACTGAATTTTTCTCCTGTGTTCGATGTAAGTAATTTTAAGTCATTAAAAGCCAAACTCAGCAAATTTCTGGGGGAGAATGGATTTTATCACACCAGTGCGTCACACCATAATGCTCGCAATTTACTCACAACAACAGAAAACCCATAGGGATATATTATTATTCTGCACTCAAAATGGGTTTGTGAGCTCCATGCCCTTAAGATGGGTTCATGGAACCAATAAGACACAAACATTTGTAAACGCTGTGCAGCACATTCAACCTCTGATCCTGACAGGTATCATATGGTGGTAAAAGGAAGGTAGAGGCAACAGTCTCTCTGGCCAATGACTTGTAAGGAAGCAGGGAACTGAATCATAGAATCACAGAAATGTAGGACTGCAAAGGACCTCAGTATATCATCAAGTCGAGTCCCCTGCACTGAGTATTACTGAACTAAGTATTATTTTGACCATCTCTAACAGATGTTTGTCTAACATATTCTTAAAAACCTCCAGTGATGGAGATTCCCCAACCCCCCTAGGTAATTTGTTCCAGTATTTAACTACCCTTATAGTTAGGAAGCTTTTCCTAATAGCCAAGCTAAATCTTCCTTGCTGCAATTTAAACCCATTACTTTGTGTCTTGTCCTCAGTGGATAAGGAGAATAATTTATCATCCTCTCCTCTTTCTATCAATTTTTTACATTCTTGAACACTATCATGTCCCCTCTCAGTCTTCTTTTCTCCAGACTAAACAAACCTATTTTTTCCCAATATTTCCTCGTTTTCTAGACCTTTAAGCATTTCTGTTGCTCTCCTCCAGACTTTTTTACTTTGTCCATATCTTTCCTGAAATGTGGTGCCCAGAAGTGGACACAGTACTGCAGTGGAGCCTTTATCAGTACTGAGTAGAGTGGAAGAACTGCTTCTTGTGTCTTGCTTTTAACACTCCTGCTAATACATCCAGTGAGGTTTGCTTTTCTTGCAACAGCATTACGTTGTTGACTCGTATTTAGCTTATGATCCAATATAACTCCCAGATCCTTATCTGCAGTTCCCCTTCCTATGCAGTCATCTCCCATTTGTTTAATTGATAATCCATTTGTCTTTTTCTTAAGACTCGTCAGAGGTCAAATCAAGCAAGGCAACAATGGCACTTCTAGAACGGAGACTGCAAAGAGGTGTGGCAAAGAACTGGACTACAGAGGTGTGATTTACACAAATCACAGAGGGATTGTTAGTTTAAAGTACGGAAAATGATGCAGGCTGGTACATTTTACAGCCATGTTTCACCTGATTATCAGTGGCTGAATTAGCAGTACGCAGTACACCACCATCTTATGGAAGGTATGGGTGACATCTTCTAAGGCTGAATACGGAATACCGAGGTTCACTGCACCTTGGATTCCTGAACTCTGCACTGCAAAGAAGAGCTGTTGGACCACTAACTCAGGGCCTGGCTGGCTAGGGAAAAATGCCCAGGCCTCTTCAATGAGCTGTGGGTCTTTCAAACCTGAAATGCGGTCCTTTCATCCCCTTCCCTCCCCTTCAGGATCAGCCAATCAGTCTTGGGGAAGTAAGTCAGCTTTGATGGCATGGTGCAGCATTTCCCCCCTCACTACCGGCCAATCTTGAAGAAGATGACAGGCTGTCTCCAAAGGAGAAATAAAAAGCCAGGGGGCTGAATGACCCTAAGTACAAACTTCAGAACTTCGTGTACTAGCTCTCTTATTATCCATGAGATCTTCAGATAAGAAGGGATCCAACATATGTGATTATACTCACATATACCATACTACTGGGGAGCTGATAGCAACCACTATATTTAGATGGTTTCCATCCTAAAAGATTGAGTTCTCTCTCTATCTTTATTACATATAAAATACATTAAATGAACGTTAAGATTGCAAACCCAAGCTCTCAAAATGTAGGAAATGCCAGAATTAAGGTCATGCACACAACCTTAATTCAGCCCCTTTGTGTGAAATGGTTTATGATACAGTCTTTAATTACATGATCACATTCTTTTTCCCCCACAAGAACCCCTCATTTTGACATATTGACTCCCACATTGATTCATCAGCAGGGCTGAAACCTTTACATACACAGCACAGACCTCTGCCACGGGAGCTAACAGAGCAACTGACAGTAGTAGCATTTGTCCTTCTCTATATGGACCAGTTGCTAGAGGAAGATGAGAGAGAGAGACTCTGTCAGTGGGTTTCACAGCTATTTGCTGACATTAGGGAACTGATGAGACCCAGGAATCCTTACTTCTATTCCAGGTTCTGAGAGAGGTATATCCAGTGGTTGCTCCTGTTCTCCCTGCTGACTAACCCCTTCTGCCCCAACACCTCCAGTCCCCCCTTTCACCCACTGGCGCCTTGTCTCAGTACCAGTCACTGCTTGGGCCACCTATACCTATGCTAGCTATTTAGATACTATCAGAAATAATAATAAATAATTCTCTCTTACCGCCCCCACAAAACATTACAATGTGCAGCTAGTTCTGCCTCTACAGAACTGCAGATATTAACATTATGCCTTTCTGTGCATTCCCTCCTACATCACCACATTTTAAAAGTGTAAGGTACCATTAAATACAAAGATGAGTGTTTTGGGGTTTTTTTGTTGTTGTTTTTTTTTAAAGATACCTTGGACTCTGTAGCTAAAATAAAAACCTTTAGAGAGGTACCTTTTATAAGCTTATTCCAGTAATGAAATGGATTACTTAACTGGATCATGAACCTACTGTAGATTTAAAACTATTTTAGATTATAAATTCTCTGGATCAGGGATTGCGTGTTGTACAGCACCCAGCACAATGGGGCTCTAAGCTTGATTGGAACCTTCTGACAGTATCATCATATTAATATTTACTACCACTACTAATATATTCTGAAATGTCTGTCAGTAATACTAATAGATCTACTAATAGATCAGACAACCAATATCTGCACTCAGGATACACTAAACTTCCTCACCTCTGCATTCTCTTGCAGAATCTTTCTGGTAGCGGACTGCAGAGTTTTACCAGGTACATTAGGCAGCAACAAAGCAGTTAATAAAACTACATGTTTACAGCAAAGATAGCTTTTAAGATGACCTGCTGGACTGGCTAGCAGATCATGAAATTCCAGCCTTTTAATCAGAGAAATACTCAATACCATGATTGATATGAAGGAAGAATCTTGTGGCCTTTTCATAAAATTCATTTTTTACCCAACACCCAGTTCTCAGAAGCAATCTAATTTTGATAAAGCAATACGTCAGCATTCCATAATAACTTGAGCCACTTAAGTCTATTTACTCATCTGAAGAATGTATCTCCTGCCAATAAAGTTGTCGCACTCCTGTGAGAACGCTGAGCCCAGTTCATCACTGATCTGTAATTTAGGGCATATATGTTCATTTCGGATTTACAAAAGGCAGCAGATTGACAGCGCTTGAGACCGAAGTCCTAACTGCAGGAGCAGTGACATTAAAACCTTCCTTTGTCACCCTGCTAATGCACTTCAGAGGTTAACTAGAGGCATTGCCTTCAGTAATGTGAGGGTAGAATAATCATCACACCAATTCATTCCTTAGAGACTCTGCTAAGATTGCTAACTTTGTGCCTTCTGTGATAGCAGTTTTTGTTACTGAGACTCTTCCCCACTAGACATCACCAACTCATTTACTCCAGACCTCTGCACAGATAACAGCATTTTATATTCTGTTCTAGAAAGGTCACCCAGAACGTTTTGAACGTTTAAGTATGACCTCCCAATTATCTTTTAGACCATGCCTTTGGCCTCGGAAGGAAGTCAATACAACCTCACCGTGACAGGGTGGAGGCTTCCAGTGTGCCCAATCATGGACTCAGGGTGGCCCTGCAAACAGCTCCCTGCTTCAATTTTCCTCTTCTGGGCACTTGTGATTCCCTCTTTCCACAGCTGATCACCTGCCCCATCATATGTGATAGTGCAGTCCTCTCCTGGGGCACCCTCCTGCGACAGGCCACGGCACAACTGGTGCACCTGCCTCAGTTTCCCCTCAATCAGCCACAAAGAGATGCCACGAGGTGAGTTGACCCCCCTCCCCCGTCCCTTCACGCCTTCATGTTACAGACTGAAAATTTTGGACCATAGTGGGGTGGTAGGAAATGGCCTATGGAAGGCAGCCTGAAGGTACTCCTGGATGTCAGACCTATTTGTCCGCCTGGGTCAGAGCCTGGTGGAATTGCGAGGGCCCAGGCTCCCCTATCAAAACCCCACTCTGCGTGTTGAAGGGCCTAAGCTCCTGACCACTATGCAACGCTCCATATGAGCAAACACTACTACGGAGGATGTGACAGGTTTATAAAGTCATGAACGGCGTGGAGAAAGTGGCTAAGGAAATGTTGTGTACCCCTTCACATAACAAAAGAACCAGGGGTCACCCAGTAAAATTAATAGGCAGCAGGTTTAAAACAAATATAAGGAAGTACTTCTTCACACAACGCACAATCTGTGGAACTCACTGCTAGGGGATGTTGTGAAAGCCATATGTATAATTGGGTCCGAAAACAAATTAGATAAATTAATTAGATAGGTCAATCAATGGCTATTGATGTGCTTTGGGTGTTTTTGAACCTCTTACTGCCAGTAGCTGGGACTGGCTCACAGGGGATGGATCATTCAGTAATGGCTCTCTTATGTTCATTGCCTCTGAAGCATGAAGCACTGGCCACTGTCAGAAGATAGGATCCTGGGCTAGCGGGACCATTGGTTTGAAACTGCATGGCTATTCTTATGTTCTTGTGGAACAGAAGAGCTTGGCCCAACTTCACTTAAGAGGCCAGCTACTCTGTTACTCTCACCTTTTCTTATAACTGTTATTGGGAGCAAGCTCTTTGTGACCTAAAGTGGTGTAACACAAACAAGGGATTCATATTGTTGTTGGGACCCATTCTGGGTTCAGTCATGTTTCATTTTCCACAGAGAATTACTAAAATCATTTATACAGCATCAGAAGTTTACACAGTGGTTTACAAAAAGAGATTAAGACATGTTTCCTGCCCCTGCTTTAGTTAATGTCTGAAGAATTAAAGGACATTTTTAGAAATTTTAATAAAAATCTGAGAACAATGAGATTAACATTTTAACATTAACATATGGCCAAATTCACCCTTAGTGTAACTTCCTGAAGTAGAAAAAGTTACATTAGGAGCAAGGCTGGTCCACAGCATCAGAGTACAGAAAATTATAGGCTTCAATTAACAAGTTTCTTTCTATTGGATATAAAATTGATTTACCTTAAATGCTGACTCTAATTATATTGTCGTTCTTAATCACTAGATTCCTTCAACATAATTTTGCAAATCACAGACATTAAACAGTACCATTTCCCAAGCATCCTGCAACAGCACAAGATGCATGACCACAGCTTGGCTTGTGCATGGAACACACAAGAAATCAGGTGATTTCTTTCCACTCTAGGGAAGTAAAGGAAACAGATTATAAACTCTTTGGGGCAGGGATTATATCTGCCTCTTCATCAATAGTGAGGCTAGCACAACACAACCCCAATTTTGACCCAGGGCTCTGTGTTCGTCTATATATAAATAATGATCAATCACCTTTTTGGGAAGCCCGAACACCTGACATGAAATTCTGGAGACAAAAGGACTAAAAATAAAAAATTGGTAAATTTTAATGCATAATCAAGTGGGCAACATCTGCCTCAATGAAATAATAAACTACAGAAAGTGTATAATTAGACAGAAAGATAAACAAAAGAAAGTCTAATGAAGTGGTAGGAAGCAGCCAACAGCTCATTTAGTCTAAACCGAGTGCAACTGAGCCTTAAGCTTGTGTACTCAAGGGATGCTGCCAATAAAACAATGTGTCCAACAATACTTCTATTCATAAAACACCCTGTTACATAACTGTATAAAATTGGGCTATTCTCAAACCATTGCCCTTTTATTCCTCCCAGTAATGCTTCAATCTAGCTGTAAATGGGAATTTCTGCTCACTTTGCTACGTTTCTGCTTGATTGAATTTGAAATGAAAATGTCTGCTCTCTCTTTTCAGACAGAATGCAAGTGTCATTCAGATTTTACACACCATGCAAATAGAGAATGCATTTGTTTAGATGCAAAAGTATTTACATATGCTTCATTATAAGGCCTGGCACTTTTACAGATGCAGATGTTAAAAATTATTTATGCACTGCAGCATTTAATGGTGGTTCCTTCAGACTTTAAATACATTTACTTTTCTAGCGTTTTTTTCCTTTAAATAAAAACTGCATTTTATGTCTGACACTGCAGTAAAATGCTCTTCCTCTCTCTCTCACTTGTTAACAATGCCCATTACCTCAACATCTTGTTCCAGGTCATCAGAGTAAGGTTACTTGAAAACCTTCCTTTTAGTTTGGACTCTCCTGGGAATAACTGTTGTGATAATCAAGTGTTCTTGCAATGATGCAACAGCACTGCATCACAAATCAAAGTGTTGCCTCTCAAACCTGATACATTGCAAAACAGCCCAAATTTGGTTGCAAAGTCAAGCACTCCAGAGTTAAGAAGTGTCAGAATTAAGGTTTTTTTTTCTGAAGCCCCCCCCACCTCATTAACGACACATCTTCCAACTTCAGTAACAAATGAGGCAGAGGCCCTGCAGCCAACAGCTCGCTCTCTCTGAGCACCATTCGTCCTGTCCAATGAATGAGTTGGGAGAGTGCAGGAAGAAAAAAGAGCATTTAGTGATTAAGGTAGTTAAATGTCATCCTGGAAATTTGGTTACTATCCCTACCACAACCACAGTTTCTGTGTGATGATGTCACACTAAACCAAACCTTTCCCCCTCCCTGTACTCCCCCCAGCTCCTACCCATCTTGTCACTAAGTTCCTGCCTCCATCCATTTTACCTGCATTCCTCACCTCTTTGCATTCCAGACAGATTGTTTCCTTCTTCTCCATGTTGCCTGAGCACCAGCTCTGAGACTACAAGAAAGAATCTCCCTTCTCTAAATTACAGTGCCACAGCATCACTCAGCTACTGGAAAGCACAACTACAAGGAAAGTCCTGCATGGCCCCTGTAGCCCTGCAATGGGCCATATTTGATTGCACTGTGCAGATGGGTGCACACGCATTAGGGTCAACATGTAGGAACTGTGTGAGGATGGAGCATGCTCAGTGCAGACAGAAGTTTGACTATTATAATCTGTAAAAAGGCTCTTATAATAGAAAGTGGGAAGCATTGATATAATCACTTTTTTAAAGCTACCCAAAGAACTGTACAGGTTATGAGAACAAGAAAGAAAATAGGACAAGTTTAGAACATTATGACCTTCATTATCCCCAAGAGCTTCTATGGAAAATATAGTTGGTGAACTCTAAAAATGAGAAGCTCAATTTTGCTTTGTTTGTAAAAGTCTTTTTCTACTAAATGTAGTAGTGTCTGCAGTCCTTCCCAAATTTAATATCACTGGTGAGTATCACTTTCTTCAAATGGGATCATGAATAATGGATGGTGAAACCAGATCAGGCACCAAATCTGAAGTACCCATTAGGTAAGATTTGAAAAAAATAACCTGGCCAATGTGAATTTGCTGTTGGTCAGCGTGCAAACAGAGACTGCTCCCTGATTCCACATCAGCACTCTGGTCCACAGAACCTGACGCTGAAGAGCAACACTGTGCTGGATGGCATTAGAACACATCCTCCACCAGCATATTCCCTACCCTTCGCCTCCTATTCTAGCGCAGTGCAGTGAAGAGCAGAAGACTCAGAGAAGATCATAGCACCTTGCTCTCACTGAGGCATTAGACAGGGTATTTGTCAGAGTTAAACAAGTGACCACCAGATGTGGGGCTGGAGAGGAGGGTTCCTATGTGAAATATAGCAGATGGCAAAAGAGAGGAAGAACATAAGAATGGCCACAGTGGGTCAGACCAATGGTCCATCTAGCCCAGGATCCTGTCTTCTAACAGTGGCCAATGCCAGGTGCTTCAGAGGGAATGAACAGAACTGAGCAATTATTGAGGGATCCATTCTCTGTCGTCCAGTTCCAGTTTCTGGCAATCAGAGGTTTAGGGAGCATGGTATTGTGGCTAATAGCCATTGATGGACCGATCCTACATGAACACCTCTAATTCTTTTTTGAACCCAATTATACTTCTGAGAAAGGAAGAAAACACTGATCAGGGATAACCTCTTGTATTATCACATTCTGTATCAGCAAAGATTAATGTGAAACCCCAACCCCTCCGCCCCCCCTCCACACTCCAAGCAAGGGCCAGCCCTTGCATGCCAGTATGATGCTTAGCAAGCATTTCTTCTTCTAGCTTTCTGTGTGAATGCTGGGCTTCTTCAAAAGATGCTGCCTTTGGGCCATGCTAGAGTTCATCCCATCTGTACCATCTTTAGTGGCCTTTAGCTAATAGTTAAATAGTCATAGTTAAATAGCTATTGCTAAGCACTGTCTGTATGAGGGACCAACTTGCTTTCAAACTGCTATTGCCTACAGGATAGGTCTATTGACTTAGTTGTTTTTACAGGCAAGCTGGAGGGAGCTAAAATGAATTGTGCCCAGGTTTAATGATTTTTGTCGATGCAAATTAACAAATACCCCCCAAGTGGCGCAAAAATCGGGTGTCTCAAACTCACCTTACCTAACCAAATTGGTTTTGCCTGTCTTGTCATACTTACAGCCAGCAAATACAGGTAAGAGCTGATGAGAGGTTGTCCTGGATTCACAAGGTCTAGTCTACATCCTGGCCTTTTGTTACCTAGCAGCTCTGTGTTCTTGGGGAACCAGGGCGCAAAACCCCAACTCTCTCTCTCTGGCTCACCTGAATTACCCCCCCACCAGCCCATGCTTGAACCAGAAACCAAAGGCTGCTTGAACCAGAAACCAAAGGCATTTCAATATGAAAAGGCAGGGGACACAACTGAAACCCTCCCATCAAGGGTGAGGCAACTCCCCATGCCTCATACAAGAGACACAATTGGAACCCTCCCATCAAAGGTGAGACAACTCCCCAGGACACAATTGGAACCCTCCCATGAAGGGTGAGACAACTTCCCATGCCTCATAAGCATCTCAGTTAGCACATGAATGAAGAACAGAAGCCTCATCTACATCGAAGATGGAACACGCACTGAACTCTGGGATTGCTGAAGCAGGGAAGCACTGCATTTTGGGAAATCTCTGCTCTCGATGTAACTGAACTCACACCTGTACACACCCAGCTCCGCAGTTATCAGACCATTCTAGTTATTGGTATGCAAAACACTGAAACCTGGTTGCATTGTGAGCCCTCTCTCAAGAAAGGACGCCCTTCCAGGAATGATCAGCTCCTTTTGTCCAGACATTGTTTATCCATAAACAAACCTGGCATCTACAAATTCCCTATCAAAGCTCAAACCTCTGTTCTGATGCTTGGATCCAAACTCTGCATCAGTTCCACTGTAACCTGTCTTCTCTTCCTGACTGATCGTGTTGGGGGCTCTGCCAGACTCAAAGCCCTCCAGACCCTGAACTGACAAGCCTGTTCCTGGGAACCTCTGAACTGCATGGAGTGGTGAGATCAACCCCCTCCTCCTCCCCCCAACACAACTGATCTCTCTCTCTCTCTTAGTCCAGGTATAACTTTCTACTTTTGTAATCAAACCTGGGATAGCTTTCTCCAATATCCCAATTGTAATTGTGTAGTATTGTAAGTGTTTGATTGTTTTTCTCTCCTTGTATGGTATTACTATTAGTATCATAAGTTTTATATACCTAGCAATAAAATAACTGTTATAATCAAGCTGGTTGCCACTTTCTCTCTCTCTCTCTCCAAACTTTATGTTCTTCCTTTGTGTCCTTGGTCCCTATCTTGCTCTGTAGCAACGCTTCTCTTACCTAAGCCAAAGATCCCTGGAGTGCCCAAAAATCCTATGGGGTTTGCTCATCAAGGGGGTTATTGCTAGAACAATTGTGGTGTAAAGGGGTATATGAAGGGGACAGCCAGGAAGTGCTACTCTGCCTAGCCTATGGGATCCAGGGGCAAATGAGGGTGCAGCTCAAGTGCTGTTTGACCCAGCCTGATCGATTCCAAGGGGCAATTAAGGGGAGTAGCCAAAAAGGTGCTGTTCTATTCTGCTCTATTCTGGTGTGTTGCACAGGGGCATATAAGGGTAGCCACTGAGAGTGTGGTGTCACCCAGCCTGCTGAGTTCAGGGACATATAAGGGGTCAGCTGAGAGTGCTGATAGCCCGGTCTGCTCAGACGCACTAAGTTGAGCTGAACTGTGTATGTGTGTGTGTGCATATCTGTGGGGGGTTGTGCTGGAGGAACCCAGCCCTGAAAACCTTAGGTCCTGCAGGATACCTCCATTGGGAGAGGGCTTGTAGCCCTATGAACACACAAGTAACACAAGCAGTACATTAGTAGAATCACACCCCTAGAATCACACCCCTCTTCCAGGAAGGTAACCCTAATAAATGAGCATACCCCAAGGAGAAGGGCAAATCTGGTAACACTTTGGCCTGTCTCCTTAGAGTGCCCCTTTAGTGTCCTGGACTTCATGGATCCCCATCACTCCACAGAGCAGGCCCATGGCCTCCATGACTCTGAAAAATCAGCCTTCGGCACCAGCAAGCCTTATCTTTCAATGTAGTTCCTGCAGTGAGTCCAGCCAAGTCAGACTCCGATGACAGACTTTTTCTACCCCTTCAGGGTGCAATAAGTGTCAGTAGCTACACCAGGCATTCTTTTCCAAACAAGGAAGCAATGTATTAGTCTCTGGGAATACAGAATCTGAAGATCCTTACATTAGCAGAAGATAGGCAGAAGCCAGGTCAAAGCCAGGATTTCAGCATGCTCTGCTTTCCTGAGCTCCATCCTTGCTCTCCAGACCCACCTATTTCTCAGGTCTGGTCTACACCTAAAAATTAGAACAACCTAGCTACATCACTCAGGGCTGTGAACAATTTCCTGCTCTGTGAGACATAGTTAGGTCAACCTAACCCCCATTGTAGACACGGCTAAGTCAAGGGAAGGATTCTTCCAGCAACCTAACTATAATCTCTTGGGAGAGGTGGATTGACAAAGAAACCCTTTCCAGTGATGTAGGAAGCATCTATTCTACAGAACTACAAGTGTCTGTCTATACATTATCTCACACCCTTGTTTCTAGATGAAGTCTTTCCTCTCTGCAGAGAGTTGGGGTGAGGGTGTCTCTTCCTCTTGGCTGTTTGTTACTTGATATTAACATCCTAGTCACTGTGGTTTCCATTGCCCCCTACAGATTCTCCATTCACATGAGCAGATTCCAGCTAGCCCTTGTTAAGCAATCGATTCCAACTCAGACAGGCTACATGGCATTCTGTTAGCCCCCATTTCCTTATAACTCAGTATATAGCAGTGCTGAGAGCACAGGGAAACTGAAATGTTCATAAAGATCATGAAAATATTAACAACTTTTCCACATTTAGCACAAACACTAACCAGAAAAAATAGTAGAGCTGGCTGATAAAGTGAAATTTAGCGAGGTTGGGTCTGGATAGTTACATAACCCGGGCACACACTGACTGTACTTCTACATTCAGTGAAGCTACCTGTTTATTTTATTTGTATTAATTTAAAATACTGTTACTAAAGGATTGGGCAATTGAAAAGAATTTTTCCACTTATTTCTTTACTTTACAGTTAAGACACCTTCAACGTACTACAGCAAGACACTAGAGAAGCTAAATAACTGAGCTTTGGATACCATCCATAATTACATCTTCACAGCAAAAAGCAGCTGGTACATCCAGAGAGAGAAGGGGAACCAGGGGTGATAGGAAGCAGTCAAAGAGAGGAGAAGTGAGGGCTGGGAGAGGAAAGCACAGAACTGCTGAGCTGAGGGTCCCATGACTGGAATCCAGAGTAGAGGGTGGGCCTAGGTTCCCCTACCAGCCCCTGTGGGAGTGGGATCCAGGGGCAGTGAGAGGGAAGACTGCCTAGGACTGCTAGGAAGAAGGGACTTTGCTGCCCTGGAAGGGGCGGGGGGAGAAACACGGTGACCCAGCTGGAGGGCTAAGTCACGAAGAGGATGCTGTGGTTACTGGGGCTGAGAGAGGGGCTGCAAATCAGAGAGAGAGCGACGGTGTGCAAACAGCAGAAGGAAGCATCGACATCAATAACTAATCCCCAGGAGGCAGTGCCAGACCAGCAGTGAATGGTGCATCCTGTGATACCTACCATTTAACTTATTTTCTCTTCTTTCTACACTTCATGAGTTATTCTGGGCAGGGAAATATTGGAAGAGGATAGGATTATAACTAAATATAAATACATTCTTACAATCAAACATTGTATTGGATAGTCACTAAGCCTGATTCACAGTGACAGAATGAGGATTTTGATGTGTTAACAGGTATTTGACATTACAGATTTAAAAACACCTTGTCAGAAAGTAAATCACTTTTATAATAAGATGAGCAGCAGCAATGCAGCAGACAGTAAATTGAACAAAAATAGTAAATATATTATACTTTCAACTGCAGTAAGGTTGACAAGAAATTAGAATAAATCAAGACAAGCTGACTAGGATGAAACATGTTGAAAGACATTTGAAAAGGTCTATAAAATCAGTTATTTCTGGCAATGAAATCTCTCACAGATTTTGTCCCTAGTCAAGACAGTTTAGCAGATTTTGTCATTCAACAAGAAAAGAGAAACAATATATCTGTTGTATTAAGCATGTCAGACAATGGTGTTAAAGGTATCAACGTCTGTATATAGATTTTCTGCCTCATTGGGGAGGATAACAACTCCTACTATCAGCTGAAACAAATGGCAATGAGTTTGATCCCTCACAAAAAGAAGATTCAACGATAGGTTGGCAAAGATAGTTTCTGTTGTATTCAGATGCAGAATAAAACAGCAAGTTTAATGAAATTATACACAGCCCTGCGAAGCAGAAAATATTAAAAGTGACATGGTAATGAATTCATTCAACAAGGAGGGTCAGGAATGAAGATTTTAGAACAAGCGGCATATTACATCGTAAACCTCTGGGACATCAAACCCAGCATTCCACCCAGCTGACTAGCTACCACTAAACAACAGACAAGGGCTGCTTAGAAACAAAATACTGCATCATCGTAATAACAGCATGTTCATTCATCTTCCCTTCCGATAAAAGAGTATGTATTCCAGCCAGGCAGGATGTAGAAGTACATTTTGCTGCCATCTAGCAAGTGGTGATTCTTTCCAAATCTCTTTAGATATCGTTGTGCTGCTGTTCCACTGGAATCAATGACCTCATGCAAGTCTCCCAAAAACGGAGGGAGCACAGCAAATGACAACTGTAAGAAGGCCTCCTGTGATGCTCCTTTATGAATCCAATAGAGACAGATACTGTATTCTTCTTCTTCGCCTGGCGGATGTAAATGTAGAGCAACAACTATAATTTTAAATTCAGATGCTTAAGCCAGATAATTGTGTCTGGAGTAGCAGAGTTTATTGTTGTGATGCCTCCTTTGTATTTGTGAATCGGACATTGAGTTGTTATATGTTCCATGGTCTGTTCTGGGTGACCAGAGTTGCACATTGGAGAGCCTTTAATTTTCCATTTGTGCAGCAAGTATCAGTATCTGGCATGTGCAGATGTAGTTTAAGGTTGGCCCATGAGTTCATGGGAGATTGAAGCCAGGGATCTTCTGTGTCAGGTCTTTTACGAGGTGTTTATTTGTAACTTCTTGTGAACTCCATTCAGCTTTCCAAGCTTCAGCGGGTTGAAAGAACAGTTACTTACCTTGTAACTGTTGTTCTTTGAGACGTGTTGCTCATGTCCATTCAGAATTAGGTGTGTGCGCGCTGCATGCACCGGTGCTGGAAACTTTTTCCCTAGTGGTATCCATAGGGCCAGCTCTAGTGCCCTCTGCAGTGGCACGCGTATGTGCTCGTATGTAGGGTGCTGTGGCCTCCCTCCCTCTCAGTTCCTTTCTGCCAGAACTCTAACAGAAGGAAAGGAGTGTGGGTTGTGGAATGGACGTGAGCAACACATCTCGAAGAACAACAGTTACGAGGTAAGTAACCGTTCTTTTTTCTTTGAGTGCTTGCTCATGTCCATTCAGAATTAGGTGACTTATCAGCAGTGCCTCCGGAGGCGGGCAGGAGTTCATAGATGTGATGATTGCAGTACCACTCTGCCAAACCCAGTGTCATTGCGCGCTTGCTGCTTGATGGCATAGTGGGACATAAACATATGTATCGAGGACCATGTAGTGGCTCTACATATGTCCTGAATGGGTACACGTGCCAGGAAGGCCACTGAAGATGCCTGTGCCCTTGTAGAGTGGGTGGGACAGGGAAGCCAGGGGTGCAAACCCCGCCTGCTCATAGCATGTCCAAATACAGGCCATAATCCAGGATGAGATTCGCTGGGATGACATTAGATGTCCCTTCATCCGGTCAGCGGTCACAATAAAGAGCTGTGTGGAGCAGGGGAAGGGTCCGTTCCTGTCGACGTAGAAAGCCGATGCTCTCCTCACATCAAGAGAGTGAAGACGCCTCTCCTTGTTGGATTTATGAGGCTTCAGATAAAATACTGGCAGGAATATGTCCTGGTTCATATGGAAGCGGGAAACCACCTTTGGCAGGAAAGCTGGGTGAGGACAAAGCTTGTCCTTAAAGAAAACCATGCATGGTGGCTCCAAAGTCAGGGCTTTTAACTCAGAAATCCTCCATGCCGAGGTGATCGCCACCAGGTATGCCACCTTCCAGAAAAGATGCATGAGGGAGCAAGAAGCCAACGGCGCAAATGGCTGTGCTGTAAGCCTTTAGAAGACAAGGTTTAGATCCCACTGAGGGACAGGGTCCTGTATCGGAGGAAAAAGCCTATCCAGGCCCTTGGGGAACCTGGACACCATTTCATGGGAGAGAACCGACATGCCTTGGATCAGAAGGTGAAAAGCTGAAATCACTACCAGGTGTACCTTAATAGACATGAAAGCCAGGCCCTCCTGCTTCAGATGAAGCAGATAATCCAGGATCACTTGAATAGGGGAGTCAGTTGGTGAGATGGTTTGACTCGTCACCCAGCAGGTGATGCACTTCCATTTGGCTAAATAAGATGCTCTTGTAGAAGGCTTTCTGCTTTCCAACAGGATCCTCTGGACTTGGGCCGAGCAGTAGCGCTCGTCCCTGTTCAGCCACAGAGCATCCACTCCGTCAGACGCAGAGTGGCCAGATCCGGGTGGAGCAACCAGCCCCGGTCTTGAGAGTGAAGGAGCGACCATGGTTGGGCCACTGAGAGCTCAGACAGCATCCCAAACCATATCATCATGCTGTCTGGGCCATGCCGGGGCTATCAGAATGACCTGTGCTTCGTCGCTCTCGATCTTCACGAGGATTCTGTGTATGAGAGGTATCGGGGGAAAAGCGTACAGGAGACCCCTTGCACATGACAGGAGAAAGGCGTCTGACAGGGAGGCGTCCTCCGCCCCCAAGATGGAGCAGTATCGGACGCACTTCTTGTTTTCCCTGATAGGAAAGAGGTCTACTTGAGGAGTTCCCCACCTCTGGAAAATACTGTCGGCTACCTCCTGGTGGAGAGACCACTCACAGTGAGAGCAAAAGGACCTGATCAGATGATCCGCCAGCATATTTTTCAACCCTGGTAGATGGATTACCTCTGGCTGGATGTTGTGGCTCATGCAGAACTCCCACAGACATAAGGCCTCGTGACATAGGGCTGAAGACCTGGCTCCTCCTTACCTGCTGATGTAATACATGGTTGCTGTGATCTCCGTCAGGACCCTTGCTGCTTCGCTGGAGAAGTGTGGAAAGAATACCTCACAGGCCAGGCGAATCGCCCTGAGCTCTCTGACATTGACGGGAAAAACGACTCTTCCCTAGACCAGAGACCCTGAGTTCTTAGGACACCGAGGTGGGCACCCCAGCCCACTTCCGAAGTATCTGATACCAATGACAGTCAGTCTGGGGGCCACAAATGGTACCCCTGCCAATACATGCCGGGGTTCCAGCCACCAAGACAGGGAGATAAGTACATGAGGGGGGATTGTAAGTATTCTGTCCAAGGAGTGTATGGCTGGGGTGTACACTGTGGCAAACCACAATTGGAGTGGCCAAAGTTGCGTCCTGGCATGCTGGACCACATATGTACATGCTGCCATAGGTCCCAGGAGACTGAGACACACTCTTGCCGTAGTGAGAGGGTGGGCCGATAGTCGGGCTGAGCCCTGACAATGTCAAGAATCTGTCTTTGGGCAAGAGTGTCTTGGCTTGAGTAGAGTTTAGGACTGCCCCTATGAACTCTATCCTTTGAACTGGTGTTAATATCGATTTTTACTAGTTTATTAACAGGGCCAGCGACCGACAGTGTCTCTCATGATCTCGATGCTGCATCAGACCTGCCCCACTAACTGACCCGGGATCAGCCAGTCGTCCAGGTAAAGAAAAACTTGCACTCCTCTGTGCCTGAGGTTGGCCACCACTACCACACCATGCATTTGGTGAATATGTGTAGTGCAGTGAAGAAGCCAAATGGTAGAACTGCAAATTGGTAGTGCTGGGTGCCCACAGTAAACCGCAGGAATCTCCTGTGGACCGGAAAGATCGCAATATGAAAACAGACATCTTTTAAATTGAGAGTGGCGTACCAGATGCCTGGATCCAGGGGATGATAGCCGCTAGGGTGACCATACAAAATATTAGCTTCTTGAGAAATTTGTTCAAAGAACATAGGTCTAGAATGGGCTGCAGTCCCCCTTTGGCTTTGGGGATCAGGAAGTAGCGGGAGCAGAAGCCCTTTCCTCTCAATGCTTGAGGGACCTCTTCCACTGTGCCCACACCGGGCAGGGCCTGCACCTCCGGAACGAGGAGTTGCTCATGAGAGGAGTCCCTGAAAAGGGACTGGGAGGAAGAGTGGGAAGACGGGAGCAAAAGAAAATGGATGGTATAGCCAAAGGCCATGGTGTTTAGAACCCAGCTGTCCATCATTATGGCCCTCCAAGCGGAAAGGAAAGATGCTAGGTGGGAAGAAAATAATCGGGAATTTGGATCCTGAATACAGTCTGGTAGGTTGCTCTCAAGTGCACCTTCAAAAGCCTCGCTTCCCCTCTAGGGGTGGCAGCTTGGTCCTGTCATCAAATTGCCCCAACAGCGCTTATAGTTCTTTTGCCTCCTCCTGTAGGGCTCCATCCGGGGCTGACCCCGAATCGTTGCTGCTGAAAGAGCCTGAAGTGCCTCCTGGATGAAGACAGGATGTAGTGGCCCAACAATCTCAAAGTGGCCCTTGAGACTTTGAGCCCATGCAGCCTGGCATCAGTTTGGTCCACGAACAGGGTGGAACCCTCAAACAGGAGGTCCTGGATGGATTGCTGGACTTCTGCTGAAAGGCCGGATGATCCATTGACACTGCGGAGGCCACTGCCTGCACCACCGACTCCGCTGCATTCAACGCCACCTGCAGGGAGGCTCTGGCCACTGCTTTCCCTTCCTCCAGGACTGCCTTGAATTCCTGCTTGGAGGACTGTGGGATGGAGTCAGCGAACTTCTCCAGCGACTGCCAGATATTACATTGGTAGTGTCCTAAAAGCGCCAGCTGATTTGACACACACAGCTGTAGGCTCACTGTTGAGTACACCTGGAGACCAAATAAATCTAACTTCTTGGCCTCCTTATTTTTGGATGTTGAACATATTTGTCCCTGCCTGTCATGATAGTTAGCTGCCGCCACAACTAGGGAAGTCAGGGATAGGTGCATCTATAGATATTCAACCCCCTTGGTGGGCACATATTTTTTTTTCTCCTCCTGGTTAGACATGGGAGGTAGGGAAGCCAGGATCTGCCACAGCGCCTTAGCAAGCTTCAGCACCCCATCATGAACTGGGGGGGGCCACTCTGGAAGGAGCTGTGGATGCCAGGACACCAAAGAGTTCATCCACTGGCTCAGACAGTTCCTATATTTTGAGGCCCAAGTCAGCCGCTACCTACTTCAACAGGTCTTGGTGTGCCCTGTAGTTGTCCAGAAGGACAGCGTGGGAGGGGCCTGCGACAGTCTCGTCTAGCGAGGAAGATGAGGAATCTGAAGGGGAGCTGGATATATCTCCCTGGTTAGGGTGGTAACCGAGGGGCTACCCGAAAGAGAGTCCTCTCAGTCCAACTCAACATACACTTCTGGTGCCGTGCTGGGGTCCCTACAGGGTTGCAGTACTGAGGTGCTCACAAACGACTGCGCATATGTCATCACTGCCTGAGGGAAGCCGCACGGATACCAAAATTGCCAGGGACCTGGCCATTGTCCTTGCGGCCACCCTGCCATCTGCAGTGGCATGGGGAACCCAGTGGACTGCTTGAGGGCTTGTCCTTTTGGGGGAACACCTAGTTCCTCTCCCAAGTCCGAGGAACTGAGTGTTGGAGACCATGGGGGTGCGAACACAATGTGTTTGATTGAACCGCTTAAGTGCCCAGACTCCAGAGACAAGGAGCAGTGCTGAGAACCCAAGCGCCGCTCATACCTAAACTTCAACTTGTCTTTGGGTTTCTTGTAAGGACTCGTGCAGTGCCGGGGCTCCGGAGATTCTTTGTGGGGTGGTGCTGGGGGCTTGGCAAATGCTGCTGTTCTGAAGACTGACGCCAGAGTTCTTTGGTCTGGTTTCAGTGATCTGCTGACCGGCACTTGGCACCTGGAGATCGAAGACACAACCCTGACCTGTCCTGATGCGGTACTGGGACTCTAGCAACTGCTGCGAAGCCAGTGTGGAAGGGAGGGGCTGTGGCAGAACCAGCATCGGTTTTCCCTTTGATTGGCTCCTGGTCTTGGCATCTGAACTTGGGTGCTCTGCTTTACCCTCCTCCGATGTAGGCAGCACCAGCAAGGCCAACAGGTCCTTCATTGTCTGGAACAGCTCAGGTGTAGAAGGAACTAGTAAACGGAGCTGATCCTTGACACTCCCCAGAGTTGGTGGTGGCACCTGAGTTGAGCTTGATGCCTTTGCCAGCGGAGGTGTTCTCAGAGCCGAATCAGCTGTCCCCGTGGTGCCTGAGCTCCTTTTAGCCAACTTTGGCTCTTTCTCTGAATGTGAATTTCTCTTAGTGCTGGCAATGTCGATCGGTGCCATGTGGGTACTGGCGCTGGGAAAGCACTTCTGGTCAATGCTGCCGTACTTGGTGCCAAGTCCGACCGTGGCTCCAACACAGATCTGAGAGCCGATTCTATGAGAAGGGCCTTGCGCCTAATGTCTCGGTCCTTCTTGGTCCGGAGGCGAAACCCCTTACAGATCTTACACTTCTCACGGAGATGAACTTCCCCCAGGCACTTCAAACAGCTCTGGTGCGGGTCGCTCAAAGGCATAGGCTTCTCACATGAAGTGCAAGGTTTAAAACCCAGGGTAAACAACTAACTAACCTGCCACTAACTACTAACTAACAAACCTTTAAAAAGTAACTATATACACTATATAAAATGAAGAACCACTAGGAATACTGTAGCTTGTAGGAGCAAGAGAGTGTCCCAGCAGCATCATGGCGGTAAGAAGGAACTGAGAGGGAAGGGGGCTGGTGGCGCCCTATATGTGAGCGCATATGCATGCCACTGCAGAAGGCGCTAGAGCCGGCCCTATGGATACCACCAGGGGAAAAATTTCTGGCACCGGTGCATGTGGCGCACACATACCTAGTTCTGAATGGACATGAGTAAGCACTCAAAGAAGTTGCATTGCTGAAGGTTAAACACATATGTCCAAAAGGGTTTACACTTCTTCAAGCGATGGTGAGGCACATTGTTAAGGTCCTGGATGGGAACACATTCATTTTCCATGATCCTTTCAAATTCCCAAAGGGTTGCGGCATCGTGGTAAATGGATGGGAGAGCAATGTGTGATGGCACTGAAAGTGAAGATGTCGGTTTGACTTGAGGGTTGCACTGATGCACCGCATTGCAGTGTTCAGTTGGACATCAACAAGTCGAGTCTGGGCCATATCTGTGCACAGCACTTGGCTGTGGAATATACAAGGGCCATTGCTGATGTCTGAAACACTGATGCTCCTCAGCTTGTGCTTGCCAGTTTCTGGATCACGTTGACCCTTGTCTTTGTCTTGACAGCTACCTTCTTCAGGTAGTCATAGAAGGTTAGTGTGCGATCCAACTTCATTCCGAGGCAGGCTGGAGTAGGGTCATGTCTCACAATATTGCCACAAGTCACCTTCAGGGTGCACTTTGCGCTCCTGTTATCAAGATGGAATGCAGTGACTGTTGTTTTGTGAAGATTTGGAAATATTTTTCAGAAATATTTCTCCATGCTGTTTATGTCCCAGTTCAAGATGGACTTGATGTCACTGAAGGCTGCTTCCATTGCCAGGGCTAGATCATCCACATATTAAAATTTATGTGACTTCGTTGGAGACGTGCCGCTCGTGTAAACATTGAAAAACATCAACACGGATACTGAGCCTTGTGGCAGTCCATTGTTGATTCGGAGCGAACTGATTTTGTTGCCTAAGTGGATATGTAGCCGCCTATTACTCAGCATTGTCAATAGCAGATGTAGTGTTTTGTGGCAGGGGATGATCCTTGCAAACTTCACCATCAAGCCTTTAATCCAGGCTGTGTCGTAGGCCGATGACAGGTCTACAAAAGCTGAGCCAACCTTAGATTTCCTCTGAAATCTGGCCTCAATGTGCATTACAAGGGTCAAAACTTGGCTGCAACAACTGTTTTTAGGCCAGAATCCTGCTTGTTCTTCAGGAATCATTGACTTTTCAAGAGGACTGATTCTCCAGAGATTAATATGTTCCAGGAGTTTGTAGGTAGTGCAAAGGAATAATATCGGACTATAACTTCTGGGGTCATCAGTTGGCTTGCCCTGCTTGAGCATGGCAACGACTATCGCCTCCTGCCAAGCTTTTGGGATACATCCCGATTCCATGGTTTGGTTTACAGTTTTGCCAGCCACTGGAATCCCTTGGGACCCAGTTGATGAAGAAATTCCAGGGGGATACCATCTTTTTTCATTACGAGTAAACCTCTTTCATTTCATCTGTATTGATGGCAATGGGATCTTGTGGAGCCTCTACTTTTATGAAATACACCATTGTTATGACAAGTGATTAAGACCAAAGCTTTACATAATATGTAAAAGAAGAGGCCTTAGCTTCAGTGGAGTTCTTCTAGATGTAGTCTTGTGTAACATAACAGTGTTTGGTCAAGAACCTCTAGTTGCATAGTAATTCTATACCATAAATGACATTGGTTTAGCAGAAAAAAGAGTGAAGAGCGCCATCCACTAAGATCCCAGTTCAGCAAAGTGCTCAAGCAAGTGCTTAACTTCAAGCATATGTTTAAATTCCTTTGACTTCACAAGGAATACTTAGGTGTTTTGCTGAATGAGGGCCCAGATTGCCAGCACTGATATGCTGTTAGAAGGCTCCAATCTGAACATGACCTATCCCAACCCTCTTAGCTTCAAAAGCTGACAGAATGTAGTACAGCATAGTACCACTGACTTCATGTCAGGTACTATAGTATTGTTACTAGTCTCCATCTATAGAGTTATCAACGGTTAAGCAGCAATCCTCATAGACAATAATGGGGATTTCTGCTTTTAAATCAGTAGTATGATCTGACCATATGTGTTCCAAGCATATATAGAGTAGTACAAAGTCAACATACAATAATAATGCATTAGAGTACATATTACTAAGGGCATTTCCTCCTCCTCCAGCTCTCCTCATCTAAATTACCTGGCCTAGATAGGAGTGCATGATATTTTATAAGACATTTTCTCATAAGAATGTTACTTAGATAATACACTAATGGTTGCAACTAACGGTTGCAAATTGAATCTGTTGTAAGAGACTGGATAACAGTAATGTTACACAGGCAATTGCTCTTACACAATAAGCATTGCATTATATTTTAATATAAAAGCTACATAATCCATAATTACTGTAATTTAAAAAAGCCACTCTTGAAATGTTGACATAGTAGGATAAGGTTTGTTGTGTTTTTTTAATTATGCAGGATAATTACATTACTGAAAACTGGAGAAAAACATGGGTTTTACATCAGTATGATAAAAAGAGAAGCATAAGTCACTTGAGTACACTTCCTTTATTATATTTCAGAGTTGCTTTTTAAATTAACCAAAAAGAACAAACCATACTGCAAAGGGCTAGATAGGCGACAGAAGAACACTACAATCATACCAATCTGACTTTATTTTAAAAATCTCATTTCCCACACAGTGCTTGGAGAACTAACCCAGCTTGTCAAAATGATGTATTTATGAATTGGAAAACAAAGCAAAGGGTTTTTTAAAAATGTTTTATGATGCTACTTTGCCTTGAGAGTGGATACCAACACTGCCCAGAGCAGTATGTGCTACATTTGTTGTTGGCATGGGAGGCAAAGAGGTCTCTCAGTCTCCCATTGCTTGAAGATGTCGCTTACTACGGTGTTATGGAGTTCCAATATGTGATCGGCCATGAATTTTATGCTGAGAGAGTCTGCAATCACATCTTGAGTCCCCCAAAATAGGCTGCCGACAACAGGATCTTGTGGGCAATGCACCAATCCCATAGATTGACTGCCTCCACACACAGAGCAGTCAACCTCATGGCTTTTGTTCGTTGATGTAATAGATGGTGGTGGTGCTGTCTAACATGATGAGAACATGATGGGAGCGAATGGATGGGAGAAATGCTCCATACCGCCTGGAGTTCCAGAATGTTGATTTCCATCCTGGATTCCCAAGGGGTCCAGGTTCCTTGCGTCATGTGGTCTCCCATGTGCACTCCCCATCCTATGAGGGATGCATCTGTGACAATCATCCTGTCCGGGGAGAAAGGGAATCCCTACACAGACCTGTCATGGGTCTGTCCACCACTGGAGGGAGGAGAGCATCTTGTGGGGAGGAGGAGGGAGACTGTCAGCATAAGGACCATGGCATGCCACATGGGTGAGTAAACTCTCTGGAGCCACATCTGTAGGCAGTGAAGGCGGAGACGAGTGAAGGCGGTGATGTGCGGGCTGCCATGTGGCCAAGGAGGGATAGGCAAGTCCTGACTGGGACAGATGGACTGTTGACTACTCAGGTGACGAGTTCTTGCAGTCTGGAATCTGTCCCTTGGTAGGTAAGCTCTTATTGTTACTGAGTTGATGGAGGCATTTAATGAAAGCAGAGAATTGAGTGAAATCCTGAACTTGCCATCTTGTGCAATTTCACCTGTATACACACCCACCCCACATCTTTTAAATTGCAGAAGGCCTCAATAGATGTAAGCGTATTTGCTTAAGTGACATCCTTAATTTTACTGATGTCTAAAGGTTCCCCTGTGTATATAGATCATTTAAAACACAGGAAACATGCTTTTTAGATCTGTCCTGATTTTCCTTAATATAAAACAGGAAAATAAAGCATTTTCTCTAAAACACTACCTTTTGCATATTAATTACAGCTAGGTGAACCTATTGCAAAAGCTAGCTTGGAGGGGTTCTTGAAATCAGTACTGAGAACCCCAGCACTGGCTTGTGGTTATCGGACATATGAAACTCAGGTAGAGATACTATGGCAGGAATTTACGGTATTTTGCTGGTAGGGTGTTTGTTTTCTTTTATGGTAAAAAAAAGTCTCTATAAGTGGTAGCCTGAAGTCTCCATTTCATTATAAAGAGAAAAAAAATGATTTTATATACAGGAACTATTAAAAACACATGCTTAACCATTAAAGTGAAAGACAAAAAATTTCCTGCACAGCATGCAAGATCAGACAACAGAGAAGAAGTACATGCTATTCATATATTTGCCTCAATCTGTTTTTCAATCTTCTGCAGAAAAACTGCCACTCCTCCCAGAAAAGCTGTCATTATTGCAGAGGTCAAATTAATTTAGCCAAATAAACTCTTAATAAATTAATGACTCAATTTTCCTTTGACCTAAATACAATGATCTAATCACAATTAGGATTGATTTAAATATTTTGCACAGCAAGAACTAATTTAATGTTAGATCTTACAGGAATTACTGTATCATGCAGGATATTAATGTAAGAAGGAAATGGTCTCCACAAATCTTGATCCTCAACCATTATCACATAATTTTTAACATTTTTGAACTGTCAACTCAGGATTTCCAGATGAGTAAAGGACTAGACACAGAACCCCAGAACTGTCGACATAGTTCACTGAAAAGTAAAAAAAGGAAAGACCAGACACACACTGGAAAAATACTTGTACAAATAAACCATAATACTTGAGCAGATTAAGCAGATAATTTGCAATCTTTCTTCCTGTTTCTGCATATTTTAACGTTAATCAAAACTGAAATATTTTACATTAATCTTAGCTTTAAATCTTCTAGGTCCATTTATTTTCCTTGAACAAATTTTACTTTATACTAGCAGTAGTCAGACAGACTTGAGAGCTGCAAGTGGCTCTTTAGTATGTCTCCTGCAGCTCTTTGCAGCACATGATATTAAAACATGTGATTTAACTGTTAACCAGTTTAAGTTATTAACCAATCAGAATGCTTTTACTATGTTATTAACCAACTCTAGTTGATAAAATAATAGTTGGTCAGTCATTTTGCTGTGAGAATTATACATATATAAAAATATATAAATATATATATATAAAATATAAAAGTAGTAAATTAAAAAATTAATTCACACTACTGTGGCTCTTTTGAGAAATGTTGATCGCTAATTTGGCTCCTGAGCCACTGAGGTCAGAGTATCACTGCTTTATACCATAATTTTGTCCCTTAACTAGTCATTAGGAAAGACTTCTAAATTACAGGATTTTTGTTTTCCTCCCAATGTAAGAGGTTTAAACCATTATTTATTATAAATAAGCTTAGATGTCTGCAAACCAAGAATTTTAATTCAGTACCATTTGAACTCTATAGCAAAATAAAACTGAAAAGTAAATGTGATATCAATCTCACATTTAGCAACATATGTGGAAAGATTAATTTTGTTTGATCTGAATAGAAAAAATTGTCCAAGCTATGAAGATGCTGATTTTTACAACATAGGTCAGTCAGTATTGTCATGTAGAGCATAAATATATCAGCTTAAGAAGAACTAGCCACAACCAACTTGCCGTCAACACCAAAACTAATTTTTTGAAATGAATATTGTAAAATAAAATTTTTCCTCTGGTGTCCATAACCACTGCAAGTAAGAATGTTCCATTGTCATTAACCCAAAAGATCTGAGGATGGAAGAAGAAACTGGTGGCCACACCTCTTCAAATAAAAACAATGGTATAAGTGTCTCCTACATGTAAAAATAATAATCAAACATACTTCCAATACTACCAATGAGTTAAACAAACATAGAATCATAGAATCATAGAATATTAGAGTTGGAAGGGACCTCAGGAGGTCATCTAGTCCAACCCCCTGCTCAAAGCAGGCCTAACCTCTGCTATATCATCCCAACCAGGGCTTTGTCAAGCCGCAGCTTAAAAACCTCTAAGGATGGAGATTCCACCACCTCCCTAGGTAACCCATTCCAGTGCTTCACCACCCTCCTAGTAAAAAACTTTATATTTATGGCTTTAGCATAAGTAAGTGGATAACATAGTATTCTGTGGCGTAGTAATAAAAACTTTTTAAAGTAGCGGTGATCAGAAAGTATCAGGGATAAGTAGGTGATAACATTAATATGATGAACACTTCAGCCTAAGAGTCATAGCTATAGTTGAGGTGGTTAAAAATTTTTTTTTAAGTTTGTTGAGAAAACAGTACAATTGCTGCCTACTCTGTTGCTAGTTGAAAAAAATGGGGAATATGTGGAGAAGATTAAAATCTTTGTCAAAATTCTCTGCAGGGTTTATTTTAATTTTTTAATGAAAAATATCATTAAAAAAATCACAGTTCAGAAAATTTTGGCTAACAGTGAAAATGAAAAAACAGATGAATTAAAATGCTCCTTTTTTTTGTCGCAAGACCAACATCTACAAGAGAGAATAAAGCCAATACATTTTTTAGAATATTTATTTCATATGAAAGCTTGTATTTACAGCGATTCAAAGACCCAAACTTCTATATTACATGCAGCTGCTATCCTCTTGTATATTCCAAAATGAACCATTTTCAATTTATATTATCCATTCTGTAAATTTACTGGAATAAAAGAAAATGATGCTGAATACAAAATGTCTTCGGATACAGAAAATGTTTTATTTGACACTACTTTTTCATGTGAAAACTTGTACTTACAATTATTTAAAAACCCCAAACAATTTCTTCCTTCAAATAGAGATGGTTATGAGCCCAAGAAGGGCGGGCGGAGGTGGGGAGAGGAAGGAAGGGAGAAGAGAATAAAGGGGAGAAGTGTTATAGAATGTTTGACCTTCAAATGTCAACATATTCATCCTGCAAAGATCTTGTTTATATAATCATAAAATGCTGTAACTTCCTCTAGGGACAAATTCTGAGCACAGCCATCAGTTCAGGGTGAGATGGCAGGTGCCATCATAATACAGTTTAATGGAAATCAGCCTAGAATAGTTGCATTATGTGTCATTTCACATAATGGGAATACTGCCTAGTTTAGCACATTGGACATAGCTCTAAACCCTCCTATTCTTCTAAAGCTTTCAAGGACAGGATTTATTGAAAACAACAGTTGAATGTGTCCTATAGCTGAATACCTTCCATTACTTCCCTGCAGTGCTGCTATGTTTTCCTTTTCTAGGTATGGCAGTTCATCCAGAAAACAAAGAAATTCTGTCACATCACTGTACTGGTTTTATAAGACCTTTTTTCTGAAGAGGGACACGGGCTTAATAAGAAATTCTTTTCCATACTGAAAATTAACTGGGCACTCTCTTGCACTCACACAGATAACTTGACAATGTGATTGCAGAATAGATGACTTCTTGGAAACAAAGATTCCAAAACACTACACTGTCCACTAAAAAGGTAAGGCCCTAAATCTTCTTGGCTGCAGTATTGTTTACACATTTATGAACACATGTTCAAATTTTGCTCACAGAAGGAAGGAAATCTCCTATTTTATGTGCCATGGGTGGCATTCAGGACATCTTGTTTCTGTGCAAGGTCAAACATCATCATGGAAATATGCACTTTAAAGGAGATGATCTCTCTGCACTGTTATCACCATTTTACAGACGGGGATATCAAATGTATTCTAAGTGAAAAGTCAGCCTGACATGTGGGTGTATTGTTGCATGGAAGACTCCCAGGTCTGGAAGCACATAAGATTTTAAATTTACAGCAGTGAGGCTTAGACACATAGAAGAAGTAAGCACAATGGGCTAACTAGGGAAGGAAGTGAGCAATCTGTTATTTGATGTGTAACAATGACACCCCGGGGGGGAGGGGTCCTTGGCAGTAGGGATCAAACCTTGGACAACTGCATCTTACTTGTATGAACCTCACAGTAAGAACCTGCAGGATTAGAACTTGGGACCATGAAAGTTCTGGGCTGCTGATGCCTCTGCATCGCTACTTGAGGCTTAGACTGGTCTCCCCCAGGAGAACTCTGTGAAGCTAGACTTGACAGAAAGTGACACCCTGCAGGGCCTGACTGGCGCCACCTCTCAGCTCACTGATTGGATGATACCAGTATTTAAACAGGAAGGGTTGATTATGAAAAACAACATAAACTGCCTGCTTCTGTTCCAGACCTTGCTTGTGACTGACCCTAGACTCTGGCTTTTGACCCTAGTTTGTCCTCGACTTCACTATTTGATTGCTATTTGTAACCTTGTGACTTTCTGGTATCCTGATCTGGCTTGACCCCAACCCTGCTATCTGCCTGCTGCCTGCCAGTTGGAGCCCAACCCTGACTCCTCGGCATTTTGAGCCGGTTCACTTCTGACTCCGTTACTCATCTTCCAATCACAACTTAGCACCTGACCAGGGCACACCAGCCACCCAAGGCCCGGCCCTGACACTCATACAAAAAAAGAGTTCATTTTCTGTTCCTTTCCCACCACTCCAAATGACACACACTTACAATGGTGATCAAATAATGAACACGTTAAATAGTCCCAAAGTTGAAGAAACAAAAAATCTTATTTCACGGCTAATTTAACCGAGGACAGCACATTTCTAGTCACAAGCCACGGCTATAAAAACTCAGAGTAATACACAGGTCTCCCTACAAGCCTATGGAAATAGGATCTCAATGGTATTCGATTGTGAACAATAGGCTCAGACTTAAATTCCATCTATTGCTCCAAAAGAATAATTTTTCCTCAGCTTTCAAAATTCAAATTCTTAAATACACCTCATTGAACATTACAATATGTTGTTCCTGAGTTGTTTAATGGTGATGAATATGAGTCAGCACTTTATCATCTTCTATCCAGCTATGAAATACGGGTATGAATTCATCTATGATTTTGTGTATAATGAAGTGACTTCCTAGCTTCATCTACTTGTTAATTTTCTCTGCAAGAAATATTACCATTCTGGCTTGTGATTTTTTTTTAAATGAATTGCAACACAGGATTTCATGCACAGAAAGAATGGTGGCAGTGCTTTTAGTTCTAATTGTAAGATAATGATCTCAAAATAAGCACAAGAGAAGAGATGTGATATAATTTTCAGCTGCACCAATGTCAAAGACTACATATGGCAGAGACAGTGGAAAAAGGTTATTTGCTCCTAAAGTAGGTAGCCATTCACTCCAATGGGGCTGTCCTAATAATGAGTTTGACTGTTGCACGGAATACAGCAACAAAAGGTATTAACTTTAGGGACATGAGGTGGATTCCAAACTATTTTTCAGTGGAAAGGGGAAATTAAAGCCTGAATAAAAAAATCCCTCATGATTCCACCTTAAGTGGAAATGGGTGAACGTTTTTTGGCATACATTACAAGAGAAAGCCGTCTGACACTGTAATTATGCATTATGGAAAACACATGTGACCAATGACATAGGAAAAATAGTCTGTGATCATGCGATTAGACTATCATAATACATACGCATAAAGGGGCCACATTAAGATTGCACAGACACGCTTAATTCTGACATTTCTTAACTTTGAGCACTTGACTTTGCCACCTTAATGTTCTCTTAATATAGGTTTGGGGGAGGGAAGGTGGTATGCTACTAATATTTACATCATGTAGGAATATTTAGATAACTATCGTAGAAAAGCAAGCACACACAAAAACCTTCAGGCATCTTGATTAGAGTCGCTATGAAAGTCATTCTGAAGCACTGGAAGAATTCATCCCAACTAAATATTGGTCCTACTAACGGATTTAATTTATCATCACATAGCTTTTATATATTTGAATAAGCTGTGTGCCTATAAACAACAACACATACTTGTAGTCATGCAATTCATATTGACATAATCCAATTTAGTTCAAAAAGTCATTAACTGGATTTCCATATATCCATGAATCCCTCCAATCAATTATTCTTCAAGCATATAAATTATATGTTTTAATTTCAATTTCCATTTCAAAATTCAATGCCATAAATATGGAATATATCCAGTTTTCAATATTCACTTGGAAGGAATCCTTTTACTGCCTCATAGTACATTTTTACAACTATTGGGTTCAAGATATCTGATTGTTTTGACTTGTTTTGCAATATTTGGTGATATCAATCTTACTACAGATACCAGGTGACTCAGTATCAAAAGACATGTGTATCAGTACATATATGATTTATAGTTGGTATGTAAGTCTCTTTTTCCACCTTTGTGTTTTCATTATACAAAAATGTAATAAAGTTTATATTTATCCTTAATCATTCATGAATGTATATGTATTTGTCAAATACCATTTATTTCTCTATGACAGAGGCTACACATAACACTTGAGCCTCCATTCAGCAAAGCATTTGAACACATGCTTAGCTTTAAGTACGTGCCTAAGGCATGTGCTTTAAGTACTTTGCTAAACAGGAACGCACCTAAGCAAGCACATGGTTGCTGAATTGAGGCCTTAAATGCTCAGTGATTCAGTAGAGAGAACACAGATGTTGGAAACACTGGTTGCAAGATGCTGGAAAAATATCCAATGAGTAAAACAGTGCAGCTCTGGATTGAGAGTGCAAGGGATGAATCAGGAAGAGATCCCTCAGATCCAAAACATTTTTAACATTTGGCATATGAAGATAGTGTCAAGAGACATTGCTGCAGCAAGAGACTTCTACATTTAAGGAGACCTCATTTTCAGTGCAGTACTTGCACATCTTCCAAAAAAGTTGTCTGGTTCATTCTGGCAGAACTGTTTTTAATGTGCTTGCCAATAGCTTAGCAAAAATGTTAATATCAGCATTAGGCAGGAATACTCCCCTTTATGAAGAAAATAATACAGGTGAATAGGTTCCTTTCACATTAATGAACGGTAACATCTTTCACAGAATCTGGGCTATATCTGTTCTTAGCATCTTCACTAAAATATTTAAATTGCTTTCCCTTTCTGATCTTCTGTCCTCTCCTGTCAACTAATCCTGTAGGAAAACCTGACCATGGTATAGATGGGTGGGTTGAAGTTTAGTGCATTCTATATTTAAGGCACAGGTTTTCAAACTTTTTTTCTGGGACCCCCTTTGAAAATATTTCAGACTATGATGACATCCCAATGCCATGCCACCACCCCTTATGCCATGCACCCTGCACTGCTGCTGGGGGTGGCGCTGCCTTCAGAGCACCCAGCCAGCAGCCGCTGCTCTCTGGCCACCCAGCTCTGAAGGACTCTGGCT
Source organism: Emydura macquarii macquarii (assembly GCF_026122565.2). Taxonomy (NCBI): domain Eukaryota; kingdom Metazoa; phylum Chordata; order Testudines; family Chelidae; genus Emydura; species Emydura macquarii. The sequence goes on from NW_027130613.1 coordinate 589,113, forward strand.
ATCAGCCTTGCACGGGGCTGACAGCCGCAACCATGGCATGTGCAGGGGCTGACAGCTTACGACACCCACCCCCGTAACAACCTCGTGACCCCTTGAAGAGCCCCGACCCCCAGTTTGAGAGCCCCTGATTTAAGGAAGACAGAGCAACATGAGGTTTGTCCACATCAGTCACATAGCTGAGTGAAGACTGAAGCAAGTGAAAAGAACTGAATAGCTAAACCAGCAATGGCATGAAAATTCTGAGACACCATTTGTTAATCTTGTCTGATTGATCAAGTAGAAGACAGAGAACTCCGGTGAGTACATCTAACTCTTTGGAAGGGAGGCTTATCAGGAGTGGGGGGGGGGGGGGGGGTGGCGTTTTTTGGGTGGAAGTTGAGCTGACAAAGAAAATTAAATAGAAGCATAAGCATTGACATAAAAAAGTGCATACTTTACATATTCTGTGTATTTAAAAAACTTAAAATTGCAATGGGTTACCAAATAAACCACAACAGTTCAGTATACTGTGTACATCTACGTTTAAATGCTTTATATCAGTGGTTCTCAACCAGGGATACACATGCCTCCGGGCGTACATAGAGGTCTTCCAGGGAATACATCAACTCATCTAGATATTTGCCTAGTTTTGCCGCAGGCTACATAAAAAGTGCTAGTGAAGTCAGTACAAACTAAAATTTCAGACAGACAATGACTTGTTTATATTGCTCTAATTAATATACACTAAAATGAAAGTAAAGTATTTATATTCCAATTTATTTATTTTATCATTATATGGTAAAAGAGAAAATACACAATTTTTCAGTAATAGTGTGCTATGACACTTTTGTATTTTTATGTCTGATTTTGTAAGCAAGTAGTTTTTAAGTGAGCTGAAACTTGGGGGTATGCAAGACAAATCAGACTCCTGACAAGGAGGCAGTATTCTGGACAGGTTGAGAGTCACTGCTTTATATCAAACATATGACTTACAATTTTCTGGGCATGCACATAAAAGTTTAGTTAAATACCATGGGCTTTTTTTGGTCACAACTAAGTGATACTTATTTTAAAAAACATAGAAATAAGAATGTCAAGTTACTTACAATCAAAGCCATTTTTGTTGAAAACAAAAATCAAATCTGAAGTCAGGCTTTTCTCTGCAGTGCTGAACAGTATAAGAATACTTATTATGTAATCTAATTTGTTTATATCTGAATAAGCTATTTGACACCCTAAAGTAAAATGTGTACTTTGCTGCTGTCTGTTAGAAATAGGTGACCTTGCAGTACATACTGGTATTTCAAAAAATTATTTGAATATAGCAATCAAAGTTAGAAGCACACCCTGTAAGAATCCATCCATTTACAAATACGCAAGGTGATCCTCTACACTTTCTCATGCAATTTTAATGGAGAAAATGACACATAATTCGGTCTTTAGCTCTTCCCGTTCTCCTCAAGGCTACAGTACATGAGTCGCCATTCTATACTTCATTAATGGTAAATAACATTTCTTCTATACATATACTGAATAGATACACGAGCATTTTTATCCAGGGATCTGATATGCAGTCAGTTTATTGGGACAAAATATGCCGGCTTCTGCAGAGAGGGAGAAGAGGGTGCAAGAAAGAGTGCTACTACATTCCTCTTAGTGCATGAACCCAAACGGCAGTCATAATTTATTTGCATAATCTGATGACAGGTGCTGCACAGTACTCGCTGCTCAAAGATGGAGAAGTTTCAGGGTGAAACTCTGATTCCTACTAAAGTCAACAGGAGTTTTGCCATTTAATTCAATAGGACCAACATCTCTTCCTGCATGTTTTTCTTAAAAGAGATGCTCTAGCTCAACGAGACGTTATAGGCTTGGTGCAAGAATCACTGAATGAAAATTTCTGGCCTGTGTTATGCAGATCAGACTAGATGATTATAATGTTGCCTTTTGGCCTTAAAATCCATGAAGGGATTTCATGTCTGGGGATGGCATGTGTACCAGTAAGTGATGCCTGGAGAGTTCTAGGAAAGCATTGGCTACCCCTCATCATCACTATTATTAGTCTAGCAACTCCTGCTGGTCACTATCCTCTACCAAGCATAAAGGAATCATTTTGCCTCCCGACACTGCTACTCAAGCAGACCCTCTTCTGTCTCTTATACAAGATAATTTAGCTCTTTAATCTCCTAAAGATCCATGATGGTATATTTCTGAATTATACAAACTAGAGCAGCCAGCTCATTAATTGAAAAACAGATCTAAAAATCTCAGAATGGCTTTTTGGCTGTGTAAATGTAGATCCATATTTCTGCTAGGTGGTACAAATAAACGAACGAACCATAATAAAGAGGCTCTGAGATGCATCATTTTCTGACAATGAGAAGACAACAAAAAGAAAATATTTTGGTAAGACAAGCAAAACTTCCCTTACTGGATCCTGACAATTTTTCCTTTAATAAAAAGCTTCCCTTTCTCCACAAACTGAAATGACTAAAACAATGCCATGTGCCTAGGAAGGCATACATAAGACATATCATTAAATTAGACTCAAAGTGAAATGCATTCATTGCATGAGACCACCCGACTTTATGTGCAGCTAGCAGTTTTAAAAACACTATGGCAAACCCAGCACAAAGGCACTGCTTTACATCTGAAAGTAAGCAAAAGTGATAACATTTTTCTTCATCAGGTTAAATTTTCTTATTTCCCTCATGGAAAAAATTTAAGTAGTTGCAGCTTGAATGTGGGGCTCTCTCAGATAATGGGCTTGAATTTCATTTTAAATGATTTATAGTTTACATGCTTTAGTCACATTAACTCAAGGAAAGGAAATATGAGCTAAGTAATCTAATAACTTTGATCAATATTATTGGAACACTTTGCTGCAAGCAACCTGCATAACTGCCATATAGCATAAAGAGTTTCCCATGAGCGAGGCTAAGAATACAGCTAAGTGCTAAAGTGATTTGCTTCATCCTCATATCTGAGAAGGCCTTAACTAAAAGGCTGGCATGCAGATGAATGGTGAAGATGTTTTGTCATGAAAGCAGACATATTTCTGCCACTCAAACAACGTTCTCACTCCTATGGAGAGAGAAATCCCAGACTGAAACAAACTACGTGCTGACTCAGTGTACTCAAGGGTGTCTCTCTCGCTGAAAATATAGTTTAAAAATCAAATGATGTTTTAACAGATCCCTAACTGGGAGCAGTTAAAGCTTCTATTCAAAGTATTGCTTTCTCTGGATATATTTAGATTCCTATCCTGCAATGAGGTCCTTATAGGCAAACTCCTGTGCATGTCTGGATTCCCAGTGGCTTCAGTGGGGTTCTCTCTCTCTTCAGGGGGCTGCCTGTGTGAAGCTCATTGCAGGACCAGGTCTTAGCTAACAGTATATGAGGATCACAATGCTGACACTGCATTTTTAGCAGTTGTCAGACATGCAACCAGGCAGAGCACTGGATACACAAGGTAACCAACATACACATAGAAAGTTCATTTAACTTTTAAGAATTACACTAATATCTTTTAGAGAAATTCATTTCCTTAGAAATTAAAAAAAAAAAAAAAAAAAAAAAAATCTTACAGAGCTTATTTTTAACCTGAACTCAACTAAGACAATATGCCAGCTCCTGCAGAGAGGGAGAAGAGGGTGCAAGAAAAGTGCTACTACATTCCACTTAGTGCATGAACCCAAATAGCAGTCATAATTTATTTGCATAATCTGATGACAGGTGCTGGAGAGCACAAAACCTTGAATTACCTGCAGTACTTGCAGCTCAAAGGTGGAGAAGTTTCAGGGTGAAACTCTGGTTCCTACTAAAGTCAACAGGAGTTTTGGTTGTAAGTCCGGATAAAGTGATCCAAAACAGAAAATCATGAAGTGACTGTCTATATTACATAGTAGTACCTGTACTGAGTTGTTAATGTATAATTTTGCAGCCTGACACAGAGTACACCAAACAGATGCAACTTCATGTAGAGTTGGATTTTAAGATGAGCTGAAACCAAATCCTCAGTTTGGAACATCCATGAACTTCAAGGCTGTTTGGTTCATGTCAGAACTTTGTAGCTTGTACCCATAAAACTTCTAAGCACATGATGCTTGTAACACTGTGTTACTTCTATAGCTTAAACACTTACTTAGCTTATACACTTAAGAAGTGATTACTGGGATAACAGCAAAAGGATGAGAAACTGAAAGGAGAGTGACAGAGCCAAAAAGAAAGAAAAGGGGTGGCCTTATGGAAAAGTCCTACAGAATTTAGTATAATAGTGTTAATTTCTCTAAAACAGACTTAGCCTCTGGAATTTAAAAGAGAATTAAATTCCTGCTATACAAGTTCTATAGGATGCATTAAAAAACAGGTTGAAAGGAAGAGTGAAATTCTGGTCTTACTGGAACTGAGGGCAAAAATCCTATTATTGATTTCCATAAAGCTAGAATATCAACCTATATGTTTTCTGAAAAGATTGCACAGCACCCCTTTTGGTTTCACTCTATTAAAATTCTAAAGGATTTTACAGTGAGAAAGAGGAGGAGAGGTACTGGAAAAACATAAAATATTGGAGCTGACCCATAATTTTCCAATGTTGACTACTCTAAATCAGAGGCAAGACCATTTTCTTTAAAAAACACTGCATGTCTCTTTAATACCCTAATGCTCTGGGGACACTAAGAACGCACACACCAGTGGTTATAAGAGCAGAAGTCCACCAACATCACCGCTAAAGATTGAGGGCCAGGATGAAAAAATGACCAACCCTCCCCCCCCCCCAAAAAAAAAAAAACAAAAAACAAAACAAAACAAAAACAAACAAACAAACAAAAAACACTACTAAAATTCTAGACATCTGGGGGCCTCCAAGCGTCCCCACCTCTTTTCTTCCCTGAAGCTTTACCCACTTTTTGAGAACTGCTATGTCACCATCAGGGCACAAAGCTAGCAGTAGGAAAGGGTGTATTGGCTGCAGAAAGAGAGAGTATACAACAGGCTGCTGTTGCTTCAAACAGCAGCCAATGATGTAGACTGTGATGGGGTGGGAGAAAAGGAGTGGGAGAGAAGAGAATAGCATCTGGAGTCCCTCTCTCTCTCGCGCGCACACAGAGCTGGGGAAAAACACAATCTCAGTGAGGGAGGAACTATGGTAGGTGTACGAAGGAGGAGAACTTGTGACCTTCCTGACCAGGTAATGGAGACAATCTTCTCAAGTAAGGAAGACACCCATTGGTCTTATATTTCTTAAAAGTGAAGCCAGAGGAAAATGTATTTCAGCAACCCTTCAATACTCTTTCAACTGCGGTAAAACTGTTCAGCTATTCATTAGCTCTGCATTTATCATTCTCAGGTAGAACCACAGCAAGGTTACTTCTAAAGGCTGCACGCTATGCTACTGCCTACCATTTCGGTAGGGGAACTCAAAAGAAGCATATGACTCCACTGTGTTCAGGTATTTTCACTAAGTGCCAATTCAGGTTTGGGTTCTGTTTAAAGTGCTTACTGATACATAAAAAAGGGCCCAGTAATCTCAGAGACCATTTCTTTCCCTCGTTCCCATCATGTCTGTCTAGACTGACAACAAACTTTTAGTTCTCTGTGGCAGATCCCAGGTGATGGAATTTTCGCCCCATCTGACAAAGGCTGAACTTTGTTTTTAGGTTGTGCTGTAATGTACAGCCCATTGCTCATGATAGGGAATTGCTGACATACCCTTATTATTCTCCTTGGAATTTGGTTTCATGGTTCACCCAGAAGGACCAGGGAGAACTAACTGTTGACAGAGGTGAGAGCAGATTACACACGGTCTACTTTGGGAAAATAAATATATTTTAAATTTAATTAGGTAAATGGTATCTACACACCATGATAATTAGTACGTTATAAATGCATCTCAATGTAATTAAAGAGGGGGAAATTACAAAAATACGAGGAGGGATTTTTAAAAGGCAAAAGTTAAGGGCTGGATTTGTAAAGGTGTTTAGGCACCTAACTCCCACTGATTTCAATGGGAGTTATGCACCTAAAGACCTTTAAAAAGCTGGACCTAAATGCTTAACTCCCATTTACCCTTCAATGGGAGATGGGTGCTTAACTCCCTTTTGTGTACCGGATAACCTCTCCTGTCCTAAATTATCACATATTGGAATTAATGCAAGTGCATTTATATGAAAACTCATCAAACAGATCTACACCTGGATAACCCATCAGTTCTTTGCCATCTCTAAGATCTACGGGTCAATAGTAAGTTGCTCTTTACAGTCTGTAAATGCCCATTCTAGAAGCCCTTAACCTTGTTGCCATTTTCTTTTGTATTGTGGGGCACCTGGAGAAAACCAGCACATTCTGTTGATAGCACATCTCCTCTAGACATTTCCTTCCCCAGCAAGTTTGTAAAGCTATTTAAAATGTTTTTTTAGAAGATGTCGTAATCACTTTTAGAGTGCTGCTTTCCTTAACACAGTTGAAAAAATTGTATAATATTCAGGGCCTGACATGGACAGCACTAAAACACTCATGCTTTTTGCACAACATTAACTATTGGAGCAAGCCATAACTACTTTTTTCAAATTGTATTGTTTCTGTTAAGATGTTGCTAAATCATGAAATCTTACACATGGGCAAAAACTCAAACAGGTTATCAACATGGCTCCTTACAATTTTCATGGTATAGTTTTAAAAAAAGCAGTTCATTCATTTTACATTCCCCTGCATGCTGTAAATGAAACTTATTTTTCACTCAAGCAGCTTTCAATTAACCCTTAAGCATCACAACATTTTAACATGTATCACGCAGATAGCAATGGGATCTGCCATAACCACCACCAGAGCCAAGTAGTTGAATAGATCCTCAATTAGAATTCTATAGCCTAATCTCAATTTGTGATTCACCTCTGAAGAACAGAAACCACTGAGAATAAAGGATCCAAAGCAAGTGAAGATGGGACTAAATCCAAGATGTTTCTTATAGCACCCAACATTTATTATTACAATAGCATCCAGAAACCCTGATATAGATCTGGAGGCCACTGTAGAAGGCATTTTTCAAACATATAGAAAGATACAAGAACATAAGAATGGCCATATTAGATCACACCAATTGTCCATCTAGCCCATGATCCTGTCCTCTGACAGTGGCTGGTGAATGAACCAGGAAATGAACAGAACAAGATAATTATCGAATGATCCATCCCATTGCCCAGTCCCAGATTCTAAATTTAGGAACACCCAGAGCATGGGGGTTGGGTCCCAGCCCACCTTGGCTAATAGCCACTGACCTATCCTCCAGGAACTCATCTAGTTCTTTTTTGGACCCAGTTATACTTTTGGCCTTCAAAACATCCCCTGGCAAGGAATTCCACAGGTTGACTGTGCATTGTGTGAAGTACCTCCTTATGTTTGTTTTAAATCTGCTGCCTATTAATTTCATTAGGTGATTCCTGGTTCTTGTGTTATGTGAAGGGGTAAATAACAGTTCTTTATTTACTTTCTCCACACCATTCATGATTTTATAGACCTCTATTACATTTCCCCCGCAGTTGTCTCTTTTCTAAGCTGAACAGTCCCAATCCTTTTAATCTCTCTAATATGGAAGCTGTTACATATCTCTACTCATTTTTGTTGCACTTCCCTGTATCTTTTCCAATTCTGATGTATCTTTTTTGAGATGGGGAGACCAGAACTGCACACAGTAATTCAAGGTATGGGCTTACCATGGATTTATAGAGTGGTGTTTTGATATTTTCTGTCTTATTATCTAACACTTTCCTAATGGTTCCTAACATTGTTAGCCTTTTTTGACTGTTACTGCACATTGAGCAGATGTTTTCAGTAAAATCTCTTGAGTGGTAACCGCTAATTTAGATCCATCATTTTGTATAACTCAGGCCCATTGTTTCATAAACTTCTTCTGGCTCCCAGAACTATGCTCCTTAATCAGAGCCTTTTCCCCTGAAATAGGTTGCCATGATGATCCAGTGGTTGTCACTAGGCTAGGACTTGTGAGACATAGGTTTCAAGTCTCTACTCCACCACAGACTTCCTTGTGAGCTTAGCTTCTTGTGCCTCAGTTCCCCATCTGTAAAATGGAGATGATTTGAGGATAAATACCTTACGAACTGTGACTTGCTCAGATACTATGGTGATAGGGGCCATGTAAGTAACTAAAAGAAATAGGTAGTAAACACCAATCTGCATGTACACAATAAGGAATCTGCATAGTTAAAATGCCTCGAGAGTACAGGATTGTATAGTTTGTGGTACCAAAATCTGTCTCTGGGTTTGTTTGTTTCTCTGTCTGCCAACCATTGTTATTAGCGGTAGGGTCTTTTCTATATCGCAGTTCTACAGTCTTCCTCTGATCAAGATTTCTTTAGGTTCTCTTGTGGAATGTTTTGTGTACCACTTGTTTGTCATCCTCCATTCTAGTGCTATGGTGTGTATGTATGTAGTTAAGTTACTCTATGCTCCTTTGGTCTGAAAAATGCTAGTGCAGTATAGTGACCAGACAAAACCCACCCATCCTCACCTCCAAATCAGCACCACATAGGAAGAGAAGATTTCCAGTCAATTAGTGGAGGAGTGAGTTAACAGTTACATACTATGATGCCAAAGTTCCTTATTTTGACATTGATCGGTAGGGTCATTATCTGGACATCAGAAAAGAAATATTGACACTCCACCTACTGTAACTCTTTCACCTCCTGATAAAAATAAAAGATTGCAGGAATACAACTCTTTTGCCATCATTCCCTTCACTGAATAATTGGTCAAATTTCAGTTGTTCACAGTTGCTTTGGAGGAGATTAATGTTCATACATTTGTTTTTAGCTAAACTGGCTTTATACCAAGGCAAAATTGGAAGTTGGAGGCGAGACACCCAACCTAAATTACCATGGTCCTTAACATGACAGTTCCCTGATATTATTTCAAAACCTTTTTATTTTAGAGAATAGATTTGAGGAATTTGTGAAAAATTCGAGCCGGATACCTCAAGAATCAACATGGTTTTGTTTCTCCTATCCCTTTTTGTGTAAAAAGCTTATTAAAAGTGAACACTTAGCTCAGCACCACTGTGAGCCAGCATGCTGTTTCAAAGCAGGAAGGTCACAGAAAGGAACAGAAGGCGGCTGCTAAGAATACAATCTTGTAGAAATGCTGGAGTTGTGCTTTACTGGTGGGTACGGGAACACAGGACTCTAGAATCTTAAAGCCTAAGCATGCATGGCCTTCTTTTGCTCCCAATAATGCCACATTCCCATCAGCTTCAATGGTGCAAGATCTAGCACTAAAGAAAAAAGCTACACCTGTACAGATATTCAGGAAAAATTATACAAGTTCGTCTAACCAGAAGATGGATACATAGGTAAGGAAAGAACCATATCTCCAAGTAAGTGCCTATCTATCTATATATAGCTCCATACATTCCAATTGTCTAAAGGACTATTTGAAATAGACAATACCTGCCAGGAGAAATATGAAGATTTAAGAATATTTAGTTCTCACCCTTTCCCAATGAAGAGAGTTTTAAATGAACCATGAACAGATACATGGAGAGAAAACAGAATTGTGGATTTAAAAATCTACACAACTCACCCAAGCACCTGTAGGGAACCACAATGTGAGGGTGACTCTTGCACTGCTTCCGTCCTCTTTTGCACCAGTTTTGGATTGTCACAGGTTGGTTGGCTTCCACAACATTCGTAATTTGCAATTCAGGATAAACCTAATGTTCAAAATACAAAGAGAACAAACACAATCAAAGGCATACTTGCTGTGTTATTAAATATTATTACAGCGGTTGTCACAGAGTGATACTGAACATCACACCTTCCCCCATCTGTTGTATATTATGTACCCATCATTCATCAATTCTATTTCATATAATTAATTTACATTGTTACATGATTCACTCAAGTAGGAGTTATATTCTATTAAACACTGATAATGATCAACTATGGTTGCGAATTTAATGATACCCAAGTGCCTTTTTAAAAACGTTAAATGACCCCTCCGCCCCCCTTGACTCTATCGCCACCTGAACTGAACATAATCAGTCAATCTATTTGCCTTAATTTTCTTCACCTGAATGTCACCAAAAGGGACATCTTTCTGTTTAGCTACAGTATCCTCTACTGCAAGACCAGTCCATCAACCTCCTCTCAAAACTCTGAACTTCCCCTCATTTCTCAAGTGTAATTGTGGAGTCATCCTAAACTTAGAGCACTACTTTTCCCTAATATTGTTGCATTCAGAAAGTCTATTTCTGAATGTCAGCTATTACTTTCCCTCTCAATACAGTCCTCATCTGACTCTACACTGACAGTTTGCTGAACCACTTATTCATTTTCATGCTTAGATTATTGCTGTTCCTTTCTTTCTGATTTTCCTAAATTACTCATCTCAAAATCCAATTTGTTCCAAACACTGCAGTATACTACTGCACCCACATGTGTGCTGACAGTTATGTCGCTCTAGCCCTGAAAGGAACTACTAAATTACTGTCATTGCCATGATTCCAAATCATCACCATCTGCAATCTCATACCTCCCTCAGTCGTACACACATTCTCCCCCCTTTTCCTTTGTCATTTCTGGCTCCATCTGCTTTCTTTTGTCAAAGGTCAATTCTTTGCTTTTAACCAGCTATATGGAACAGTCTGCTCACCTCCCAATAATCTAGTTTTTCCATCCCTTCTCTTGAAAGGAAGTGAAAACTCATCTATAATGCTTCTTATGATCAGTGATCTGTCAACCAGATCCTCACATGGAGATGACTGTAGTACTAACTTCCCTTTACTTCTCCTCTCATCAACTATTCCAACCTATTCTTAACTCACTGTAACTGCTGAGCATTAAGATACCTAAAAGAACATACAGTTCTGGAGCCTTCTGCCAAAATTCTGCCTGTATTCCATAAAGGGAGCTTTTTGTTTTGTTTTCTTTGGTAGCTGGGAACTCAGTGTTGTTCAATGCAGGTAGGAAACCCTTTGCATGATGGGTGGAGTTTTAAAGACTCCAGAATCATAGTAAGTTGAATTATCATTTTTATTACTTGCATTCTGGTAGCACATAGAGACCCAGTCAAGAGCAAGGCCCTATCCTGGTAGGCACTGTGCAAACAGAGTAAAAGATGACCCCTGCCCAAGGAGCTTACAATCTAATTAAGATAAAATGAAACAAGTGGGTGTAGCAAAGTCAGAATTTTTAATTCAAGATGAAATTTAAAAGCATAACATTTAAATGGCAGTGATAAGTAGAAATACATTTTTGTGCTATTTTAGGCTACTCTGAGATTAGCATTAGTTGAATTCAAGCGGCGTGGGGATAACATGCATAGTGGAGGGGTAGGACGCAGTATAAACACCGAACCATAGGATTATGGAAATGGGTGCTTCTCTCCTAATGGTCAGTTAAAAGAGGTTGTAATTGAAATACTGTACAGCCACATCTTGGACTATATATTTAAAACACATTATAAATTACATTTAAATAATTTGTTACATGTAAGCCCAGGACAATTAATGAAGGTTATTTACTGTAACTGGAAGTTCTTCAAGATGTATGGTCCCTATCTTGATTCCAAACATAGGTGTGCATGCGTGCCAAGTACCTCAGCCAGAACTGTTCATAGCAGTGTTTGTCTACCTGTGTGTGCATTGTGTGTCAGCCATGTGATGCATCCGAGGTCTTATGAGGCTGCGTGGATTGACATCTCTCCAGGTCCCTCTTACCAACAGGCACAGAGCGTGTAGCAGAAGGGAAGGAAGGTGGGATTGGAATCCAGATACAGACCACACAACTCGAAGAATCTCCAGTTACAGTAAGTAAACTTCATTTCTTCTTCAGTTGCTGGTCCCTATGTGAACTCCAAACATGGGTAGCGTAGTGAGCAGTACTCTGCATGGAGGTGGGAGCGAGGGCTCGCCAGAAGTGAGAGACTGCAGGACTGTGCAACCGACTGCCTCATCCGCTGCTGCCGATAGGACTATGGCATACTGAGCAGCGAAAGTGTGGATGGAGGACCATGTGGCTGCTTTACAAATGTCCTGTCACAGGATATCCAGGAGGAGAGCGGACGTGGTCACTTGTGCCCACGTAGAATGAGCAGAGATGCCAGATGGCGGAGAGACTTGAGAAAGGGAGTAACACTCCTCAATGCAACAAGAGAGCCATTTGGACAAATGTTGAGAGGAAAGGGCGCAGCCTATGCAACATTCTGCTATGACGTTGAAAAGCTTGGGCAAAGTATGAAAGTCACGCGTGCGCTGGAGGTAGAAGGCCAAGGTGCGACGGATGTTGAGGTAGTGCAGAGTATGCTCTCTCTGTAAGGCGTGTGGTTTTGGATAGAAGGTTGGGAGGTGAATGGACTGGTTGAGATGAAACAGAGAGATTACATCAGGTAGGAACTTGGGATGAAGTCATAAGGGCACCTGGTCCTTATGGAAGACCATGAAGGGCAGGTCTGCCATCATAGCCGCCAACTCGCTAACCTGTCAGGCAGATGTGATTGTTACCAAGAAGATCATCTGCATGGAGAGGTGGGCTAGGGAGCAACTAGCCAGTGGCTCGAAGGGTGGTTTGGTGAGTATCAAGAGGATGAGGTTCAGATTCTGGCAGGGGGGAGGAGCGTTTGGACCAACGGATAGTGGGGATAGAGACTGGGTTGAGGGAATGACAGTGATGAGCCGCCCACACTATGAAGCATTTCCACTTTGCCTAATAACATGCTCTAGTGGATGGGCACCTGCGATGCAAAAGGAGTTCACGTACTGGTGTTGAGCACGTGCTGTCAACTAGTGAGTCCCATCCAAATACCAGGCTGTGAGGTGAAGCAGTTGCGGGTTGGGGTGTCGGAACTGGCTGTGTTGCTGCATGAGGAGATCTGCAAGAGGAGGAAGACGAATCGGTGGGTAAACTGAGAGACAAAGGAGATCAGTGAACCAGTACTGGTGAGGCCAGAAGGGAGGAAAGAGGATCCAGGGAACAACAGACTGGTCAGCCTCACCTCAATCCCTGGAAAAATCATGGAGCAGGTCCTTAAGGAATCCATTTTAAGGCACTTGAAAGAGAGGAAGGTGATCAGGAACAGTCAACATGGATTCACCAAGGGAAAGTCATGCCTGACCAACCTGATTGCTTTCTATGATGACTGGCTCTGTGGATGTAGGGAAGGCGGTGGACGTGATATACCTAGACTTTAGCAAAGCTTTTGATACGGTCTCTCACAGTATTCTTATCAGCAAGTTAAAGAAGTATGGGTTGGATGAATGGACTATAAAATGGATAGAGAACTGGCTAGAGCATAGGGCTCAACAAGTAGTGATCAATGGCTCCATGTCTAGCTGGCAACCGGTCACAAGCGGAGTTCCCCAGGGGTCGGTCCTGGGGCCGGTATTGTTCAACATCTTTATTAATGATCTGGAGGATGGGGTAGATTGCACCCTCAGCAAGTTTGCGGACGACACTAAGCTGGGGGGAGTGGTAGATAACCTGCAAGGTAGGGATAGGATACAGAGTGACCTAAACAAACTGGAGGATTGGGCCAAAAGAAATCTAATGAGGTTCAACAAAGAAAAGTGCAGAGTCCTCCACTTAGGAAGGAAGAATCCCATGCACAGCTATAGACTGGGGACCGACAAGCTGGGCAGCAGCTCTGCAGAAAAGGACCTGGGTAACAGTGGATAAAAAGCTGGATATGAATCGTCAGTGTGCCCTGGTTGTCAAGAAGGCTAATAGCATACTGGGCTGCATTAAGAGGGGCATTGCCAGCAGGTCACGGGAAGTGATTATTCCCCTCTATTCGGCATTGGTGAGGCCGCATTTAGAATATTGTGTCCAGTTTTGGGCCCCCCACTACAAAAAGGATGTGGACAAGTTGGAGAGAGTGCAGCGGAGGGCAACAAAAATGATTAGGGGGCTGGAGCACAGGACTTATGAGGAGAGGCTGAGGGAACTGGGCTTGTTTAGTCTGCAAAAGAGAAGAATGAGGGGGGATTTGATAGCAGCCTTTAACTACCTGAAAGGGGGTTCCAGGGAGGATGGGGCTAGGCTGTTCTTGGTGGTGGCAGATGACAGAACAAGGAGCAACGGTCTCAAGTTGCAGGGCGGGAGGTCTAGGTTGGACATTAGGAAAAAGTTTTTCACTAGGAGGGTGGTGAAGCACTGGAATGGGTTACCTAGGGAGGTGGTGGAATCTCCATCTTTAGAGGTTTTTAAGCTGAGGCTTGACAAAGCCCTGGCTGGGATGATATAGCTGAAGTTAGTCCTGCTTTGAGCAGGGGGTTGGACTAGATGACCTCCTGAGGTCCCTTCCAACTCTAATATTCTATGATTCTATGAGGACTACATGGTCTCATCGTATTTTACGGAGGATCTGTGGAAGGAGTGGTATGGATGAGAAGGCATACCAGAGGTTGGGTACCAAGGGAGGAGAAGTACATCCCCCCTGAAAGCCTCATCCGAGAGCACCCCTGGGGCAGAAAAGGGGGAGCTTGCGGTAGACAGGAGTCTTAAAGAAGTTCCAGCGTGGCGTGTCCCATTTGTGGAAGATGGATTGGACATTGGGTCATGGGGCTCCCACTCATGGTTGTTGTGGAAGAAGTGACAGAGCATCCGCAAAGTTATTGTTGGTGCCCAGAAGATGGACTGCGTGGTGTGGGGTGAAAGAAGTGCAGGATGTCATATGGCCCAGGAGACATGTGCAAGGGCAGTGGTGGAGTTGTGCAATGAGGGAAGTGAGGGGTACGAAGCAGTCTGACAGCAGAAAGGTTCGGGCTGCAAGGGAGTTTAGCCAAGCTTCTATGAAAATGAGCTTGTGGGTCTGTACAAGGGTCGACTTGTCCTCATTGATGCAAATCCCCAGGCTTGTGGTGAGGTTTCTTGGGGTACAAATGGTGGGCAGGAGATGTTCCCGGGACGACATGACTAGTAGCTAGTCATCCAAATAAGGGAACAATGAGTAGCTGAGACATCTCATATAGGTCACCTCTACCACGAAAACCTTCGTGAAGACGCATGGAGCAGAGCCTATTCCAAATGGCAGAACTCAGAACTGACAATGTGAGTGGACTCCCATGAAGTGAAGGAATTTGCCGGGATGTGTGTCTACATGAAAATAAGCATCTTTCATATCGAGGGCCATGAACCAGGCTCCAGCGGCAGAAACAGAGGACAATCTAGAGAAGAGTGATCATGCGGAATCAAAACTTGCGAATGAAGCGGTTTAGAGCCCGGAGGTCTAAAATGGGGTGAAGTCTGCCCCCTTTCTTCAGTATGACAAAATAGGGGAAGTAAAAACCACGGCCATGATACTGATGTGGAATGCATTCTATTGTGCCTATCCAGAGGAGGGTATTTGTGTCCTCTCAGAGGAGATTGTGTCATGATGGGTTTCCCGTTGCCCCATGTGTGGGGGAGAAAAGGCGGTGATAAGGGGGAAAGGAAAGAAACTCTATGAGATACCCCCGGTGTATTATGTCAAACACCCAACAATCAGGGTGGTAATCTTGCTCCAATTGAGGGCAAATTGAGCAAGACAGCCCCCGAAGATAGCCGGAGGGACTGCATGAAAAGGGAGGGTGGTTCCCGAATCTCAAGGGAAGAGAGTTAAAATGGGTTTAGATGGCTGCTGTGGAAAAGAAGAAGCAGTGGACGAGGTAATGGAACCAGGGTATCGTGGTCATTGTAAGCATTGACGTTGACACGCTTAATCCTGCTGGAGTGGAGGGCAAGGTTGGTAGGCAGGTCAGGCAGGGTACCAGAGGGGAAAGAGGACCGGCTCCGATGGCCAGTTAGGGCTGGTGTGTAAAGGCCTAAGGACTGCAGAGTGGGGCAAGAGCCCTTAAGTGAGTGTAGGCCCTCATCAGTTTGATCACTAAAGAGTTTTTGGTTATCAAAGGGGAGGTCCTCAAGCGTGGTCTGGACCTCCTTTGGGAACCCCAAAACAAGGTTACTTACCAGTAACTGTTGTTCTTCGAGATGTGTTGCTCATATCCATTCCAATGTAGGTGTGTGCGCGCCCCGTGCACAGATTCCCGGAACTTTTTTCCCTAGCAAGCCCCACATGGCCAGCTCAGGCGCCCCCTGGAGTGCCGCGCTCATATCACGGTATAAAGGGCGCTGCTGGCTCCGCGGGTCCCCAGTCCCTTCTTTCTGCCAACTCCGACAGTGGGGACGGGGGTGGGTTTGGAATGGATATGAGCAACACATCTCGAAGAACAACAGTTACTGGTAAGTAACCTTGTTTTCTCTCTTCGAGTGATTGCTCATATGCATTCCAATGTAGGTGATTGCGTAGCCGTACCTTGGAGGAGGGTAGGAGTTATCGGTGACCTGATCTAGACAGCACGGCTCTGCCGAACCCTGCGTCTTCCCTCGCTTGTTCCACGATGGCGTAATGCGACGTGAACGTATGGACTGACGACCAGGTCGCTGCCCTGCAGATGTCCTGCAGGGGAACCCTCTCTAGAAAGGCTGCGGAAGAGGCCTGGGCCCTAGTGGAGTGTGCTCTCACCGGCCCTGGGAGGGGTACTCCTGCCTGCTCATAGCATGCTTTGATGCAGGCAGTAATCCACTTGGAGATGCGCTGGGTAGAGACAGGCAAGCCCTTCATCCTATCCGCCACAGCTACGAAGAGCTGTGTCGACTTCCGGAAAGGTTTGGTCCTCTCGAGATAGAAGGCCAAGGCTCGCCTGATGTCCAGCGAATGTCCCCTCCTTTCCTCCTCCGACCCATGGGGTTTTGGAAAGAACACAGGAAGGAAAATGTCCTGGTTACAGTGGAACTGAGACACCACCTTAGGCATAAAAGCCGGGTGAGGCCTCAGCCGGACCTTATCCTTATAAAAAACCGTGTAGGGGGGCTCCGAGGTTAACGCCCTCAGTTCGGAGACCCTTCTGGCCGAGGTGATAGCCACTAGGAAGGCCACCTTCCATGACAAGAGTAGAAGGGAGCATGTAGCCAAGGGCTCGAATGGGTGACCCATCAGCCCGTTAAGGACCAAGTTGAGGTCCCAGGGTGGCACCGGGTCCCGCACCTGAGGGAAAGTCCTCTCCACCCCCTTAAGGAACCTCACCGACATCGGGTGAGAAAACAGGAAGCGGCCCTCCATGGGTTGGTGGAAGGCCGAGATGGCTGCCAGGTGGACCTTGAGGGAGGCCAAAGCCAGGCCCTGCAGTTTAAGCTGCAGTAAGTACTCCAAGATGGCCTGAATAGGGGAGATGCTAGGGTGTAACCCTCTCGCTTCTGCCCACCCCGAAAACCTCCGCCACTTAGCTTTGTATGTTACTTGCGTGGACGGCTTCCTGCTGCCCAGGAGGACCTGTTGAACCTGCATGGAACAGGCTCTCTCTCCCTCCGTCAGCCACAAAGTCTCCAGGCGGTGAGGTGGAGGGAGGCCAGGTCGGGGTGCAACAATCTCCCATGGTCCTGGGAGATCAGGTCGCACCGTCTGGGTAGCGGAATCGGTTCAGTGATGGAGAGGTCGAGCAGCACGCTGTACCAATGCTGCCTCGGCCACGCTGGAGCAATCAGGATAACGTCCGCCCTGTCCCTCTTGATTTTTAGGAGGACTTGGGGCAGGAGCGGGACAGGGGGAAAAGCATACATTAACTCCCCTGTCCAGGGAACCAAAAAGGCATCGGACAGAGAGCCCGGCTCGCGACCCCTGAGCGAGCAAAACCTCGGGCATTTCCTGTTCTCCGCTGTAGCGAACAGGTCCAGATGGGGAGAATCCCACCGTTGGAAAAGGGAAGCCACTACGTCCTGGTGTAAGGACCATTCGTGGCGGGGAGAAAAAATTCTGCTGAGGCGGTCCGCCTCGCTGTTTCGTACCCCCGGGAGGTGAGAGGCAGATAAATGAAAACCGTGTCTCACCGCGAAGTTCCAGAGGTGAATGGCTTCCTGGCAAAGTGCCGAGGAGCGTGCCCCCCTGCCTGTTCATGTAGAACATGGCTGCCGTATTGTCCGTAAGGACTTGGACCACTCTGCCCCTGAGGAAGGGGAGGAAGGCCTTGCAGGCCAACCGGACCGCTCTGAGCTCGCGCACATTGATGTGCAGAGCCCTCTCCTCCAGAGACCAAAGCCCTTGGGTGCCCTGATCGTGAGAAATGTGGGCTCCCCATCCCCAATCGGATGAGCGTCACAGATGGGGCGAACTCTCTGAAGGGGACGCCCATCATCACTTCCCTAGGGTCCCTCCACCAATCGAGGGACGACAGCACCTGTGGGGGAACCAGGACCACTCTAGTTAGAGAATGCCTGTGTGGTACATACACCGAATTCAACCACGCCTGGAGAGGTCTAAGCCTCAATCGGGCCAGTCTCACTACATATGTAGAAGCCGCCATATGTCCCAACAGCTGCAGGCAGTGCCTGGCTGTCGTCATGGGGGACAAGTGGAGATCCGATATTATGGCTGCCATCGCCTCAAATCTTGCTTGAGGCAGGAAGGCTCTGGCTTGTACTGCATCTAACCTGGCTCCAATAAACTCAATACATTGTACCGGAGTGAGTGTGGACTTTTGCTCCTTGATAATCAGCCCCAGTCTAGCACACAAGTCGCGTGTGAGGAACAGACTATGTCTCACATGGGCACTCGACCTCCCCCTGATTAACCAGTCATCCAGGTAGGGGAAGATTTGAACACCTTTACGGCGCAGGTGGGCTACCACCACAGCCATGCACTTAGTAAAAACCCTAGGTGCTGAGGAGAGCCCAAAGGGTAGGGACCGAAACTGATAATGGTGTCCCGCTACCACAAACCTCAAAAACCGCCTATGGGCCGGTAATATCGAGATGTGAAAGTATGCATCCTTCAAGTCCAGGGCGGCATACCAATCCCCTGGGTCAAGGACCGGAATGATTGTAGCGAGAGAGACCATACGAAACTTAACTCGCCTAATATACCTATTTAGGCCACGGAGGTCCAGAATGGGCCTAAGGCCTCCCTTCGCCTTGGGGATTAAGAAATACTTAGAATAAAAGCCCCTGCCCTCTTCGGCCAGTGGGACTTCCTCCACTGCCCCCAACGTGAGGAGCGACCCAATCTCCTGCACCAGGAGTTGAACCGAGGTCGGATCCCCAATGGGGGACAGCCTTGGGGGGTGTTGGGAGGGGAGGTTGTAAGCTGGAGGGCGTACCCTTTAGCAATCACCTCCAGGACCCAGCGGTCCGTAGTGATGGCTTCCCATTCTGAAAGGAAAGGGCGAAGCCTGTCCCCAAACGGCCGACCAGGATCCCAGAGAGAAGGAAGAGTACTACCCTCCTGCTCTGGGTCAAAAACGTTTATTAGCCTGATTACCCCCTTTTGCAGGCCCCTGCTGGCCCCTCGCAGAGGACCCCTGGCGGCCTCCCCTGCTGGGACCGCGGTAGCGCTCACGACCCCTCCTCTGCTGGGGTGGTCGAGGAGCCGGCCTGGGCGGGGGTTGCCCTTGGGCCTGCGGTCTGGACTGCTGCCTGGAGGCCTGAGGAGTATACAACCCCAGAGACTTCAGGGTGGCCCGAGAGTCCTTGAGAGCGTGGAGCTTGTCGTCTGTCTTTTCCGAAAACAGACCCAGGCCATCAAACGGCAAGTCCTGGATAGCCTGCTGAACCTCTTGAGTGAGGCCAGAGGCTTGAAGCCACGAGCAGCGGCGCATCACCACCGCCGAGGCCATTGCCCTACTGGCTGTGTCCGCCGCGTCGCTAGCCGCCTGCAGCGCAGCGGTAGCCACCGCAGAGCCCTCATGCAGAACCGTGGAAAAATCCGCCTCCTGGTCAGGGGGCAGCTGGGAAGCAAACCTCTGCATCGAGGCCCACAGGTTCTTATTGTACTTCCCAAACAGGGCCTGGTGGTTCGCTACTCTAAACTGCAGCGCCGCAGTAGAGTAGATCTTCCTCCCGAACAAGTCCAGCTTACGGCCCTCCTTGTCCTTAGGGGTGCTACCCTGACCCCCCTGACGGTCCCTCTGGTTGGCCGCATCGACCACCAGAGAGCTGGGCGCAGGGTGGCTGTACAAAAATTCGATGGGTTCCTTGGGGACATAATATTTTCGTTCCACCCCCTTGGAGGTGGAAGGCAGGGAGGAAGGGGTCTGCCAAAGCTTCCTCGCTATCTTCATGACATTGTCATGCACTGGCAAGGTCGCCCGGGAGGGTCCCAGAGAGCCTGAGGGCCCAAAGAGGGAATCCTCCTCCTCAGACATGAGCTTAAACTCCATGCCCAAGTTCTCAGCAGCCCTCTTGAGGAGGTCTTGGTGGGCCCTGAAGTCAAACAGGGGTCCTTTACGGTCCCTTGCTGCTGCCTCATCCGGTGACGATGAGGAAGAGAAGGGTAGGGGTGTGGAAGAGGGTCCCTCCCCAGGGTCCGAGTCCTCCGAACCCTGCTCATGAACCTTAGGGGCCGCGGGGACTGGGGGGGCCACCACTGAGTGTAGTGACACCGAGCCCTGGGGCATAGAGGCATTCCAGGGTCCCCAATACGGCCACTGCCAAGGTCCCTGGGCCCACCCCGCGGCCTGCATGGAAGGCTGATGCAGCCGCACCGCCTTCATGTCACCAGAGCCCCCCGTGCGTCGCTTATGTCGCCGACGCATGGAGCGGTCCGATGAGGACGACGTGGACCGGTGCCGACGTCTGCGGTGCCGGCGATGAGAGGAGGACGGGGACGACGACTACGACGCACCTGATCTGCCCCTGCGGCGAGAGGACTTGCGATGCCGCTTGCCCCCTCGAGACCGAGAGCGGTGCCGACGATGGTGACGCTGAGGGGAGTCCAGCCGTCCCGAGGTCGGTGCCGGTGCCATCATCGGTGCCGGCTGCAACGGTGCCATCATCGGTGCCGGTTGCACCGGTGCCGGAGCCGGCAACAGTGCCGAAGCAGGCGTCGGTGCCGGGATCAGCGGTGCCGCCAGATGTGAGTCGCTGCCTCTCGAAACGACCGACAGTGACCTCGATCGGTGCCGGGACGGGCTCCGCACCGTAGATCGTGAGCCCGAATCCCGGTCCCCGCTCAAATCGGAGCTGGATCTGCGGCTCCGGCGACGGACTCGGGACCGCCCACAGTGCCGCGGTGCCGAGTCGCTCGACGACCTGGAGTCGGAGCTCGGAGGGAGCCGACGCTCTCCACCCTCCGTGACCATCTGGCAGGAGACTTAGATTGGGAGCGTCTCCAACCACCGGGACCACCCAGCGCGGGTTTGCCCCGAGACGCGGGTCCCTTGTCCCTCGGCCGAGGGGGGGACGGAGGCGTGGGCAAGGCCATGAGGGCTCGTGCCGCAGTAAACGCCTCCGGCGTCGACGGCCCTTGCAGGTGCACTCCCCCACTACCAGGAGTCGGGGGAGGCAGCCCATGCGGAGACCCCGGTGCCGGAGTAATCTCAACGGCGCTTGGCTGGGGCGTCTCCGTACTCCCTCCACCCTGCGCGGGCCGGAGGGAGATCTTGGGTGCGGCCGAAGGCCGTGCTGTCTTCTTGGCCACTTTAGAGGCCCGCGGCGGTGCCGAAAGCGGTGCCGGTGGGGGGGCGCTCCGCACCGACGACACACTCGGTGCCGACGGAGACCGGGACGGCTCAGAAGCTGGACGGAGCGCCGACTCCATTAGAATCGCCTTTAGCCTCGCGTCTCGTTCTTTCTGGGTCCGAGGCTTAAAGGACTTACAAATCTTACATTTGTCTCGACGGTGTTCTTCTCCAAGGCACCGGAGACAGCGGTCATGCGGGTCACTAATAGGAAAGGCTTTAGTACACAAGACACAGTTCTTAAAGCCTGTGGACCCCGGCATGACTCCCAGCAGAAGAGGACCCCGTCCGGGGTTCTAACTTATCACTACAACTACAAACTAACGAACTCTATAACTACTACTATAACAAGAAACTTTGAAAACAGTCAAACAACTAGGGAATGAGCTACTTGCACACAGCAAGAGGCGATAGTTCCAGTAACCGTCACAGGCGGAAAGAAGGAACTGGGGACCCGCGCAGCCAGCAGCACCCTTTATACCGCGACATGAGCGCGGCACTCCAGGGGGCGCCTGAGCTGGCCATGCGGGGCTTGCTAGGGAAAAAAGTTCCGGGAATCTGTGCACGGGGCGCGCACACACCTACATTGGAATGCATATGAGCAATCACTCGAAGAGAGAACATCTGTAACCAAGTGTCCCTGCGTAGTACCACACTCGAGGTCAAGGAGCAGGATGCTGTGTCCACCAACTTGCCTTCCTCAACCAGAGATTGAAACTCAGCCTGTTTATCCTCTGGGAGAGAGGCCTGAAACTCTGCCAGTTTGGTATATGTTCGGAAGTCGTATTTCACCATTATAACTTGGTAACTGGCTATGCGGAATTGCAGATCCGCCAATGTGTAGATCTCATGGCCAATCAGGTCAAGTTTCTTGGCCATGCTACCTGGAGAGAGGAACCTGAAGTGCTGTTGTCTAGCACGCTCTGTTGACACCTGGACCACTAATGAATTTGTTGGTGGATGTGTAAATAGAAAGTCTGTATCTTTTGCATGGACAAAGTATCTGCGGTCTACCCTTCTAGGTGTAGGTGCATACGATGCAGGGGCATGCCAGACTGCTGATCTGGATGAAGAAGCGCGCAGTGTATGGGAAGAGCGGTGCACCAGGGTCTCGTTGACTGTAGGATGTCCAGGAACTCGCCCTGGTGGGTCCTTTATGTCCTCCAATGTAGGTTAAGGTGCCTCGCCATGTGGCAGAGTAGGTCTTCGTACTGACCATGATTGTCCGGGTGAGAAAGGGACAGTGAGATAAGTGCCTCATCCAGG
Organism: Emydura macquarii macquarii; assembly: GCF_026122565.2. Classification (NCBI taxonomy): domain Eukaryota; kingdom Metazoa; phylum Chordata; order Testudines; family Chelidae; genus Emydura; species Emydura macquarii. Next base: position 611,854 of record NW_027130613.1, read on the forward strand.
GAGGAAGACACTCCCATGAGGACTGGTACTTCCATCAGTTCCAGTGGTGCCGATGATGCAGCATCTCGGGGTTCCTCATAAACTAAGGGAGGAGCTGAATAAACCAGGAAAGGGTGGTGGTGAGGTGGTGGTGGTGTTTCGCGGCCACATTATGGCATGGTATGGCATATCCCAATGCTGCCAATAGGCCCAAGCATATGGATCTGCTGGAGCCAGTGGACCATGCCATCGGTGGGAGCATAGAGCAGGCATTGCTGTTCTGGACTGTAGGATCATGCCGATGAAAAGATGGGCTCCCGATCTGAATACCACTGTGAGTCAGAAGGTTGACCTGGAAAGGGTGGTGCTGTTGGGATGGCTGGATCCAGTGTGGTGCAGCTCTGTAAAAACGTGCTCACTTGCTGCTCCAACAGTGCAAAGAAGAGTGGCTTAGGGCAGTGGCTCAACATCTGCCAGTGATGGAGGGCATATGGTTTCTGGCAATTTGGGATGTGGTGGGGAATCAGCATACAGAAAAAGATCAGTCGTAGGTGTCAGCGGTGATAGGTGGCCAGTTGTGCGTGGGATTCCCGATGATCCTGGTAGCATGGATGGAGCCAGGGGAGGAAGCAGTGGTTTTGCCATAGAAGTCGAAGACGATGCTGGTTGGTCCCTATGGTGGTTAGACTTGTGCTCCATCTGAGATTTTTGAGTGGAGGGGCAGCTGAATCCTCAGGCGACTTCTCACCTGTCCTGGCATGGCGTGAGGAGGCAACACTGTGCTTTGAGGCAGTCCCTCTCAGGGATCTGTCCTTGTGCCCATGCGTGTGCTTCTTATGAGCACGGTGCTGCTTTGACGGGTGCCACTGGTACCACCAGTGGTGCTGGAGATGAGGAAGCTGCTCTGGACGGAGCGGGTGAAGCACTTACCAGCAGTGAGGCTGGACACTCTGGTGGATCCGCCAGCACGCCATCCGAATGCACATGCGGGCACATTGCTTCCACCACGAGATGTCTGAGGAGTCCAAGTTCCCAAGCCTCACAAGTCCGCGGTGGGAAAGAGTGACAGATGGAGCCACAGGCGACGACATGGGCTTTACCCAAGCAATAAAGACAACACCAGTGTTCGTCGCTCACGGAGAAGGAGCACGGACACAATACACTGCTTTTAACATCGGCTTGCCAGGGCATAATCCCCATGAGAGGGTGAATTTCAGATGCCATCATTAACAATACCTTGGGTTACAAGACTGAGATATGATGCAATGTCACTGAAACGTTGTCCCTGCAGAATTATTTTTTAACATAGTTCACTGAATAAGTCAAACCCATAATGGAAATGTAGCTACTGTACATACTTCGTTGCTCATGGAGAAGGAGCGCATAAACAATGCACAGCTTTTAAAGCTGGCTTGCTGGAGCATAGTCCCCCCTGAGAGGATGGGATGCCCCGCACGAGCTAAACGGACAACTACTACTAAATTCCTAACTTCTAACTACTAAAACGATGCTAAATTGTGGAAAAAACTACATACAATAATGCTAAGAAGGCTACTAATATGGAGATAGGAAGAGGTTTCCAACTCTGGCCAAACGGTGGTAAGAGGGAACTGGAGAGATGTTGACCCGCGCAGCCTCATAAGACGCACCACATGGCCGAACGCACACTGCACACATGGGTCGAAGAACACGGCTACGAACAGTTCCGGCTCAGATGATGGCACACATGCGCACCCACATCTGAAATCTACATAGGGACCAGCACTCGAAGAGAACCTTCTGTTGCTGTGGAAGATGATCAATTATGGAAGGAGATCGTTATTCCAGGTTGAAAGATTAACACGTCATACTGAACATTCATATCTGACTGGGTGAACACCATCCTGTATAACACATGGCATACGGCGTTTAATTAATTACTACTATAAAAGAGAGAAGAGAAAAAAAATGAATGACTGTGTACTATCTCCATGGCTGAATCACTGTACTTCCAATATGATATGGAACTGTTCCTCTTTTACATTGGATCAGATGTATTTCTTTGAATAGTAAAAGGGATTGATTGGGTTTGGGATTTTTTACTCGAACTTTTACGGCCATTTTTTATAGGACGCAAAGCAAGAAATACAAAGAAAATGAGCCTATATGGATAAGATGTTTGTGGAGTTTGCTACCAATATTTCCATATTTGAGAGCTAATGGATTGGCTCTGTTACACTTCCTTGTGTTTGTTCTGCAGCAGATAGATTTAAGGGTTCACTGTTTACACTGTAAGTGCACCAAATTTCCATATTCAGTTATTAAACATCTGCATGAAGTTTGTCTAAAAAAATCTGCTGCTCTGTCTCCTTAAGTGTGCAAGTACTGAATTTTAATTAAGTTGGCAACATGAATTAAATAAGAAATTCCTCCTCCCTTTCAAACCTGATATCTCTTCCCCTCAGTCGTCCTCATTCCCCTTTCCCCAACAGGTGAGTGCACAATCATCCTTATGTTCCTGTTTTCTGTCACAGCAGTACCAAAATGGATTAATAAGGATTGCATGATGTTAGTAAGTTTCAAGCTGCCACAGCTTTGTAAACACTACTACCCAAGAGCACACAGGCTGTTTCAGGAGCCACAGGTGAGGTACAACAGAAGGATTTGGTTTGCTATGTGGACTAAAGGCAATATTTGAGAGGACGCAAGTTTATTACTCCAAATTTAACCCCCCATATAGACAACTTAAATTGAATTTCAGATGCCATCATTAACAATACCTTGGGTTATAAAACTGAGATATGATGCAATGTCACTGAAATGTTCTCACTGCAGAATTTTTCTGACATAGTTCACTGAATAAAAGTCAAACCCATAATGGAAATATAATTACTGTACACAAGTAGTACATGGTTTAAAACAAAATGACAAAAAAGTAACGTTTACAAAACGTTAAGTTTTAAAGTGTTTTTGTTGGAATGAGAAAGAAAGAAAGAAAGAAAAATAAATAAATAAATCACTGACAAAACTGTATGCAAATGTCAAGACTCCAATAGAGGAAATCTTTCCTGGTCAGGGCAGCTCTTAAGCACATGCTTAAGTCTGATTGATTTCATTGGAACTTAAGCACATGGTTAAAGTTAGCCACATGCTAAGGTGCCCTCCTGATGAGTAAAATTAACTACTGATGTGAGGCCTCCTTAAAACAATAGTATCAATACACAGATTAAGACCAAATAGAATAATTTATCCATGTCTTCTTACCTGAAAATTTATTTTCTTGAAGTAATGAGGTCCACAGATCCATGACACCGAGTACTCTGCTCTATGCAACCCTGTAGGCAAACCAAACCTGTCAATCAGAACTAGGGGAGGTGAGGCTCCAACCGCCAGTTGAGATACTTCTTAGGAAAAACTAAGCACTCTATCAGTAAGGAAACTTAAGCATTAAGATTAAGTAGAACAATCTCCTGCAGAGCAAGGAATTCATCTAACAAAAAACTTTGATTGCCAATTAAGAATTCAGTATCTTTTCCCAACTGACAGCCCGTTCAGGTGGGTTGGATCTGTGGATCTCATTACTCCCAGAAAGAAAATTTTCAGGTAAGATACGGATAAATTTTCCTATTCTTATTCATAATGAGGTCCACAATTCCATGACATCAGGATCTTTACAGTAGCATTCACTCGAGGCAAGAATTATTTAGAGTTATGTACAGATGCAAAAGAGGATAACCCTTTATTAATAATTACTGACATGCCATAGCAAGGAGCACCCATCTACCAAAGACAGCATCAAATGCTTCATGTCCAGCTGGTAGAATTTGAAGGTGGAATGAACAGATGACCAGGTAAATGCTTTACAGATTTTCTTGTGTGAGGCATATGATCTGCCCACGAAGCTACCACAACTCAGATTGAGTAAGCTCTGATACTGGAAGATGGAGTTATAATTTTTGACTTCTATGCGTCTGAGGTAAAAAAGCTCGGCCACCTGGAAGTGGAGGATTTTGAAGCCTTCTTTCCCTTTGAGACTGGATAATAAAGCACAAAGCATTTTCTTTCTCACCTGAGCTGTGTGGTAAATCTATACTTTGAGAGCTCTGCAGACATCCAAAATATGCCACAATTTCCTCATTGCAGGATGATGGAGCTGAACAGGAGGATGGAAGAACAATTTCTTGCGCTCTATGGCGCCTGCCATTAACCTTTAGTATGAATCGGCTCTGAGTACCACTTTGGCCTTATAAAACATGCAGTACTGCAGTTCCAAGAAAAGAGCTCCCAACTCGGACACCCTGAGAACAGACAAGATGGCTATCAAAAACACCACTTTAATGATTAGAAAATAATGAGACACTTTAATGAGTGGTTCAAATGGAGGGCCACTAATGGCAATGAGTACTAGGTAAGATCCCATAAAAGAACTGGATGCACTACAAGAGGATGTAGAAGAGATACTGCTCTCCCTAAAAAAGTGTCAGGCATAGCCTGAGTCCATCTTAAAGAAATTTGAGACTCTATGTTACTGAAGCAGATGTGGGGGGTTGAACCTAGAACCAATGGTTAAAATTCAAGCAGACCCCTAAATAGATTAAGTTAGTAGATTAATTTCTGCTAATTAAAAGCGTGGATATTACCTCTCTAAATAAACTGATCTTAAGAAGCTCTATTCAAGAACCAGGCAGCTAGGCTCAGACTGCCTGCAGTCTGATGCAATATTGGCCTTTGTAACATCATATCCCTTCTGGATAGAAATCTGATGGGTGGTCTTTGTACCACGTCAAGGGGGTCAGAGAACCAAGGTCTCCTGACAAGAACAGGGCTACCATAACTACTAGTGCTGCTTCTCTTCTGATCTTCTGTAGCACTATCAGCATATTCATAAACTCTTGCAGTGCTGTTGCTAAACCAAAGGGAAAGAACTTGTACTGGTAATGTCGTACCCTCAAAGCACAGCTTAGGACATGTCTATGAGATGGACTGTCGAACTGGGATATGGAGATAGGTGCCTGTCAAATCTATTGTTGTCCTGCAGTCCCTTTGTTGATGGCAGCTAGTGCGGATTATAAAATCTCCACCTTGAATTTTGATTTCTTCCTGGATCTGTTGAGATAACTGATGTAAAGAGCAGCTCTGTGGCCTTGTTTTGTCTGAAGGAGAGGGACAAGTTCAGTTGCTCTGATTAATAGATCTAGGATGAGATGGGTAGTCCGCATACCCTAACTCTTCCTTAGGCAGAAGTCCTTAGGCCAGGCAATTTTGTATTTATTTATTTACAGGTTGAGAGAGACCATTCTTGCAGTACTGTCCTGCATGCTAGTGTTTCTTGTGAAAGTAGCCCCAGCAGGGAAGGAGGAATTAGGGTGTCAGATGTCAGGGGTTGTTTTTGTTTTAAATTTATTTCCTCTTGTTGGTTTGATGCCCCCAACACTTTTCATGACTAATGGAAGGGGCAGAAATTGTGCCTGTCTGGACTTGGCTGCCTTTGAAGTGCCTGTATAGTGAGGCGACCGCTCTTTCAAGTAAAATTTTTTCCCAGTTGGAAAGGCACATTTATCTTCAGTAGTGATACCAGGATAAAGTCTAACTGGTAAACACTAAGAAACCTTCTGACCTTACAGAACGAAGGCTGGGGATCCTTGGGGTAGAAAGAAAGATACGGTGGGCCCAGGGAATCCTCAATGACTGCCAGTTCTTCCACATCTGAGCAGCTGTCCCACTTGTCTCACCGTAGCCATCTGGTGGGGAAAAGGAGTTAAAGGTAGAAGCAAAGCGTGACAACCTGCAAAAGAAGCTGGGAGCAATAACCAGGGCATTAGGACATTGTGATCCAGCCGCTGGGAATGACAGCCCAATAGTTATGACATGGCAACCCACAATGGCAGCTGAGGACGACAACCTGATACTTTCAGAGTCTCAGTCTTTTAGGTGTAGCAGGAAAATCCTTATCATGCTATTAGACACTCACAGGGTGTCTGAGGAGTATAACTATAGCTTGTCTAAGACATCTTCAGACTACATAACTGTAGTTCACAATACTCAGAATACTTAGTATTCTTTTGCCTTAAAGTCTATTCTCTGGGGTTTTATTTCTTTTTCTTTTATTATGTGAGTCTTTAGCTTTGATTTGGAGTGCTGGCCTTCCTCCTCTAAGCAGGAAGAATTTCTTTTGTGGGATTGTGTGTGCATATCTAGAGGAAACAGCACTTGTCTGTGGCCTGGGTCTTTCCAGCATTGTTTTGATATACTGCACTCTGTAAAGGTGAGTAGGGGACCCAGGTGCTGATGAATTATTTCCTATGCTGCACTCCATGAAGATGAGCATGGGAACTAGCTGCTGATGATATCTGCCCTGCTGCGCGCCACATATTTATGCAGCTTGAGGGAAACAGATTTCACTCTGTGCCTCTTAGAGCACCTCCTAGGGAAATCCCTTGAATCAGACTCTTCAGAAGATGAAGGGGGCTGAGGGCTTTTTTGTTTTCTTTATGTTGGGGCAACTAGCAGGGTCTGAACATCTGAGAGACTTCTTTCTTATGCCTCCCTTTAACCGACCCCTCCCCAGGAGAGATAAATTTCAGGAGGACAGTCAGGGAGGTTTGGGGGTGGAAGAGAACCACAAGGTTACTCTTTTGATCAGGTTTCTTGCTCTGAGAAAGAGAAGGTTCAGACTTGAGGTTTTGTTCTGGAATGGCTCTGGAAGGGGGGTGGAGGGAGACCCTGGGTCCCTTGCTTTAAGGAAATTCTTGGATGTGGCCTGGAGATAGGTCAATCCCACCAAAGGGGAACCAGGCTCTAAACCTGGACATTCAAAGATGAGTCCCTGGCCTATTTCCTGCACTGGGAAACAGTGCTGGGTTGACACTGCTGGTATGGTGTAGACCTGAGCCACTGCAGGGCCCGCGAGGGGACTTGCTGTACAATGGAGCGAGAGGATGGGCCCAAGGGCCCTTTACTTGGTTCTCTTTCTGGTTCTGTCTCTGGATCCCTCTCAGTCACTCCCTGTCACTGCAAAACTACAGAAGAAGGGCTGGGCAGCTGCTTCACAATCAACCATCGTGGCTGTGAGCATAGGCTCCATCAGCTGGTGGGAAGTTTCCCTGGCCCGCTGATATCGTGCTTCAGCCTACACTTACCCCACATGTAGGAGGGAGTTGGGGGCAGGGGGGGAAGGAAGAGAGGGAGCCACCACTTGCTAGTCCTGGGATGGCTGCCATAGCCTGTGCTAGGCCTGGGACATTCTGCTGCTGAGGAACTGCCAACGCTTCCCAGAAGCTCGCCTGCTTGGGGAGGGTGGCTGCTGGAAAACCTGCCCATGCCTGAGCACTGGCTTTCCCTCTCTTTGGCTACATCTGCACTGTGAGCTAGGGCTGCGATTCCCAGCTCGCCTAGACATGCTCATGACAGCTCTGATCTGAGCTAACATGCTAAGAACAGTAGTAGCTGCAGCCGCACTGTGCTAGCCACGCCAAGTACAAACCATGCAAACCCTGTGGGTACATAGTCGGAGCCACTAGCATGCACCACCACTGCCAAAGCTACTGTGGCTACACTACTATTTTTGGCATGCTAGCTCACATGAGAGCTAGCATGAATATGCCTATGTGAGCTGGGAATTACACCCCTATGTCACAGTGTAGAGATCGCCTTAGCAGGGGTAAGCAGGGTACAGACCACCCCAGTGACTGAGTAGAAAGGGAATCCTCTCTGCCAATAAAGGCAGACCTTAACAGCCTGGAGATTTTAAGCCGCCTTCTTCAAATTTGCTCTGCAGCAGGGAGCTGTTCTGTCTGCCTGCACCTACTGAATTCCGGGATTGCACCCGTCCACAACTGAAAGCTCCTCCCCCAGTCTAAGGGGAAGAGCGGCTAAACCTGGGACTCAAACGATCTTGGGAGTCAACCAATAAGAAACAGGGACAGGAGTGAGGTCATAGGGCCATAAGCAGGGAACCTGAGGAGGACACAGGAGCAGAGATCAGTCTGGTCAGATCAACAGTGAGTTTTGAACGGAGGAGCTTCAGTGCTGAAAGCATCAGCCTGTACTGCTTTAGCTAGAGGACCATGTCCCCTCTGTCTGCCTGCAAGCTGAAGAGGCAGATGGAAGCTGGTGGTTTCTTAGCCTCACCTCCCCTGCCTCTGATTGACAGGTATGATCTGCCTCCAAGGCGGCACGGAGCTGAGCACCCAGTGTCATGAATCTGTGGACCTCATTATGAATAAGAGAAAAAATGTTTGAACTAGTTTCAGCATGGATATGACCTGTTTAAGCTGTTGGCAATATACGTTTTACTGAACCAAATGGCAGGACTAGTCTGCTTTTGACAAATACCATTTAACAACATAAAAACACAACCACAAAAGTCTTCTGTTGTATTTTACATTAGTTACTAGATTCCTAATTTCTTTTGCAGCTCATAAATGAAGCCTTGCCTACTTACACAACCAAAATTAGGCTTTGATTTCACTAATTAATCAAATACTGGTAACATGTACCTACTGAAGTAACAGTTCCCATAACTTGACTTACATGAGATATTTGATCTGAATTGAAGTGGGATCTACTCAGGGCTCGAGGGAAATCATATTCTTGTTTATTTATGGTGTCCCTGTGGAGCCAGTTTCTTCTAGATGGTCAAATTAGTCATTTTTGAAAATTATGGCAGAAGGATAGCTCTACATGCTCTCAATCCTACGAATTACTGTGCAGCAAAATAGATTCATTTATTCATAAATAAGAATAAAAGTTAAACCGAGACAAAAAGGACAAGATATTTTAGCAATCAGAATTGTAAATTAAATATTTACTTTGGTTGTCTAACAAGACTTGTCCATGTGTAAGTTTTCTTTAATCAACTCCTGGGCGAATTCTGTTCCAAAAATTAAAAATTCTGCACTCAATATTTAAAAATTCTGCATATTTTATGTCAACATAACACAATATAATCATGCCAGTTTCAATTATTTTGGTAATTCATTTCAAAATACCTATCAGCAAGTAATACAGTAACAATACAGATAACAAAAAAGATTCCCCCAGGAGTAGAGTGTTAAAGAAACCCCCTATGCCCACATGGATCCTCACTGCAAGATCAAGGTGTAAGTGACCCTGTGGGGAGAAAGGCAGAGCAGATTAGCCAGTTGAGAGAATGCATTAGCTTAGTGAGGCCTATCCCCTCTCAGAGACACCAACACCCACTTAGCACCTCCCAGCCCCCCCCCCTTCTTCAGCTATTCCTCCCTCAGGCTCCTTGTCCCAGAGACTGTTCCCCCTTCGGCTACTCCTCCCCCACTCACTGCCTCCTCCCTCAGGGCACAACCCTATGCCCTCACCTCTCCATTCCCCTGAAGACTGCCTCCCCCACCCCAGCTCCAACAATGCCTCCTGCCACTGCGGGCCCTGTAGTCACTCTGGCCCCCCTTCCCCATCACTGGGGACCCTCTGCTTTTTCCCCCCTCCCATCACCACTGGGGTCCCTGTGCTACTGCTCCCTGCCCGCCACAGGGTACCCTATACTCCCACCCCCACCACTAGGGACGCTATGCTCCCACCTCCCCCCTGACTGACCCCTTCCTTGCCTGCTCCATCCCCAGAGGCCCTAGCATAGTGGAAGAAACTGACCACAAGAGCAGCAGCTGGAGAACCACGGCTCCTGGAGGAGGGGACCTGCCTGCGCAGTGCTCAGTTATGAGCTCTACCTTGGGACTGGTGCATGCGCTGCAAGCAGGTCTCCGGTGTGAAACTGGGGGAGGGAGGAGAAAATGCCCCTTGCTAAGGCTCCCTGTGGTGTCCCCACCACCGTTTGAATCATCCTCCCGCCTCTACAGGGCAGGTACAGTGACAGGGGCAAAGGGCACACTTCTGGGGCTGCACGAAGCTGCAGCACCCCATCTTCCCAGGACACAGACTCGTTGGCGAGGCTGCATCCAACCTTGACACAGCGCAAGGGCCAGGCCTGCCCCAGAAACATCTCGGGGTCCTACCCCTCTATGCTGAGCACACCACAATAGCAGGAAGGGGGACAGAGTCTTGCATGCACGCCCAGCCCCGCTCCAGCCCCCTAAGACGTGATATACGTCTCTCCTGGCAACTCCTAATGTGCTCGCTTAGGACCACTGCCGAGGAAGGTGGTTTCCCTTTGCTTCCCCATCAGAATCTATTATTCTACAAAGAAACAAAAAATATCTGCAGGGGACAGGAAATCTACAAATGCACAGTGGTGCAGACTTCCCCCAGGAGTATTAATCTTGATATTAAAAAAAAAGTTTTTTCTTCAAACTTCATTCTATTTAATGCCATTTGTAGCCAGTTAAATTTAGCTGTAAATAATATAAGCCTGATGACATTTGGTCATATAGGCCCCAATCCAGCAAAGATTTATGCATTGGCTTAACATTACTGCTTACAGTAACTGCACTGATTTCAAACAACTGGGGCCATAATAAAACTGGAATAAATGCATGTCTGTTTTGTACACAGAAACAAATCCTGCATACCTCATACAAGTAATCTCCATTGTTTTCAGTAGAACTATTCATGGGTAAAGTTTTAAAAAAAAAAAAAAAAAAAAAAAGTTTTTTTATAAGGAATTTTTTTTTCTCCTAAATTTCCCCATGAAAACTTCCAGGTTGTTTTTTTTTTTTTTTTTTTTTTAAACTGAAACTGGAAAATTTTTGGTTTTCAAATATTTTTATCAAAAACAGTTTGTGATTTGCAGTAAAATGTTTCTGTTTCCTGAAAAACCAAAAAAAAAAATTTATTTTAACCAAGAGACTGGAAAATTTCAATCAGCTTACTTACAGGATTATTGAAAACACTATTTCGCCCCAGCTCTTGTTCACTTATTTGTGCTACAATATTCTAACCAAATTTGAGGCTCTTCATAGCACACTATATTTTTTTTTTTAAATCAATAATGTGAAAGAAAACAATCATCACTGATAAAGTTTGCAGATGACACAAAGATTGAAGAAGTGTAAAATAATGAAGAGGACAGGTCTTGGACACAGAACAATCTGGATCACTTGGTAAACTGGGTGGAGGCAAACAATATGCGTTTCAATACAGTCTAATATAAAGTCATACGTCTAAGAACAAAGAATCAGGCCACACTTATGGGATGGAGGACTCTGCTCTGGGAAGGAGTGACTCTGAAAAAGACTGGCAGGGTCATAGTGGATAATCAGCTGAACATGAGCACACATAGGGCAACATTGTGGTTTAAAAGGGCTAATGCGATCCTGGGATGTTTAAATAGGGACATATTGAGCAGGAGTCGAGAGATTATATTATCTCTGTATTTGACACTGGAAATACTACTACTGGAATATAGTATTCAGTTCTGATATCCACAATTCAAGAAAGATGCTGATAACTTGGAGAGGGTTCAGAGAAGAACCATGAGAATGATTAAAAACTATGTCTTATAGTGAAAGACTCCAGGAGCTCATTCTGTTTAGTTTATCAAAGAGAAAGGAACAGAAATTTGATAGAAGACTCTTCAATCTATCAGTGTACCACGATCTAGTTTCTGGAAGTTGAAACTAGGCAAATTCAGATTAGAAATAAAGTGCAAATTTTTGACAGTGACGGTAAATAACCATAGAAAAATGTAGCAAGGGTTGTGGTGGCTACTCCAACAATGGAAATTTTAAAATCAAGATTGGGTGTTTTTCTAAGAGACGCACTAGTTCAACTACATTGGACCTGAAACAGGAATTAATTCAGGGAAGTCCCATGACCTGTGCTGTGCAAGAGGTCAGATTCCACAATCACAATAGTCCCTGTTGTCCTTCAAATCTATGAACTCTATGAATAGAATTACATCTACAAAGAAGAAACGTCCTAATTACAATCACACTAAAATCTATTCAAGATTGCTAGAAGAATTCTTCATTATTAATCACATATACTGACATAAATCAGTGTGCTCTGTATATATGTTCGAGCAAATGACATTAAATAAATATTAGAAGAAAAATGATATTGAACAAGTAGTCATTTCTTATACCTATAGTCAATTCCAAAATAAAGCACAATATTTCCTTCATCAAAGAGCCCAATGGTGTTCACTAGCCCTGAATGTTTTTAATGCAGCATCCTCTGCTTGTTCATTACACGGTACTGGATCTTGTATCGCAATGTTTATTGTTTCCCCAAGAGGTTTACAATGTTTATAGCAATATCAGTTGAACTATTCTGTGAAAGTTTTTTAGTTGACTGGTATTTTTCTGTAAGCATTTAAATTAAAACTATTTTGTACCAGTAACTCCATGCTGTACATGAATACTGCTTGGTTCACTTGAGATAGAGAATATGCACTGTAAGCATATTTGTACTTCAAATAAAAATACTTCATGTATAATCATTTTTATCTCTCTCTTTGAAGAACTGAAGTATCTTTTTCTATATATCCCAGAACCAAGGTCCTAATACCTTAAAAGAACCAAAAAGATTTACTAGTATGGAATGATAAGAGCTATTTTGCTGATGGGAAATGTGCAGATAATTAAATGGGATTAAAGCTCATAGGTAGAAGAATAAAGGCATCACCATGGTGCTGCTGTAACACCTGGGTACTCTTTACCCTGGACTCTATTCTTTATCCTGGACTTTATCCTGATTCTGTTTGGGATCGCTAAACTCAACTGTATTACAAATTATAATAATTCTTTATTCTCTGCAGACTTGAACGGGAACAAAAAAGTGGACAGTCACAACACATACCTGTCAACAGCAGGAGGCAGCACTAGTGCAGGACTGGTGCTGTTTTGTATGTTCAATTTAGGATCTCAATTCAGATGGATTTTTTCCCCCCCTAATATTTTTACTTCTGTTTCAAATTCAGAACTACAGTCTCAGATCTGACTCAGTCTCCAGGTGCTGGTGGTGGCAGTGGTATCTTTATTTACATTAAAAAAAGGGATAAAACTAAGCACACAAACCAAGTGCAGGACAGACACACAGACAGACACACTTAAAAAAGGATAAGGCTGGAAAGCCCTGGAACAAAATAGAACAAGCAGAATGCAGAGAAACCACATCAGGCAACACAATAAGACACAAAATTGAAACAATCAAATTTCGTCGTCAGGTAGCCAAATTTGAAGTCTTTGTTCCCTGTGGATAAGTCAAAACATTTTCTTGACTGTTTCATACTTTTTAATATACTGTTTATTAAAATGCTTAGATTGCATTCATCCCCACAAAATATTCACTGAAGTCTTAGGAGAATTGATTTTAAGAGCTGAGAAAATTTTAATGGACATACAATAGGTAAAAATATATCTTCGAGCTTCAAATAGAGTCAGGAAAGTCTTTTGATCATCTAAATGAAATATCTGACAGACAACATTTTAGGAGCACATTTCAAAGGAATCTGTACATTCAATATTCAATGTTCAGGAAAGTGGCTGTTGTATAATTGATCATGGAAAATAGTGTTCTTGATGATTTAGGGTGAGGATTTCTGAAAAAGAAAATTAAACTATGTTCTGAATATGGCAAATGTATTCAATCACAAATTTTCCCTATAGCCAATTAGAATTGAATGGAAACAGTTTTTGTTCCTGCCACTAGATTGTAAGGGTTCAAAAAGTTCAGAACTGGTTGCCAGAAGGCAGAGAAAGTCTGGTGAGTTGATGACTTAACAGCACAAAGAAGGAAAAGTACCATCTTCCTTCCAGACTGAGTAACTAGGCTTTTGAGGTCAAGTTACACTGAGGAAACCTTTGCTGGAATATTGCATCCCTTGTCCCTGAAATAGTTTAGCGTGTCTACACAGCAGTAACAGCTTCTGACAGCTGTTCTGATGTTCCCCCACACTGTACCTCTTGCAAGAATGGTCGCCGATTTGTGTTTCCTAAAGCAGCACTGTTGCTGAGAGCAGAGACTCTTGGGCATGGAGGGATGGAGATAAAAGCCCCCTGACGAGCTAGCACAGCTGCAATGCCTGTGGCATCTGGTCCTCACCGAAGATTGCACTGGCTCTGCCAAACCTGAGCTAAATAGATAGTTACAACACTAAGAACAAACAAGTGCCCAGACACTCGCAACATGGTCAGCTGTATGTGAATTCAAGCCACCGTGAGATGTTACGGCACCAAATTATTTCAAACAAGGTTGTTCTTTTTTACAGCTCCTTTTCACAGATTATAGAAAGCCTTGAGGGGTAATAATTTTACATGCTATCAGTAAGATTTAAGCCTCAATTGAGACTCAGGAAATATGTGTTCTTAATGTTTAAATGAAGTGTCTCTCTATTGTTCTACTACATGGTTTTAAAAACAATGTATGTATTTCACAAGAAGAAAGTTTATTTATAGATAAGTGACAGTAGGATTCATCTAACACTGAGAACCTACTGTAAACATTCAAAGGGACATTGCTGAAAGGGCCATGTACTCCAGAAGGTCCCTTTCCTCAAGATCCACTTCTACCATGCTACCTACAAGAAATCAGACTCCTAACGGACAGCTAGAGAAAGCGGATGCTATTTATAAAAGGGAAAAAAAATATGTTCACATGATTCAGCAGCATTAAATTGTGCATGCTCTGTGTAACCATTACCCTCATTCTCCTTCCCTTCAACTCTCCTGTTGTTTGGTACACTTGTTGCATCGTTTCAATTTAGGATTTTGAACTCTTCAGGATTACATCTTCCTATGTACTTGAACTACACCTACACAATGGGGCTCTCATCTTTACCAGGGCTCTCGAGTCCTACCATAATATAAATAATCCAATAGCATTAACGATCACACGTGGGAAGGCAGAGAAAAACAGCACATCTTTTTTAAGCTCATGACGATGTCTTGCCTAGCCTAAAGAAAACTTGGGCACTGGGCTTGTGTGCATCTGGAAGTCTCCCAGGACTAAATTTGTAAACAGAGAGAGAACAGAGGCTATGCAGATTTTTCAAAGGTGTTCAATAACAAAGAATGCTCAAAGTAACGCTCAAAGAAAGGAGCCTATATTATATAGAAGGTTAGACTTGATTATAATGGTCCCTTCTATCCCTAAAAATCTCTGAAGAGCAGTTTCAGCGTCTTACAAAAGCAACATCTGTATAAAACACAGACAGGAAATGAAAGAAGCAAAAACAGCCGGACACACCCTCTGTAGCCTTTTAGTCCTCACCAGAGAGATATATAGTGAGTGTGCTGCTCTTTTTTGTTCACTTATCTGCAGTAAAAATTATGAATGGGCATTACATTCTCCTCAGTGCTGAGTCAAAAGGGAACCATTGCTTCTCAGCTCATATTGTTAGCACTATGGTTTTATAGTTTTGTAAAGAATCCAATTTTAGGTGTTGTGGGAAGGGTGGCGGAGGTCGTTTTTTGCAAGTGTTCCAATAAAAAATACTGCTTGCTCTCTCCAAGGCCACACACTCTGTCAGGCAAATGGAGTGAGAGGTCTCACTTTCCTAGTTCACTACCCTTCTACATGAGTCAATATTACAGCATTTGATTTTCTCATCAAATCTATTTCAGTTCAACTGTTCTATATTGTACCTACCCAAAGTCAACCTCCCCCACACACACACCCTACACACAGAAGCAGATGGAGATGAAAGCAAAAGTAGTAGAGATATCTACTCATTCTACAGTTATATTTCCTACACCTGATTCACCATCCCTATTAGCCTCAAAATTCAATTCTTCAATGTCATTTTCTATTGATTCCTGAAAAGATAGCAGGCTAGGATTAACCTGCATATAAACAGATGATTTGCCTCATCCTCCTACTGCCTGAACAAACACCAGTCTAACGCCCCCAAAAATATAAGCCCAGGAACACCTGTTTTCCTAACAGTAACAGCACTCATTGACATCACACAATGCTGTGTCTCACCATTCTATTCATGCTGTTAAATCTCACAGTGTAGACCTTAAATCCCACAATCCTGCATAACAGTGAAAAGATTCAACAGGAAATTGGCCAGGAGAACAGGAATGAATCTAATTGAACAGCAAGGAATTAAGTATTAACACTAATCCTGCAGAACCTCCACCTAGTGAGAGGAGTCAAAAAATAGGCAACACTTTCCATTTTAAATGGAAACAGAAAATGACCCTTTTCTTATTCCAACAGTATCAGTTCCTTCTTGACGCCACTCTTCTCCACAGCACCATTATAATTCCAGGATAGTCCTAATTCCTCATTAATTACCCTCCACAACCGATGTAGAATGTCTAAGTGACTTATCAGAATCCCAATAATTCATGCCATTTTTTTTTAGTTCTCTGCAAATGTACCCCAGTTGGACAGGGAAGGTGATAGGGAATATGGATAATGTAGGCATCAAAGCAACTTCAGGAAAAGTTTCCAAACCAAATACTTGGCTTCATTCTCTGCTCTTCACTAGCAGAGTGGAGATCTGGCACCGAAAGAACAAAACAGTGAAGGAGGATGAATATTTTCTTCTCTGCAGCACCAACAGCATCTATCACTGCAACCTAACAGGCCTTAAGTTGCAGAAACATGCCTGCTTATTCTTCAGTGCACAAGGAAGCAGAATTATGGTTGCAAAGGCAACCTCAAATTTGGCAGTTCCCAACTTTTGAATGCTTGGCTTTGCAACCTAAACAATAGTCTCAACAAAGTTTTTTGGTATGTAACAAAAATCAGTAAGAAAACAAAAAATCAAAATTTCAACTCCCTCACATCACATTTGGTTTACCTCTTAAGAGACAGACACCAGGCCTCTGAGCCTATGCAGTGCAATTACAGCTGAAACTCAACTTTTCTTATGCTGAAACTCTAATCTAAACATGCCTGTATGCATTCTCTCCTGTAAACCAGCCTATACCCAACATGTTTGTTCAAATTCTTCTCTTCCTCTGTACATAGATGCAGCAACTTCCCCAGCAGAAACATATTCGAAACTTTGCAGGCAAGGTTCTGTTTCAATAAATGATTAGACCCATTGAGAAATCTACACTGATAATCATGTATGGATAAAAGCAACAGAATCTGCACTCTTGCCTTCTTTCACCGGCAAATCCTTAGACCCCTTTAGTCTGCTTGCAAAATAATTTAGTGAATTGTTGCATTGATCCTGTGTATCACAGGAACATAGTGAACTATTAAAGCAATGAGATGGAGGCACATTTTAAAATATAGTTTAAAAACAGCGTATGTATTCTCTCAAAGCTAGTAAATTACATCTCTTTTCAGTAGCAAGTATGGGTTGCCTTTGGTATTCACAGGGCAACAAGCAGCAGTGCTCTAAGGGATCTTTTGATTTAGGAACAGTAGACGGTATCTTGTCCTTCCCAATGAGCAACCACTCTCATGTCACACAGTCATTGAAACCTTTTGCTGCCCCATATAACATCCTGTTCTGCCTCTATGGTAGAACCAACAAGCACCAAGGAGGATGCTTAAACAAAGTTGCTTTTGCTAGAGTACTCCTGGCAGGGCGAATAGACTAATAGAGATTTTAGCTGCCTGTGCTGTGGCAGCGGCTGTACTCCTTAGCAGGACTGTATTTTTCTTTTTTAAAATCCTCTTTACAGCAATCAGAACACTTGACCCTCATGTACGGTGGCGTCATAATGATGAAAATGAAATGTCACAATCTTTGGACTCAAAGAGCAAGAGTATGACACGCTTAATTATTTGTTGTCCCCCTCTTTAGCTGGTAATTTATGCCTAAGGAAAGAACAAGCTTTTTATATGCACAAAGATAGCAATCTGTCTGAGAATTAATTCTGGGGAAACACTCAAACCACGTGGGATTACAGTTTGGTCTTCCTGACTAACGACAACACTTTTGAAAGCTCCTAGATATTAATGAACTACACTTCATATTTAAAATGATCACATCAGCTATAGAGTTAGTTTCACAAATTCCATCTACAAAATCTGTAATTGCATCTTTCTGACAG
Source organism: Emydura macquarii macquarii (assembly GCF_026122565.2). Lineage (NCBI taxonomy): Eukaryota > Metazoa > Chordata > Testudines > Chelidae > Emydura > Emydura macquarii. Next base: position 629,706 of record NW_027130613.1, read on the forward strand.
ATTGAGACAGATGCGTACATGAATGAGCTGCAGTTATATTTTATTAAGTAGATCACAACGTTACACTTCTAAATGGTAGCATACAATCTATATAAGTGCCTTTTTAAAAAATGACTTGTTACCTCTATTCAGCTGTTCCAAGTTTCATCAAGTTATGAAATGACCTACTTTATGTCAATGTTCTCTCAGGGCTTTCTGTGAGCTGTCACAAACTAACAGGCCTGGGAACTCATTTTTTAATAATCTAATTTATGCATTCTTGAGTTTCCTACGGAACTAGCCAAAGGGTAATTTGCTAATCTAAGAACCTAGATTCAGTTTTATGCATACCCAAGAGACAAACACAGCTGTGATTTCCCTTTTTATAAAACTCACTTCAGGGTTTAACTTCAAAAATATAAAAGAGAAATATAGTATCATATGCTAAAACTTTGAAATGGTGATTATGCTCCAAGTCATTCAAAATGCACTACAGCATGCAATGAACGTGGCTTAATAGTAAGATGAAGAAATAGAATACGATCTAGGAAATATGCAACCAAAGAGATATCCTACCTGAACATACTGATTAGCTTTGATATTTTTACCTATGTAAAGTTAAACATGAGGGACAAAGTTACCACATATCTGCAGAAGATATTCAAATCTCTGTTACTTACTTAAGTTATAGTAACTTTCATTTAAAATGTATATGTAAAATTCTGGGGTTTAGGCTGTAAAATGTATGATTCCTGGTGTAATTACCCAGAGATTGCTACAATAGCATTTATTTTTTAGTTGAACAGTAATATATATATCTGAAATAGAATACAACATATCTAGTATTTTCCATCCTATTGGATACTGTGAAATATTAAAGGAACATTGTCGTCTTAAAAAAATTTACATTCCTCTCTGGAAAAGTTTCACCTACTGTTATAGACTCCACCTAAAGTTATTAGAACAGAAAGAGAAATATTTGTGCCTTAATCATTCTTTTAGCTTCTTTACTTAGTATTTTTCACTGCATTTTGTGCATAGTCAGTTTTACAGTTCTCCCACATAGTTATTGTCTTCCCTCTAAGTGGATCTTTCACATAGGAATGGGAAAGAGAAAAAAAAAAAGAAGAACTTGTTGGGGGGAGAGAGCCCTTGGGACTGGTTTTTAATTGATTCAGGTTGAACGTGAACATTAAGGTGTACACATTTTCTTTAAAAACAATAAGCAAACTGAGTGCTACAAAGAAGTGCTAGATTGATAGCTCTACATAGTCAAGTCCTGCCTCCATATATAACCTCAGTTTGGAGGCACCACTGGTGGTCAAGGGGTTATTCACCACTTAGTGTGCTCATTTTGCCCTTGATTTATTTTGAAATTCCATCACAGGGACTCATTGGATTGTATGTCTTGTGCCTTGTTCCAGTTTAATAGATCAAGGTGTATGCCCTTAACATCCTAGGCCATCCATGCCACAGAAGACAAAAAAAAAATATGGTGGCAATTAAATCATTCCCTTATCTTGATATTTAGTCAGATAAAATGTAAAAGACAAACACATACAACATACATCCTTGATAGCAATTAATTGCTATTACCCATTTATAAATAAACTAAAGTGAGATCCAGCAACAGCAAATAGGGCCCTGCAGCATGCATAAGAGAGGAGCTGATGTAAGGTAATATGGCTTTTTCTTCCATTCCCAAGGCACATCATGAGGAAGTTTGTTTGATGTAAGGCTAGGAAAGGGTAGTCAGAGATGTACAATGTAATACTTAATATTTTCCATTAGGTATTGAAATATTATAGCTCATCAAAATGTTTGTTTCTTTTCTAATAAAACACTGCTTATTGTAACTCAAACTCTGTTACAATGCATTTCACACCTGGGATGGGAATAGGATCTGGGCAAATCCATTAATGTTGCAGTCTCTAAATGGCTCTGTGACTGTTTGGGGAATTTGTCTTTGTAAAACTTCTGAATTCTGGTTGATTTTATTAAATTGCTGTATCATCAAATGCCTCAGTTTACACTGAATCAGACATTTGCTAGCAGGGCAGGTGTCATCTCTCAGACCAAGAACAACCTAAAACAACCTCCCATTCAAATGGGAGCATCTTCAAATAATGGGATGGCTACAGCCTGAGAGAAAACTAGTTCTACTCAGATTGCCTGTAGGTGGAAGGCTTAAAGCAGTTAAAGATCCCCAGTAGAAAAGAAGGGGAAAAAAACCCAAGGTGTTGGAACTCACTTTTTAAATAAAGGGTGAGGAAAATCCCACCGGACTCTGGAACGGGCTGTCTAAGCTGGGGAACCTTTTCACTGCCAGACTCAACAGGCAGAAGGGATCTTACTGTGGGAGTCAGGGGAGACTCTGTGATCAGAAAGAAAAGTCTGAGCCAGGAGAATGGGATTCAGGAAACGGACCTGGGACCCCTGAACCCAAACATGCTCAAGGGAGGAAATTGTGTATTGGTGTTTATTATTTTGCCTAGGTCTATGCATTTCCTGTACTTTGTCTATGAGATAAGTGTGTTTGGTTTAGAAATTTCTCTACAACGTTTCTGCCTATTATTTGCTTCAGCTGTCACATGTCCCTGAAGAGTTAAATTATAAACCAGAGTACCCAGAAGGGCAGAACTATGGAGAGGGTATGCTTGAGTAACTGGGATGTCTTAAGGGGTTAACACTGGTCCTGGGGCACCTGGACCATGGAGTTCCATTACCTAAAAGTGGCATCAGAAAAAAAGTCTGTATGCAGGACGCATGCCCAAGGGGCTAGAGACTGTTGCTGGAGCCTGCCCACACCCAGTGGGGCTTAGAAGCACATAGTTCCAGTGTGGGGGTCCAACCACAGGTACCTGGTGAGCATCCAAAAGGAAGAGCACACAACCGTGACAACCTCCTAAAAATTCTCTCTCATGAAACCTTCCCAAGTTTATATTCATGACCAATTTAAAGGTAATATTCATTTCCTCCTTCTGTAATGAAGGTGGGGCTTCATTTTTTGACTCAAGGAGTCGACTTAGTTCACTGGTTTCCAAACTGCGCTCTACAAACAAGCATTCATTGGTGGTCCTTAGAGAACTGACTGGTCAAATGGTTTTGGATCCTCTTCCTTGTTTCCATCTGCTAAATCACATTGAAAGTCTGCTAAAAATTACATGAATTCATTTTCTATTACTTTTCTATGCAAGCAATTCTATAGTTGCCCCAGGGATGTAACACTCACCTGAATGTGAGAGGTGGTGGTCTTGCACCACCACAAATGGAAAGTGTCCACAAGACACTGTGTTTTAAAATGTGATGCACATTCTGAAGAAGTCTGAGATCCTTTGATCAAGGTTATTATAAAATGTAAGCACTCTCCTACGTGCTTTGAAGTGAGGAATATTCCTGGATTTATTGCAGAATTCCAGAGACTGCTGTCATTTTCGATGTAGGGCAAGAAGCCCACAAGAGAACAGTTTCCTCTGGGTTATGCTACCAATTTACACCCTACTTCCTTCCCCCACACTACATTTCAGAGGAGTTGAATGGCTGCAGCAATACTGCACTCCTACTCATAGCTGTAACTTTCCGATTGTACAGAACCTGGATTTCACCATTTACCTCAGCACAGTAACTGAATTATGTCTCTGGTTTGGTATAATCAGAGAATTGAAATTTAGGTACCATGGCAAGGTTAAGGAGTCAGTCAGGCATGGTCTACAGTCCTTTCAAATCATATTGGATTTAATGGTAAAACTGACACTAAATACAAGAATTGGTACTGGATCTCCTTCTGCTATCCTTACGTTCCAGAGTCTGTTCTCACAATATACCCTGTAATAGAGTACAGCCATGAATACTGTTACAGAAAGCAACTTTCCAGTAGCACTGAGAGCAGAACAAAATTTATTCTGCTGACAAAACGTATCCTCACATAGGAGCAGAGATGTACAGGAAGGAGCCAAGAGTCATTCTCCCATCGCTCTCATTTGATCAAAAGGCAATATGCAGGAAGTTGCAGAAAATGAATTACAGGTGAGAATCCTAACTGTTGTAAATAGAGACTCTTTGGATTCATAAATTTGATGATGAGATGAAGTATATCAAATATTCTCTCACAATTGTAGTGTGGAGTAGTATGCCTAACACAGGGAACACTAATGAAAAAATAGTACATGATCACGTAATTAAAGACAATCATAATGCTCATATACAAAGGAGCCAAATTAAAGCGACACAGACTGTCTTAATTCTGACATTTCCTAGCTTCTGAGTGTTTACCATTCTGCAGCGATAGTTTTTTGTAAATATAACTTCTTTAGGATTTTATAAAGAACACTACCATACCCAACATTACAGATCATAAAAATGAATGTCTCCAAGTTGGCTCTGATTCAGTAAGGTATATTGGTATGGACATATTAACTTTTCATAGTCTATGTCTGAACAAGAGATTCATGCAAATATTTTAAGGGCATCTTCCATCTTTGTACTCAGATTGGGCTTTTGGGAATAATGTAACACAATTTATTTCCTAAAAGGATATAATCCTTCCCAAACTCTATCCTTCTTATATTGGTTAATAATGTTGAGTGACAATATTTATACCCTCTTCTTTAAAATTCTGTTCTAGGTTGCAAAGTGGCTTCTCACAGAATGTTGAATCATCTTCAAGATCTTGGCCCTTATTTTTGTAGTCCTCTTTAAATGTCCCCCATAGGATAGGGGCGTGGCCTGTGATATACAGGAGGTCAGAGTGAATGATCTGGTGGTCCCTTCTGGCCTTAAACTGCAAGACTTGAATTCTCAATCATTTGTCCTCAGCTGTTCAGAGGTGAGCCTTTAATATATCAGACACACTCACTGTATTTACCGTTCTCTCATGCTATCCCCTGAAAAGTTGTAGCTATCTGTAGGACAGTTTTTAGAAGTCTGCCAATATCCATACTTTAATTATTTATATTCATAAATCTAGATCACATAGGCCATAACATTAATGCTTTAGAAAGTATACATTCAAAAAAGAGGGCATTTTATGCCCCGTTAATTTTTGGTCATAGGGCTACGAGCTAGTATGTTTCTCTATAGCAGCTCTCAAACTGATGGGCCAGCAGAAAGTATTCTGAAAAGAACTATTTGCAGTTCTAGCGTTTCTGTACAAGTGTAGCCCAAGACCCTGGGCTCTGAACAATGAGTATATCATTTGTTGTGACTGACTAACCCAATATCTCAAGATTCAAACTTTTATTAAAAATGTACCTGTGGGGGGGAGTTGGGGGAGGGATTCAAATAATTAAAGACTCCAGGAAGACTAGTCTTACTATCAAGAACATTCAACACTAGCAGACTAAAAAGCTCAAGTACTAGCAGGTACTGAGTATGCACTAAAGATATATAGATTATTCAAGAGCTGAAATTATTAATTTTCAGTAAAGTCTTACCAAAATGCTGAAATTACATTTATCTGGGTTATTTGGAGCAGAGCGAGTTGAAACACAGGACGAAAATTTTGCAATATACCCTCTTTTTCAGAATTTAAAAATTTCTTCAAAATTTGAAAAATTTCAACCAGAAACTGGTGGAAACATATGAATTTAAGTTTTCCATCTTTTTTAGAATGTCAAACTTTTCACCTGCTCTAGTTTCAAGAATTCAGCTCTTACAGTATGAGTGTGTACACTGAGTTCTCTTTCTTCCCCCACAATCTTTCTTGCACACCCTTCTAAACAGGAATTTTTTAAAAATGGGATTGTGCCTAGTTCTGCTGCTTTATGAGGTTTCTAAGGACTTGTCCACAGAAACTTAGCCCATGGCAAGCACGGTGTAAATCTAGAGCACACGAGCATGCTAAAAGTCCATGTGGACCCTGATATCATGCACTACAAGTTCCATAGTGCACTTTGATCCACATTAGGCTAGTGAGCTGTAAATTTACATCCTTGCTTGCCCCTCACTAAGTCTCCATGTGGACAATCCCTAAGCAAACTGCCTTCAATTCTCATTAAACATTAGGAATGTCAATTCTGATCTTCCCTGGTTTTGCTGGAGAACATGCTAGATGTCTCAGAAGATTTATATTATCAGGTCTCACACCTTTGACAAAGGCATCCTTTTCCAAATGTTATTTACTGCAGTTAAATCATAAATAAGTGTTTAAAAAACCCCACACCAAAACATCGATTTCTGAAAGCCAGTTTATGTATCAGCCCCTGTCTGAATACCAGTCCTGTTCTTTGTGGAATTGTAAAATCAGATTTATAAACATGTTTTTGTATCAATTTATTATATCTAATAAATAAAATTTTTAAACCGTGATGTAAAATCACTTCTCCTTGCAATTGGTGCAAGTATTGCTCTTGATATTGGTGGTGCAATCTTTTCACTAGTTCAAATCTAGACAAAATCTGAATTTCTTAATGTTAAACAAAAATAAGCCGCTTGTTTGGCTTTTTTTAAATAACGACTTTCAGGTGTGCTTGCTACAACAGGAAATTGCACAACCCTGCTTATGTTCCTTTGCAGGTAATTCATGTTTCAGAGGACTATCATTTTAGGCCAAGCCTACAGTTCAAATTTCCCTGGGGTGAGTGCCCAATCACAATCAGTATAGTTTCTTGTCCATTACTTCAGAAGACTATCTTTTAACATGAAGCTCCAGGCATCAGCCTTAAGATTTGTGTATTGTTCAGTTAATCGCATGTCTTAACTCAAGCAAATGGATAGCCTAAAATTCCTGAGGCCATCAAGTGCTTACATGATTGTCATTAGTGCAGGATCTGAAAATCCTGTCGCTCATTGACCAGGGGTTAAATGTATACTACTGCTAAAGGGTTCCATATATGTCGATTCAAAATTCAGTAACACTTGGAATAGTAATGTCTTCCTATTCTTTTTACCCCCAGAGCATCATCAAGGAGCTTTTAATAAATACTCCACATTATCTGTATCTGTTGGGCAAATTGGGATTTTATGCTTATTTCAGACCCTTGGCAACTGCAGGATCCCAGGTGTTATGACAGTTCTCTTACATAACTCAGTTTGGGCTCTCGTTAATCTTACTTTAATCTTCCTATCTATCTATCTTTTGCTGTGTCTTCATGTGTGAAAATCCATGACTACATAAGAAATCTTCCTTTGCTATTTTGTTAACACAGCATGCCCATCTGGCTTAGTCTACTTCCCTAGTTAGACTGTATTACATGCACTTTGTCAGCGACCTCAATCTACGTAACAATATTGCATACACAGAGAAAGATCTATTATCCAAAGTCTATAAAGCTGATTATCAAGTTCAAGAGAGGTTAGGACCCTAGGATTTAAGGTTGGGACTGTGTTACAGCTGAAGAAATTTAAAAATTAAGTCCAGCATAACAGGTTCACCAAGATTTTCCTGCTTAGCATCTAATAAAAGATGTCAGTGGAAACAGCAGTCACCAGTGGGAAAGGCTGGTAATCCTCTGACAACAGAACTTATTTTTGATTTGAGCATTACCTCAGGGCCCCAGTCACTCAGCTATATGTATACTTCATGTTTAACACTAGCAGTTCAGGTACTTACTTGAGAAGTAAAGGTGTGAGAGACATGTTCTGTCCACATTGCCTCAAAAAAAATATTGTACGGTCTATTCCCCCTCTTGCCCCTTACCCATCGCAGAAGCTCTCCCAGTGCTCTCCTGCCTCAGGTGTCTTATCCCTTGGCCTTTTTCCACCTAAGCCTTATATTGGACCTGATCATGCATCACTGAAGTTAGTAGGAGTTCTGCCATTGACTTCAATGGGAGCAGGTTTTAGCCCGTAAATACAAAATGAAGGTAGGTGAATAAGAAAGCTTTTTCTAGAAAGAGTACAACTGGGAAGGCTGCTGATTGGAGACTAGTGGTATTTTTTGTTTCAAATTACTCAAAATAACATAATATTTACTAGTAAAGTTAATTACTAGAGCAACAATGTTGCTCCACAAAATTTCAAACCGACATGTATTCTAAAACAAATTTGACACAATTAATAAATGGAGATGGGTTTTATTTTGCCTCTAATACAGAATACACAATATTAGACAATAACTCTCTGAAAAGCTCTATTAGTTTCTGAGTGCCTTCAAGCAAAAATATGCAGACAGAGTTTCACAAAGCGCATCCTTAAATATACACATATATAAGTTCCACAACAAATATGTTTCCCCCCATACACACACATCTGCCAGTCCAGAGGCTTTCAGAACAATTAAGTGAGGGAATTATAATCCTGAACCCATCTTCATATCCAGGATACTCACACAGCACAACTGGAATGTGTTAGTGAAATTAGCTTCCTTTCTGCACTGCTGGCCTCTTTAGTTGGTTTCCAGAACAAGAACAGAGAGGTGAGGAGGGGCGTATTGAGGCAGACTCAGAGAGGTGTGTATATGTATTTATTGTGAATTCTAATCAAGGGCCTTTATTACCTAGGTTCTCAATGCTTTTACATGTGATAAATATTCAAAATACAAAACAAAAATACAAATTTAGTATCAATAAATGACGTAATGGACTGCCCATGCAATGCTATACTACAGCTGTCTGTTAAATCCTGGGCAGTTCAGACAGGATGATTATATAGGACTTGCACCTTCAGTAGCCCCGCCCAAGTTTATGGAAAAAATCAATTTCCACTACCTGCAAGAGAATAATGAAAATATTAACCATTCACGATTCTTTATGAGATCCTGGTTGGTTCTATACTATAGAAGCAGCGATTCTCACCCTATTTACCATTGTGGGCCATATATGCAGCTCTCTGTGTTATAATGGATTGTATCCACACAACATATATGCTACCTGTGTGGCCCTGAGAATGTCACATGGACCGCAGCTGTGTGCTGATTGGGCTGCAAGCAGCCTGCAGAACCACTGCTATATAGCAGAAACGAGAGTCCTGGAGCACCTTAAAGACTAACACATTTCTGTTAGTCTTTAAGTGCTACAGGACTCTTCTTGTTCTTGCTGTATACAGACTAACATGGCTACCCCTCTGGAACTTTTCACAGCTATATAGTTTCTTAAACCACACTCAAGTTTGAAGTATGACGGACTTCAGCCTGCAGCTTTAGGTGATATTTTATATATATCCTGGGCCTAGGCCATTGAGTACTTCAAAGATAAGGACCAAGGGCTGAATTTGACACAATGTTCTATGAGAAGCTAGAGTAGAGAGCAGAAGACAGATTTGATGTGAAGTGGCACACCTCATACGAACAGCTGTTCACCTCTAATTTGGGAAGTATTATCTTGTCTATGGAGAAAGAATAGCTGCTTCTGATACAGACTCCTCCCCCAAGTGACCCATACTGCAGAAATGATGTTAATCTCCTGCTATAGGTAGGAAGAAAAACTTTAGGATGACGCAGAACTAAGATTTTAGAATTCGCAAGATAAGGAAACAGGAGCAGGGAATACGTTCAGGGCTATGATAACATGTACCCAGAATTCTATTGACATTTAAAGTCTGTTATTAACGTTTGCTATGATTTCTTTTCTCTCCTCTCCCCTTCCCTTCCCTTCCATGTGACAATTCCCTAATGAAATAGGTTGCTTCAAGCAACCAATTAATATACTATAGCTAACTACATTTTCCACACAATTAAACAAACCCTTAGTGCATCTTATTCAAACAGCACTTGACAAAAACCCCAACACAGAACAGCCTCTGTAGGAAAGGCTGGCAAGAGGGTTATAAGACGGTAATTACTTCAAATATAATTTTACAAATAGCATTGCGCTAACCCAGAAACTTCAGAAACATGAATGTTTATCTTCAGTTGCTCTGAAATATCAATTGTTTTTTTGCAATAGTACTCGACAATTACCAGCTTGTGTAGAAGCAGAACGCCTTTATCACCTGTCAAAAAGGTGAAGAAATGAAAACACAGGAATGTGCATTCTTCAGTTTCATTACTTCACATCCAGGTACATTACCCAGAAGAGATTATTGAAGGCAATTCCATCTTTGAAAATGAAGTCACTAATGGAATTAGACCATACTTCAGTTTGCACGCATCATAAAACCTGGGACTTCCCAAAGGGCCAAGAGGAAGTTAAAACCTATGGCAAAAATGATAATTCACCAATATACTTATATGTTTCATGTTCAGAATGGTACACAATGTTTGAATGCTTCTGATAAAAACCTGTATCTCTGATTCCCTTTCTCCCCTAGCAATAACTAAATTTGCTGAATTTCTCTGGAACAAAGATATCAAATTCAGCCTTTTCAGTCATGGCCTTCCTGATGAAAAGTTTTTCCAAACTGAAAATCAAATAGAAACACTTTGTTTCAGCAAATACCAGGATCAACAATTATTTATGGTCATGTACGACTGGGTGCAGAAGCGAGTGTGCACTTCCGTTAGAACTTTTTGAAAGAAAAAAGTCAGTTCAAAGCTGCAGGATTATATTAAGATGCAACAGGGTGTATAAAAATGAATGATTTTTAAAAAACACAAATCAGACATTTAAACTGGATTTTTTATTTAAATTAAATACCTTTTTCTTTCTCAAAATAAAGCCATTTAAAAATAAATTTGAAATTATGATAACCTAAATTAAGACCTAAATGTACTATAATTTATTACAATCATTAAAATTAAACAACAAAATATCATTTGAGCAGTACATGTTCGCTGCCACAATTTAAGGGTATGTCTACACAGCAAAAGCTGTGCATGGGCTAGACAGTGGTGGTCCCCAAACTCTTTACCTCACGCCTCCCTTCCCCCCATTAGTCCTTTCCACATATCCTTGCGCCAGGGACTGAGGCAGGGAGCTGGGCACCACAGCTGGGGACTGAGGCAGGGGGCCAGGGGAGACAGCTGGGCGACGCGATGGAGGCTATAGCTGGGTTTGGGGCAGAGCGGACCTGAGTGGTGTTTCCCTCCTCATCCCCCACAAGGGCTGGCCCGTGCCCGGCCCTAACGCCCTCACCCCCCCAATGTTCCTCCATTCACTCCTAGGGTGGTGCGCCCCACAATTTGGGGAGTCTATCCACACTAGCTTGAATCCACTTAGCGGAGGTAACAACAGCAGCAAAAACAGCCCAGCACAGATTTCAGGGCTGGGCTGGCTAGCGAACTGAGTATACAACCAGAGTCCATGCTGGGTTTGTACCATCTGCACACAAGCCTATGCTGTGCTGTCTTTATCACTATTGTTACCTGTGCTAGTTGGATCCAAGCTAGTGTGGATAGTCTCACCCATGGACAGCTTCCCTTGTGTAGACATATGGAAGTCAAACCACTGAATTGGTGGAAGTCAGTGGATAAAGGTTCCTGGAACCAGTATTTGTTGAAGTGCTACGCCAGATTTTGACAAGTGCAGAGAGAATATATTCTTCATTTCAGTTTATTCAGACTATTCCATACTCTAACACAGGAGTGCCAAACATGCGGCCCGTGGGCAGCCGGATATGGCCCGCGATCCTTTTTGGTCCAGCCCGTCGGCTGCTGCCGAAGGGTAGGACAGTGCAAGATTTCTCAACGGCGGTGAAGACACTGCGAGCTACCCCGAAAGTGAGGACACTGCAAGATTTCTTGGCAGCAGATAAGATGCTGCGAGCTATGGACGAGGGTATGGCCACCTGAATTACATTTAATTACAATCTGCCATAGGAAGTAAGTTTGACACCCCTGCTCTAATAGCCTTCACTTAAGTTTTTTCTGCTATTTAGCCTAAATTCTCATTTGACTTCAATTCATCACGTTTAGTTTTAATCTCCTTTACTACATGAAACAATTCCTCTCCATTCTTGGGGCACAATGCTGGTCCTCTTGAAATCAATGGGAGTTCCGCCACTGATTTCTCCCTTGGGTGTCTAACACGAAGCAGAGTGATCCCATGACTAGGGAGCTAGCCTGGGACTAATTTCTTGTCCTGCTACAGACCGCATGTGTGATATTGGGCTAGTCACTTAGTCTCCAGTGCCCCCTTTCTCCATTTGTGAAGTGGGGACAATAGTACTTCCTTACCTCACAGGGATAAATACATGGTAAAGATTGAGGCGTTCACATACTAAATAACAGAGCCATTAAAGACAGGCGAAGTGACTGGCTGAAAGCCACAAAGCTGTGCAGTATTGGAGGTGGGAACAGATCCACAGTCTCCTGCATCCCCAAAACTGTGCTTTCCACCGGGCCATACTGCCTCTCATCGACAGTAAGCCAAGACAAATCAGACAACCATTTCTAGATAGATAGCGCCAACAGGAAGCAGGGCTGCTTTGGAGATTGCAACATGAAACAAGGCTGAGTTTATCAATGAAATAAAATGTATTCTCATGCAAGTGTCAAAGTAAAGGAGGAATGAAGTGATGCTGGCTTGCCTTTCAGAAAAGGCAGCATAGGATAGAAAAAGAACCAAGGTCCCCTAGCAATCGATGGAACTGTACCTCATAGTTTTAAGGTTCTCTTACTAAGTTATCCTTGCAACCTTTACTCTAAACATGTGTGTCAGAGTATACCTGACCCTTTGTGATCTCCTACTGGAGGTCCTACAGTCCTACTACACCCCACCCCAGGAAAGAAGCAGTGAAGGTAGGTCCACCAGGATTGCTTAGAGAAGCTGCCAATCAGATTTCTCAGATAAAAGGAGCTGCAGGGCCTTAGCAGGTGAGTTCCTGGCTGGGATCAGAAGGGCATGGCAGGATGCTCCTCCCTGGCCAAAGGAGTTCGACTGATGACCAGGGTTTTGTTCTGGCTGCCTTTGCTTAAGCTGAGAGAGAGAGGACTTGAGAACTTCAGCTATGAGATAAAAGGTAAAGATAAAAAAGCCAGGTGGGAAGAGACCCAGGGAAATAGCAGCAACAAATTTAAGGAAGCAGTATGTGGCTGCTCTTTATAGGGTCCCTGAGTTGGAACCTGGAGAAGTGGGAGGGCCTGGGGTTCACTCATCTGCCATCAGCGAAGTGGTGTAAACCCCAAGAAGGGGATAAGGCTTGTTTGGAAGCCTGAGCAGATGGCTGAATTTAAAGGGCCCAGAGCCAGGGCTCAAGAGTGCAGACAGTTTTATTGGACTTTTGTTACCCTGGAAGGGATTCATTGTGTGACCTGGCTGGATGACCAAATCACTGAAGACCTGCTCAGTGAGGGTGACAACCTATAGGGGACACCAGGAATGGGAAAAGGACTGCAGTACCGCAAGCAGCAACAGGAGGCGCTCAAAAAGTGTGTGTCCCATTACAACATGGGACACTGTATGTTCCACAATATGCTACTAACAAGGGGTTTCTTTTGCTGGCAGTTAAAATTAAGTTTCTCACTCTATCCACCCAAGGCAGCAAGCTGTAATGAAGGCAGGGCTTAAACAAAGTACAGGGAGTGCTTCCCTAATAATCCCATGGAACATTTTTTCCTACTTTATTCCAATATAGTTAATTTTGCGCAACTATACCAGATATGGTTTAAATAACACACTCCTCCACATTACCTCCAGAAGCATTAAGATATGTTATTACTATTACGTTTGTGTGAATTATACCTATTAACAGGAAGAGCAATTCACTTACCGTATTCCCCATGTATAAGACACACCTTTTTTCGAAAAATTTGGGGTCTAAAAACTGGGTGCGTCTTATACAGTGGTACTTACCGGTGATGTACCGTAATACATTTATTTTCAAATTTCGGGCCCTAAAATTAAGGTGCGTCTTATACATGGGAGCATCTTATACATGGGGAAATACGGTACTACATAACATAACTCACATATTTGTTTTAACCCTAAGCCTTCCTTCTATAGCCTCCAGCCCCTCCCCCCCCTTTTTTCATTTTCATGTACAAGGTTTGTCTCGTTTAGATTGTATACTCTACATGAGACCAAACCTTTCTGAAAAATTATGTATCAAGGACATGACATCATGGTTAATAGCCTAAACAAGAAATGTTTACTGAGTATGTATAGTCTGCATCTCTACCAGAATACATTTAGTTATGTCTCAAGTTTTCCATTCTTTCATGCTATGGCATCTCTTTAAATCTTTCCCCTAGATATCATCTACTTCACCTAATCCCATTAATCAGGGTCAGCGGCTCTTGTTCTTCATCTCCAAGCATCCTTGTCAAGTCCGTCTTCCAAGATGACACCGACTTTCTTTATCCATTGTTGACCTGCCTGGCATAAACCCAGACTGGCTGTCGCTTACTTAATGCTTCAGTTCCTCACAACATCTTTTCTTGATAATTCTTTCCAGCCATTTCATCGTGTGACTTTTTAACTTGAGGGGTCCGCAATTACTATATTCTTGCACGTCCCCACTACACTTGAAGAGAGGGCGCAATCATTAGGCATTTTTTCAATTCGGAGTATTAAGCTAAAAATGTTTATCTTGGCTATCCCTCATGCCTACTGCTTTAAATGCTTCTATTGATACACCATCTCACCATTTTCTATTGATACGCCTTCTCACAGTTAATCATTTTTAGGACTGCCTGAGTTTCCACCATGGTGATATGTTTTGCGAGATGGTTGTTTGCATGTACTTTTTTCAACAGTTTCCTTGGATTCTCTTCACTGAGCAGTTTCTCTTAAAACCAATGCCATCTCCTAACGCTTTCACTGACTGCCACAAATGAACACAATAAATAATCAAGAAAAGGAGAAAGCCATCCTAAAAACGCCAGTCCTATTTACATTTCATAATCTTCACCTTCCTATTTGATTCACTATAGCCTTCAACTTCCTCCTTCTCTACAAATCTAGGTGTCTCTTGAACTCAGTCACAATCTTCGGTACTCTTGCCTTCTCTGCTCTAAATCAAGTTATGGAGCCACAGTAGTCTCTCCATAATTAGAGTTGTACCTTGCTTTTCATCACAAACTTGATTTAACATCCACCTCCTAAATCTAATATATATATTATTATTTTTCCACTTTAAATATCTCAGGTGTTGTCTAATCCCAAAGGAAGATAACTAGAGAAAGTCTGAAAATAACTGGACAAGGCATTTTGAAGACAGGATATTAAGAAAATGAGTTTTAGCACTTTCTGAAATATTAACTTATTTTAACAATATTCTCTTTCCATCTACTTGGTTTATGAACTCTAAATTAGTTGAATTCATTTGATGGCCTTTTTTTTTTTTTTGGTGAAGGTTTGACAATGTATTTGAGGGACTGGACATTTTTAAATTGGAAAAAAAATAGCAGGGCACCTGGCAAACTATAGCCATGGTGATCACCTCATACTTAAGATTGGAAGAGTTTCCATTATAGCCCTCCCATCTTTTAACTCACGAATGACAATAGGCAGCTACATGAGTGTGTGAAAGCTGACATTATGAAGCCCTTGCAACAACTTAGTCAGCAACTCAGAAAATATTTCCTCAAAATGGACAATCATAGAATCATAGAATATTAGAGTTGGAAGGGACCTCAGGAGGTCATCTAGTCCAACCCCCTGCTCAAAGCAGGACTAACCTCAGCTATATCATCCCAACCAGGGCTTTGTCAAGCCTCAGCTTAAAAACCTCTAAGGATGGAGATTCCACCACCTCCCTAGGTAACCCATTCCAGTGCTTCACCACCCTCCTAGTAAAAAACTTTTTCCTAATGTCCAACCTAGACCTCCCACCCTGCAACTTGAGACCGTTGCTCCTTGTTCTGTCATCTGCCACCACCGAGAACAGCCTAGCCCCATCCTCCCTGGAACCCCCTTTCAGGTAGTTAAAGGCCGCTATCAAATCCCCCTCACTCTTCTCTTTTGCAGACTAAACAAGCCCAGTTCCCTCAGCCTCTCCTCATAAGTCCTGTGCTCCAGCCCCCTAATCATTTTGGTTGCCCTCCGCTGCACTCTCTCCAACTTGTCCCCATCCTTTTTGTAGTGGGGGGCCCAAAACTGGACACAATATTCTAAATGCGGCCTCACCAATGCCGAATAGAGGGGAATAATCACTTCCCGTGACCTGCTGGCAATGCCCCTCCTAATGCAGCCCAATATGCCATTAGCCTTCTTGACAACCAGGGCACACTGCTGACTCATATCCAGCTTTTTATCCACTGTTACCCCCAGGTCCTTTTCTGCAGAGCTGCTGCCCAGCTCATCGGTCCCCAGTCTATAGCTGTGCATGGGATTCTTCCTTCCTAAGTGGAGGACTCTGCACTTGTCCTTGTTGAACCTCATTAGATTTCTTTTGGCCCAATCCTCCAGTTTGTTTAGGTCACTCTGTATCCTATCCCTACCCTCCAGGGTATCTACCACTCCCCCCTGCTTAGTGTCGTCCGCAAACACCTGGATATGCAATCCATTTGAAGTGCCTGAATCTCGCCCAATCCCCCATTTTTCAGTGCATGAGCAGGAGAAACTTTTAGATTTCTCTTCTGACGGTGGGTTTAAATTAGAGTTTGCCCGCAAACCTTTGGCAGACATTTGGGCACAAAGAATGGTAGACTAGCCGGACCTGACAAACTGAGCTGTCAATTTTCTGATGCTCTTCTCCCCAGCATACCTTTGCAAGACTGGATTCTCTACCCTCACACTGATCATGATCAACTACCATCAGAGATTAAATGCTGAAAATGACTTGCAACTGAAGCTCTCTCCAATTTTCCCTGCAATCAGTGATTTGTGTGATAAAAAGCAGGGATATCCATCACACTGATAGATAAGCATTTTATTTTTACTATTTTTAATTAACATCAATAAGCACATCATTCTACCTCTGCATCTGACGAAGTGAGCTGAGTCTCACGAAAGCTTATGCGTACAAAAATTAAATTTGTTAGTCTTTAAAGTGCCCCAGAACTCTCGTTTGGTTTTTTTTTTAATCAATAAGTACTGTACATTAGTCATCAAGAATTTAAACACAGCAATAATATATTTTCATATTACCCAGGTCAGCTGTGGAAATGCATGAACTTTTTTTTGCCTCCTTTTCTGTATCTTTTTATTATCAACAAATACATGATTGGCATTTTTAAATGCTTAGTCACGATGAAGCTATCACAGGTTATGTCAATTCTGAGTGACTGAGACCAGCATGGAGGCTTCATTCATTTTCATTAATTACAATACATTTATGCTGAAAACTTCCAATTTAATGTTTATTACTAGAAACTTGTTTGAGGGATTATTTTTATCCAAAGTGAAGTATATATAATAAAATTTTTCATTATAATAATTGTATCCAGGCCAACTCACTCCAGGGCTTGTGCATTATGTTGCATCACCCTTTTTTCCTGTTTTCATAGGTATATTATGACCCTATCTTTGATGGGGGTACACAATACATTATTTGGAAAGGGGTACACAGTCTAAAAAGTTTGAAAAACACTGTCCTAACATATTACAAGTTTCTTTTTGATATGTCATTTGAAAGGTGATTTCCCTTAGATTCTCACAACAGTCTCAGATTTGAGGCATGAATGTAATTTGTTTCCTTAGTAAGCTCATTTCTAAAACAGGATATACTTACCTTTTATCTTAGACGGGCCAGACAAATTTGTGGGTTGTGAGTGGCAATCTGGTCAAAAATATGTTAACTGTCAGGCTTTACAGTTTTTAAACATAAAATTAATCAAAACCAAAATGGTATTTGCAACTGTTAGAAGTTTATCTTAAGTCAAAACATGATAAAGTAATTAGCAATTATGGATCTTGATACTGTATCAAGAGAATGATTTCCCCACCCACCTGAGAAGTCTAGTTTTTGCAGACAAAATGGGGGTTATCATAGTCCTTAATCGCAAAGTCTACGTTAACAAGGCCAACAGACAACTCTCGGACACCATCTTCTATAAAGATCTACAAGACACACACACACACCCTGCACAATTCATACTGGGATTTAACGATGGAACCTTACAAAATCCCATGGATCACCCTACTTACGTCCACAGATTCAGCAACCATCCCAAACACACCAAAAAAATCTGTTATCTACTGCCAGGCGCTCAAATACCACAGAATTTGCCTCCAAAGAGAGAGTGAGTCTGGGATATACATGTAAACACACTTAAAGCAGCCTTCGCTAAATAAGGACACTCCACCAAAGAAGTATATCTCATCATAGAAAGGGCCATCCCACACACCAACAGATGCTGCTTCAATACAGGAGGGGGAAAAAAACCTATTGACCACACACCTTTGGTTTTCACCTACCATCCCACACTGGAACCCAAACAGGGTCCCCCAAAAAATTACAATGCATACTTAATGGGGACCACACTCTCAAATCATTTGGAACCCCTCTTCTAACCTTCCTTCCCCCCACCCCACGCAACCCAGAAGCAAGCTGCTGCCCACATACCAATTGCAAGTGGCAACAGACCCTACCAGAACAACAGATAAGAAACATATCTTCATTGGTACAATGATAAATACCCTCACAACACATCTTTCAAGATTCTCAGATCTTACACATGGCTATCAGAACACATGGTGTACCTTATACAGTGCATCAAATGCCAAAATAACAATAATGTGGGTGAAAGCAGACAATCACTACTCTCTCAAATGAACAAACACAGAAAAATGATAGACAAAAATACCATATCACTTAAGGGCAAAAACTTTTCACAAAATGATCACCCCAGAACTGATTTTTCAATACTCATCCTCAAAGGAAACTTGCACAACACCTTCGAAAGGTGAGCCTGGGAACTTCAAATGATTATGCTGTTAGAAACTAAAAACCATGAACTCAACAGGAAAACTTGTACCTTCCACTAATATAGAAGTTGGGCCAATAAAAGATATTACCTTACCTACCTTGCACTCTAGGTTAGGAAGCTGGGAAACCTGATAAACAACTTAATCCACATGTCAGGGTAGATGGACCATTTACTGATCATTTAACTCTTACTTTCTGCAGTCAAAGATGTTTAAAAAACAGAAGTATGAACTGAATGGAGGAAGTCATCTGCTCTGTAAATGATTAATTATGTATCTTACTGAAAGTCTGGTGATATGCCCAGGATGTGAGCCAACTCATTAAATCAAGTTTCATTTGACTGGATGACACATTGAAAATATAACAACACAATTTCACCACCATAGAGTGCCTCCTTCAGAAAAACAGACTGAGTAGTGTTAAGCTGTCTGAGACCTTGTCTACACTAGAACTTATGGCATCAAAACTTTTGTCGCTCAGGGGTATGAAATAACACCCTTCTCAGTGACATACATTTTGCCAGCATAAGCGCTTGTGTAACTGTGTTATGTCGACAGGAGAGAGCTCTCCCCGCTGACATAATAAAGCCACCTAAATGAGTGGCGGTAGCTAAGTCGACAGGATAGCGTCTCCCATCAACTTAACGCCGTCCACACAAGCACTTATGCTGGCAAAACTTATGTTGCTCAGGAGGGTGTTTTTTCACACCCCTGAGTGACAAAAGTGTTGCAGCATAAGTGCTAGTGTAGACTAGGCCAGAGATCCAGAAGAGTTCAAAAATGGGGTCAATACCTTCCTGATCTAGAGGAGATTTATTGAGAGACAGAAACTATGATGGCAAGGAAACAGTATCACCATATATATTTCCTTGTACTTCCTGACTAACAGTATTAATTCTTTAGAGATTAGACTTAGATAAAAGAACATGTATGTGTTTTAAGCTATTTTCACTATTGCACCATTGCTATTTTCACTGAACCTTTTTCTTGCAGAACACATTTGGTATACACATGTATTATAGGCAACAGTTGTCACAGTCTGCTAAATAAAAAAGCTAATTTTAACAGTGTGTGGTATTTGTCACAGTATCTGGTACATCTAGAGAAGTGCATATTAATTTCCTTGCCCATTGTAACTCAGGGCAGAGAAACAAATTATTTTTTTCTAGACAAAATTCACTTGAAGTCCAATATCAATTCCATGCTTTTTAACAATTTTGGAATGTCTTGAAGTCTCACCACAGTGATGAGCAGACTGGAAACAGAGCAATGGCTCTGTCAGCACCCAAGAGTTTAGAAGAACCGAAGGAAGAATTTCTAACAAGAATCTTCAGTAAGCCGTGAGCAAGGAAACATACTCTATATGTGATAATCTGGCCTCGCTGAAGCCAATGGCAAAAAAATTTTTACCTCAAGACTCAAGAGGGAAACATGACACCTATCTTAACAGTCAGGAAGGAAACATGACACCTATCTTAACAGACACAGATGCTGATCATGAATTCCAGCATTTCCAGATACATATATGAACATAATGATAGCATTAATAGAAAACTATCTAGAAGGATATTGCTTAAACAGCACAGGTGTATTAAAATAGATATTAGAATATCATCAATGTAATTCTTGATTAAAATGAGAAAGCGGAAAAAGTTGTAGTGCATTTGGATTTCAGGAATGCATTCAATAGAGAGCTACTTAAGAATCTGGATAAATGCCAGTCAGATGAAGATATCATGGCATAGATTACAAAATGATGATATAAAACCAAATGGGAACAGTATGCAATGAAAAGCCACAGCCTCAATGGGATTTGAAAATCTAACCAAATCTACCAGTTAGAAAGCTTGGCATCTGACTAGCAGGCCAATAGGAAAGACAGCAGTCCTCTCCCTCCCAATCTGGGTGAGGTCAGGGGCTCTGCTCTGGTAAGAAACCCAATACACTCCACCCTCCTAACAGCTTGGGAGCCAGGTGGAGAGGGGAAGGATGCTTAGCACTATATTTAGATCCCACCCACTGTAATTTTGTACTGGGCTTAGTGAACATCTGATAGACGTTGCCTCTCTCTCCCTCCCACTCCCAATATCTTTTTCCTTCTCCATTCCTAATACCTTCTATCAGGCATAACCTCTCAAAATGCATGTCTGCCTCTCACACACCCCTTTGTTATCCATTCCTGGGGCCTGCAGAGGTGGACCCTCTGCCTGCAGAGACGGCATAGAAGCAGCAGGGAGTTGCAAGGATCAGCAAGCTGGGAATTTATAGCAGTACAGCAAGAGGATGATTTAACTCCCAGCAGTCCTCTGGAACTCCACGGAGCTCCAGGGCAGCAGCAGGCATTTACGGGGGGGGGGGGGGGGGGGGCGGGAAGACGACACACGACGACGCGGGGGGGGGAGGGATTATACTCAACTGAAAAGCAGAATTTTGGAGCCAGGCTTCCTCTCTCTTCCTTCCCACAAACTAATCCATGGATTTCTGCACCATTTAAGATGTAAAAATACATACACAAAGTGTGCCTAACCCCCTTAGGGTTGTGGAGGCAGGCTTCTGAACATGAACCTATGTAGTTCTGTCCAAGCCCACAGCCAGCTCACTCCACGGCCTGCTACTAATCGCTTTCCTAAACAACACCGAGGGGAATTAACAAAACTCTCATCTGCCAGTATTCAGAACCCTGTGGGCAGCAGTGAAATCAAAAAGAATGGTACGAATGTCATTCTGCTACTGTTTGGGAAAGCTGTGAGTTGCAGCAGAGGCAAGCTATGGAACTGGTCATTGGAGGGGATGGGGGTGGAAATAACTTAAAAATACTCTGGGCTGCGACAGCAGTGGAGACATATGTCATATGCTATATGTACACACGTCCAATGATCATGAAGTGGGTCTGAATCTGGAACCTTTGGCAGCAAAACTAAAAAACCCCTGCCACTTGAACTAAGTTGTCTGTAAAATGGACGATCTTAGCCTTGCTGATGCCAGTCACTAGAGAGAGGTCTGACTGTACACATTGTCTAGCATATTACCCATGTGCAGTTCGTCACAGGAGCTAAGAAGTTGGGGAAAGGGTAGAGTAGCAAGGACATTAACCTCTCCCCTCCTGAAACGGAAAGGTGGTAATGCAAAAGGGACACTGCTATAATTTATGGAGCATTTCCTGACTTGCCACTAAAATGACCAATATGTCCTTTGAACCAATATAACTCTTCTGCTTGCAATATTAATTTGTGGGAGGCATGGCTGCTAATAGTTCATCTACCTGTCATCTTGACACAGAAGCTGGAGGTGTAAAATCCGCCAAGGAAAAAAAAGAAAAAGAAAAAGATATATCAAGCAAAGAAATACAGTATGTAGCTCTGGATATGAAAAAGCAAAAAAGAATGAATAGCGAAAAGGTTGCTGGTACAGGGAAAATGCATCAGGATCCAGTCCAGTTAGGAGAGAGACTAGAAAGATCCAAGCTCTCTGACTGTTATTTTGAACATTATTTACAATGTATTTATTATTAGTGATGACCTGCAGCTTGCTGCTCAAATTAATGGTTTTATAGCAAGTCTGAGTGAGGGTGGGCGAGTATGTGTGTTCTGCTAAGATCTTGTGTTGATTTGTGTGGGTGAGAATGAGGGGCGTTTGTTGTGGTGAGGAGCAATGTGTGTTCGGGTTTATTGTGTGTGCTGCCTGTGTTGTTGTGTGGGTGGTTTTGAAGAACTGTGGCAGTTGGGCCAAAGAATCCACCGCCTGTGCAGTCTCCCTCATACAGCCAATGAAACTGCTACATTCAAATTAGTTGTAGAATAAGGGTGGTGATTGATTGAGACACCTCTGATATCAGAATGGTCCATCACTCTTGGCAGGACATAGAAGCTAGATACATGACTTACTGTAACTGTACACCACAAAGGTGCAATTCACAAACCTTGCTTTTAGCTCTTTCCGTCATTTCACACTGACTCCATAGACATTCTAGGCTTCAGACACACAGACAATTGACAATTCTGGAATCTTATTATACAGAATAATATACTTGCAACCCGTGCCTTTGAGTGGAGTGTCCAAAACACAGCAGAAACACCATGTCTGCCGCAAAGCAAGACCAAGAACCACTGAGCCTGCTCAAAGGAATTTCACAGCTTTCTCAAGGTCACAGAGCACGGTGCTGAGTTGGTTTTGTTCAGTAGAGTTCAGAAAATGTAGTTAGCGTGTCTCTACAACCTTTCTCCTTAAGGGCCAAAACTGCATGAAAGGGGAGCCCCGGACGATGTCTGTAACCTTCCCCTATAATCTGCAGCATTAGCTGCAGGCCCTACTTCCAGGGTTTGGGGTATATTTTCCAGGGTGAAGGAGAGGAAAAATTGTCCCCAAATTCTACATTGTTCTCACAAGCAACGTTTTACTAGACCTTTGATTGATGGACCAAGTTTTGGTCTTTCATCAAATAGATCACAAAGCACTTTAAAATTAACAAAGCTCACAACACCCTCATGAGATCAGCAATCATCCCCACAATTTTTACAGAGCAGGATGCTGAGATGGAGAGGTTTAGTGAGTTGCTCATTATCAGACAATGATGGGAATGGATCCTGGGGTCTTCAGATTCCTAGTTGTGGGCTCTTATCTCTCAGCCACATTCCCACCATACAAAGAGGGAAATTCTTATATTTAGTTTGATATGTGTTGCTAGCAAGTGGAGTTAAAGTTATATAAATCATAAAAGATGCTTGAGCCTCAGCAGGCATACAGTGAGGCATAGATGCACAGAACCATACTGCATTGGCAGTTAGTGTATGATTGATATTCTCTTCCAATAAAAAGTTATTATTCTTTTGATCCATGCAAGCTATGTTGTCTGTAAGGATCTTTATGTGAGACCCTGCTATATGTGGTAGGAAATGAACGCAGGCATTCTTGACCACTCTCAACTTGAGCAGATTGATATGTAGGGTGACCATTTTCCTTGTATTGACAGGCTGTTTAGATGTGCACCCCAGCCCATGAGGGATGTGACAGTAGTGAGAAGTAGAGCACCTGAAGAAAAGAAATCCCTTTGCAATTCTGGATGGGTCCTTCTACCAGTTCAAGGAGTCCCTGATCCTGGAGGGCAGAGATAAAGGTTTCTGCAGATTGTGTCTGTTCAGCTTGTACACCGAGCGAAGCCATATCTGCAGGCATCGCATGTGAAGCCTGGCATGCGGGATCACTGCAGTTCTGGCTGCCTCATGCACCAGAATGTGGAGGCAGATTTTGGCTCACACTTGAAGGCTGCATTGAGCCATGACTATAAGCGATATCAAGGACAGAAACCTGTTTTGAGGGAGAAAGGCTTTGGCCTGTCGCGCATCCAGATCAGTCCCTAAAAACTCCAGACGTTGGATCGGTATGAGTGTCGACTTCTGGGAACTGATTTGCAGGCCTAGCTCCATGAACAAGCATATCGTGTTCTCAGTGGCTCGACGAGCCTCCTACCATGACCGGACCTTGAGGAGGCATCTGTGCAGGTAGGGGGTTGATCATAATCCCTTGAGAGTGTAGGTGGGCAGCTATTACAAAGAGAACTTTGAAGAACACTCTCGGGACTGATGACAGCCTGGAGCGCAGGACTCTGTATTGATAATGATCGTGTCCTAAGGTGAACCTTAGGAGGCGTCTATGAGCCGGTAATATCAAGATGTGAAAATAGGCATCCTATAGGTTGAGGACCGAAAACCAGTTTCCTTGTTCCAGTGACAGAATGATCGTCGACAATGTAACTGTTATAAATAACCAAACAAGTTGTCCCCAGAGCGGACTGGGGAGACGGAACCTTTATTGCCTGCTCATTCCACCTCGACGCCACGAGTGAGCAACGCGGGGATTACTTTACAATCCTTTTATCCATAAGAGTATGTAACTGTATTTTTAGCAACTCCCCTAGACCCTTATTTGGTTACACTGACACCTATAAAATGAATATTAACAACTACATAATGAATACAATTATACCCGCCCGTATGTTGTTTACAGGATTATTTCAGAGTGCAGGCACATTACCTTGAAACTTACTAACATTCTTTAAAATATACAAAATGCAAGGGACGGAAAGAAGATAATACTCTGTTCCCACCAAAAGCCTTGCGCAGGAGTAGCAATAGTTAGCCTCAGTCTCGTCCCCAGCGCAGATGGCCAGGAAGGAAGGAAAAGAAGAGAGATAACAGACTAACTAGAATTCATACCAATTAGCAGAAATAAGGTTTGCCCGTGCCTTGACCCTATTCCCTGTAATTTAGGTCTGATCAATTGTCCAGCTTTTAACTCTTTCCTCTCCTACAGTAACCATCTTGAACTTCTGAGCTTTGATAAGTGTGTTGAGAGCTCTGAGGTCTAGGGTGAGTTTCCAACCTCCCTAACTTTTGGGTATTAGGAAATAATGAGAACAGAACTCTTTGCCTCCAAGATGTTGAAGTATTGGTTCTATGGCTCCTACCTGCAGAAGGCAATCTATCCCCTTGTGAGAAGGGTCCCTGAAAAGGAACGGGGAAGGGTGTTGTGGAGGGGGTAGCGAGGTGAAATGGATGGAGTAACTGAGCTTGATGATTTCCAAGAATCATTTGTTCATTGTTGTGTGCTCCCAGGCACTGCAGAACACTGCCAAGCAGTGGCTAAATGGGTGTATTGATGGTAATTGGGAGTAGTCTCGTGGCACCTCAACCTGCCTGTCAAAAATGTTTCTGGGTGGTTGGCTGGGTGGAGGTCTGGGCACCAGAAGGCTTGCATCTAGAGAATTTGCCGTTCTTTCTGTACAGTTCACAACTGTATTGTGTTGAAAACTGTGCTGAGTACAGCCTGGGGTGGTATTGACTGTTAAACCATCTCTTTTTCCCTGGTTTATAGATCCCAAGAGAACTGAGGGTTGCGTTGGAGCCTTTTAAGGAGTGGAGAGAGGCATTGGTTTTCTCTATGAAGAGGTTTACACCTTCAAAGGAAGGTCCTCTACTGTGGTCCGCACCTCCTCCAGGAATCCCAAGAGGTGAATCCATGATGTCTGCCTCATTACCACAGCAATAGAGATGGTTCTGGCACTATATCAGGCACATCAAGGGCTGACTGTCTTTGCCACCAACTGTCCCCGTCTTGGACGATTGCCTTAAAAGCATCCTGAGAGGCTTC
Organism: Emydura macquarii macquarii; assembly: GCF_026122565.2. NCBI lineage: Eukaryota > Metazoa > Chordata > Testudines > Chelidae > Emydura > Emydura macquarii. The sequence continues at coordinate 655,454 of NW_027130613.1, forward strand.
TGGCAGTTTTTCAATAACGTTTTTGAGTTTATAGGAATTGGAGATTCTGAACTGCAGGGAGGCTGAAGAATATGCCTTTCTGCCAAAAAGGTCCAGGCACTTCCAGTTCCTGTCATACGGCGTGGCCCTAGAATGATGTTGCCACCCACAGGAATTGACCATGTCCACTACAATGGAGTTGGGTGACAGATGGGAAAGAGGAAAACAGGGTTACTTACCAGTAACTGTTGTTCTTCGAGATGTGTTGCTCATATCCATTCCACTATAGGTGAGTGCGCGCCCCGTGCACGAGTCTGTGGAAGCTTTTTTGCCCTAGTAACCCCAGCGGGTCGGCTCCAGTGCCCCCTGGAGTGGCGCGCGCATAGCGCAGCATATAGGGTGCTGCCGACCACACGGGCCCTCAGTCCCTTCTTTCTGCTGACTCCGGCAGTGGGGACGGAGGGAGGGTGTGGAATGGATATGAGCAACACATCTCGAAGAACAACAGTTACTGGTAAGTAACCTTGTTTTCTCTCTTCGAGTGATTGCTCATATGCATTCCACTATAGGTGATTAGATAGCCATACCTTTGGTGGCGGGAAGGAGTCACTGGCGAGAGACCCTTCTCAGCACGGCTCTGCCGACGGCTGCGTCTTCTCTTGCCTGCTGCACGATGGCGTAGTGAGAGGTGAAAGTGTGGACCGATGACCAAGTTGCCGCTCTGCAGATATCCTGAATGGGCACTCGTTCCAGGAAGGCCGCAGAGGAGGCCTGCGCTCTGGTTGAGTGCGCCATTACCGGTCCCGGGAGTGGCACCTTCGCCCTCTCATAACTGGTGCGGATGCAGGCGGTGATCCAGGTGGAGATGCGCTGGGTGGAGACAGGTGAGCCTTTCATGCGGTCCGCGACTGCGACGAACAGTTGTGTGGACTTCCGGAACGGCTTGGTCCGGTCTATGTAGAAAGCCAAGGCTCACCTGACGTCCAGCGAGTGCCATCTCCTCTCCTCCTCCGAACCGTGTGGTTTAGGAAAAAACACGGGGAGGAAGATATCCTGGTTATAATGAAACTGGGACACCACCTTAGGCAAGAAAGCTGGGTGGGGTCTCAGTCGTACTTTATCCGTATAAAACACTGTGTAAGGGGGCTCTGAGATCAAGGCTCTTAACTCAGAGACCCTCCTAGCCGATGTAATGGCTACGAGGAAGACCACCTTCCAGGAGAGGACTAGCAGTGGGCATGTAGCCATAGGCTCAAAGGGGGGACCTGTGAGCATAGTAAGGACCAGGTTTAAGTCCCAGAGAGGCAACAGTTCACGGACCTGTGGGAACAGTCTCTCTATCCCCTTGAGGAACCTGATGGACACTGGGTGAGAGAAGATAGACCTCCCTTCCACAGGGCAATGGAAGGCCGAAATGGCCGCCAGGTGTACCCTCAGAGAGGCCAGGGCTAGGTCCTGCGTCTTTAGGTGTAGCAAATACTCCAGAATGGCTTGTATGGTAGAGCCCAGCAGCAGGATACCCCGTGACTGCGCCCAGCAACTGAAACGTTTCCACTTTGCCCGGTATACAACCTGAGTGGAAGGCTTTCTGCTTCCCAAGAGGATGCGCTGGACCTGCTCCGAACAAGCTCTTTCCCCCTCTGCTAACCATGGAGCCTCCATGCAGTCAGGTGGAGGGAGTCCAGGTCCAAGTGGAGCAGGCGACCCTGGTCCTGGGAGAGGAGATAGTAGTGCCTCGGGAGCGGGAGCGGTGTGGCGATGGATAGGTCGAGCAGCATACTGTACCAGTGCTGTCTCGGCCATGCCGGTGCGATCAGGATAATGTCCGCTCTGTCCCTCTTGATTTTCAAGAGGACCTTGGGAAGCAGTGGAACCGGGGGAAAAGCATACAGTAGTGGTCCCGCCCAGTGTATCAGGAATGCATCTGAAATGGAGCCCTGCTCGCGCCCGCGCATCGAGCAGAACATCGGGCATTTCTTGTTCTGTAATGTGGCAAACAGGTCCAGATAGGGAACACCCCACTTGCGGAAGAGAAACTTTGTGACCTCCCCATGAAGTGACCATTCGTGGCGGGGTAAGAACGACCTGCTGAGGCGATCCGCCTTGTCGTTCCTCACCCCTGGGAGGTGAGAGGCAACCAGATGAAAATCGTACCTCACCGCTAGGTCCCATAGTTGAAGCGCCTCCTGGCACAAGGCCGAGGAGCGTGCTCCTCCTTGTCTGTTGATGTAAAACATCGCTGGGGTGTTGTCTGTGAGGACTTGCACCACCCTACCCCTCAGGAAGCGGAGAAAAACCCTGCAGGCTAGGAGGACTGAACGGAGCTCTTGAATGTTTATGTGGAGGTTTCTCTCCTGTAGCGACCATCGGCCTTGTGTACTGAGGTCGCAGGTCATGTGGGCCCCCCAACCAACATCGGAAGCGTCTGTAATTAGTGTTACAGAGGGGACAAGGTCTGCAAAGGGGACTCCGGTCATCATCTGTCTCGGGTCTGTCCACCAGTTCAGGGACGCTAGGACCTGGAGCGGAACAGTGACTACTCTGCTCAGCGAGTGTCTGGCTGGGGCGTAAACTGAGGCTAACCACCCCTGAAGGGCCTGAGTCTGAGGCGAGCCAGCCTCACCACATATGTGCATGCCGCCATGTGCCCCAACAGCTGGAGGCAGTGCCTGGCTGTCGTCATGGGGGACCTCTGTAACTGGGAAATGATGGCAGTCATGGTTTGGAACGGGGGTAGTGAGAGGAAGGCTCTGGCCTGTACTGCATCTAGGGTGGCCCCGATGAATTCTATGCGCTGCACAGGGGTCAGTGTGGACTTCTGCTCGTTGATGAGCAGACCCAACCTGTTGCATGTCGCGCACGTTAGGGCTAAGCTGTTTGCACATGATCCCTGGACCTTCCCCGAAGCAACCAATCGTCCAAGTAGGGGAAGATTTGAACCCCTCTGCGCCGCAGGCAGGCTGCTACCACCGCTATGCACTTTGTGAACACCCTGGGCGCTGAGGAAAGGCCGAAGGGGAGGGCCGAAAACTGGTAGTGGCCACCAGCTACTGTAAAGCGGAGGAAACGTCTGTGGCCTGGGAGGATAGAAACATGAAAATATGCATCCTTTAAATCGAGGGCAGCATACCAATCCCCTGGACCCAGTGTGGGAATAATGGAGGCTAGGGAGACCATGTGAAACTTGAGCCGTCTGATGAACTTGTTTAGACGGCGAAGGTCCAGAATAGGCCGGAGGCCTCCCTTTGCCTTGGGGATAAAGAAATACCGGGAATAAAACTCCCTGCCCCTTTCCGTAAGGGGGACTTCCTCTACTGCCCCTAGGCGGAGCAGGGAGCGGACCTCCTGGAGAAGGAGTTGCTCGTGAGAGGGGTCCCTGAAGAGGGACGGGGTAGGGGGAGAATCCGGCGGGAAGGCCGAAAGTTGCAAGGCGTAACCTCTCCGCACCACACTTAGCACCCAGCGGTCTGAGGTTATGTCCTGCCACTCTCGGAGGAACGGCCGCAGCCTGTCTCTGAAGGGCAGGGTGTGCTCCAGGTCGGCTACGAGAGCCATGGGAATGGGGAAGGTGCCACCCTCGAGCGTCCCATCAAAAGGGGCGCTTATTGTTTTTCCTCGGCCCTGGTTGAGAGCCCTTGGCAGGGCCTGGGCAGTCCCGGCGGTTGGGCTGTCTGAACCGCTCACGACCTCTCCTAGGTTGAAGTGGTCTAGGGGGTAGTCTGGGAGCGGGTTGCTGTTGCCTCTGAGGCTGCTGCTTGCCCTGGCGTCTTGTGGCACGTACAGGCCCAAGGACCTCAGTGTGGCTCTTGAGTCCTTCAAGGCATGTAGTTTGTCGTTCGTCTTATCCGAGAACAGGCCCGCGCCCTCAAGGAGCAGATCTTGTATTGCCTGCTGTACCTCGGATGACAGGCCTGAGGACTGTAGCCAGGACGATCGGCGCATGACTATACCCGATGCCATGGCTCTGCCCGCTGCGTCCGTAGCGTCGCTGGGGGATTGCAGCGTAGCTCCTCCAACCGTTGTGCCCTCCTGGAGCAGGGTGGTAAAATCCGCTGCGAGGTCTTGGGGTAGAGCAGATGTAAACCTCTGGAGTGACGACCAGAGATTCAGATTATAATGCCCTAGAGAGCCTGATGGTTGGCTATGCGGAGCTGGAGAGCAGCAGTCGAGTATACCTTCCTCCCAAAAAGATCCAAGTTTTAATTGTCTTTGTTTTTGGGAGTATTTGCCTGGGCACCTTGCCGTTCTCGTTGGTTAACGGCATCCACTACCAGCGTGCCCGGAGCTTGGTGATTGTATAGGTACTCGAAGCCCTGCTGCGGGACGTAATACTTCCGCTCCACAGTTTTTGATGTGGGAGCCACCGAGGCGGGGGTCTCCCAAATAGGCTTGACCAGTTTCAGTACCCGGTCATGCACCGGGAGCGCTACTTTAGAAGGGCCCGCAGAGGCTGGAATGCCAAAGATAGGGTCCTCCTCCTCGGAGAGCTCCTTAAGGTCGATTTTTAGGTTCTCCGCTAGCCTTTTCAGGAGCTCTTGGTGTGCCTTAAAATCGGGAAGCGGGGTCCTATGGTCCCTGGAGGTTGTATCAGGGGGAGAAGAGGAGGAGGATTGTGGCAGGGGACCCATGGAGGGCCCTTCCATAGGGTCCGACTCATAGTCCAACGACTGGTCGTCCCCTTGTGGTGGAGGAGGGGGTTGGGCCTTCGTTGATAGGAGGGACCCTGTCCCTTGGACTGTTTGTGGTGGCCAGGGTCCCCAGCAGGGCCATTGCCATGGGCCTTGCCCCCATGTCGGTACCGGGCCCGGTGCCGGGTATGGTGCAATCCCTGTGTGAGCCGGGCTTGGAGATCTCCGGCTCCTCTTGCGCTGCCCTTTAGCTGGAGATGGGCTGCGTGACGAGGGGGAGCGATGGCGGTGCTTGCTGTGCCGGCGTGGTGGAGAGCTGCTGGAGGAAGATGAGTACCTCCGAGTCTTGCGGCGATGTTTGCCAGTATGGCCCCTGGGAGTTCGTATGTGCCGTCTCTCAAGACTATAGTGCGGTACTGGAGAGACCCCCGGTGCCGAGATGTCCAGTGCCGGGGCACGTGCCGGGCTGCGGGAACGGGCTTGAGAGGTCTGTCGGTGCCGATGATGTCGCACCGGGCTGTCTGTGAGAGACCTCAAGCGTCGGTGGTAATGCCCCTCCCTCGATGCCGGGGATTGAGTACGCCGACGCGGTGCCGTGTCCTCCCTCGGTGCCGTACGTCGCGCCAGGGAACGTGATGGCGACCGCGATCTGTGTCGGTACGGCGGACTGTCCCTGGGTGCCGGGGTCTGAGAGCGCCGATGGTGTCCGGGCGCCCTCTCCGGTACCGAAGGTTGTACCGGACTACTCGTCCTGGATCATGTACGGCGGTACCGGTCTCATCCCCTCGGTACCGGTGAACGATGCTGACGCGCTGCGGGAGCATCCGGTGCCGGAGGGCGCGATGGGTTTGGAGTCCGGGATTGCGATCAAGCCCGACGGCTTGGTTTGTCCCGCCGCCTACTGACCGAGCGAGAGTGGCGCCTGTCTCCGTGCACAGCCGGGGATCTAGACTGGTGTCGGGCTTGTGTCTGGGTCACCGGCATCCGCACCGGACTGTGCTCTGACGATCGGGAGCGTCGATCTCTTGCCGACACTGAGTCCCCTGGCACTGGAGATGGTTGGTGCCGGGAGCCCGAAAATGAGCGGGAGCGGTGCTGTGACTCTTTCGGCTGGGTCTTCCCCCGAAACGTTGACCGGTGCCGGGGCTCTGAGGACCTTAGCTCGAATACAGAGCTGGAGTGGCTCTCCCGGGAACCTCCGTGCCACCCCCGGTGCCGCGATGTGGAGGAGCTCGACGACTCGTGGTCGGAGCCAGGAAGGGAGGTTGTTGCTCTCCCTCTCCCCGACCGTCTGGGGGGAGACACCGAATCCCGTCTCCTCTGCCCACCGGGGTAGCCCAGCGCGGGCTTACCCCGAGACGCGGTCCCCGAGTCCCTCGGCCGAGGGGGGACGGAGGCGTAGGCAAGGCCATGAGGGCTCGTGCCACTGCGAACGCCTCCAGCATCGACGGCCCCTGTAGGGGCGCTCCCCCACCACCCGGGGTCGGGGGAGGCTCCCTACGAGGAGATGCCAGTGCCGGGACGCTCTCAATGGCACGTGGCTGGGGCATCTCCTGTATCACCCCCTGCTGTACCGGTCGCAGGGGGGAGTCCATAGTTACGGCCACCCGCCGTTTTTTCTTTTTCGGTACCGACTTGCGCGGTGCCGTTGTCGGTGCCGAAGGAGCGCTACGCACCGACGAGATGCTCGGTGCCATCGGTGACCTGGAGGGCTCCGAGTCGGGACGCAGTGCCGACTCCATCAGGATCGCCCGGAGGCGAGCATCTCTGTCCTTTTGCGTTCAGGGTTTAAACGACTTACAAATGCAGCACTTATCCTTGCGATGCTGTTCCCTGAGGCATCTAAGGCAGCGATCATGCGGGTCGCTCACGGAGAACACCTTGGAACAGGCCGCACATGGCTTGAAACCCGTGGAGCCCGGCATGGCTCCTGAGAAAAGCCCCTAAGGGCTAACTATTTACACTATCTTCTATCTATCTACACTAATTGACTATGCTAACTAAGTTTAAACAAAGAGAACTTATCTACAAGATTAGAGGTTGCTACTTGCGACGAAGCAAGGGGCAGGCATTCCACTGACCGTCACGGGCGGAAAGAAGGAACTGAGGGTCCGCGTGGTCGGCAGCACCCTATATGCTGCGCTATGCGCACGCCACTCCAGGGGGCGCTGGAGCCGACCCGCCGGGGTTGCTAGGGCAAAAAAGCTTCCGCAGACTTGTGCACGGGGCGCGCACTCACCTATAGTGGAATGCATATGAGCAATCACTCGAAGAGAGAACTCTGAGTTCTTAGCATGGACATAGTACCTCTTGTCTGCACGCTTGCAGGTTGGGGCCACCAAACGTGGGGTTTGCCATACCACCGTAGCTGGATCTAAAATGGCCTCATTGACTGTGAAGACAATCTTGGAGGTAGCTGAGGCATGAAAGATCTCTATCAGCTGGTGCTGTGCATCCTTCACCTCCTCCCAGGGTATGTGGAGGGTGTCACATACCAATTTTGCTAGCTCCTGAAATAACTTGATGTCATCTGGAGATATGGTGGTTATAGCATGACTGCCTTATCAGGGGCCCCTTCTTCTGTTTCTCCCTCCTGCTCTTCCATGTCTTGTACTGTGGCTCATGATGCTGTGGCCGAGGGAGCGTGTCTGGGGGTTCCTGAGCCACACTAGGTGCCCCTGAGACTAGTTGTCAATGGACTGCCCAGTATGGCCACCGCAGTGGCATACAGCTTGGTGGAGGTGCCCATACCAGGATGGTGGAGGTGCCATCTGGCAGCACATCCCAGGACCCTGTTGATAATTGGTACTGTATGGCACCTGGGAAGAGTATATTGAAGCCTCAGCTGGCTTGCTCTCTGAACCCTTGCTCGACAACAGCAGGGCAGGATATGGCTGAGGGAAGCTACTTCTTGAGCAGCTGTGGCACGGTTCCAGAACTTCGGTACCGAGGTACAGAGAGTCGGGGTCCTCTAAGACCATCTGGTCTCTGGCTTGCTGGAAATGCGCTGGAACCAACCACCCCGGCATCAGTGCCGGTGGTAATAATGACCTTGCCCATACCAACCTCTCCGGTGCTGAATGGGCTGGTGCCATGGGCGGCACCAAAACTGACTGATGTACTAGGAGCATCTTAGGTGCTTGCCCTTGTCTTTGCGTACCACAGCTTCATTGTCTGTGTCCAAAAGGTCCGTGAGCTTACCAACAGTGCTGGATGGTCGCTGGGAAGCATGGGAACCGGATGGTCTGGGTTCTGGGGATACTGAGCGAGATGGAGATGTCTTTCAGCTATCCCTGGACTCACTAAGGGGGATTCCCGGCACTCTATCTCGATTTATGAGACGAGTCCCCTGACTACTGTTTCGACTCACTATCTTTCAACAGACTAGGTTGTGGGGAAGATTCATGCCCACCAGAGGACTGTGGTCACAGAGCCACCTCCATAAAGATGATCTTTTGGCAAGGCTCTCTGTCCTTGCAGGATCTTGATCAGAGCTGCTGACAGAAAGAGCACTTGTGTTGGTTGTGGCCCTCGCCAAGGCAGCAACTGAGATTGCCTTGCTTGAAGTGTGACACTTCTTGGAGCCCAGCATACCCTTTTACAGGGGGTTCCCTTCCCCCTACCAGGGTTGACACAGGAACAAAGTATTTTCTTTTCCTGTCTTCCTTTTTTTTTTTTTTTTTTTTTAAAGGCGCTCCCAAATAAAAGTTAAAATAGGCAAACTAGGAGATTTGCAGAGCAAACATATACAATTGAAAGAGAACTTAACGATCTACTAATGGACAGCTAAGTCCTCCATCTCTAACCAGGGCAGCTAAGCAGAAACTGAAGACTGTGAGCCCATATGCACTCGCTAGCCTCATGGCATAGCAGGAGGAGACAGCTCAAGTGTGGGCCCAAGGGACACTGCTACCAAAGTTGTCCAATCGCAGCGCAGGGACGCAGTCACACCTACAGTGGAGCACCCATAGGGACACTGCTCAAAGAAGAAGATACTGATTAACAGTCTTCTGTCTGTAGGACTCTAACCATTACATGCAGCACTTAGGTCAGCCTGTTAGAGTATAACATTGTGTTTCCTAACTGTCCAGAACTAAAATCCACTGACTGAACTGCAAAAAGATGTGCAGGTACACACCTTCTGTTTCAGTGCTTTGTTCTGCTCATCCACTAGGGCTGCCTTGAAACAATTTCAAATGGCTGAGTTTTAGCACTTCCAGCAGAGAAATTACAGGTCTGATTCCTCCACAATGTCTTTATTTCACCCAGTGAGCAGAGCATTAGAGAAAGTTTCAGTCTCCCTATATACCCAACAGACACTTAAAACATACTTTATGTCTCTCTACTTTGGAGACAAATGGAGATGAATTTAGAAGATCAATCCAGCACTTTATTCTTTGTAACATATTTCTGTTTATTTCAGTAACAATCTCTCTGGAAAATATGCAGTCGATAACACTATAATAAAAGTGGCCTTTCACTTTGAAATAGTGGTGATCATTGAGTATCAGAGTTCATTTCAATCCCACGTTCCCTAGCACACAGCAGTAGGTATTACATTATTTCTCTCTACTCCATTCTTCGAGCCAGCTGGGCTTAGCCAAAAGAGAGTCAGAACCTTCGCTGCTCCCAGCTCTTGTGTGTGCTCTGTCATTTCCCTGTCCCACCAACTCCACTGTGGACACCATCATACATTTAACTTATTTGGCTATAAGTGCTAGTGGCTATTTCTCCAGAAAGCGTACCATAGTCAAGAAATGTATGGCTAAAAGGGATCATGGTGATCATCTCCAGTCTTATCTCCTGCATAAATGATGCCTCTTCGATCAATTGTCAAAACACTTATGAGAAATACTATGTTGAGATATTGAGAACATGTGAAAAGCAAACACGTAGTATTCTGCTATTATTGAAAAAGTGAAGAGTATTTTTGAATGTACCTTCTGAGCTATGTCAATTGCTCAGTTTAGAAACTATACAAATTGTGGATTACACACTCTGAAACATGAATGTGTAGAGGTTCTTTCTGGCTAACAGAAAGTGCCTTAGATTAGAATAGTACTGTTAAAGCAGTAAGGTTTTTAAGTAATTCCCTCTCTGTTGCCTTAGGATATATATATACCGGAGCAGAGTTTGAACCCAAGACCTTCAAAACCAAAAGAATGAGCTTCAACTGCTTGAACCAAAGGACTCAGGCCTGATCTACACCTAAAACTCAGGTTGACCTAACTACCTACATCACTCAGGGCTGTGACCTAAGCCCTGGTATAGCACTGCTAGGCTGACAGAAGAATTCTTCTGTTGACCTTGCAATTGTCTCTTGAGGGGATGGATTTATTACAGTGATGGGAAAACCCTTCTGTTGCTGTAGCAAGTGTGCACACGACAGCTGCAGTGTTGCAGCTGTGCGACTGTAGTGCTTGTAGTGTAGGCAGAGCCTATGTCCTCTTGCTGGAGCAGATAGCTGGAGCAGATAGCTGCAGCAGATAGCTCAACTTTCTATGTGAACCAGCAATTACCAGGGGGGGAAAGATCATAGAATATTAGAGTTGAAGGGACCTCCGGAGGTCATCTAGTCCAACCCCCTGCTCAAAGCAGGACTAACCTCAGCTATATCATCCCAGCCAGGGCTTTTGTCAAGCCTCAGCTTAAAAACCTCTAAGGATGGAGATTCCACCACCTCCCTAGGTAACCCATTCCAGTGCTTCAACACCCTCCTAGTGAAAAACTTTTTCCTAATGTCCAACCTAGACCTCCCCCACTGCAACTTGAGACCGTTGCTCCTGAGACTGTTGTTCTGTCATCTACTACCATTGAGAACAGTCTAGCTCCATCCTCCTTGGAACCCCCTTTCAGGCAGTTAAAGGCTGCTATCAAAACCCCCCTCATTCTTCTCTTTTGCAGACTAAACAAGCCTAGTTCCTTCAGCCTCTCCTCATAAGTCCTGTGCTCCAGCCCCCTAATCATTTTTGTTGCCCTCCGCTGGACTTTCTCTTCCTTGTCCACAATCTTTTTGTAGTGGGGGGGTCAAAAACTGTACACAATACTCCAAATGCGGCCTCACAAACGCTGAATAGAGGGGAATAATCACTTCCCTCAATCTGTTGGCAATACTCCTACTAATGCAGTCCAATGTGCTATTAGCCTTCTTGGCAACCAGGGCACACTGCTGACTCATATCCAGCTTCTTATCCCGGGTCTTCTTCTGCAGAACTACTGCCTAGCTCGTCGGTCCCCAGTCTGTAGCTGTGCATGGGATTCTTCCGTCCTATGTGGAGGACTCTGCACTTGTCCTTGTTGAACCTCATCAGATTTCTTTTGGCCCAATTCTCCACTTTGTCTAGATCATTCTGTATCCTATCCCTACCTTCCAGGGTATCTACCACTCCCCCTAGCTTAGTGGCATCTGCAAATTTGCTGAGGGTGTAATCTACCCCATCCTCCAGATCATTAATGAAAAGTTGAACAAAACCGGCCCCAAAACCGGCACCTCGCTTGTGACCGGCTGCCAGCTAGACATGAGCCACTGATCACTACCCGTTGAGTCCGATGATCTAGCCAGCTCTCTATCCATTTTATAGTCCATTCATCTAACCTATACATCTTTAACTTGCTGATAAGAACACTGTGGGAGACTGTATCAAAAACTTTGCTCAAGTCAAGGTATATCACTCCACCGCTTTCCCCACATCCACAGAGCCATTCACCTCTTCATAGAAGGCAATCAGGTTGGTCAGGCATGACTTGCCCTTGGTGAATCCGTGTTGACTGTTCCTGATTACCTTCCTCTCTTCCAAATGCCTTAAAATGGATTCCTTGAGGACCTGCTCCATGATTTTTCCAGGGATTGAGTTCAGGCAGACCGGTCTATAGTTCCCTGGATCCTCTTTCTTCTCTTTCTTGAAAATGGGCACTATATTTGCCTTTTTCCTATCATCAGGGAGCTCCCCCAATTGCCACAAGCTTTCAAAGATGATAGCCAATGGCTCTGAAATTACATCAGCCAACTCCCTCAGCACCCTCGGATGCACTGCATCTGGCCTCATAGACTTGTGTATGTCCAATCTTTCTAAATAGTCCTGAAACTGTTCCTTCAGCACTGAGAGATGTTCACCTCCTCCCCATTCTGTGCCACCCAGTGCAGTAGTCTGGGAGCTGATGCACATTTTTCTACTGTAGGTTACATACAGAATGATGAAGATCAACCTTAAACACAAAGAGATACAAAACTCCAAAACTTAAAAGCACTGGGCATATCCTGTGCAATAATTCACATGCCATGTATCTTTAAAATTGGTATTGGTTAAAATGGATGTTTGACTCTACCAAAAATCTAAAGGTGAGAGGTTTACTCTAATTTTCCAGTTGATTGTGGCTTTCCTGAGCAAAAATCTGAGATACCAGTTTTACCTCCTTTAAATGTGCATCTTAACTGAACGGTTATTTTGAAGACAATTTCTACCTGTCCGTAGATAGGCAGTATAAGAGAGAGAAGAAACTGAAGAGAGACCACTAACACTCATTTATATAATTTTGGAAGGTGCTAGCTACCACAGTGAGGAGCACAGCAGGATTACCTTGGTCTGGTAGATGGACAGCAAGGGGAAGAATGTGGGGGCAGAAGTATGTTTGATGGCCCTTTTAGTGCCTTACCAAAAGAAAAGGTGAGCATGGAAGCACTGTTTCTGTGTGGGTGACTGGACACGTACAGTAGCCTACTGATGTCAGTTAACGGCTTATCATTCTTCAAGTCAGAACTATTGCTCAGTTGGAGATGTGCTGGACTTGGCCTGAAGTTCAGAAACAAACCTAAGGCCATTTAAGAATGTTATAAAACACAGAAAAGTGGAGAATATCATCCTTTCAAAAATAAATTTTATCATTTTAATTATGTTTTGGTGCCTAAACAGTGCAGTGGTAGGACGCATGAGAAATGTCGATAAGACAGATTGGACTGAATATATAAAAACGCAAGTGGTCTCCAGTTACAAAAGTGATTACAGTAGAACCTCAAAGATACGAACACCTCAGGAATGGAGATCATTCATAACTCTGAACAGAACATTATGGTACAGTACCCTGCAGTCAATGGGAGAGATCTCTGCAAAGGTGGCACCTGGCAGCACTGCCTGGTTTGCAAGCAGTTCCTTGCCATGTTCCTGTTTCTTGCCTTTGGGCTGAACTGGGGGGGCTGGGGAGGCCTGCCTGGCATCTTTGGCATTACAAGCCCCAGCCCTCAGCTGCTCCTCCCCAGGGCTCGCCCTGCTCTGTGTACTGCTTACCATGTTCCAGAGGCAGCATGTGGGTGCCAGCCGACTGCCAGTGCACCTCCTTCCCCTGCCCCTTGCACTCCCAGAGGTGCTGGCAGGATCCAGCAGTCCAGCCACAGGCAAAGCTTGGGCCACATCGGTGCACAGGTTGTGGCCCTTTAAAACTCCTCCAGAGCGCAGCGTACAGGCAGCAGCTTGGACTCTGGCTTCCACTCCAGCTCCAGGGCAGGCTTTGGCTGCAACCTTCAGTTCCTTGCCTTCCAGCATGAGCTGCTCTGCTAGGGCAGCTTTCTTTCCCAGGCTGGGGTGTGTGAAAACAGCTTCCCCCTCCAAGCAGGGTGAGGTGGGAGGGGGTGAAACAATGTCCTTAGCTTACAAGAACAGAGCAGACCCCGACTGTTTCTGCTCGGCACAGTATTTGCTTTCTTTCCCCCTACCCCCTCCGCATTGCCTGATTGCTTACAGTACTTCTGGTTTCACAGGGTGTGTGGTTGACTGGTCAGTTAGGAACACCAGAGTTACAATCTTTGAGGTTCTACTATAATTTACCAACAGTTCTACCAGTGACATCAAACATGCTGCAGTTATTTTCTGCTCCATATAATACAAGGAAATAACGCTAGGATATTGCAGTGTGAAGTTACAGTTGGTAAATATTGATTTTCTGAGGACGACTACTGAAGGAATAGACAATGTCTACATAACTGCCTTCACTGAACTGAGTGGTTTACAAAGGGTAGGCATATCTCACCATTTTCCAGAGAAGTAAACTGAGTAATTAAGGGACTTTCAGAGATGCTGGGCACTCCAACTCCCATTAAAGTTAATAGAAGATGTTGGTTCTCTGCATGTGCCCTAAGAGACAAACTGAAGATCACACAGCAGGTCAACTGCATTTGCAGACTATGGGGCAGAACCCAGGTCTCCCAACTCCCAGTTCTATGCTCCACCCACTTGACCACCCAAAGGAAATTTACTATAGAGTTCTTGGCTTGCTCTTGAAACCCTTCATTTTCAGAAAGATTCCTTTGCATTCTGCTCAGCACTGTGCACATTTAGTTAGAAAATCAAATTTAATATGAAAATGAGCATTCTAATGTGAACTAAGTGAATGAAATCATGTCTTAGACAAAAATCGATTTATCTGTTACCATCCCTGCATGTCATCTTTACAATATGCTATGAACAAGTTCAGTACGAAAAGCAAAATTAATTCAGTCCTATGAGCTATATTTATAATGTACTGCAATCGCTAGAAATAAGATGCAGCACACAGAGGCTATTTTCAATATTGCTAGTAAAGTAAAATGTATGTTCTGCCTGAATCCTTTTTCTAGTAAATCCTTTTCCAAAGGAACAAAACCCACTCAAAATTAACTCCCCCTTTGTGTGTGCTTTGCTAACGGCAGGATTTCACAACAACTCACAAAAGCCTTAAACCACTTTCAATATTGCAGCCAATTGATTTTGAAGCTGAGTACTAAGACCAGGACTAAAATATGCCTTTTTCAACAAAATACTCTGCCCAGAGGTTCTGGTAGCTGCCATCTTCAACATTTGTACCTGGGGATATTTAGTTGATCCCACAATAAAGCAGCAGTTGTCTCTTCAAGCTTTGCGGTACAAGCCAAACTCTAATTAATGGGGTTTAGGAAGAAGCTTTCCCCGTGGACAGGTTATTCCATAACTACCTACTGCAGGATTTCTTTTTTGAACATTCCTTTGAAGCTACTGGTACTGTATGCTGTCAGAGACAGGACTAGAGGAACTAATAGCCCAATTTGGTATAGCAGTTTTTATGTCCACAGCACTAACTATTCTGGCACTCACACAGGTATTACTATCCATCTGGTATTAAGTTCTACAGCCTATAGCACTCAGATCTGCAGATTAACTGCAGATGAGGCCCATACCCAATAATGGGTGCTGTTATATGGCAGTGAAGAAATTATTTGTAGTAGCTAAACTATTTAATGATAACAGATGTAACAGATTGTTTACACTTCCGCAAATGTGTCTCATTCCACCAAGAGTTTAACTGACTTTTTTTTAAATCAGCATCCAAGCATCTTCCATTTCCTCGTAAATATGCATCTTACAGACGTCTAGTACCTAAAACATGCTAGGTGCTGTCCAAATAAGAAAAGACAGAAAACTGATCAACCTATTTAGAAAGACGTTTACACTTTGCTTGTTGTTTTTCTCCCTCTTTCTGCCCCTGCAACCCTTATCCTCTCCCCTCCTGCCACCTTTATGTCTAGATGCCAAAGGCAACCTAAGCTGCCATTATGGCCCTGATACACCCTCCTGCCCAATTTAGGGCATACATGTTACAGCCCTAACTGAATCTCCTCTAGTAGACAGTCTTACCGCACTGGACCGAGCCTCTGGATCCCACATGCTCTCAAGCTACCTGGTTCTGCAGTGTTTAGCATTCGATGCTGTCTCTAGTACTGGCCTCTCAGGCAAGCTCCCAGGGTGCAGATTTTCCATCTGGCCCCCTTTCTGGGGATGTGGGACCCTGCAAGTCCAACTGTCCTGAGCCCTGACACCAGTGCTGACCTTTCCAGCTCCTCCTTGTAATTCAGGCAAACCTTCCCCAGACACCCACCCTCATGGGCACTCGAGATTATAGTTTAGAGAAAGAACACAAGGCTTGCCAAGGAACTTCTTAAACACACATGCAACCACACCTTACTTTGCTCTTTAAAAGCACATTTGAGTCACAAATCTATGGAGAAAACAATGAACACCTAAATGCAATTCCCATCCTCAATGTCCTCTACGTTCTTGTAAGTCTTTCGGGGCCTTTTTAGGTGCTTCCTGCTCTCACACCTTCTTGCTGAGTCTTCTGCTTTTGCAGATTGATTTAAAAAGGAGATGTGGTCTCTATGTTAGAGAACTATACAATCTGTGACACCTTGTCCTGTTTCTCTTCTTAGGCTGAGATTTACCATGCTCCACCCCTTGAGTGGGATTGCTGGCAGAGGATGACTAAAATACAATGGCTCCATCAGCAGCCTCCATTGTTCTCCAGGGAGGTTGATGGCCCATTTTCAGCTTCTCAGATTTTCTGCCAGGAAATGGAAGTTATAATCCATACTGACTGTTACAACTACAAACCATGCTCATAAAATCAAATGGAATTCATATGGGCTCAGATACATTCCACAAACCGGCACAAGAGACAAGCAAAAACCCCAACCACACAAAACCCAAAGCACCAGCCAATCAAATGGTGCCAGGGTTCATAAAAGTGTCCATAGGTCCACAAAGCTGGGCCTGTCCTACAGCCTCCAATGGCTCCTGAAGTTCTTCCTGCACCTTCCCAAACCCCAAAAGGAAAAGGGGGTGTGGGCACTGTCCTAATGAAGCATCAGGAGGCCCCTCATGATCTGTCCTTCCTCCAAAGTATTATGAAGTATTCCTTTACTTTCAGATTGATGGGTATTTCTCAAATTGAACCTATCAGAGCACTTTTAGAGAACTGGCACAGTCCAGGTCTAACGGTTCTATGAACCAGGGCAGAAGCTCCCAAGGTCTTTGTCCCTAATGCTGAGCCACCTCACTGAAGGCACTAACAGCCAGGAGGCATTCCAAGTGGTTCCCTCGGACCGAGGTACAATCAGTTTTGTCCTCTGGGATCTCTATGAACTGCTGGATGGTTGTTTAAAAGTTGTAGGAGGCAAGGCTTCAAGTAGCAATCTGTGTGTCCTGCAAGTCATGAAAGAACATGGTAGTCCGCAGAGGGAGGTCTGAGAGCTTAAAATGGGAAGCCCTAAAGCCCATTTTTGGATCACACAGCTGGACACTATGGATATTGGCGTCCAGCTGCAGAGTCTGAGTTTTGGGCAAGGTGAGTTTGGAAAAATGATAGGCACAGCCCATTTCCACCATCACACAGATAGTTAATTTTTCCCATCAGGAAACTAGTGGTCTCCCCATCTCATCCTCTGAAGATTCCTGTTCTACCTGAGAGAAAAGAGACTTTGTTACGTGGGAGAACAAGGAACATTATTCTGGGGTGATTCTCCTCCAGTTTTGTAAGGAATAAAAAATAGGCGGCAGAAGGAACCCCAAGACAGAATCTTATCTGGACCAACCCACTAACTCGTCCTCTCCATTTTCTAAGAAGGGGAGAATGAAGGAGGAGATTTTTCCTGCTCGTGGGCTAGAGAAGAGCAATGAAAGATGGGGCCAGGAAACCCACTTGCTTAGGAGGAGGAGAGTTCTTGAAAAGTTCTTTTGGAGGAGAGATGAAAGCTTTTTTTATGAAGGAACATAGGAAGGCAGCAAAGGCCCCACTGATCCACGCTGCCACTCCTGGATGAGGAGACAGGGGAAGGAGGGAGCCCTACTTCCAAAATGTAATCTTGCAAGCCCCTGCCTGACACCTGTGTCCTCTTTGTAAGTCACCTGCTTGGGTATTTAGAAGGGTTTGTAAGTGCTTCCACTGGTCCTATGAACTTTGACCAATCTACTTCAATGGAGTATGTTCATCTAGATCTGAGTCACTCCCATGCATGCTTGGGCTTGGCAAGGAGGCATCACAACATGAGGAGAAAGGAAGGGTCAGGATAGGCAGAACAAATCTGCTGCTGAAGATTTCAGGGGACCAGCACATGAGGGACAGCTTTTTCCATAAAGAAATGTCTTTTGTCCTCATCTGTATCATGTCACTCCAAAACTCTGCTGAGACTAGAAGAAAGATGGTACTCAGCAGCGAGGCACCAGGATCACCTGCTTCTTTTGAGGCAGGAGAACATCTATGGAAGCTGTCTGTATGCCAAGAGGAGAAGGAACTGAGCATGAACAGCCCATATGCAGACTGGCTACCATCGGTCTGGCTGACAAAGGAGACAGAATCAGTCTTTGTTTAACTGGTACAAGTGCACCCCAAAAAGTAGCATCAGTTCAGCATCAGGAGAGCAGCATGGGCAGAAGAGAGAAGAAAAAAGAAGGTTTTGTTTGGAAAAATGACTCTGAAAGGAGATTATATTATTTGTGGGCACACAGTTCACCTGTAAAATGTAGCACATCTCCGCCTTGATGCTTTATTGCTTCCCTGATAATAGGAAAACTGAAAATGTGCCCAATTCCCATGTGTCTGATTTGCAGTGCTGCCTTGCTATCTAAGTAATCAGCAGAAGGAAAAGGGACAGAAGAAGGAGAATCTCACCTATCAGTCACCCCCTCAGGAATACAAAGCACAGTTGGTATAACAGGAGACAAAGGCTTCTGGGCAGGAGCTGAAGAGTGAGTCTAGCTTACATTTCTATATTTAGTACCACTTCTCTTCAGATTTTCCCTGTTATACCAATTCTTTTATCTGCATTTCCCATTTCCCTCTTCATTAGACTGAGTTGTTTTTCTAATAAACTGTTAGTTTCCGGTTTCTCCACTGTAATCATTTTCTCCTCAGAAAGATTTAATGAAAATGTTTAGAACAGTTGGTAAATTTCATAATTTAAAAAAAAATTTCATTACATTTTTCAAGAAAAAGCGGCTTTGATAAAAAAAATCATTTAAACATTTGGATCAGCTCTAAAAATTGTCAAGTATAGGTGGGCCCCGCACACCAAGTTAGCTGCTTGCAGAGGCTCTAAGGGTATACAACACTGAAGGGAGCAGGGTTGTATGAAAACCTTCCTCTCTGTTACACTGTCCATGACCAGAACCTGCATTAGTGAGTCAGCTCGAGGCTTTTCCTTCCCCCTGCTCATCCTTCCTCCACTAGCAGATTATAGTCCGCCACTTATGAAGAAAGAAGTGGAATGAGGTGGAGCAGCCAGCGGGTGAATTCTCATAGGCAGATGGAAAGTCTAATTTGCCCCCATGTTAGCAGAAGGTAGGGCTTATATTCGCCTCCACTGTCTCTGAACTGCCAGCCCAAACCCTGGCTTCCCCTTTAAGTGGCATGCACTTATTATCCCTACCCTCACCATGCTCATACGAGGCACGGGGAACCACCAGCTGTCTCCCTAACCAGTCTACCAGTGCTGAAGCCAGAGGGACTTGGGAACAGAATAGGAGGAAAATGAGGTAAAACAGGACAGTGAATAAGACACCCGTCTGGAGCTAAGGTGACCAGGATTCTATTCTTGGCTAAGCCACTGATCTGCTGCATCACCCTGGGCAAGCCACTTCACCATCTTCCTCAGGAAGACTGGTACAGTGCTTAGTACAAAAGAGAGCTGGGTTCAGTTCCTGCCTCTGCTATAGACTTCCTCCCCCACCCATCCCTTTGCCTGCCTATTTAGATTGAGCTCCTTGAGACAAAGACTACCTCTTACTACGTATTTGTACCACACCCAGAGCAATAGGGCTGTGATCATGGCCAATGTAAACAATCTCTCTCTCTCAAACAATAATCTCAGCACGGTAGCAGGGAATCTGCCTGTCAGCAGCAGCTTCTAATTCAGCCCATTCTGTTACCTAGGGTTTTATCAACCCAAAGCTCTTGGTAACCTTACTTTGTGTGAGGTGGTGTCAGGAAATAAATCAGATGGAGACCTGGCCACCCAGCCGATAGATGGACAGGTAGAAACAGTACAGTGCTCTCACTTAAAAGCTAGGCTTTACTTAGTCTCAAGCACTTATTCATGTCCATAACAGGATAGTAAAACACCCCAACCCTCATTACCGAAATTTGATGCGGCTCTTGAGCAGTACAGCGGTGGCTTTCCAACTGACCGGTCTTCCAGCAGCCATTGGGGGACCCCAAAACTGTGTCCAAGAAGAGATCCCTGAAGAGTCCAAACCTCTCCCCCCAAAAAATTTATCCCTTTTAGTAGACAGTAACACATCAAGGAAATAAACTGTTGGGCAAGCCGTTTCAAAAGCTATTCAAGAGGTTTCCTTAGATCACTTATTAGTCAGCTGTGTTTATGCAGAATCTGCATGTCTTGAGGCCCTGACAAACATCTCATCTTATGCATATATAAGCTTCTTGCTTTTCTCCTAAAACACGATCCCAGAATGTCCACCAGACACTTCATTGATGGCTGGGAGTGTATAGTCAGATAAAGGTTGAGAAAGAGACTCCCCTCCCTTCCTGGCTTAGTCATGCTAAGGCTGCACAGGCCTGCAGAAAGACCTACTAATTTCAGCTGCTGAAAGCAACAAGTATGATAATCAATATTACACTATCAAGTGGTCCTAGGCCCTTTTACTGGTCTATCAAAATCTTCCCATACAAGTTCTTGTCATCATAAAGATATCCTCCCAAATATGGTTGCCACCTTTGAAATGAAAAAAAAACCCAGCAACCCCACGCACACAAAGTAAATGCACGCAACCCCAACCACAAGGCAACTCTGCAACCCCCCACTTCCCCAACAGGCACTTATAGTATCTAGACAGATAACACTTATAGATAAGATTGATAACATTTTCTTACTTCAACTGCAGAAGTGGGAACACAGCAGCACCTTTAGCTGGACACAGAAACTTTTAACATTAGATATTCCAATATATTGTGATAAAGATTTGCGTTATTAGACCCACATTAAAAAAAAAAAAAAAACTGCCCAGCAGATTAAGTTATTTTTCTGGCAATTTACAAATTCATAAGAAAAACTGGCCAGGCTGGTCAAATATTGGTAACCCTACCCCAAACCAGGCTCCTCATAGACAAGTTAGGACAGTGTCATAGACGTGAAATGGAATCTAAAAATTAAAGTGATGAAGTGTTACTTAACATCCAGCAGCAGCAGCCGCCACCTGGGGCTTAATTTATGGCCTTGTCTTAGATCTAGTTGAGGCCCCACTTTTAGACACTCACCAGACTTCTGTGAAAAGATCCAAATATTTAATTAAGCCTCCAGAGTTTGAACAGAGTCCAGGCACTGACCCTGGCCTGAGGTCTCTAGGCCCATTCTCAGAATGCAAATTTTCTAGCTAGGACCCCCTCTAATCCTGAAAGCTGAGGTCTTGTGATCCAATTGCCTAGCCCCTGGGACTAGAATGCCAGCGATGAGGGCACTCTGGATTTAAATTTACCTCTTATGAGGCATGTGAGAAGTGTAGCAAGTAACACATACAGTGACTTTGCACAGAATTTGAAAACAAACAACACAGTTTTACCCTGGCCTTGGCCAGACACTAAGCACAAAGGCTACATTTTATTATCCATCACTGTCTGGTGTAATTGTGTTCTCCATGACAAATATGCATTTCTGGAGAGTTTCTTCCTTCCCTCCCACCCCCTTCAGTTTTGTCTTCTAGGTGTTTTTAAATTAAAATTTCCTTTTGTAAATTCTGCTACCCTGGACTTCAAAGTTCAGGTTGCTTTCATTATTATTTACACTTTCCATTCTTTTTTTAAATTTTTAGTTATCTCTTTTAGTACGTGTAACTAGAACATCAGGCCGCTGCAGATTTATGCCTTGAAAATTCCTAATTGTATTATTTCAGTTATTTGCTAAAAAATGTTGTGTGTTTTGTTGGTTTGTTTGGGTTTTTTTAAGTCTTAATACTTCCATGGACTTTTCTCCCAATGGACAATATCTGATGTAGTTCCATCGTCTGACCTCTGTTTCCTTACATTTTGTTAATTTCATTTCATGGTTTCATTATAAACAAAAACTGATTATATACAAATCCCAAAAAAATCAACAGAAGACAAAAAGATGCCTTTTGAAAACACACATATGAAGCCCATGCTTTTTCAAAGCCCAATCATTCGTGAAACCTTGATAAATAGATATATTCTCTAAACAAATGCCATGAATCATTTTAATACTGATTTTGGTACTAAACAGAGCACTGGGAGTGAAAAATCCCTGTTGCTGTCATGGCATTATATTTGCAAGAAAAAAAAAATTCAAAACCCAAACACCTTGCAGAACTATACACTTGACCCAAAAGCCAAACTAAAAAATACATGCCAAGAAAAATCACTGGAAGGAGTAGAAAGGACGCCCGAGGGGAAGGTAGATATGGATCAGGGTACTGAATAAGCCCACAGATTCAACCACTGAAATATACTGCTTTTTAGAGAGGGATTTTTGCAAGAACTAGAGTGACATTTACGGGGTAAGAAAGCAGCTCTGAAATATTTTCCTTTTGGGAGACAGTGGCTGGTGTTTAAAAAAGGAAGTCTGGATGAGAAGGCAGAGGGACTAAAACAGCAGCTCAAGCTGTGCTCTTTTCTTTCATGGCATGAAAACCACATTTTCTCTTCCACTTGTCACACTGGTGCAAGGTTATCATGCTATCGCAGCATGGGGACAAAATAAAATTAGATACACAATCTGTTCGCCAGACTTGAGCGAATGGACAATAGGTTTCTGCTCTCAAACACTATATCATTTGTTGTGACCTCATTTGCAGCGCAATCTTTCCATTAAAAAACCCTCAAACAGTTCATTGTGCCACAGAAACCATTAGCTGTGGGTTGACCTGGCGTATATTTGTGGTGTGCTCCAATGACATTAAGGTTATCACAACTCAATCCCTTAAAGAATGCCTAGCAGGAACTAGGATATTAATATTAATTAATAGCACTTCTTCAGCATTTTTAATCTCCAAAGAGCTTTGCAAACAATTAATTCGTTGCATAGACAACACAATTAGCTCCAGGGGGAACTGCTTTACATTACTCTCAAATAGCCTCTTCAGCCACTGCTGGGAGCAGCTTTGGAGAGAACCTTATTAAACTGGGTGAAAGAGCAAGGCAGTGGAAGGGAGAAAAGTAAGATCCTAGTGGACTCAATCTTTAGGCAAAAAATTCTATTTACATGCCTGAAAAAATGTTAAATTATCTGTTAAACTAGGAACTTACTTCCTGGCAATACTGCAGGATCCCTTCTTTTGTTCCAATGCAGGTCTTGGTCCCCGAGGGGTCAGATTCCCATTTTCCATTCTGAACATTCATATGCATATTGAGTTTGCCACAAAACATGGCAATTTGGGGCTCTGCCAACAAGCCAGCATTTCCATCAGTAGGCACCTGGAAAGAGAACACTATTATTAATTATTGAAATTTCAATCCATGGTGGTAACAGTTCAAATGAGCTGGAATCAATATCTTCTGCTTACGCATGCAAGGAAGCAACTATTGTAAATGGTTATATGCAGAGAGATTTGGGAGATCAAAAGTCTCTTTAGTAATTCAACACACAACAAACTCAAGACATGAGGTTTTAAATTGCAAGCTCTTTGGGGCAGGGATTGACATTCACTATAAACTTGTCTAGACTAGGATAAAAGTGGTATGTAGTTTAAAAAAGGGCTGGATAACAAACATGTTTTAACTTCAGCTGATCAAAAATGAGAAAAATTTCCATGGAAAATGTGGCCTCTTTTTCATAAAAAAACCTCAAATTTTTCAACCAGTTCTAGTTGAAATTCACATTTTTAAACACTTTTATAGAAAGGGTAAGGTGTTTTGTTTTTTTTAACGTGTGTTAGCTGATAGGGTACAGGTGAACCCCATGACCCGCCTCCATTTCTAAAGTACAGTTTACCCTATCTACACAAGTCAACTAAAATGTGCTAGGTAAAATGTGTTAGCCAACATGTTTTAAAAATACACTTCTTATCCTATGTAGGCAAGCCCAATATATCTGTACAGTGCTTGGTACCACGGCACCCTCACCTACTTGAAGCATCTAGGTGTTACTAGAGCACAAATGACTAACAACAATTAATACCACCACTAAACAATGTCTGTGTAATTGCTGAAGGGAATCACATGCATGTGTAACTGAGCAGAATCTATTAGATTTGATTTATAAATATATAGTCAACAACCACAACAAAAAATCATAAAGTTGTTATATCATAACTATTAACTGGGGCACAGTTAAATATGGTCTGTGGAGCCTTATTTAGAAATTCCCTCATTTTAAAATTACTTTTCCTGGAACTACTTTTTTGTTACAGTTACAATGTTATTTTATATTAATAGGATATTTAGATAAAATGTTAAAGATCTGAAAGTTTCTGTTTCATCCAGATACCATATGAATCCCCAAGAATATCTAAACGCTTTATAAAACAGTGCATTCAGAGACTGCCATACGCTCTATAAACATCCTTCTTTCTAGAACTTTATCTCTTTAAGTAACTCAATATTGAACCTCTTCACAGCTGAAATCACCCTTAAGATGCTGAATGTGCAATGAAACCATGTAACAGTAGATAAATCTGTTGTTTGAAATGAAAGAATCAGCAGATACATTAACCACAATGCTAACTGAAAGCAAGCTCTGGCAAGAATACACTGGAAACAGATGTCAAGCATCAGCATTGGAAGGTATTACCTTCCAGCAAGGAACACGGATGGGTCACAAAAGATGGTCTAAGCATCTGTGTAGAGCAACACTCTAAATATTAGGAGGTGAAAAATTAATCAAACACCAAGTGGTAAGCTAAAATGGAAGACAGATCTCTCATGAAAACTCTTGGGCCGGGACTATAGCAAGAAGTCTAACATAGCACTCCTCCTCTCTCTCACGACTGTCTTTCCCATCACGTCTCATCTGACATTTGCACAATCAGGCAGGTGGGATTTTTTTTTCCCCCTCACATTCAGGGGCTGACTCGTATTCATGATATTGCAGTTGCTATGACTCAGGCAACCAAGTTTTTCATATACAGATCTAAATGGATGTTTTCTCTGCCCTCACGCTCACTTTCATTCCCTTACAAAGGCATGACTTGCATCACATGCTCACTTCAGGAAAGGCATTTCCTCTCCTTCCCCCTCCCTATGCCAAAACCAGCTGTTATGAAAACAGACGAATGTAATCTTTTCCTTCCTGCCTCTAAGCTGCTACATTTAGTAGCTATTCTGATCCAACCTCTACTTTAGGATGAAGGAAGATATTTTCAAATCATCTCCACATCTTACCATTTTTGAGTCTGCCTCCAGATCACTTTGGTGCCTGTTGTTTCACATAGTTTAATCCAAGCAGAAGCAGGATGAATTGACAAGATTCTCATCACTGAGGCCCAAACGTTCAACAAATAATAATAATACCTAGCTCTCATATAGTGCTTTTCATTACAAGATCTCAAAGCGCTTTACAAAGAAGTTAAATATCATTAATCCCATTTTACAATTGGGGAATTGAGTCACAGAGAGGTCATCCAGCAGGCCAGTGGCAGAGAAAACAACAGAGGTCCCAAGTCCCAGATCAGTGTGCTACTAGACCATGCTGCCTTCAGTGTGAACAATAATTTCAGAACAACACGGAAACGGATCAGTATCTTGTGTACTTCAATTTCTTGTTATTTAGGTCCCTATTAACAGATTATCTTCCCTTACCAGCAAAGTGCCAGGGTGACACCCAATTGGAGAAACTTTTTTAAGCACCAGTAAAATGAAAGTGACATGACAACCTGGTTATATTCCCTACAGCCCTCTTGTTTCAGAACAGCAGGGGTGAAATAGGCCAGCATCTTTTTAGTATCCAACTGCTGTTGTTGCTGCCATTTCTCACCAATAATTCACTAGAGACTTCCTACTCGCCATTTGGAAGGACACAAATGTATTATGCAAACCCTGAATATGATATTCCTTGAATACACATCACAGCTTTTGCTTCATACCCTCCTCAAACAAGTCTATTGACATTTTAAATGTGGCAGACAACCAAACATCAAAGAGCCAATTCTGCTCTCAGTATCACCCATAAAAAATGTTCACGTGGCCCTCATTGACCATATTATTTCACTTTCAATCACAGAGCAAGTATATCGGAAGGGGTTTTTATAAAAAAAGTTAGTTCTCAACACAAGAGAATATCATTGCATGTCAAAAAGGATGAAAATGAGAAATCAGATGAGCAAATCTTGGATTAAGAGACTAGAGGATACTATTTTACAGGGAAGGGTATTCCATTCATGTTCTACAGGAAATTTCTGGCTGGCTGAAATACAGCTACCTGTAAAGGCTTTCATGGTGTAACTGCAAATTTCACCCATCTCAAACTGAAAACTCAAAAGGATAAACCTACTTGCTGGTTACTAGTGAAGATGGGAAGCTTGTTTATACAGTACCAGGAGGCAAATGGATGGTAACCACTCAATGTAATGTCGTTTCTTAATCAAAGATCTGGAATGGTCAAATATGTTTTATGAGATCTAAGAATTTATAACACAAAAGTTAATTTAAAAGCTCATTACCATTTGTTAGATCTTGTCTACACTGCACAGCAAAGCGCACCTGAGGGGTGTTATTTGTAAAGCACTCTAATAAATTGCATTCTAAAAGCCCAGAAAAGACCCTGCTGGTGCACACTCTAAAATACATGTGTACATCAACATGAGCGAAATACTGTTTAGAGCGCACCAGCAGATTCTCCACAGGGCAATTAGAGCACTACACACTAGAGTACTTTCCATATCACACCCCTTTAGTGCACTCTGACAGCTCCATCTAAGCATACCCTTAGTCAGCCAGAAACCACTGTAACAGAGAAATCCATCCCTTTTTTACTATCCTTCTTTAAGGTTAAAGCATAGTTTAACTTTGGAAATTATACATCTGAAATATTCATGATTACAATCGAAACAGTTCAGTAGCACTGAGAATGTCTGTGTTAACTGTATCTCTATTTTTTATGACTAGTAACATTGAGCTGTCTTCAACAAGTAACATGAACCATTCTACTGAAAAGTTAATTAGTATAGCCATGCCACTTCAAAATGCAGAAGGCAAAATGTGTTCATGACTTGTTTTAGTAATTTGATTAATCAGGGAAAAGCATACTTCTGTTTCAAAGAGAATAAAAAGATTGCAAACAGACATTTCAAGATTAAGTCACTTTAATAAAGAGAAATTGATAAAAAAATAATTTTAATTATATTTTTAGGCACCAACTTCAATTTTTACACTGGCTAAAACAGAAAAACAGTGAACTACAACAAAAATAACCCTACCCATCACAAGATGAAAGATGTGCATGCATATCAAATTTCTAGTTTTGTCAGAAAAATGAAAAAAACCATGATGATTCATAAGTGCACTAGAGTAAAGGTGAATTTCCCTGACGCACATTATATGAGATGGAATTATTTATTTGTTTATTTGTAATAAAGGAGAAAGCTGTTGAGAAGAGTTGATTGGGAAGACTGGGATTCTCTGTAAATGAATAAAGTTCATATACCATGCCAACTATGGAATGACTCATTTATGTCTATTAAAATCTGTGATTAAAGGAAGTTGTATCAAATCTCTAGGAAGAAAGTACTAAAACATATTTTTCTTTGATAACCTGGAGGATTATTTTACACAAGCTGCTTCACAGGAGAACTACAAATACTTGGTTCAGTATTTAGGTTACAGGTCCATCACATTAGATACACTCACCTGTGATCCTTGAAACACTAGAATTCATGAACAGGAGTATAGTTTTACTAATCAAATCCACCCAGGTAACATGTAACCCACATTATTACAGAATTCTCTAACTACCCTCTGCATCTTTAAAAGGGAAATGGGACTTACTGCTGGCTTCCGTAAGTCTGACTACTTCCATAGCACAATTGATGGGGAGCAAGGGGTTGTGAGGGAAAAGGTGTCTCTCAGGGCTGGTCTACACTACACAGTTAGGTTGACGTCAGGCAGCTTACTTCGACCTAATTATGTCAGTGTATACACTACAGCCTTCTCTGGCCAATGTTAGTGCTCTACTACACCGACCTAATAACTCCACTGCCACCAGAGGCGTAGGGCTTATGTTGATACTGACCTGATGTACACTGCAGGCGAAATTCAGCGACAGTTGATGGGAGTTACGCAAGCTATACAGAGTAGCTTGCATAACTCCCGTCAACTTCGTAACTTGTGTTTAGCGTGCCATCTACACTGTGCTGCGCCAACGGGAAATGTGTACCCGTCAACACAGCACTATGCTTTTTATTGGAGGTGGTTTTAATAGATCGACTTCTGGATTGATTGAGCGAGTCTTCACTGCTGCTCAATCGATCTGGATAGACTGATCTGAAGGCAGCAAATTTGCTGCCCTCAGTGTAGACATAGCCATAAGTTACATTGGCAGGAGAAAGGCTGTAGTGTTGATGCTGTGTCCCTTACATCAGCTATTAGCTGTCTTGTCAGGTTCACAGCATGAGCCCTGAAATTGACAAGAATTTGGGGGAGCTAGAGCCTAGCTGCCCCCCACTCCTCTGGAGAGCTGGGCAGCTGGACCCCAGTCCTGGTTGGAAACCAGGTCAAGAAGCCCAGGCAGCTCCCCGCCCACTCCTTGCTGGGAGCCCTGCAGCCTTGTGAATTTCATGGTTCCCTGAACTGTGAAATTGACAAAGCTGCCCGGCAGGAGCTGGGAGTGGCCAGGGGGATTGAGAAGCCAAGGCAGCTGGACCCTGCTTCCCGGGGCCAACAAGTCCCAGGCAACTCCCAGCAGGGACTGGGGAGTGGGGGCAGCCTGCGAGGCACCCAGGCTCCCTGCAGTGAGTTACCAGTGGAGCTCAGATACCAGGCTCTCAGTTCCCCACACTGTCCCTCTTACATCAATGGAAATGCTCCTGATGGGGAAGCACACCACCAATTCAAGCAGGGTAGTGTGGACATGCACTACTGCAGTAATTACTGCAGTGGCCGTAAGTCAACTTTCAGCCTATATTAGGTCGACTTATCTTTCTAGTATAGACACACCCTGAGTATAATTCTGTCTCTCATTGATCTGCTTCTGTTTTCAATTTAATTTTAAGATGGTATTTGGGAAACTTTTTTTAAAAGACTTTTAAGCAGAAGATGCATACAGATTTTTTCCCCATTTTAAGCACTGAAGTATCTTTTTTTTTTTTTCCTTCCCCTAAACATGGCATCCTAAACGTTATTTATATTTGATTTAGGTTTGGTTTGATTTGATCTCTCAATTTCAATGCCTCACTAGTTCTATTAAACGACAAGATCATAATATTTAAAGCTGCTGGTACCAAATTACATTTTATACATGCACACGCACAGAAATCTTTATATTACTGTTAATCATATAAGTATATCCAGCCTATGGTATTACAGATGTTTATTATTTTTATAATAGATACAGATATGAAATATCTTTTGGTTTCTACATTCTGTGTCAAAATTTCTATGATATAAACTTGTAAAAATTAGTCTTCATTTCATATGGATCATCCATTTTATAGGAGAATTTTTTTGTTCTAGAATATTTTGGTGATCTTCCTCAATTTAAAACTCATAGTAAATTTTTGTTTGCAGTGGTGTTGTAGCCACCTTGGTTCCAGCTTATTAGAAAGACAAGGTGGATGACCATGGACCAACTTCTGTTGGTGAAAAAGACAAGCTATAGAACTTACTCAGAACTCTTCTTCACATCTTTAAGAATTCTTCAAGAATTCAGTAAAATCTTAACAATTAGCTATGTTCCTTGAGACACATTTTTCTACCTAGAAGATTACTACTGATCTAAACATACAAGCTGCATATACAATAGCTTGTATTTTACAAGATGAGATAGAGTAAAGAGGAGTAATATTAGTGACAGTGGGTGGGTGTTGATTTTTCTGTGACTGGAAACATGTTTTAAGACGCTACTGTACTGACTAATTTAAAAAAACACAAATTCTTTAAATGCAGATTAGTTTGTAACTTTTGTCATTTACAGTGGCAAAAATTCTATAAAGTATCTCTTGGGGAATTTACAGGTAGCTATGCATAGCACTCATATTCACTCTACACAACCCCCTTTATGGTATAAACCAGTGTTTCCCTGATAAGCAGATTGTGTCTGGAGCAGCAGCTGTGGGAGAGAGGAGGACTAGTATACAGAAAGACCTTTCAATTATTGTAGAACCTCAAAGAAACAAACACCTCGGGAATGGAGGTTGTTTGTAACTCTGAAATGTTCGAAACTCTGAACAGAACATTATGATACAGTGCCCTGCAGTCAGTGTCTTCCAGCTGCAGCTGGGAGAGATCTCTGCAAAGATGGCACCTGGCAGCACTGCCTGGTTTGCAAGCAGCTCCCTGTCCTATTCCTGTTTCTTGGCTTTGGGCTGAACTGAGGGGGGCAGGCCTGCCCCACACCCTTGGCACTACAAGCCCCAGCCCTCAGCCGCCTCTCCCCAGGGCTCACCCTGCTCTGTGCACTGCTTGCTACACTTCAGAGGCAGCACATGGCAGGGGGTTGGTGCCAACTGGCTGCCAGCGTCCCCCCCTCTCCTGCCCCTTGCACTCCCGGAGGTGCTGGCAGGATCCAGGAGTGCAGCCACAGGCAAAGCTTGGGCTGCATCAGTGCAGATTGTGGCCCTTTCAAATTCCTCCAGAGCGTAACTCCTCCACTCCAGCTCCAGGCCAGATTTTGGCTGCAACAGCAGCAGTTCAGTAGCAGACTGACTCTCCTGACTGATGGTGAAAACAGCTTCCCCTTCCCAGTGGGGTGGAGCGGCAGGGGGTGTGAAACAGCACCCTTGGCTTACAGGAAACAGCGCAGACCCCAGGCTGCTTCTGTTCCGCATGTCTAAAAATGCAATATAGGCGCAGTTTAGTACAGGTACAGTATTTGCTTCCCCCCCCTTCCTCCGCTGTTGCCTGATTGCTTACTTCCCATTCCACATGGTGTTCGGATGACCGCTAAGTTCGTAACTCTGGTGTTCGTATCTTTGAGGTTCTACTGTAATTTCCAAAGTCTCTGCCCCCCCCCCCCACTAAAAAAAAAAAAAAAAAAAAAGTCAGTCTCTAGCCATTAAGGTTGCAAAGAAAACATTCAAAACATGAAGCAACTGTAAGCACTGTCTGCCTGAGTTTTCAGAAAGCCTGAACCAAGTGGTCTGAAGTGTCAGCCGCTCCACTGATTTCAATCGGTGCTAACTCAGATGCCAACCGTATTTTAAATATCACCATTGTCAGCTATTCACTGCCCAAAGCAGATAACAAAAGAGTGCTGAGTGTCATATTAGGAAGATCTCACTAGGGAGCATGAAAGACTAATGGATGGGGGATGTAGGGTGGGAAGGAGAGGTGTACAAACTAAGATCCATAGGCCCATACCACCACCCAGCAGTGCAGGAGAGTACAACTGGTTTCATTTTCCTGAAGAAGGCTCAGCTTTCAAAACTCTGGAGAGCACGGATATAAAAAGGTTTTGGGAGACATGGAGGTTGAAAAATGACAAGCCAATTGAGTCTCCCATAATCACAACTAGAGACTGGAGTGACCTATGTTTTGGACTATAAAATCAGTGTTCAGAAGTAAGAATGTTATTAAGATAACTATTTCTCTAGTTTTATGTGTAAATTATCATTGTTACAACTGTGTTCTGTTCTAGCACATGTGCAGAGTGCTTCTCTTTACAAAATCATTTGTATATACTTTTAATCAATAGCATCACCTTGTTTCTGTTACCACAAACCATAACTGTCTTCCAGCCAGCATGGCCAGAATGCCAGTAGTCATGTTTTGTTACCAGCACACTAAACATGCTGTCTGAAAGCCACTCGGTTAAGCTTTGCATTGATTTTGACAAAACTGTTCATGAATCCACACCAAAACAAAACAAACAAACAAAAAATGTTTCAAAACTTCTTCAGCATCACTTTGCATTTCTACTTTACCCAAAACAGTTTGAAGCCAACCCAGAAAAAGTAGTCATTTTGTGAAAAAATACCCAAGAATTAGTGAAATCCTATCAACTTTCTTTTCAAAATCAGATACACAGAATTTTAACTAAAGTAGACTACAAGGAAAAAAACCAGACTTTCCTGATTAGAAGGCACGTAACTCCAGATGTTTCCCAGCCTACACAGCTGTGCAAGAAGATCTGTTCTTTGAAGGATAATTTTGCCCAAATATACCAGCACTCTATTCAGGAAAGTGTTGCATTCTTTTCAAAGGGGTTAAATGCTGTTTAGTTCAGTAGTTATGAAGAACAAAAATGTTGAATGAGAAGCCTCTTCTTACTTTGGACAAAAAACAAAGAACAGAAGATTCTCTTAAAGATCTGAGTGATATTTCTCACTTGCCCTCTTCCTAATTTTTGCTTTAACCTCAGTTTTATTTATTTAATGAATTAATTGTTCATGTTCTGTAATTGACTAACTATGGCTGAATCTTTTTTCCTTGTAATTATTAAGACCATGATGATTATTGGGTCTTCTACTGTATTTCAACGTTTTTCTAATTGGTTGTGATCTGCTTAAGAAAAATAGAGATTTCAGTAGGTTCTTTTAAATGATTTCTCCTCATTCAGCTTTGTCGACTTTAAGGAACTCACAAAGAAACTAGAGAAATTGCGATCAGAGGGAGACAGGAGACTGCCACAGGGTGAGCTGGCCGTTTAAGAAGGTCATGACTCAGCTGCATCTGTGTCAAGCTTAGCTCATCTAATCAGGTGAAGAGAGTTAAAGGGAGAGTCATTTGACAAAGCGTCACTGACTAAGAACTTGTCTACACCACAGAGTTTTGTCAACACAAGTTATGCCGGCATACACACAGCCAATGCTGTAATTAAACCACTGTTGCATGTCCTCACTGTGCTCCTTGTGTCAGAGGAGTGCATTCACACTACCAGCTCTTGCACGGACACAGGGAGCTATCCTACTGTGCAACTGCACCGCAGTGTGCTTTGGGAAGGGTTTGCAATGCCTCATGGGGCAGGCACAGCATCACATGATGACAG
Organism: Emydura macquarii macquarii; assembly: GCF_026122565.2. Lineage (NCBI taxonomy): Eukaryota > Metazoa > Chordata > Testudines > Chelidae > Emydura > Emydura macquarii. The sequence continues at coordinate 687,944 of NW_027130613.1, forward strand.
TTTCTGAGTCACATCGTTCCATGGGCATCCTACTTGATTGACAGCCGCTTTTTCAGCTACCTTACCTGCTAAACTGCCATTGCTGAACACAAACCAGAGAAGCCCACAGAAGCGTGTGCGCGCACAAGTGAGAGAGAGAGAGTAAGTGTAAATAATACCTTTTCAATTTGTCCACTTAGGACTAAAAAGGTTTAATAAAGAACATCGGATATAAGTGGGTAAAGAGTAAACAAACTAGTTTTATTTCTTTAACAGGTTTGCAAAGCTGGGCACAACTCCAGAACAAAAATCTATTCTGAAAGGAGCGCACCCCCCTTTCTTTGTTTAACAGTTTATATTCCCTATCCCGGCCGAGAAAATCCCTCCCTTCGTTCCCCATTGGCTGGGTAATAAAAGGTTTACAACTTTCCCGACCGCCTATTACATACATTTTCTTCCACATACAACATATAGATCCATGTTCATGCTAATAAGCGAATTTTCTATGCAAGGTGTGTGCTAATATTCTATTACCTTTTTAAGCATGCGCCTTTCTGCTTTACCTCTTGTCCTTTCTCTAATGGAATTCTTGTGCTGACATTATCAGATAAGAAAACTCTCCCTCCCTTTTACCCCTGTCTGGTGAAATACCTGAAGCCAGAATTTATGACTAGATAAGTGCTTCCCCCTTGAGAGAAAAACTCCCCTTCTTTATCAGAGGGTGAAAGAAAGACAGACTCCCTTTCTTTAGCAGAGGGTTAACCCATTGTTTCCCTAAACTTATTTCCTAATATTGGAGCCATGAATTCCTTTTCTATTACTACAACTATTTTATTTCCTTTAGACTCTTAACTCTTTCATAAGTGACAGGGTGTGTGTGTCCACACACTGTCTCGTTAAATTCAGACAGCACCTAGAAGCAACCAATCCTGAGGCAGAAGCTGGTGCACAGACAGCTAGTGTCCCCCTGTCCCAGAGACCTATACACCAGTGGGGGATGGGGGATACCTCGACATCAGCCCCTGCCTCTGCACAGCACATCAGGAGTCTCTACCCCTTCCTCTCCCAGCAGCAGCCTGCGCTGCCTGCCGCAGGAGAGCAGGATTGATTCCCCCAGAGTTCTCCCACAGCCTTGCCTCCCCATAGACCCAGGAGAATGATCCACCCACTCCCTTGCAGTCCATGAGGAGGCCAGTTTGCTGCCGGGAGCCAGCTTGCTCAGCTGGGCAGTAGCTGTGTGAGTTCTCCAAGCTGAGCAATTTCAAAACTTCCTGGGGCTTTGAAAGGGGAGGGGCACCTGCCTATGTAGCTGGAATGCAGGGCAGCTCAGCAGAGTTCAAAACAGTGAGCAGAGCGATCAGGGTGGAAATTGTGGGATAGCTCCTGAGGCCCAGTTATGGCACACAGCGTCTGCACTGATGCTTTGTCATTCAAATTCTGCTGCAAAAATCTTTACATCTCTTGTCGCGGTAGTTTTATTTTGTCGCCAAAGCAGCGGCATTTTGTTGGCGGGGGGGGAGAGGGGGAAGGGAGGGGAGCATTGCAGTGTGTGCACCACCGCTGTTTCGTCCCCAAAAGCTGATTTTTGTCAACAAAAGTCTGTAGCGTTGACCAGCCCTGATAAACAAGGCATGCTGGAGCATAAGAGCTGCCTGTGATCAAAGGGAGAGCAGACTGAGTCAGTGCTCTGTCAAGAGCAGGAGGCCAACAAGGAAAGGGCCAAAAAGGAAGTATAGGCAGGGAATGTGTAGGACAGTAGTCCCTCTCTGTCCGTACGCTCCCACAATCCCCCAGCAGGGGTGGGGAGTGGGGCCACGCTCAGGGCCGATACTGGGAGAGGGGCTGCTGGGGCTGAGGCCGTGGTCGGGCGAAGGGGCTGCAGCAGGGAGACCAGAGGGGCGAGGCTGTGGCTAGGAGCTGAGGGTGCAGCCAGGCTGGGTGCCAAGGCCAGGTGCTGGGGCTGTCCTGAGCAGAGTTTGGGGCAGAGTGGGGCTCCCTCCCCACCGGAGCTGGCCTGGGCCCTTCCGCACCTCCCCAGAATGTTCCTACATGCCCCTGTAGTTTGGGGACTTCTGGTATAGGAAAAACCCTTGAAAAGAAAATAGTTAACTAGATTTTTTTTAAAAAGTCATGATTAATCATAGTTTTAGTCACACTGTTAAACAATAGAATACCAATTTAAATTTATTATAAATATTTCTGGATGTTTTTCTACATTTTGAAATATATTGATTTCAACTACAACACAGAATACGAAGTGTACAGTACACACATTATACTACTATTTTTTATTACAAATATTTCCACTGTAAAAATGTTTTTAAAAAAAAAAAAAATCACACTTTGATTTGTGGATTGCACTAAGAGGCATATCTGGCACATACATTCATTGCAATGCTGGCTACAACCATGCCAGGCAAATGTTTGTTCTCACGTTCAGGTGACGTAAATAAAAAGTGGGCAGCATTATCTCCTGTAAATGTAAACACTTATTTGTCTTAACGATTGGCTGAAGAAGAAGTAGGATTGAGTGGACTTGTAGGCTCTAAAGTTTTACATTATTTTGTTTTCTGAGTACAGTTATGTAAAAAAAATGTCTACATTTGTAAGTTTCACATTCACAATGGAGATTGCAATACAGTACTTGAATGAGGTGAATTGAAAATACTATTTCTTTTTATCTTTTTACAGTGCAAATATTTGTAATAAAAATAGTATCAAGTAAACTTCGTATTCTGTGTTGTAATTGAAATCAATATATTTCAAAATGTGGAAAAACATCCAGAAATATTTATAATACATTTAAATTGGTATTCTATTGTTGTTTAACAGTGCAACTAAAACTGCAATTAATCACAACTTTTTTTTAACCTCACGATTGTGATTTTTTTTCCTATTTTTTCTTTTAAAAAAAAAAACTAGGTATTTTATTCTAACATTAAAAACATATAAACTCCTCACATCTCTCTGCTGGCATTCCTTGGCAAGATTTTTAGGGGAACTGGAACTTTAAAAAATGGAAAGACATGGATGAGCTGCAGCTCATCCTAGTTCAAACTGAGTGAAAGGGGATGCCGATTGTCAGCCATGTAAAATGACAGTGGCTGCTGAATCATGCTATTCGCTGCACTATGTTCGAGACACATTTCAGTTTGCAGTTTCCTTCAGGGATTTGACTGCTACAAAATGCACTGAAAAGTAAGAAAAATTGAATTTAATGAAACAACCTATTCATTATAGATACTTGGCTCCAAAGTACCTATTCATTTATTTTAATTAGCATTAGTATCTTTAGAGAGAGAACTTTTTCCTTTGTTTACATTTACTTCTTTTGACACTATGGTTTTCTTTGTGCTTTAAATATACAATAAGCAGCACATATACATTACAATATCAAATGAAAACCTGCCACCAAGATACTTCTCTATTACCCTTCCTGCTGATCCCCTACTGCTGAATTCAAGAAAATTCTGAAGACTTCAAATTAAACGTGATGCTTTAAATCAGATTCTATTGCACTGGAGTAAAATAGCATACCTCATTACTAAAGCCCTACTTAATTTATGATATTGCGTAAATCGTAGATCCCGTAATATTAAGCTTCCACCACAATTTTGACAGTGGGAGCTCCCACCATCAGCCTCTGGTGGCCAGTAGCAGGGACTCCTGCTGTCAAGCTTTTCCAAATTACTGCAAATAACAAAAGTATATTATTACTTTTCTGTGACTTTCCACGTCTTGTCTGCAACAGAATCACAATTATTTTACAATCAACCCACGATTCAAGTAGGGTCTTACTCATTACCAATTAAAGCTAACTGTAATGTGAGCACCAAAGAGCTTTTCAATTTAAATAAAATTAGAATCACTAATTCTAACAGATTGGTAAAAATATTGTCTCCACTGTGTTCTATACTACTGTTTGATTTAAGATGGGAGGAAATTGAGGCCACAGAGCAAGTTAAATCCCCACTGACAAATAAATATCTAGCGCACCAGCTTTCAATTCCACATTATTCCTGTTTAGTAAGGTCAATCAAAAACCCAAGTTTCTCTCACTTCCTTCTAGTTAACATCCTGTATGCAGTCTGTCTTCATGCTTTCTCTCTCACATGCCTATTAAATGAAATGTGCTAAGTATGCTGAATTCTGAATTAATAACTGACTGCATGCAAATATCTCACCTTAAAATTTAGGTCAGATCATTTATTCAGCATAGCAACTGCTTCCAGAAAAAACAAAAACAACATTCAGTGTCTCACCTACCTCTTCATTCATAAGAGTTCACAAGTCAGAACCTCTAACACATTAACTAGGATGCCTGTGGTTTTTAATCAATTTCCCTATTTAGTTCCTTCCTGCTGAGGCAATTCAGCCATAAACTTACCTTTCCTTAAGTTAACTGCTCTGAGCCAGCCCCTTACGCCCAATGGTAAAAGGTCAAGACTTCCACTTTTTGCCCTACAAGACTGTGCAAATGTGGTGGAAAGGGAGAAACTCCAGGCTATCACATCTTGAAAATCTTACTCCCCAGACACCACAAGCCCAAAGGCATTTCCAGTGAGGCTGGGATAGAACATCTTGTCCTCCAGAAACTACACAGTATGACACTTTTCCAGCAGAAATCTCTGTCAAGGAGGATGGATGGGGGGCAAATGGGACTATGCGCTAGGGCAGAGGTAGTCAATTATTTTTCGTCAAGATCCAAATTTCTTGGTCAAGGTATAGTCAAGGTCCAGACTCCAGAGGAACAATTTTTCACATTCCAGTAACAATAACGATAATAATAAGTAAATAAAACAATTTTGCAGTTTGGATTTGGCCTACAGTACACCTATTGACTACCCCTTCACTAAGGTAAAGAGACAAGTATCTTCCCTCTGCCGCCTCACCTCCGTCTGGGGATCTCCTTTAGGCAAGGTTACATCAATGACCTCACCAAAATACAAGCAAAAGAGTTTGTGGGTTTTGGGGACCAAGGCAGAAAAACGTCAAGTACTGTTTTGCTGTCAAGGGACCTGATCCAAAGCCTATCAAAGTCAATGGGAATCTTTCCATTAACTTCTGTGGGCTTTGGATTGGGCTTTGAAATTGAAGCTAGTATGAAACAAGAACTGGTAAAATGGTTCCTTAAAATTTGAAATGTGTGGTCTACGGTATCCACCTCAAACTCTGTACTGATGGGAAGCCTTAGCCAGCCGACAGAGACGCAGACAAAACTGATTTTTATTGATTACAATCATTTAGAGTGTTGTCCATGCACAGAACACATTAAGCTGGTAAAAAAGTGTGTCACTAGCATTAAAGCAGTTGTGATTAGTGGCTTGTCCATTACAATCTTCTGTGCTACAGAATCATCATCATCATCATTTTCACACGCAACAGGCAGACTAAAGTAAAGTACAAATGTACGTGTTTTTCTCTTACTAAAGCCATATCTGTTAGGCCATACAAGAAGCAATATCTACCCAATTTCAAATCTCAATTTTCCTAAAATGACTTAATTTTTGTCCAAAAAAATCTGATTTGGTTTTGTATACAAATAGTCTTTGGAATTATCTAAATTTTTTGTATTTTAAAACATTATTTTAGTCAAAATAGTTGCTGTAAATGTGATTATCTATGTGATAAATGTTGCTGTAAATGTGATTTTCAGTTACAAAAATGTCTGTAATGCTTTAGGTATACAAGAGGCTGTGCAACAGGAAAAAAGTGAGCCTAACAAATACAAATTCCAGTCCTGAGGAAGTTTATGGCTTAAAGACACTAGCTGACAAAAAACAAAGAATAAGGTGTGGTTTTCAGAGATGGAACACAATTACCGTAAAGCTGGGCAGGAATTTGTTACACTGAATATGAAACAGGAGCATCTGCTACCATAGCTATACTCTTGTTAACGATTTTCTTGTGTCACAGATGTCTTCACTTCAAGGAGCCAAGTTACAGTCATGAATTGTGTGACTAATATTGAATAAGCCACAAAAGCAAGGTGTATGCAAGGATAGGCCTATGATAGGTGGCATCCCTGAGAAAAAGGGACCATTTTCCAATACAGGGACACATTTTTTTAAGGTGAAGTTAAACATTCAGGCAGATTCCTTTGATTGAAGTGAACATCACCCCTCAAGAACAGACTTAGACATCAGAAATTAAGAATTAAAGCTGCGTTTTCCACAAAAAGCCACACGTATTTTACACTAGGTTATTTGGGAGAGGGGGGGAAAAGAAGTCCATGCTGTTGCTACCACCTGTTCCGCTCCAGCAGTCGTGGCAATGGTCAGAGTACTAGTGTAGACAGAGTGTCAGAAGCTGCCAGCAGCATTTTTACCATCATACCATTCAGACACACTCCGAGTAGGGTTAGACAACAGTAACAGAAATGCTGGCAGCTCCAAGAGCCTTTTCTACAATGTGGAGGAAGTTGTTGGACCTCCACTATAGGCCTTTGGGGGCTTTCTAAATCCACCCACCTACTAGCAAGTCTCAGTCCTCCTACCTTGTTCAGTCAAAATAGGCTCAACAGACCCCCATACAACACAAATTAGGGTCTTCAGATCCTAACAAGTCTTTTAAGGCTTGTCAGAGGTCAGGAGAGGCCAATGATGAGGTACTCTATACTTTTTCAAAGGAGGAAAAACAAATGAGCCTTACGCTTGTGGGGTGAGGGGCCCAATGCATAAGACTCACTGGGGAGTTCTCGCTTTCCATAGGCTTCAGAAATCCCACAGGAGGAATTCCTCCTACAGAAATCCCATAGAAGGAATTCATCTCCATTCCATTGTAGGTGCGTGAGCACCCCCATGCATGGTTACCAGAATTTTTTCCCCCATAGCAGTACCCATAGGGCCAGCTTCAGCACTCCCTGGAGTCCTGTGCACCTGCCACGATATATTAGGCGCCACTGGCCCTAAGCCCCATCAGTTCCTTCTTGCGGTCAACTCCGACAGCAGGAACAGGGGACAAGTCATAGAATGGACAGGAGCAACACGTCTCAAAGAACAACAGTTACAAGGTAAGTAACCGTCTTTTCTTCGAGAGCTTGCTCATGTCCATTTCCTTCTAGGTGACTCACAAGCAGTACCTTGGAGGCGGGTTGGGAGTTCACGGATGAGCTGACTGCAGCACCGCCCTGCCGAAGCTGGCGTCATCCCTTGCCTGCTGAACAATGGCATAGTGGGATGTAAAGGTATGCACTGGCGACCATGTAACGGCTTTGCAGATGTCCTGAATAGGCACTTGGACCATGAATGCCTCAGAAGAGGCCTGAGCTCTAGTAGAGTGAGTGGTGACATTTTCCGGAAGTAGAACCTTCGCCTGCTTGTAGCAGAGCCTAATGCAGGAGGTTATCCAAGAAGAGATACGCTGTGAAGGAACAGCTAAGCCCTTCGTCCTGTCAGCCACTGCCACAAACAGCTGCGTGGACTTAAGAAACTGTATCGTCCTCTCAATGTAAAAAGCCAGGGCTCTGCACACGTCCAGCGTGTGCCACCTCCGTTCTTCCTCTGGGCCATGCAGCTTCAGGAAGAATACAGGCAGGAAGATGTCCTGACTGGCACGGAATTGTGACACTACCTTGGGGAGAAAGGCCAGGTGAAGCCTCAGCTGAACCATGTCCTTATAAAAGATCATGTAAGGCAGCTCTGAGGAAAGTGTCCTAATCTCAGATACCCTCCGATAGCCGAGGTGATGGCCACTAGGAAGGCTACCTTCCATGAGAGCAAGAATAGGAAGCAGGTAACCAAAGGCTCAAATGGTGCCTCCGTGAGTCTGGAAAGGACTACATTCAGGTCCTGGGGGGGGTAACGGGTCCCTAGCCTGGGGGTAAAGTCTCTCTGTACCCTTTAGGAACCTAACTGCCATGGCTTGAGAGAAGACTGACTTCCCTTGAATGGGCAGATGGAAGGCTGATATTACAGCCAGATGCACCTTCAACAAGGCAGTGGCTAGGCCCTGGAACTTAAGGTGCAACAGGTAATCCAACACCATCTGGACTGATTCTTGGTGAGGCGTGACCGCCTGGGCTGTGGCCCAGCAAGTGAATCTCTTCCACTTGGCTAAATATGACACCCTGGTTTCCTGCTACCCATTAGTATAGCCTGCACCTGAGATGAGCAAGCCCATTCCTCTAGGCTCAGCCACTCAGTTTCCACGCCGTCAGGTGCAGGGACTCCAGGTCCTGGTGAAGAAGGTGTCCCCGGTCCTGGGAAAGCAGGTTGTGCCAACGCAGCAGCTCTGGGAGGGATGGGGGGGTGGGTGGGGCCAATGACAGCTCCAGGAGTATCATGAACAAGTGCTGCCTTGGCCATGTGGTTGCTATAAGAATGACATTCGCCTTGTCTCATTTGGATTTTTAACAGGATGCTGTGAACCAATGGAATTGGAGGAAAAGCATACCGAAACCTCCCCGACCATGCGAGCAGAAAGGCATCTGACAGTACTCCATCATCTAGCCCTCAAATGGAGCAAAACTGAAGGCATTTCCTGTTAATCTTGGAAGTGAAGAGATCCACTTGAGGAAACCCCCACCTCCGGAAAACCATATCGGCTACCGACGGGTAGAGATACTACTTGTGGCAAGATATGAACGTCCTGATGAGGCGGTCCATTGTGGTGTTCCTGATACCAGGGTAGTGTGAAGCAACCAGGTGAATATCATGCCCTATCACTAGGTTCCATAGGCTCACTGCTTCCTGGCAGAGGGCTGGGGAGCGGGCCCCGCCCTGCCTGTTGATCTAATACATTGCGGCGGTGTTCTCCATCAGAACTTGGACCACCTTGCCTCTCAAGAAAGGAAGGAATACTTTGGATGCCAGGCGGATCGCCCTGAGCTCGCTGGTATTTATGTACAGCCCCCTGGTCCTTCCTTGACCAGGTCCCCTGCGTGCTGTGACCCAAGCTGATGTGCGCCCCCACTCCAAGACCGACATAAGAGTCACCGAGGGGGCTAGGTCGGCAAAGGGAATCCCTTCCATCACTGACCGGGGGTCTAACCACCATCCCAGGGAGGTTAGGACTCATGCTGGCACCGTGACCACTCTGTTTAAGTGGTGTCTGCTCGGGGCGTATGCCGAGGACAGTCACAGCTGGAGCCACCTGAGTCTCAGACATGCATAACACAGCACGTAGGTACTTGCTGCCATATGCCCCAGCAACTGCAGGCAAGTCCATGCCGTTGTACGGTGAGAGGCTCGCAGGCCCCTGATCAGGTTCGACATGGTTTCAAATCGATCCTGTGGCAGGAACACCCTGGTCTACGTAGAATCAAAGACAGCCCTAATGAACTCTATTCTCTGTGCTGGAGTCAGTGTGGATTTTTGTTTGTTCAACAGCAGACCCAGCCAATGACAAGTGGTCCAAACTAAGTCCAAACTGGCTTGTACCTGTGCTCGTGACCTGCCCCTGATGAGCCAGTCATCTAGATAAGGGAAAATCTGAACCCCTCGGTGCCTGAGATACGTGGCCGCCACCACCACTATGCACTTTGTAAAGACCCTTGGGTCAGAGGACAGGCCAAAGCGTAGGGCCATAAACTGGTAATGGAACCTCCCACCACATACCAGAGGAAGCGCCTGTGTCCAGGGAATATCGAGATATGAAAATATGTGTCCTTCAGGTCGAGGGCAGCACACCAGTATCCCGGATCCAAGGAGGAGATGATAGAGGTTAGAGAGACAACGCTGAACTTAAATTTTTTTGATGGACCTGTTTAACCTCCACAGATCCAAGATAGGTCTGAGGCCCCCTTTTGCCTTGGGAATAAGGAAGTAGCGGGAATAAAACCTCTTCATCTCCTGTCCGCCGGAATCTCCTCCACAGCTCCCAGTGCGAGAAGGTTCTCCACCTCTTGCATAAGTTGTTGCTCGTAAGAGGGATCCCTGAAGAGGGATGAGTATGAGTGGGTATGCGGAAGGGGGGGAAGAAAACTGCAGGATATAGCCCACCGCAATGGTCCCTAGAATCCAACGTCTGAAGTTATACAGGTCCATCCTGGGAGAAAAGGAGTAAGCCAGTTCCGAAATGGCAGGGAAGGAGGATCCTGGTGTGAGACTGGAAGGCTGTCCTCAGGCGCACCATCAAAATAATTGGCGCTGGCCACAAGAGCGCCAGGAGTGGGTCACCTGATTGGCCACAGAAGAAGGTGGGCCTGATCTGCGGCACCAAAAACTTCCGTCTCTGTCCCTTTTCCGATAGGTCCTGAAATGCTGGGCCTGGTACCTCGGCTGCTGCTGCTGCGAGCAGGACTGCCTCCTCAAGGCCTGCAGCGTACAAAGGCCCAACAAGCACTAGGTGGCCCTTGAGTCCTTTAAATCAGTGGAGCTTGGTGTCGGTCTGCTCCAAGAAGAATGCAGTGCCATCGAATGGTAGATCCTGGATGGATTGCTGCACCTCCTGGGAGAGACTAGATGACTGCAACCATGAGCACTGGCACACGGAAATTGCGGAGGCCATCAATCTTGCAGCTGAGTCAGCTGTATCTGACGCCGACTGCAAGGCAGCCCTGGCCGCTGCCTTGCCCTCCTACAGGAGGGCGGTAAAGTCCGGTGCCTGCTCCTGGGGCAGGGTCTCACCAAAGTGCCTCAGGGAGTCCCAAAGGTTATAGTTATACCTCCCTTAACAGGATCTGCTCATTAGCAATCCGGAATTGCAGGCTCACCATAGAATAATTTTTTCTCCCAGATCAAGTTTCTTGCTGTCTTTGTTTCTGGGAGTCGTGCCAGGTTGCCTGTCTATCCCTCTCATTGGCCGTCACCACTACCAGGGACCTTGGAGAAGGGTGCGTGAACAAGTACTCGAGCCTTTTAGCAGGGACATAGAACTTCTTCTCCACCCTTTTAGAAGTTGGTGGCAAAGAAGAAGGCGTTTGCCACAAGGTCTTAACCACCTTGAGAACCCCTTCATGGACTGGCAGGGCAACCCAGGCCGGCACTGCAGTTGCCAGCATATCGAAGAGGTTGTCCGATGTTTCTTGGAGCTCCTCCACCACTAGGCCCAAGTTCAAGGCGATCATTTTGAGGAGCTCGGGGGGGAGGGGCAGAGAAGTCATTCACGGGGACTGATGACCCTGCAATGACCACCTCGTCCGGGGAGGAGGAAGATGAGTGGCCCTGCACAGGGGGTGGTGGCATCTCCCCTGGCTGCTGTGGACCTGCTGTAGATGTCCCCTCCAGCGGATCTGACTCTACCTCCGAGACTGGGCTGAGACTCTCAGCCAAGGGTGCTGGGGCTGCAGACTGTTTCCCCGATGAATGGAGTGAAAAGGGCCCTGAGGCCACAAGGAAGCCCCAGGGATTCCAAAAGGATCATTGGGTTGGCCACTGTCCCTTAGCCATCTTGGTGCAGTCAGGCAGGAGCCTTGATCTTGGTCCCGCGGTTGACAGGGCTGGCTGGGGGGAGCAGCCAAGGACTTGTCCTCCTGTGATAACGCTCTCTACGGTGCTGAGTCGGAGAAGCCCTCCAATGGGATGAAGATCAGGAACATCGCCACACCACAGGTGCGTGCCCCAGTGCCGGGGATCGATGAACACATGCCAAATCCCCCACAGGTAACATCTGCCGGACCTCAATCTAGACCAGTGCTGCCACGCCGGGGTTGTCGACCAAGACCAGTGCTGAGCTGACTCCACTGAGGGTCTGTGCTGTCGTCTCTCCCTCCATGACGATCTGCCCGGAGACAGTGAATGCACCCTCGGAGTTGGAGAAGACTCCCTTGGAGGACTTAGGACCTCAGGTGGCAAGCCATGCTACTGCAGAGTCTGCTTGGCCTGTTGGACCTGAGATGGTCCGGTGCTCGATCCTGCATCCCTGGATTTCTTAGATGCGGGCGAGCAGCCACTCTCCAAACATTGCTTCTTCTGTTCTTCTTCGAAGGCAAAGCAGAAGATTGGTGCTGTGGAGGTTCCGGTGCTGACGGGATGCTCTGCACCGAGAGTAAGACAGCTCCAATGCAGGTCTTAAAACAGCCTCCATCAGTAAGGCCCTCAGATCTCTCTCTCCTTCTGTGTCCTTTATCTGAACACCTTACAGATGCGGCACTTGTCCTTTCAATGAGACTCCCCCAGGCACTTTAGACAACAGTTGTGGGGATCGCTAAGCGAGAAGGGCTTACCGCAAGACTTATAGGGCTTGAAGCCCGGGGATCAGGGCATGCCCCGCTGCTGGGCAGAGGTCCCCACGGGGACTAAACCTTAACTACTAAATTATTAACTATTTACTACAATATGCTAACTACTTCTACTTGACTAAGAGGCTAAAACGCTAAGAGATACTTGCAGAAGCAAGCAACGAACAACTCCAGTAACCGTCAGTGGCGGAAAGAAGGAACTGAGGGGACGTAGGGCTAATGGTGCCTAATATACTGCAGCATGTGCGCAGGACTCCAGGTGGCACCAAAGCCGACCCTACGGATGCTGCTAAGGGGAAAATAATTCCCATGACTGTGCACAGGGGCGCACACGCACCTACAATGGAATCAACATGAGCAAGAACTCGAAGAAGAACATTACTAATTCAATTTTTATTAATTTTTGAAATTTCACAAACTCAGCTCAGCTGTGGTCTAGATCATAGCTAGGGAATCCTGTAATCTAGATTCTCTTTCACCCTCCACCATGACCTCCACCACCTATTTCCTCTTCTTCTTTCCTGATTTCTGCTACAGAGTAGCAACAAAGTTACATTTTTCCAAGTTCTGATGAAAATACTCTTTTCTTAGGGTGTCATAATTGGCGGACCTCTTTCTTGTCCAATTCATTTAAAAATTGGTAGAGAATTTCTACCGTGGCTCTAGAGCTTACCTATTACAAAACATGATGTTTAGAGGCGGGATAAAGATTGGGCTCATAAAGGAACCCCTGTTACAGTATTAAATACGAAGCCCTTCCTACAACTGCATAATGTTGGTGAAGTGTCAATGTAGCTGAAGGTTAAATAAAAATTTGGACTGGTAAACAAAACTTATCCACATGAGTCTCTGAACTCTTAATAAGATCATGATCTTTGAAAGCATGTAAGTAGGCCTCTATCAGATTCATGTTTCCCTATTTTATGAACCAACACAATTCTTTCCAACTGTCATTTTCTTGGTTTTTTTTTTTAAACCTTTTATAAAAGGAGAAAGGATTATTTCATTTTCTCTTTTTTGTCAAGTAAATAAAAGGATTTTCTGTGGAGCCATACTGTGCTCTTTCAAACTCACATGCATCCATCTCCCACCATCAGAAGGTAGAGGGAACATAATACAAAGAAAGAAAAGATTAAGTAACAAAGAATTATACTTTTGCTGTTGTATTTGATTTTTTTTTTTAAATGGCCTGTATAAATCCCCACTGAAAAACACTTTGAAGTAAAGGTGACCTTCAAAAGCAAAGTACCAAATTCCACTAATGTTAATAATATGTACTGAAGACCCCAACAGGCAGGTTATTTAATTTGTATGGAGTAATGTAAATCTAAACAAAATCACATCGATACATAAAAGCATCTAAACTATATGTGCTCAGGAAGACAATTCATAGCTTTCCGCCTTGTGCCACATTTAACTTTAGCAGATTTACAATGTGAGTTCTACTCAAAAGCACAGCTCTAAAAGATCTGAACTGTGGCTATTTTTTTACTTTAACTTTCTGTGAGTTAAAGTAGCTAAAAAATCTATAGCAAAGGTTGTATATGCAAGGAAAATCTTCTACAGATCATTCATGTTTATTGGAGAGGCGGGTTTTTTTGTTTTTAATTTCACTTTTTTTCTATTTTGGAACAGTAAAAAGTACCATATTGTTAAGCCAACATAGCAATATAAATCTTAATATTCGTGATTTGGTGGCTAGCAAGTGAGTTTTCTGACATCTAGGTCATTACATAACCTATACCCATGCTGATAGTGACCAAAAACAGTTAGCATCTGACAGATGGTCAGGAGAGACTCAAATACCTATGGAGTCAGAAAGTCCATCTTATGAAAGTCTCTATTTGGCTCTCACAATCTCAATCATGTAAGGACTGAATGGAAACTGCATTTCCTCCTTCAGCCTTATAGGTGGTAGCTTGTGAAGAACACTGAGAGGATTGCTCAGTACCAGGAAACTTGCACCACTGTTTCCTGTGCTTTACTTATTCCATGGATACGTTTTAGTCTCCTAAATGGCTGATTCAACTTCTCGCATCAATGTTACATTTTCCCTAAGAAAAGATCAAATTAGGTCCTTCGTATATTTACATCAAAACCATGTAGTAAGGTTGGGGCTCTTAAACAATATTATATCTTTCTCAGAATATTTTATATTCATGCTAAGCTTTACTCTGGAAACTTAGCAGGTGGACAGTATGACACTTCTGTGTATGCAGAACTTGCCAGAAGCAATAACAAATACAAACAGTGTGCTGGGCATGGTTGATTATCGTCTAGGGATAATTGGGATAACTAGTACAGATATCAGTTTACTACATATTTTGAAGATCACACAATGTAAGAAAAGGGATAAAAGGTTTGTGGTTCTACAGTGAAATCTGTGAACTCTTCTACTTGTTCTACACCAATGAGGTATAAGATATAGGCAAAATTTAGCTCATTGTTTTGGAACAGTGTACAAATGTAAGCCTGTTCTCCAGATTAGGTAAAGGTATTAACCCCTTCTGTATTGTGTTGATTTATCTATTTATAGTAAACAGTTATCTGAGGTTTTATCTATAAAAGAATTGAAGCCATTCAACATTAGGATATCTACACGGTATCCTAAGTGCACAGCACTTTGATAAGTCTACTGTTCATTGTAAATTCATTTTATTCTGCTAAAAATTCACTTTTGCACCTTTCTTTTGTGCCTCTCTTAACCATTGGAATTCCTATTAAGTTCAATTCTAGTTAGGCATAGCTATGTACATTGTCTTTTTCAAAATACTGATTGGCCTAGTCACATTTAATGAGTTTTGTAATTAACATTTATATATTATTATTCCTCTACTTCTTGTATTTAAAAGGAAATAAGAACATTTTTAAAATTGACCTCATACAAGCCAATCTTGCTTCTTAAAGTAGACAAACATATTTTCAAAGACTCTTGCCAGAAGAATAGAAACAGTCCTTCCTCAGTTAGTACACACTGATCAAACCGTATTCATATGTGATAGATTAACTGAGTGATCACATCAGATGACTCACAAAAGTAATTCATAAAATGGAGAATACAAAAGACCTAGTGCTATCCCTAGATGCCAAAAAGGTCTTTGATAAAGAAGAAGGCCTTTCCTCACAACTCTGCTATTTGAGGTTTGGGAAGCTATATGAAGACTTGGATAATATAGGACAAAGGATAAAAGTTAACAGGGCACATCCAAAGAATTTCAACTACAAAGAGGAAACAGACACGGTTGTCCTCTATCCCCCTTTACATTTGCTTTCTTTATTGAACCTGTGGCACAAAAAAATACATCAGATTAACAACATAAATGGGGGTTACAATAAAATGGAATATACAAACATACTCTATGTTGATGTTGTAATATTAATGGTTACCGATCCAGTATAATCTATGACTTACATTCTGAAAGAAAAGAAAGAATGAATTTGGTGATATATCAGGCTAAAAGTTATACTAAATCTGAAATATTAAATATAGGGCTGGAGGAATCTACTATTAAACAGATGGAAGTTACATTTGTGTTTGTGAAATCAAACCAAAAAACACATGTAGGAGTAATATTTCTTATTACCTCAATTAACTATATGAAATTAAGTTTCTCTCCATTACATCAAAATTAAAAATTGATTTGCTGGATTGTAAAAAGCTACAACTGCTTTAGCTAAGCCATATTGCTGTCTTAACAATCAATTACCTTACGGCTGCCAAAAATTAACTTTCTATTTCAGGTTCTAACAATATGGATAGTAAAAAGAACACTAGAAGAAATTTAAACAAGAATTATTACATTTGAATGGGACAATAAGTTCCCACAACTTTAATAAGAAAACTCTATAGACCCACTCTGGAAGTGGGATTGGCAGCACCAAATTTACTGAAATTTAATGATATTTCAGTCTAATACCATGGTGACTCCAGTTTATAAAGGTCAGATCCCCCAACATCAATGTCATGGAGAAATAAACGACAGGAAATCCTTTCAACAGAAAAAATAACATTCTTATACCAGGATCAAGTAGATTTCATAATGTATGGTTACCATTTTTGGGATTTGAACAAAATAAATATGGAGATGATAATAAAAGGTTGACCAAACAACTTCATCTTTTCAAAAGGTAACAAATACAACTTTCAAATAAGTTTCATTAATACCTGCATGGAAAGTTGATGTATACTAATAATGACAAAACAAAAAGTTAAAAAAAATTCACAAGAATCTAGTTTTACAGTTAAAGACATCTCCCTTAACATACATTTCGGAACACTGCATGCACTACAGCAGAAAACTAGGAATCTGAGCATTGGCATTTAAAGCATAATATATGTGTTTATATAGCATTTAGCACAATCAGGTCCTGATCCTGATTGGGCCCTCTCGGTGCTACTCTAATACAAACCAGTAATCTATAATAATCTACTGCAAGTGGTTCATTAGGCACTGATCCTTCAAATAAAGGTCAAGTTACAGTAAGCACATTTGTAAGAAGAATTCTATGTATCATGCTAATGTTCATTGTACCGAATTATAGATCTGTTTCATTCACGTTAATGAAAAGCCTGTAGCCTGCCAAGAAACCTGTTCTGTACTGAAATGCAATTATATAATCAAGTCTAAAGTACTGCACCTGTACAGAGCTGCAGTTTCTAAATGGTAACATTGAGCATCTTAAAATAAAGCTAGTGTGGGTTACTAACAACCTGCCTATGGTGCCTCTACCGATCGTAAAGGCTTTCAGACAGATTAGTTTCCCAAAGACAAGCTCATATATAACCAATTATCATTTTAACAGTAGCAATCTAGTTTATTACTTATATAGAAATACTAATAACTCCAAACACATTAAGTAATAATCGTACGTTATTCTACTCACTTTAAATAGAATTGAGAAGGGATGTTATGTACTTTATTTGCCTGACTTCTGGCATGCCATTATGCAACAATTACTCAAACTAATGAGGGGGAGGGGGGGATTTCACACTATTATAACAGCTTTGCTAGTCTTCACTGTTACTACTATAAAAATCCACTGCAGCAATGATTAGTTATTATAGTGTATAGACCTCATTTTTTAAAAAAATGGTTGCCTAAAATAAAATAGGGGCTTAGGAGCGTACTCCCTGCCTTTTAAAAAAAATTATCTTGACCATTACCTTTTTTTTTTTTTTTTTAAACCAAGAAAGGCTCTTCTAAACTTTCCACTGTGACGAAGTCAGAGTTAAAATTCCAGAACGCAAACTACCCTAAATGTTAGTCGTATCGAAATAATGAATGCCTGCTTTTATAAGAAATATCGTTAGAGCTTTAGAGTTTTTCAGCTATTTAATAAGGCACACGACCCCAAGCTCAAGGGTTTTTTTTTTTGGAGAGCGAAAGCAGAAGTGTTTTGGATTTGATTTGGGAGTTTGGGGCTTTTTGAGGGGCAAGGAGGTGAGGGATGTTTGACTCCAGAGGACGTTTCTTCAATCTCAAAATACTTAAAAATAAGAGAAAAATCAAGACTTCCCACTAAACTTTATAAAAAGAGAGACCAACTTTAAGTTTTAATGCAAAGTTGTGTGTGACTGGAATAGTTCTGTAAAGTAGTATAGCTTTTCTCCTCCCACAGCTAAGGTATATCAAAAATACACTCAGGAAACAATTGCAGCAAAACAATTTTCATCAAAATGCTAGGAAATGCCAGTTTCTGCAATTCAAGATATAAACCATTTCTATAATTTGTGGGATTGATATAAATTATCAATGCAAAGTGCTGACAAAAATTTATCAGCTCCTGAAAGCTAATAAAAGCCACTTTACCTTCACACAGCCAGATATGTTTGAATTCTCTTAGCTCTCATTACTATTTCACCTTAGAGTAGATGCCCTGCGCACTGTTGTTGTAGCCGTGTTGATCAACTACTGCCATATATTTTAGTCACAACTGCAACAGGAACACACTAAAACAATGAATTAAGGATAATGTGTATGAACTAGAGCTTGGTGACATTTTTTCTGCAAATAGTAAATTAGTCAAAAATGCATTTTTGAGGGCACCAAAACTATTCACAAATTCAGGTCAAATTTAGCAAATAATTTTAGCCAAAAAATGAAAAATATTGACATTGCAGAAGCGACTATTCTAAATCCACACTTTGTTTTGAAATGTCATTTCAATCAACATTCAAAACATTTTGTTCAACCCAAAACTTTGTTTTTGTTTTTCCTTTCAGTGTGAAAAATTAAGAAATCAGTTTCAATTCAATGAATTTTTTTCTTCAGATTTTTCAGTTCAGCTGTCAGAACAAAATACAAGACACAAAAACAAACAAAAACCCACAAAACTACAGAAAACCATACTCAAAAACAGTTATTTGTGCAGCTCAGCTCTACCATGACTAGTAAGTATAACATGAGTTTGATCCCCCACTCCTAAATCCAGTAAATTTGCCATTACTTTAACTAAATACAAAAAAAGCCTATGTCATTGAAGGCATCTACCGCAAGAAGTTTTCACTGAGATACCAATGCTATATAATTTAACACCAGACAGCAGTGACTATCAACATACTACAAAGGGCTACTACAGCAGGTGAAAGTTTAAGTAGACTTCGCAAATGTTGTCTCAAATATCATCATTCCAAAAACTGTTCCTACAAACACTATATCTTTCAAAGGGTTGCCTCTAATGTGCAAAAAGTCTCAAACTGCAATCATAAACTTCAAACCACACCTGTTCAAATCAGTTTCTAATTTGCTGCTATCTGCAAGGAGAGAACATTCCATGTTTACATCTGATACAAGAGTAATGCATTCCTTTTATGTGAATAACTAGAACAACTTGATTAAAATTCTCTTTCAGCCTCCATTTCTAAGGCCAGGTCTACACTACAAACTTACATCAGTATAACTACGTAACTCAGGGATGTGAGCGACATAGTTATACCAACCTAACTCCCACTGTAGACAGCGCTATGTTGATGGGAGAGCTCTCCCATTGACATAGCTACTGCCTGTTGGGGAGGTGGATTAACTACACTGACGGGAGAAGTGCTCTCCTGTCCGCATAGTAGCATCTTCACTAAAGCACTGCAGCTGTGCAGCTGCGCCACTGCAGCCTTAAGTATAGACCTGCCCTAACTCTCGTGCCAGTTTTGCCTTTCTGAACCCACTTCACAGTATTCAATTCAAGTTCTTAAACCCTTTCCCTAAATCACAGGTCTGGAGAGGACTGAATATTGCAGAGGATTAAGTTTCCATTCCTAGGGCGTTACACCGTCCTTCCAGTATTATGCTCCTAGATCGCCTTCAGGCTGACGTTTGAGTTTTCTGCTTATTAAAACAAATTACAGATTTGATGCAGCTTGCTTCATTTTAAACTACAAAAACCACATCTTCCCAGATGTGACTGCTCAGGGGATGGATTTTTCTGTTTCTAAATTTTCAGATTTAGGGCATGTCTACATACACAGCGCTGTACTGCACTGGTACAGCTGCGCTACTGCAGCACGCCTAGTGAAGACACTCTATGCCGACAGGAGAGAGCTCTCCCATCGGCATAAAACAACCCCACCCCCACAAGCACAGCTGGCATAATTTATGTTGCTCAGGGGGTGAAGTTTATTCACACCTCTGAGCAATATAAATTATACCGGCATAAGCTGTTGTGTAGACGTAGCCTTAGAAACTGAAGGAGATACCATATCTTGAGTAGTCTTTGTTAACCATTAAAAGATTTAAGACTTAGATTTTCCATGTTGGGCCACCGATGGAGGCCAAGCAAGTCATAGTCTTTCCAGAAGGGAGCAGTGCTAAACATTCAATGGTATCCACAACGTACATACAGAGGTCCCCAAACTGTGGGGTATGCCCCCCAGGGGGCACAGAGGAACCTGTGGAGGGGGTTCAGTGGGGCCTGGGCCAGCACCATTTGATCATGCTCTGCCCCCATCTCAATGGAACCTCATTGTCAGAGTTGCTCAGCTTCCACCAAGACCCCAAAAGTGGCTGGATTTTCAGACACTTAGCAGGCAGCTGCTCCCCACGAAAACAAAAAGGACAGCTGAGAACCTAATAAAAGATACACTCTAGAACATAAGACACTACAGAACACAGGACACCAAAATGTGTCAGTGATGGTGAACACAATGTTGCCTTTAAATTTTTTAATCGGGATCCAGATTACCTTAAAAAACACACATCTATATCCTTATCAGGATTGGATCCACTATCTACGGTAATGATTAATGGGCATACAGCAAAGTATTAACTAGGTTTTTAGTAAGATACTGAAACTAGAATAATTCCTGTGTCTTTGAGAAAAAAGCAAAGTATAGAACTCTAATCAACAAAACCACAATCTCATTGAACACTGAGATAGAGACAGCTTCAAGGGACTGACAGAACTAGACATTAAACATGAAAAGATTCCTCTTTCACTGAGGAAAAGAGAAGAAAGGAACATAACACAGTTGGCTTAATCATCAAAAAGTCAGTATCATCGCTGAAGGGATCACCCCACAGAGAAAATAAGGTAGCTGATTTGCAAGATATATAAGCAGTACTATCACAATTGGAGTTGCAGCTAGCAAGGGACATGAAGGGTAAAAAGAAGGGTTTCTACAGATATGTTAGCAACAAGGTAGTGGTCAGGGAAAGAATGGGCCCCTTACAGAATAGTGAGGTAACCTATTGACAGATGATGTGGAAAAAGCTGAAGTACTCAATGCTTTTTTTGCCTCTGTCTTCACAGACAAGATCAGTTCACAGACTACTGCACTGGGTAACACAGAAAGGGGAAGCAGTGAGCAGCCCTCAGTTCTGAAAGAACAGGTACAGGACTATTTAGAAAGGCTGGACATGCACAAGGCCATGCTCCGGATACAATGCATCCGAGGGCACTCAGGGTGTTTAGCTGATGTGACTGCAGAGCCATTGACCATTATCTCTGAAAACTCGTGGCAATCGGGGATGGAGGGGGAAGAAGAAACCCAGATGTTTGGAAAAAGGCAAATACAGTGCCCATCTTCAAAAAAGGGAAGCAGGAAACACGGGGAACTACAGATCAGTCAGCCTCACCTCAGTCCCTGGAAAAATCATGGAGCAGGTCCTCAAGGAATCCATTTTGAGGCACTTGGAAGAGAGGAAGGTGATCAGGAACAGTCAGCATGTGTTCACCAAGGGCAAGTCATGCCTGACCAACCTGATTGCCTTCTATGATGAGATGATTGGCTCTGTGGATGTGGGGAAAGTGGTGAACGTGATAAACCTTGACATTAGCAAAGCTTTTGATACGGTCTCCCACAGTATTCTTAACAGCAAGTTAAAGTATGGGTTAGATGAGTGGACTGGAAGGTGGATAGAAAGCTGGCTAGATCATCGGGCTCAATGGGTAGTGATCAATGGCTCGATGTCGAGTGGGCAGCCGGTAACGAGCGGCATGCCACAGGAGTTGGGGCCAGTTTTGTTCAACATCTTCATAAATGATCTGGAGGATGAGGTTGATGGCACCCTCAGCAGGTTTGCAGATGACACTAAGCTGGGCAGAGTGGTAGATATGCTGGAGGGCAAGGATAGGATACAGAGTGAATTAGACAAATTAGAGGTTTGGGCCAAAATAAATCTGATGAGGTTCAACAAGGACAAGGTGCAGAATCCTCCACTTAGGACGGAAGAATCCCATCCACTGCTAAAGACTGGGGACCGAATGACTGGCTAGGCAGCCGTTCTGCAGAAAAGGATCTGGGGGTTACAGTGCACAAGAAGCTGGATATGAGTTAACAGTGTGCCCTTATTGCCAAGAAGGCTAATGGTATATTGGGCTGCATTAGTAAGAGCATTGCCAGCAGATCAAAGGAAATGATTATTCCCCTTTACTTGGCACTGGTGAGGCCACATTTGGAGTACAGTGTCCAGTTTTGGGCCCCCCACTACAGAAAATATGTGGGCAAATTGGGGAGAGCCAGTGGAGGACAACAAAAATGATTAGGGTGCTGGAGCACATGATTTATGAGAAGAGGTTGAGGGAACTAGGCTTGTTTAGTCTGCAGAAGAGAAGAATGAAGGGGGTTTGATAGAAGCCTTTAACTACTGAAAAAGGGGTTCCAGGGAGGATGCTAGGCTCTTCTCAATGGTAGTAGATGACAGAACAAGAAGCAGTGGTCTTAGGTTGCAGTGGGGGAGGTCTAGGTTGGATATTAGAAAAAAGT
The DNA here is from genome assembly GCF_026122565.2 of Emydura macquarii macquarii. Lineage (NCBI taxonomy): Eukaryota > Metazoa > Chordata > Testudines > Chelidae > Emydura > Emydura macquarii. The sequence continues at coordinate 710,242 of NW_027130613.1, forward strand.
TTTTCACTAGGAGAGTGGTGAAGCACTGGAATGGGTTACACCTAGGGAAGTGGTGGAAGTCCATCCTTAGAGGTTTTTAAGGACAAAGCCCTGGCTGGGACGATTTAGTTGGGGTTGGTCCTGCTTTGAGCAGGGTGCTGGACTAGATGACTTCCTGAGGTCCCTTCCAACCCTAATCTTCTATGATTCTATAATTCAGCTAGTACATGGACTAAGCTGCAATATATCTAAAAGGGAACACATCAGAAGAATACTATATCTTAGTAGTTCCACAAGTAGTTTGCTTATCTTTACAGTTATTCCGCAGAGTTCAATTACAAAATTCACTTATATTTCAGAGATTTTATGTTTGGGTTCCCCCCAGACCTAGCTTTCCATAAGACTACACTGCACAGAGGAAAGTCTGGGAAACGCACCTTAACGCACTTAAAACTGCCTTCACCAAACAAAGACACTTCACCAGGGACTGACTGCACACTGACTACATACCTATCATCCCACACTGGAACCCATAAGGGGCATCATCAAACAATTACAACCCATACTTGATGGGGACCCCATCCTGAAAGGAATTTTTTCCGGCCCTCTTCTTCTGGCCTTCAAATAACCTACCAACCTCACCAAGCTCTTCATCAGAAGCAAGCTCCACACAGACCCATACACACCAACTCAAAGCAGCATCAGACCCTACCATAAATTAAAAAAAAAAAAGATGAAAAACCTGCAGACATATCTCCACTGCTGATGATCATCAATACACCTTTCAAGATCCATGGGTCCTACACACGCCTATCACAAAATGTGATGTACCTTATCCAGTGCACCAAATGCCCCCAAAACAACTAAGTGGGTGAAGCCAGACAATCACCATGCTCTCAAATGAACTGATACAGAAAAATGATAAAAGAAAAAAAACACCATATCACCCATAGGAAACACTTTTCACAAAACAATCACTCCCATATCTGACCTCTCAGTCCTTGTCATCAAAGGAAAACTGCACACCTTTAAAAGGCAATCTTGGGAGATTAAATCCATAACTCTGCTTGACACCAATAAATATGGACTCAGTCGAGACACAGGTTTTGCGTCTCTTTACAACGATCAGTAACGCACTAATGCTTGGTCTACAGCACAGAGCTCAGTCGATATAAAACAACTTAAGTCAACCTAATTATGTCAGTGTCTACACAAGAATGCTGACATAACTCCTCCATGAGAGGCATAGTGCTTATGTTGGTGTAGTTAGGGTGATGCAGTGTCCGTATAGACACTGTGTTACTTATATGAGCTGGTGGATGCCATTCCTGTCAATTTCACACTCAGCCCTGCAGTACAGGGTGCATAGCTGCAGCCGAGAAATTGACAAGGAAGGTGCGTGAAATTGAGCCTGGCACTGGGCTCACAGATGGCCCTCCCGCCCCCGGCTGTCATCTGGGCACAGGGCTCACAGCTGGAGCCCCCACCTCTCCATTCCAGGGTGACAGCCCCAGCTGTGAGCCTGGCGCAGGGCTCAATTTCACAGCAAGGAGCCTACCAGTCTTTCTTGTCAATGTCATTTCCCCTGCTACTCTATGTGGAGGCAGCGGTGAAATTGTCAAGAAAGGCTGGTAGGCTCTGACAACCCCCTGCCAGGCTCCCAGCTCAGGCTCTCACCCCCAGGATGGGTGGGGGACTCCAGCTGTGAGCCTAATGCAGCTGTCAGTTCCCCACAATGCCTCACTTCAGTCAGGGCAAGCGCTCCTGGTGAGGACACGCACTACTGGCAGCAGGGTAGTGTGGACACCAACAGCCGATTCAACTACTGCAATGGCAGCCAAGTCAAACTAATTTTGTAGTGTAGACAAGCCCTCACTTTCCTTTGTTCTAATAGTTCAAAGGTGTGAACTGCCCACTTCATTTTGAATGGTTTCTTACAACATGTGTTAACTTCTTATGCTGAACAGTCTGTTTCACCTTGTAAATGATCTGTGACATTCTGAGGTCTGGTCTACATTACAGACCTATATCAGTATAACTACATCGCGTTGGGGTATGAAAAATCTACAATGCTGAGTGACGTAGTTATACTGATCTAATCCCCGGTGTAAACAGCACTATGTCAGCAGGAGAGCGTCTCCTGATGACATAGCTACCACCTCTCCTGGAGGTTGAATAACTAGGCTGACAGGAGAGCTCTCTCTGGTCGGCTTAGACTGTCTTCATTAAAGTGCTACAGCGGCGCAACTACACCAGTGTTTTAAGTGTAGACTTGCCCTGAGTGCCTTTCCTAGGAAGACCTGAAGAAGAGCTCTGTGTTGCTTGAAAGGTTGTCTCTTTCACCAGCAAAAGTTGGTGCAATAAAAGGTATTACCTCACCTAACTTGTCTCTCTCTCGTACACTGCACAGACATAATTTGCCAAGTCTGTCACCCAGGTTCTGCTTTTCAACTAGTTGGCCATATTGGTTTACTAAGAGATGGGTAAGGGATTTGGTGTCAGGGCTTGGGTGTGGGCAGCCTGGCCTAGGGGTTAGCATTGCGCAAGGGCCAAAGAGCCAAGAGCAAAGTACCAGGAATTAGGCTGGGTTGGAACGCCAGGAGATGAGAAGCAAAACAGAATCCAGAGGGCAGGGATCAAGAATCTGTTACCAAGAATTACACCAAGTCAGGATGCCAGAAGGCCAGGATCAGAAGGCAGGGCAGTCTATGGCAGGGTGAAAACTAGTTGTATGGACAACTTCCTGTTTCCTCCTTTGGCAGAAGTAGGGACTGTGGCCCAACCAAGAGCCTTGGAGCTCTCCCAATCAGAGCACAGGGACAGGGTTTGTGCCCCACTTGGGCTTTGTGGACCCCAGCTGTCTGTGAGCTGCAGGGTTGATGATTGGAGGATGACTATCAAGACCCCATGTACCCAGATCCATGGGGCCTGTCATTTCTCTAGTGCCACATAGCATATTAATGTTTCACATAAAATTAGAATTCCTGACTTTCCCTTGCTTTAATCATCAAAATTCTTTGGGTGTGTGGTAGGGTGATGATTCACTACCTGCAATGAGAAAAACTTCTTCAGTAAGATTCTTTTTTATGCTAAACAAATGTCATCTTGACTAAAATAAGACTACATTTCTTTTAGCCAACAAGTACCAGACATGAATGAGTCAAAAGGGAACTTATCTGTCAGCACTAGGATTAAGAGGCACACAGAGTTATTTGGATTAATTTCAAAGCACATTTGTAAGTCCGACACAAGTTGTGGCATGATAGACTCTTATTGGTGTTAAGGAAGATATTGACTGGAATATTAAAATGAATTACACAGAAGCTAACTGCTAAACCCTTTACCACAAAAAGGTATGGACTTCTTAAATATTTCCCCTCCACAGCAACAATACTGTGACACAAACGGAATGTAAAATTTGAAGTAGTTTTCTACGGTCTTCTAAATTCCTTGAATTTATTACATGATAAAAAGAACAAGATACAAATACATGTGATTCTGCACAATATTAAGAAATAAAGTAATCTGCTACTAGAAAATCTACTTTTCCATTAATGATCAGTCACACACTTTTTAGCTCATCATAGTAATAAACAACCTTTTTTGAAACTGCCACTCTTCTCCAGTAGATGTTTTCATAGTAATGTTTATTAAAACCTAGCTCTTACATAATGCTTTTAATCAGTAGATCTTGAAGTGCTTTACAAAGGAGATCATCAGAACCAAAACGCAATGAAAGAAAGACCCACTGTTACCTCACTACTGTAAAAATGGGAGATAGGTTTCTCTAACCTATATTTACTAATCTGAATTGCACTAGCGAAAACAATTTTTCAGGCAAAAAAGTCACCAATTAATCTCATGCACTATTTTAGAAGTGATATGATTTGTATACAACAGCAACTGATCTCAGTTATCAAAGTGAAGTGAGATCACTATGCTATTAGGAAATAATCAAAGTTTAAGGGGAGATTATTCAAAGTTTAAAGGGAATAAGTGGAACCCGCCTTTTTTTTTTTTTTTTAAACAATCTGTTGGATACAATATTAAATTTTTCTCCTGATCTTTCTATTCCCTTCATGCTTTTGTTATTTATTATTTGTATTGCAGTAGCTCCTTGGAGCTTCACTCATTGACCAGGATCCCATTTGCTAGGCACCATGGAAACAAAAAGCTGGTCCATGACCATATGAGTTTACAATTTAAACATGAAATAAGAGATAACAGTTGGATACATACAGACAAATAGATGGGGCAGCACAAGGAAACAATGAGACAATACTGGTTGGCATGATAGGCATCTCATTCTGTTTGCTTTTCAACCACATTGTATCCAGAAAACATATATCACTCAACATGATCATATCTGTACATTTCCACGGAGGTGACAAACTGACTAACTCACAATCGTAGAGCGTATCAAATTCTTGAAGATGTTGGAAATAATAAAATACAGGCATTATTGTGCAAGTCAGTTATACTGAGGAAGTCTCCCCGCTTAAGCATATGAAAGAAACCACAAGAAAAAAATCCAAAAACAAAAATTGAAAGAATCCCCACAGTCCTGCACCAAATTTAAATCTCATGACAGTTTGAGAACACATCATCAGTTACAGACCAATACATATTATGACTGATAGTTGCTTGACAATCTATTTTGTAATTCAATTTGAAAAACCATATTAATAAAAAGTTATGGGGAAGAGTTTAGTTCAAGTGCAGAGGAGATGGGAAATTCCATGCAGGCAGATGCTTCTGAAAACCACTACATCTCTGTATTTGGACATTTACATGTTCAACCATTAATTTAGGATTCTGCAATGAGCTTCTTTTGTGTACAAAAGTAAATAAGCTGCATGTTCACAAATGCACCAAGTATTTATCTCAGTAACTTTGTATGGGATCATCTTTACCATATGCATAAGATTCCACTCCAATACAGTTTTGTTTATGTCTATTAAAGTAGAAACTCAGAGTTAGGAACACCTTGGGAATGGAGGCTGTCCATAACTCTGAAATGTTCATAATTCTGAACAAAATGTTATGGTTGTTCTTTCAAGAGTTTTACAACAGAACATTGATTTACTAAAGCTTTGAAACTTTACTATACGGAAGAAAAATGCTGCTTTCCCTTTATTTTTTCGTAGCTTACGTTTAACACAGTACTGTATTTGCCTTTTTTTGTTTGTCTCTGCTGCTGCCTGATTCCGTACTTCTGGTTCCAAATGAAGTGTGTGGTTGACCAGTCAGTTTGTAACTCTGGTGTTCTACAGATACTGTAGACATGTTCTCTGCACTTCAGTAAGTGAAAATTTTCTTCTCTTCTAAAACAACTACCTCCGTGTTATTTGTTAACCAATATCATCAAGGACTTAAATCCATGGCAAATCTGAAGTTTAAGATATCTCACAGAGTTACACTTGCATCAAAACAACTACAGAAAATAAGAGGTTTAGTGGGGTGCCACAGAGAATGGTGTTGTATCCAACCCCATTTTGTACAGAAGAATTCCCTCCAATGCAGGAACTACTGAATAAAATTCTAAAGCTTATGTTATGCAGAAGACCAGACCAAATGATGATAATGGTCCCTTCTGGCCTTAAAATCTACTTCCATTAACCTAGCAGTGGGATTTTCATATTAAGAACGTGAATGTAGTGGATACTAAACTATTAGGCTTTACTAAAACAAATGAGATAAACAGAAAGATAGCGAAAGAACTAAATTTGTCCTTATTTTACGTGAAACTGTTTCTTTGCTCAGAGAAAGGGTCAATAAATATTTCCTATAAAACATTTTTTTAAAAAAAAAGATGCGTTTTAAAGGTTATTAGATCAACACCAAAACCTACTTCAAAAACAGGGTTTCATAAATATTTGTCATCACGTAATGCATTTATCCCAAGAGGCTTTTGAATCTTAGTCCCATACAAGTAACAAGCAACCTATTTATTTTAAACCACATTTGTTTTGCACATCCAATTTTGATCAAGTGTGATTCTATTTCTCCTTCAAGATTGACTCATCCTGGCAGTATATCACGACTCAGGAAAAGGGGCAAAAATGAATGTGATTGAGTGGGAACAAAATATAATTCCACAATGCATGAGTTAGATGCAATACTTGCAGGTTTACAAGAATTCCAGTATTTACCCATTCTAACTACTACAAAAACACATAATTGGAAGCTCTCTCAAATCACGAAAGACATGAATGAAATAGAACACTCATTAATACAGAGTAAAACTTCTTTAACAAAAAAAAAATATTAGTATATGTTTAAACAAAAAAAACCAGGAAGTTGACAAAAGTATAAACTATACCATGTTTGTTCTGTGCCTAAAATATATTCACACCATTTTGTTTCATATTAAATTGTGTTGCTGTACCATAATACATGACATTATCCTGTTTTACAACATTCGTATTTCAATATCTTATCCATAGAGCTATTACGTCTTGTCAACAGAGCTATTACAAATGTACTGACTCTATATACAAAAACCCATTAATATGTTTTATTAAGAAATGATTCTGTGCATAAACAGTACGTAATTTTCTAAATGAAATGCTCAGGCACACATCAACAAGTACTCTGCCTCAATATCATGTTTCAGGAAGCTATTTCTGAATTACAAATACAAAAACATTTGAAATTCTTCAGTTTAACTCTTATAAAAATTAAATGTTAAAAAAGTTTCCTTTCAAATCCTAAGAATTAACTTGCTCATGACCCTAAATACTGAATTCTAAGTTGTGGCTATAGTGTATTACAGCATTACTGACAAATCCTGTCGGGCCAGCTTCAGTGCCCCTTGGAGTCCTGCACACATGGCACGGTAATCAGGCACTGCCGGCCCTATGTCCCCTCAGCTCCTACTTGCTGACAACTCCAACAGCTGGGACAGGGGGCGGGTCATGGAATGGACATGAGCAACACATCTCGAAGAACAACAGTTACAACGTAAGTAACCATCTTTTCTTCGAGTGTTTGCTCATGTCCATTCCATTGTAGGTGACTCAAAGCAGTATTTTGGAGGCAGGTTTGGAGTTCATAGGTTGGTTGACTACAGCACCACCCTTCTGAATATGAAATCATCCCTACCCTGTTGCATGATAGCATAGTGGGACGTAGAGGTATGTACCAATGACCGCGTAGCAGCTTTGTATATGTCTTGCATAGGCACCCAAGCCAAGAATGCTTCAGAAGACACCTACGCTCTGGTGGAGTGATCTGTGACGTTGCCCAGGAGGGGAACCTTTGCCTGCTCACAGCAAAAGCGTATGCAGGTGGCTATCCAGGAGATTCGTTGCGACAAGACAGGCAAGCCTTTCATCCTCTCGGCCACCGCGATGGACAGCTGCGTGGACTTACAAAACATCTTCATTCTCTTGTAGAAAGCCAGGGCTCTGCGTACATCCAGCGTATGCCACCTCCTTCCCTCTTCGGAAGCATGCGGCTTTGGGAAAAATACTGGCAGGAAAATGTCCTGGTTGGTGTGGAATTGTGAAACCATCTTGGGCAAGAAGGCTGGATGAGGCCTCAGCTGGACCTTATCCTTACAGATATAGGGCGGCTCCAAGGTGAGTGCCCTGATTTCAGACACCCTCCTAGCCGAAGTGATGGCTACTAGGAAGGCCACCTTCTCCATGACAGTAGCAGAAGTGGGCAAGTTGCCATAGGCTCGAATGGTGCCCCCGTGAATCTAGAGAGGACCAAATTCAGGTCCCAGGGGGGAAAAGGATCCCTGACCTGGGGATAGAGCTTTTCTATTCCCTTCAGAAACCTAGCTGCCATGGTGTGAGAAAAAAACTGATCTCCCATGAATCAGGGGGTGGAAGGCTGAGATGGCAGCCAGATGCACTTTTAGCGAAGCAGTAGTTAGACCCTGAAGCTTGAGGTGCAATAGGTAGTCCAGGACCACCTGGATCAGCAGCTGGTGGGGTGTAATCTGCCATGCTGTGGCCCAAGTGAACCTCTTCCACTTGGCCAAATATGATGACCTCAAGGAAGGCTTCCTGCTATTCATCAGTATGGTTCGCACCTGTGACAACCCACCACCCAGATACAGGGCTGAAGAACGAGCCCCATACTGTCTATTGATATAGTACATTGCAGCTGTGTTGTCCGTTAGGACCTGAATCACCTTGCCCTTAAAGAAGGGAAGGAACATCGTGCATGCTAGCCGGATTGCTCGGAGCTCCCTGACATTATATGGAGCCCCTGGTCCTTTTCCGCCAGGTCCCTTGGATACTGTGATCGGAGCTGATGTGCGCCCTCCACCCCAGGTGCAAAGCATCTGACACTAAAGTCACTGTGGGACCCCTGTCTGCAAAAGGAATTCCCTCCATTGCCGGCCAAGGGTCTAACTACCATTCTAGGGAGGCCAGGACTTGTGGAGACACCATGACAACCCTGTCCACGGGGTGCCTGCTCGGGAGATAAGCCAAGACCAGCCATAGCTGAAGCGGTCTGAGCTTCAGGCGGGCGTGGCGGAGCACATAGGTGCATGCTGCCATATGGCCCAGTAGCTGCAGGCAGATTCTTGCTGTTGTAAGAGGGAAGGTAGGGAGGTTCCTGATCAGGCTGGGCATGGCTGCGAACCGAGCCTGCAGAAGGAACACTCTGGCCTACATCGAGTCGAGGACTTCCCTGATAAACTCTATCCTTTGCACAGGCACCAGAGTAGACTTCTGCTTGTTTACTAGGCAGGCCCAGCCTGTGACAGGTGGCTCGCACGAGGCCCAGACTGGCTTGGGCCTGAGCCCTCGACCTGCCTCTGATTAACCAATCATCCAAATATGGGTAGATCTGTACTCCCCGAAGCCTGAGATACGCAGCCACCACTGCCATGCACTTTGGGAACACCCTCGAGGCTGACAATAGACCAAACAGAAGGGCTGTAAACTGCTAGTGGGAACCCCCCAAACCACAAACCTGAGGAACCTTCTGTGATCCGGAAAGATCGATGTGTGAAAATATGAGTCCTTCAAATCGAGGGCAGCATACCAGTCTCCTGAATCCAGGAAGGGAACAACAGAGGTCAGGGAAACTATGCGGACTTTTTGTCTTCTGATGTACCCGGTTAGGCCCCGCAGGTCCAGGATGGGTCTAAGGACCCCTTTTGGCCTTCGGGGTAAGGAAATATCAGGAGTAGAAACCTTAACCTCTCATGTCCAGTGGGACCTCCTCTACGACTCCTAGTATGAGAAGATTGCTCACCTCTTGTAAGAGGAGTTGCTCGTGAGAGGGGTCCCTGAAGAGGGACGGGGACTGGAAGGTGCGGGGAGGAGGAGAGGAAGATTGGAAGGTATAGCCCGTTCCAATGGTGCCCAGGACCCGGCGGTCTGATGTTATATGGGCCCAGGCCAGGAGTAAAGGAGCGAGACGGTTTAGGAAAGGTGGGCACGCAGGATCTAGGTGCTAGGCTGGAATGCTGCCCTTGTGCGCACCATCAAATTGAGTGCCGCTGAACACCTGAGCGTCGAGAGGTAAGCAGCTGCATGGTCGAGGAAGAAAGCAGGCCCTGCCTGCACCGCCTAACGTTCCTTTCTCTCTCCCCGCTCCTGTAGGTCCCGAAGTGCTGTGCCGGGAGCCTTGGCAGCTGCTGGCTCTGCTGGGGCCGAAACTGCCTCCTGGAAGCTTACAGCATGTACTGTCCCAATGAGCGCAGAGTTGCCCGTGAGTCATTAAACCCATGGAGCTTCACATCCGTCTGCTCCAAGTAGAGTACAGTGCCATCAAACGGTAGGTCCTGTATGGGCTGCTGCACCTCCTGGGAGAGACCGCACAACGGGAGCCACGAGCAATGGCGCATGGAGATCCCCGAAGCCATTGCCCTTGCCACCGAATCAGCTGCATCTGAGGCAGCCTGTAAGGCCGCTCTGGTCACTATCCTGCCCTCTTCCAAAACCGTGAAGAAGTCTTGGGCCTGAGAGAGAGGTATGGCCTCCCCGAAACATTTGAAGGGGTCCCACATGTTATAGTTATAGCTCCCTAACAATACGTGTTGATTGGCGACACGGAACTGGAGGTAGAATACATTTTTCTCCCAAACAAGTCCAGTTTTTTGCTGTCTGTTTTTGGGGTTGAGCCAGGTTGTCCCTGCCTGTCCCTTTCATTTACCACCGCCACCACTAAGGAGCTACCTTTCTAAGAGCTCCTGGTGAACGCGGAAGTCGTCCAGAAGGGCCAATGGGCTTGCCACCAGTGCCTTGTCTGGAGAGGAGGAGGATGACTGACTCGGTGCCAGAGGGACTGGCACTTCTGCTGAGTGTGCAGGAGCCCCCACAGATGTACCCTCCATGGGGTCTGACTCCTCCCCTGACTCAAAGTCATGGCCTCTGCTGGTGGTGCTGAGGTCCCTGATTGCTTCCCCAAAAAGATAAGGGAGTAGGGTCCCAAGGTCATCTGTAACCCCCAGGGGTTCCAGTACTGCCATTGGGATGGCCATTGACCCTGGAGGGGCCGGGTAGAGACCTTGCCCCTACCCCTCCAGTCAGGGAGACTGGGTGGGGGGGAGCAGCTACGTCCTTCCCCCTCCCCCCAGAATCGCCAGACCCTCCTGCTGGTGACCAGCATTGCCCTGAGCTCGACCGTCTCCCTGTCTCACAATACCTAAGGGAAGGAGAGTGGTATTTATGCCTCCTATCCTGGTGCTCCTTTGACCGATGTCTTGGGGATGGGGAGTACGAGTCCAGTGACGGGCGGTGTCGCTGCCTGGACTGACTCAGCGAGGAGCACTACCCGTGGTAAGAGGAAGAGTGGAAGAGATGTCTGGGTGACCAGGAGCCTCTCGGTACTGAAGACCGTGGTTGGCGGGTCGCCTCACTGGGCGAGTGCCGCGATGCCGGCAACCGGGTTCTGCGCCGCCACATACACGTGGGCAAACTTATTGGTGCCGGTGACCAAGGGTAGTGCCGAGCTCCAGACAGGGAGCATCTGCTCAATGCCGAGCGGGGCCTGTGACTCGTCAATGCTGCTGCTGTCGGTGTCAGAGATCATGAGTGATGCCTTGGACTGTCTGGGCTCCGCTCCCAGAGACCGCCTCAATGCTGTGGAACGCACTCCAGGGGATCAGCCTCTCAGTGGAATTGATCTCCGCCTCGGTGACCTGTTTCACGGAGAAGTGCATCGGGGGTCTGGTGAAGCATGCAGCACTGGGACCCACTGGAGGTTTTCCCCTCGATGATGGTGCCCTACCCCGCGCCCTTTACATCTGGGCCAATAGGGTGTGAGGAACAAGCAGGGTCAACAGGTCGGCCGCCACCTGAAATGCCTCCACTGTCAATGGCACCGTGAGGTGTAGTGGTCCCCTTCTGTTCTCTGGAGTCAGAGGGCGCTTTGTGGAGTGGCTCACTGCCCCAGGCAAGACCTGCCCCTGGGGAGGCTGCTTGGCAAACTGACTCTGAGCTGCCCCGGAACTCGACCCTGCATCTTCAGCCTTCTTCCGCACGGGGGAGCAGTCTTCTGCCGGACACTGTTTTCTGTGCTGCTTCTTCTGTGGTGAAGAGGAAGCCTGGTGCCACGATGGAGCCGGAGGAGCACTCTACACCGACCCGGTGTCCGGTGCCGAAAGAGAGCAGGACAGCTCCGATGCCAGTCTCAGAGCTGCCCCCATTAACAAGGCCTTCAGATGGATATCTTGGACCTTCTGAGTCCTCAGTCTGAATGCCTTACAGATGCGGCACATGTCCTTTCTGTGATACTCCCCAAGGCACTTCAAACAGTCTTCATGGGGGTCGCTTATCGGGAAGGCCTTCCAGCAGGATTTACAAGGCTTGAAGCCCAGCGATCAGGGCATACCCTGACGCCGGGTGGAGATCCCTAAGGGGACTATCTTATCTACTACTACAACAGTAGCTAACAACTATCTAAACAATTACTTAACAAGTACTTAAGTGAAACAAAAGACTACAGCTAAGAGGCACTTACCGAAGCAAGCAAGAACACAGTTCCAGTAACCATCAGGGGTGGAAAGAAGGAACTGAGGGGACATAGGGCCGGCAGTGCCTGATACACCACGCCATGTGCACAGGATTCTAGGAGGCACCAAAGCCAGCCATACGGGATCTGCTAAGGGGAAAAATTTTCCGGTATCCATGCACAGGGTGTGCATGCACCTACAATGGAATGGACATGAGCAAGCACTCGAAGAAGAATTTCCAGAGCTGTTACTTTAATTCTAGGCAGTATAATCACCTCAACATTTGGAGGAAAAAACCTACTCAACATTAAATTGAAGAGCAGTATGACTGGAATAACTTAGCTAGAGCAAATATAAGAAGTGTAGCTTTTCTGTGGCCTGATTGCTCACAATGTACACTGATGAAACACGAGTATCACTCTCCGGCAGACACTGTAAAAGGAAGGAAGGAATACAAGAGGGAAACAACAAGCACTAATCATCTACACTGATGAACATCTTAGAGGGAACATCCCAGTTAACAGGACAAACTAGGGGCAGTGATGTCTAGAATGGAAGAGTTTAAGGGATGGCAGATGTCTAGGCACAGCACCCCAAACCTGTATACATCACATAGTATTTTTTTATAGCTGCTTCACATAGTTCCTCCACAGAAGATTTCCTGGTTTTGACTCATAAAGCAGCTACAGTTCATGGAGAGCCTGATCTTAATTAAGAAGATGACAACAGTAGGGTTGTTTTTTTTTTAAATACCTCAGAGATACAGATTAGCAATTACCAAATATACATGCCAATGCTCTGTTCGGACCTCTGAAGAAGAACAGAAAGGTTATGTCTTACGGTGAGATAACCAAAGCTCTAGTGGAGATAAAGCAGTAGTTTTCACATAAACTAGCAAATGGACTTGAAGATTAGGTTCCCCATACTCTTCAACTCAACCTGCTAACTCATATGAAAGCTACTAACTGACTTGCCTTCCACCTCAGTTAACCTGAATTAAGAACATACATTTTTTCCTAGTTAAGACAAGGCCCGTGTCATAATGAATGTTTTAAAGACCATGCTGATGATAAGACAATGCTACATCCTCCTTGCTAGCCCTAGGATTAATGGTAAAAATTACAAAGAATACAGTCAGTTTAGCATTGTGATCAGTAGGGTTAAACCTTTCTGTTATGAGTCAGGTGTAACTGCCGCCTCATATTCAGGATGAGTCAGGAGTAACTGCCGCCTCATATTCAGGATACATGTAAAGAAGCATTGTAATCAGGTGGCTGAAACAGTTAAGTGACCTTCACCCAAAACACAGGCCCATGTATCCAGCCAAAACAAAGGCACAACCAAGCCCACTCAGGAATTTGAACTATGGGGCCAGGGTCTTGGCTGGGTATTTTTGGGGCTAGTCTGCACTTAAAACTTACAACGACACAGTTTTATCAGTACAGCTGTGCCGCGGTAAGAGCACTTGTGTAGCTGCGTTATGTCGACGGGAGCACTCTCCTGCCGACACAATAAAACTGCCTAAACAAGCGGCAATAGCTATGTTGGCACAAGTGTTTATGCCGGCAAAACTTATGTTGCTCAGGTGGGAGGAGGGGTGTTTTTTTCACATTCCTGAACAACAAAAGTTTTGCCTGCATTAGACAAGGCCTTTGAGCGAGAGAGTGTGGGGGTCAGAAAAGAGACAGAAGCAAGGAGAAAACTGCATTGAGAAGAACAGAAGTACTTGTAATGTGGCCCTGAGAGACAGTTAAGGTGAACTTTTGGGTACAAAGTGCTGCCTGGAAAAGCAGGCTGAAGACAGCTAGCAAAGAAACAATTTCCTGCTATTTTAGTCCTACTGTGTTCAGGGAAACGGGACTTCATGTATAATCTTAGTAAATAAACAAGATTGTATCAAAGAAAATACTATCATCAGTTTATCTTCCTAACTGGAACAAACTGCAACACCTGAAATTTGACTAACCACTCGGGTTAAGAGGGGTTACAGCATGACTGGCCCTTACCACCTTGGCAAAGAAACCAGAACATTGCTGCCCTTTCACTTTACCTGATCTTCAAAGAGCTATTAATGCTATTGCTCCCATAACTTATAAAAGAGCAACTAGATTATGCATCCAATAGCATAAAAGAAGTAGCACGACATCCAGTAGCTCACAGGGCCTTGCAAAGATGACAGTAATTGGTTCCAACTTAAAGCAGTTTCTTGAAAGACGTCAACGCCTGCTCAGAGTGGGTCAGTTTCCCCCAGGCCAAGAAATGCCCTACTAGAGATGAGCTCCAGCTCATCCCAGCTAAAGAGAGGTTTGTACTTTTCTATTATCTTGCCATTTGACACGAGCTAGCTGTTCTGAACAGGAAGTAATTGTTTTGATAATCCTCCTTCAGGTACAAAGCCAACATTGCCATACACAGTTCTAGTCTCTGGAGATAAAATGTCTTACTCAATGCTCTTCCTCATACCATGAAGCCCTCAATCCTAGCAGGCTAGACTTTGGTGAGTGGAACACTCATTGCTTCCTTTCAGAGCACTTCCTTTCAAAGTATTTTTGCACATTGACCTCTAGAAATAAATCACACTTATTTGAGGCAGAAGGATGATAATATAGGAGTGTCAAGTCTTCTGACAAAAGAGTAGTTGACTAGGGAAGAACCTCCCCAGGTCTTATTGTTGTGAGATCATCAATTCAGATAAACTGGACAAGGAGCTGTCACATGACAATCCAGACTTTTCCCATTTCATAAGTTCAACACCTGATAGGAAAACCTCACCTTCTTCTGATGACTACAATGCCCTTTAAATAAATCAGCTCCATTAGTCCACTGCAGGGAGTTTCTCTCCTCTACTACCATTCCCAATGTCCAAAATGTATTGCATATAACTCCAAATGTTTTATTTGACTGACTGGTTAAATCTATCAGATCAAACCATACATATGTCCTTCTGCTTCTAGAGGTCCATACATATGTCCTTCTGCTTACCAAGGGCTGCCACAACTATTATTATTTATATTGTGGTAGGGGTCGAGAAACCCAAATTAGGGATTGACACCCCATTGTGCTACACCCAAAACACATGTTTAAAAAACAAAAACAGTGCTTCCCCCAAATAACCTGGCCAGGTGTAACCCTAATGTAATTCTATACTGAAATCCTATCAAGTCCAGGTAAAATTGCACACTCTCTGGTGGACAGATGATGTAGGAATGTGAAGATAAGCCTTTCAAATCACTGGAAGCAAAGCATTAAGTTTGTAAACAGTGACTTGAATAAAACACAGGGATCCTACCCAGAATTATTGGCACTTGACAAGCACATTAATCCATTTCAAGTTTAGTATTAGCCAGGACTGTATGGATTTCTTTGGAACCCAGGACAGTTTACAAGAGATGTCTGAGAACTTTTGTCTAGGAGAACACATACAGCTCCTTCAATAAACAGCTGTTTGCATAAAGGTTTCATATTTAGAGGTGTGTGCGCTGGGGAAAAGAAAGTTACTATTGTATGAGATAAATCAGGAAGCAAAAAAATTCAGAGAAATATCTTTTCTGGAGTGACAGGAACCGTAGGGCCCTGGTTAGCTACGGCCACTGTGTTAAATTGGTGGTTGCCCCTTCTGCTGACAACAGTGGAAAAGGAAGGAAGGAATGCATGCATGCACACGTGTGCACACACAATTTAAAGGCTTGGAAGGAGTGTAAATAAAAATCTTATAGCTTACAAGAGGGTGTACCAGGACATTTGGAATGATTGAGAGTTTAACAAGCTTTAAGAAGGAAAGGTTAGGGTGGATTTTTTAAAATGCTTACAGCATCTTAAGGATCAGAAAAGTGAAAAATATCACTCTCAAAATTATCAGATATGAAGAAACTGATGAATATGTTAACACTTAACATTATAATTCTCCAGTGCAAGATGACTGGGCCAATATGGAAAGCCACAATAATGGGCAAGTGCAGGTTCATTACCTGCAAGTGCACTAAAGCTGGTGTAGACAATCAATTGAGGAAAAAAAAAAAAAAGGACCACTAGTTTTCCCTCCTGATGAAAACTCAATTTTCAGTTTATGTAATTATTTTGGAGCTGTACACTGTAAATCTCTCTCTATTTCTTTAATACCTTCAAGTGGCTGTTTATGGCAGGGATTCCTTTTTCTTTCTGAGGCCCCCCCAAAATGCTATGAAAATTCCATGGCCCACCTGTGCCATAACAACTGTTTTTCTGTATATCCAGTAGATTAAAAGCCAGGGCCGACTCTGGGGGGTAGCAAGCAGGGTAATTGCCCAGGGCCTTACACCACAGGGGGCCACACAAAGCTACGTTCCTCAGACTTCAGCTTCAGACCCGGGCCCCAGCGAGTCTAACACTGACCCTGCTCTCTGGTTTATTTTGGCGGATGCCCAGAAACCTGCTCACAGCCCCCCAGGGGGCCCTGGGCCCTTGGTTGAGAACTGCTGGTTTATGGAGATTTACATATTCAAGGTAACCTGAATGAGTAATATCACAGCTCATCTTTGTGAAACTTATCAGCTGTAGCATTCTGATGCCAAATTAATCAACAGGAAGCAGTTCCCTCCCCCGCCACCTCACATTTTTCACAGTTTTATTAAGACTTAATGAGAACCATTTATTGTGAAAGAGGTCACATGTTCTGCTGTCACCGCAGGAAGAAATCTCGACTTGGTTACAGTGACTGAAGTTCCATTATGCAGAATCTCACAGAACACTAATGATATCTCACAATGGGAGTTCAGCAACCTCATTTCTAATCATTAATTATGAGATGGTAGAGAAATAGGAATTGCGAGTGCCAATGCGCATTTAAGACTCCCTAGATCACAGCATGCAGTGAAAAGGAAAGAATGTTTATCATACGTTATTTCTATTGCTGTAGTGCCTACAGACTCCAAACAAGGATTAGGACCACATTGTAGTAGACCCACCACCCCCAGCCCCTTCTTAGAGAGCTCACAAACTATGGTTCAAACAATCAGTAATAAAAAGGGTGTTATAAATTGGTTGCTGAACCGCTTGGACCATAATCTACCCATTTTTTTTTTTTTTAAATCTTCAAACCCAGGATTTAGAGCTTTCACCCTGACACACTTGTTTAGTTGTGTTTTACCACCATTTATGCTGAAAGATTAATCGAGTTAGTACAACTAGGAAATACAACACAACACATTCCAGTAGGTTTATTCTTGGCTGACACTGAGTGATGAATAATAAGGGTTCAGATTCTCACCCCCCATTTCTGCTTTGTGCACTGAATAAAAGTGCCAGAATGGCATGAAGCTCCCAAGGGCGATAACCACAAACTGTCTTCAAAGTCTCTCTCACATCCCTGGCATATGCAGCCTGGCAGAGACAAAGCAAGGGGTGGGAAAACTTCAGGGGGTGGATGAGGGTCTTTTATTCATTGGCACGCAGGGACAGGCAGCAACAACGAAGGCAACCCTCCTTAAATTATCCCAGGCCTTCTCCAGCCCCCAAAACAGCCCAAAACTAAGAGGATGCAAAAGTGACTTAGAGCCACCTTCATCCCTTTTCCCCCAGGCTGCAAGTTTTGTGCTCTACCTCTTAAGATATGTCTTCATGGCATTATTAGCCTGGGCTTCTACTCAGATGGGGACCCTAACTCCCTCTCTATCCACACACACAAACCTCTCACCAGAGGGGTTTCAACCTCAGCTACCTGGTCCAGCTGGTTTGGGTTACAGCCCAGGTTCAGCTTTCACTTGGGCTAGTAACCTGCCCACTATGCAGTGAGGATACAGGCTAAACCGCTCAAGTGTGGTTAGTCCTCCAGTGCCTTCACATATTCCTCCCTGTACACCTAGGAGAAACAAGTTTTCCCACAGTTCACTGGGAAAGAATCATCAATGGGCGGCTCAGCTTACTGCAGCACAAAGAACTATGAGATGTTCCCCCACAAGTCCTAGCAATACACAAAGGGTTATGCTGTGACTCAGGCATGGCTCTACAGTGTGCTGCTCACATCCAGATGCCAATCACTCAGGCTAACTCAGCAGTAAAGGCATACCCTTAGAGGCACAGCACCACCCAAGGTGCATAAATAAATAGCTGATTTACAGTGTCATAAGCCACAATACAGCTGTATTTAACCTTAGTGAAGCTGTGTGGTAATCAGTGTGTGTGACATGCCAACATAAAGGCTGCCATCACAGTTCATTCTCAGTATTCAAATCTCTCAACTCACCCTCCAATACGCTACTATAGTTTTCCACCATGAAGCTTGATTACGTGTTTAAAAAGCAAGACAGTGATAACACCAGTGTAACTCACTGGCCAATGTGTGTTACATGACTCCCCATTAGGACCAATCCATAAAGAACAGAAGTCAGTTGTAGTTCACCACTTGATAGCATGGCTTCTTAGCTCATGATGTACCCTCATGGCTTTCAGTTTTGAGGGGCTCAGTTGAATCCCTGATGTTACCCAAGAAGGAGGCTGTCACACTCACATGACTTTCTGGAGGACCAGTTCTCCCATGTAACAAACAGTTTCTTACATGGTCTACATTTTGGGGGGGGGGGGGGAGGAGGGGGGGAGGAGAGGCGCGGGGTGGGGGGGGTAAATATTGTGCTTGTCAGAGGAGCAGGACCCAACCTATATTACAAAAGCTATTTGTTGCTCCTTCTTAGAGATTGAAGCCAGGCCACTTCAATTACTGGGCAAGAAAGCCCACAATATATGTGTGAGACCTGCAACAATCTTTCAATAAAGCCGAGCATAACAGTGGCTACTGGAATCAGTGGAGAATAGACCATCCCATGACAGAACCTTTTGTAACTAACCACAAGCATAATTTTTTCGGGCCCAGTACAAACTTGTAACATGGGCCCCCACACACATACCACAACCCCTCATCCCATACACATAATCTCATGACCTGGGATGGGGCCTCCAGGGCCTCTGGGCCCTGATAAAGTGTACACTTTCCCCCCACCCTCCACACCATGTGAGGGCCCTGCCCATTGGCCAGTGACTGGGGCAGAGAAATGAAGTCTTCTCTCTTACCAGCACTTATAAATCACACCTTCCTTTCGTCGGGAACAAAATTTGCAGAGAACTTTTGGACCTGCTGGAATTCAACTGTTCCTCAGAAAGAGGATGGCTTTGTTAATAATTGTAGACTATATTGTAGATTGGCTATTTAAAAAGAAACCTAGCACAGTGATCTTCAAAACATTTAATTTCTGCATGTAATGCACTACACCAGCTTACTGCAATGCTAGCATTTATTGTAAATGTTATTGTTAATGTAATATTA
Source organism: Emydura macquarii macquarii (assembly GCF_026122565.2). Lineage (NCBI taxonomy): Eukaryota > Metazoa > Chordata > Testudines > Chelidae > Emydura > Emydura macquarii. The sequence continues at coordinate 729,441 of NW_027130613.1, forward strand.
CCACCATATTGAAAACAAGTATTTTCAAGTAATCACAGTAGTATAAAATGAGATTTTACTTTCATTTTACTTCTTCACTAAGCCAAACCGATAAATCTAGATACAAGAATCAATTAAAACAAGACTTTACAATGATTAATCATGTAATATTTTATACTAGTCCAGAGAACGATAGTTATGATAACAACACTATGAGGTATTTTTTGGTCCATGTACTTTTATATTACATTTTATACAGTTTAGCATGGGTTTTAGGTGGACTTCTAATTTAGGCAGACAAACTTCCTGATACACATACTCCTATAAATACACAGACTTCCTGATGTGCACGGGAGTGCCTAAGCTGGTCATTTTCAAAACTCTGGGTGGACTCATTTGGATATTTGGAATTTTCCTTTTAAAAAAAAGTTTTTAAACAACATGAAAGGGAAAGGAAGTCAAAGTAATGTACAGTCAATTACTTGAATATACTGGAGCACCATCATTCCATTATCTAACATTAACATAAGGAAAGATTACTTACAAAAAAGGTAGGTAACGTTGTTGTTTTTTTCAAATTGCTGTTCTTCGGGATGTGTTGCTCATGTCCATTCCAAGTAGGTGTGTGCGTGCAGCACATGCACAGTCATTGGAAGATTCTTCCCCTACTGGTACCCATCAGATTGGTGCAGGCATCCCCTGGAGTCACACCTCCACAGCACCATATATAGGGTCTTGACGACCCACCACCTCGTCGGTTCCTTCTTGACAGCTGGCTTCGACAGAGGGGAAAGCAGGTGGGTCTTGGAATGGACATGAGCAACACGTCTTGAAGAACAACTGTTACAAAAAAAGTAGGTAACCATTTTTTCTTTGAGTGCTTCCTCATGTCGATTTCAAGTAGGTGACTCCGAAGCTGACTATAGCAGGACTTGGAGCTCACAGAATCGCTGATTGAAGCGCTGCTCTGCTGAATGTTGCATCGTCCCTGGCCTGTTGTGTGATGGCATAATGCACAATGAATGTGTGGATCAATGACTATGTTGCGGCCCTGAAGATTTCCTATGACATGCACCAGGAACACTGCCGAAGAGGCTTGCACCCTTATGGAGTGTGCTGTCATGCCGGGGCTGGCACCTTTTCCCAGGTTATAGCAAGTCCTGATACAGGACATGATCCACGATGAAATCCTCTGGGATGACACCAAGAGACCCTTCATTCTGTCTGCTACTGCAACAAAGAGTTGGTTTGATTTACTCAATGGTCCTGTCCTTTTGATACAGAAAGCTAGTACCTGTCTGATATCTGATACAGACTTCGTTCCCTGATACTGGCTTGTGGTTTAGGGAAGAATACTGGGAGGAAGATATCCCGGTTTGTATGAAACTGGGATACCACCTTAGGGAAGAAGGCTGGGTGCAGTCGCAACTGGACCCTGTCCTTATGGAACACTGTGTATGGAAGTTCGAATGTCAGAGCCTTGAGCTCAAACACAATCCTAGCTGAGGATATCATGACCATTTTTTATGAGAAGTAGAGGAGCGAGCATGTTGCTAAGGAAGGGAGGCTCCATTAGCCTGGGGAGCACCAGATTGAAGGTCCCATGCCAGTATTGGACAGCAAACTTGAGAGTATAACCTGTCCAGACCCTTGGGAACTTGGGTCACCATCAATTGGCAAAAACTGATCAACCATCCACCCTAGGATAGAATGCAGAGATTGCTGCTAGGTGTACCTTTATGGATGACATTGCCAGATCTAGCTGCTTCAAGTGCAGCAGATAGTTCAAAATGAAGGGAAATGCTGCTTGCGTCGGAGGGATGCCCTTCTGCATTGCCCAAATGGAAAACCTCTTCCACTTGGCCAAGTACGTAGCCCTGGTGGATAGTTTTCTGCTGCCAAGGAGGACCTCTCTGACAGGCCCTAAGCATGCAGACTCCATGGGATTTAACCATGAAGCTTCCACATCGCAGTGTGGAGAGACTCAAGGTTGGGATGTTGGAGGTTGCTGTAATCCTGTGTGATTAGGTCCGGCACCAAAGGCAGGGTGATTGGAGTGATTACAGACAGTTCCAGTAGCATCATATACCAATGCTGTCGGAGCCAGTCTGGGGCTATCAATATGGCACTCTGTCCCTCCTAATCTTGAGCAAGATCTTATGAACAAGCGGGAAAGAAAGGGAAGTTTAAAGCAGGTGTCCCACCCAAGGAAAGAGAAATGTATCCGCGATCAAGCCTGGGCTGTGGTTCAGGAATGAACAAAACTGTTGACACTTCCTGTTGAGTCTCATTGCAAACAGATCTGCTTGGGGAACTCCCCACTGCTGGAAGATGCTACTCACGATGTCCGGGAGAATAGACCACTTGTGGTAGAAGGATTTGCTAAGATGGTCCACTAGCTCATTCTGGAATCCAGAGAGGTAAGATGCCTCCAGGTGTATGGAGTGAGCTATGCAGAAATTCCACAGCTTGAGGGTTTCTTGACATAGGGGAGAGGAGCATGCTCCACCTGTTGTCGGTTAAGACTAATACACATCTGCCTTGTAGATGGGACTGGAAGGTTTGGTGAAGCACTTTCAGCTCCCTGATGTTGATGTGGAGTGACAGCTCTGCTCGAGACCAGAGGCCTTGAGTCCTGAGAGTTCCTAAATGTGCTCTCTACCCCAATGCTGACACATCCATGACTAGACACAGTGACGGCCGGGGTCTGGAGAACGGCACTCCCTCGCATACGGACTGAGGGTTGAGACACCACAAAAGTGACTCGACGACCTGAGGGGGAAGCAAAACTACCTTGTCTAGTTTGTCCTTGTGTGGTCAGTATGCTGATGACAGCCAAGCCCGGAGAGGTCTGAGCCTGAGCCTCATGTGCTGGATCACATACATGCAGGAAGCCATGTGATCTAGGAGCTTCAGGCAGCTTTGCGCTGTCATGATGGGAAAGCATCTAAAGTCCTCTATGATGGAGCAAATGGACTGGAAGCAAGACACTGGCATAAGAGCCCTGTACTGGAACAAGTCTAAGACTGCTCCTATAAACTCTATTCTTTGGGTTCGGGACAAGGTTGACTGGGATAGATTGGGTCTACAGCTAAACGTGCTGAAGCTCGACCAGATCATGTTGACATGAGCCTCTATCTGCTCCCTGGAATGGCCCTTGACAAGCCAGTCATCTAGATACAGGAACACTTGTACCAGTCATCTACTTAGGAATGCTGCGACAACCGGCATACACTTGGTGAACAATCAATCGAAGGGCTGCTGACAGGCCGAAGGGGAGGACTGTGAACTGATATTGAGTGTGGTCTACAACGAACCTGAGGAACCTTCTGTGGGACAGGACTACTGGTATATGAAAATACACATCCTTCAAGTTGAGGATGGCATAGAGTCGCCCACATCCAAGGAGGGAATGATAGCGGCCAAGGATTCCATGCAGAACTTTAGTTTCTTCATTAATCTGTTGAGATTTTGTAGGTTGAGAATAGGTCTGAGGGACCCCCTTTGGGATTAGGAAATATCGGGAGTAAAACCCTTTCCTCTTAGTTCCTGAGGAATTTCCTCTACTGCTCCTGCTCTTAGGAGCCTTTGTACCTCCTGCATAAGAAGTTGCTTGTGAGAGGGATTCCTGAAGAGAGACGGAGAAGACGGATGGGAGGGAGGGTACAGAACTGGAGAGAATACCCCAATTCTACCATGTGTAGCACCCATCTGTCCAAGGATATTTGAGACCATGCGTAACAGAAATGGGTTAGATGGTTCAGGAAGCAAAGAGAAGGATCTGGGATCTGGTCTGATGTGCCGGCCTCAGGCGTACCCTCAAAATGCTCACTTGGAGCCAGAGGACTGCCCCATTGAGCCTTGGCCTTGGTTGGATGGCAGTTGTGGTGTCTTATGCCTGTTATTTCTGTCTTGCTTCCTAGAGTAGTCCTGTCTAGTCTGCGCCAGATAAAACTGTCATGTAGGCTGTCTCTTAAAATGCTTCCTTTGGGTGGATGGCATAAAAAGCCCTAAGAATTTCAGTGTTGCCCATGAATCCTTCAGGCTGTGGAGTTTGGAGTCCTCCTGCTCCAAAAATAACCCCAAACCCTCCGAGAGCAAGTCCTGAATAGTTTGCTGGACCTCTAGAGGGAGGCCTGACAACTGCAACCAAGACCTCCTTCTCATGGCAATCATGGATGACACGGTTTTGCATGGCCAAGCCTGCCACGTCCATGGCAGTCTGCAATGAAGTCCTCGCCATTGTTTGTCCTCTTCCACAACCACTCCGAATTCCTGATCTGGAGTTGGCCAGAAGCAGTTCTCTGAACTCTGTCTTGGTCTCCCATGAATTAAAATTACATCAGCTCAATATCACCTATTGGTTTGAGATGCGAAGCTGGAGTCCCCCAGTGGAATACTCCTTCCTACCAAAGAGGTCCAACTTCTTCAAACCCTAGACTTGGGTGCTGGGCCTTGCAGCCCTTACCTCTCTTTCTCTTTACCACCGATACCACCAGTGACCCTGGCTGTCAGTGGGTAGAGAAACTCATGCTCTCTGGAGGGTACAAAGTACTTCCTTTCTATCCCCTTAGCTGTAGGGGGGATATAGACTGCTGTCTACCACAATGTTTTGGTAGTATTTTGAATCGTTTTAATAAGGGGCAGTGCCACGAGATCCACCATAAGGTCCACTGTCTTCCTCACTTCTTCCGCCTAGAGTCCTAAGTTCTGGGCCACTCTTCGCAATACATTTGGTGAGCCCTATCGTCCACTGGGGGCAGCGTGGTCAAAGTCCCTGCCACTGCCTCATTGGGGGAGGATGCTGAGGATGCCCTGGGTAGGACCAGGCCCTCCCAACCCTCCGGGTCATGGGTTTTGCCCTGCGCTGGCTTGACATGCTTGGTGCTATGGTTGGCCCTGGTGCCAGAACTCACACCGCACTTCATGCCAACCTCAGCACTGATCTCGACATCCGTCTTGGTGCCAGACGGTGTCAGGCATTCCTTGTGTGGCTGGGGAGCCCATCTATCAGAGGAAATCAAGTGGGAACACCTAGAGTAAGACCCATGGGCCCGGTGGCCTGCCCATGGGATCCAAAAGGGTCATTGCATGGGCATCTGCCACTGTGCTGGCTAAGATCCCATGAAAGGGACCTTCTCCTCCCTGTAGCAGCGCTGCTCCGACTGGTGCCGACTACACTTCGAGGTCTATGACTCCACCTCTGAGTCCAATGACACTGAGCACAGGGACCATGGCAGTGCCGAGTGAGATGGTGCCAGAGAGCGGTGTCGAGGGAAGGTGACCGATGCCGCATTATGGCAAGTTTGCCTCTAAACGGCTGCGATGATGGAGGTCTTAATTCTGGCACTCCATTCTGGCGGGAGACTGCTGTGCTGTCATGGCTATCAGGTCCCCGGCCACCTCAAAAGTGTGAGGGGTGGAAGGAAGGTGCAACTCTTCCACCTGACTCTCCTTTATGGGTGAGTCCACTGGCACCAGGCTAGACAGAGCCATCCTTGAGTCCGAAGTCGACAGTGCCATCTCCAGTGGGGTAGGCTCCGGGTGCCCCAGCGCGGGATGCACACCTTTAGAGCTGTCCCTCCTCACTGCCTTTACCGTGGGTGAACACCCTCTATTAGTCTTTTTGAGCCTCTTGTGAGACACCAGAGAGAGGGAAAGGTGCTGGCAAATGCCGGCGCTCAGTTTCTTTCAGTGCCAAGTCCTCCTTCAGCACCACAGACTCTCTAGACTGAGGTACTGGATGGTGGATTCAAGTGTCCTGAGGCCAGTTGGGGACGGAGAGCTGCCTTCATGAGGAGGTGCTTAAGTTTAACGTTCCTATCCTTCTTGGTCCTGGCACAGAATCCCCTGCAAATCTTAACAGCAATCAGTGGTGGGTTTCACCCAGGCATTCTTCATGGGGTTTGGATTTTTTTTAAGTTTATGGTAGTTCCCACATGGTTTTAATCCTTGGGACCGAGGCATGCCCCGGTTCCTGGGGAGAAACGTGAAGAGGATGGAAACCCACAAGAAAATCTTAACCTAACTAGTTAACTACTAATAATTAATTCTACTCTAACTATTTACAGGAACCACAGTAGAGACCACTAGGGAAAACGCCTGCCGAAGCAAGAGACAATAGAAACTCCAACAACTGTCACAGGCAGTAAGAAGAACTGAAGAGGCAGCAGGTTGGCAGGGCCTTATATACGGCTCCATGGAGGTGTGACTCCAGGGGGCACCTGCATTGACCCGACAGATACCGCAAAGGGAAAAACCTTCTGACAACTGTGTACATGGTGCACACACACCTACTTGGAATTGACATGAGCAAGCATTGAAGAAAAGGTGAAAAGTAACTCCTGTTGTGTCACAGCACAGTAAGCAAGAAGCAACGTACAACAACGAGCCAATCCAAGGTTTAAGAAAGCACTGAATAGTGGTAAATTACCCCATGGAATTGCCCCACCCCCCGTCCCCAACATCCCTCCTGCCCCTGGCAAACATCTGTTGCACAAGTAATCACACAAAGACATACTGAGGAATTCTGTTTTTCCAAAACATGATTTTGTGTTTATTTAAAGAATAGTTTGCCTTCTCCATTAGTTCTGAATCTAGCTTCCACACATATGCCATCCTGATATTTGCTATCCACAGGCTCGGCGTTTCTTCAAAGTAATGTCTCCTGAACAGTCTACAGTACATGCTTTTCCCCACATTCTATGGTAGAACAGGTTAAATGTTGGGGATGGGAGTTGTGTTTTAAATGCCACGCAATCAATCCCTACAATTTTCTAACCTGCAGGTTTTATTTCATCATTTGTTTTGTGAGGTTTCAGACTTGTGGCCAAGTCACAAGATCTTGATCCGATTATGAAGTCTACACTCTCACTCTCTCTCTCTCTCACACACACACACACACACACACACACACACACACACACACACACACACACACACACACACACACACACACACACACACACACACACACACACACACACACACACACACACACCGGTTTAATCTCCATTTCAGATCACGCTTCGATTGTCAAGACACGCATTGTCCAAACACATTTAACCCAATTTAAAAATAAACTCGATCTATTTAATCAAACCCTGTAAAAGCAACTGGTCTTGAATACACTGGAACACCATAAACCCACTTAAAGTCATCATGCAATCAGAGATATTTCAAGCACTGACAAAGTGATCCTCTGCACTGGCTCTTGAGCAGAATAAGAATTTATAGTGACAGAAGCATACAAATGTTATTTCTGGAAACAGTGAAAGAATGAGGGAAGAGAAATAAAATACTAAGATTCCCTTCTAGTCACCCTAGGCTAGTCAGAACTACTCAGATTAATGTTAAAAAAATTCATGCAACAATCACCATACAAGGAAGAACATCACTCTCAATACACTTACCTCAAATTCTTAGAATAGCTAAATGAAAGCATAAAACTATTTTTCATTTCCTTGGCCACACTATAACTAACATAGCAACTGATATAATAACAGGTTCACTAACCAAACCTTCCCATTTATTCTATTTCTGTACTTGAGTGGGAATACCTTGCAAAAAGGCATAATTTTTGTTGCTGTCATGTGAGACAGGTGTACAGCCCAATCAAAGACAATACAAGATGCTAAAACAACAAGTCATAGCTGCATACACAAAGACACCATAGTCACAAGCTGTGAAACTGAACCTCGGGCCTCAAGCAGTTTAGATCACGGTGTCTGTATCTAAACATTACAATCTCAACTGGCAGGGGCTCCTATACTGGTGGTGGAAGTGCCAGATTTATCCCCTGACTAATCAAAGCAGGGTGGATTTAAAAAAAAAAAAAAAAAATTTAAAAAAAAATTTTTTTTTTTTTTTTTTTTTTTAAATAAACCTATTTAAACTTAAATTTGAAACTGACAATCTATGTTAAGGCCTAAACTACTTATAATCTATAAATTCATTTAAATACTAAAAATAATATTCAAGGAGTACACGTTTGCTACCAAGTTTTAAAGAAAGCCAAATCACTGAAATGGTGGAAGTCACTGGCTAAGTATCTGGAACCAGAGTCTGTTGAAGTGCTAAACCAGCTTTTGACAGCGCTAGCCTTTTCTGAAGATGCAGAGAGAGAATATTTTCTTCATTTCAGTTTATTTAACCAGTTCAATTCAATGACCAGTTCACTGAAAATTAAGAAACCAACTGTAAGCTGAAGAAGCAGGAAAACTTGTTTTCCTCTTCCTGTCTATTTATAAAAACCAGGTGTGAGAAGCTGAGATCTACTAGCTCTAAAATCTTGAAGGACCCGGGGCAACCAGAAACAATCAGTTCAATTCACTAACTACATATAATACTTCCTATGTTTAATAAATCAGTTTTAAATGCAAAACATTTTGATAAACCTTTTTTCTTCTATATCCAGCCCATTTAAAGTAGTTTAATTTAAAAAAAAAAAAAAAATTAAAATGTCTTTGTGCACTTTTATTTCCATTCCGACTTCCATCCAAATAGAGGCTTACACAAGTCACAAGTAAAAATATTAATCATCATCATAGTAAACATGATATACATCATTCACCATTTTGTAATATAGATATAAAAATTAAGAGTGAATAAATGTAAATTAAGCTATAGAATGGCTTAAATAAATGTGTATAGATATAGTGTATGCTCCTAGTTAGCAAAATGAAGCATCAAATTTTGTGAATAGGCTATGTTTAGTTGCAAATCAACAAGTTTAAATATTTACCAACTAATGACAATCAACCTTTCTTCAGGAAAATGAAAAGACAAAAGAAGAACTGATCATTTAAATCAAGGTTTTCTGTTTGCTGATTTAAATCCGCAATTTAAATCAATCCACCCTGAACCAAAGTATAGGCAGCCACAGATCCTTACAAAATGGCACCCTTGCTGGGATTTGAACTCCTGTGCTCAGACACAGGAAAGGGTTTATATAACAGGAGGAATGTGTGTTCAAGTGACCTTGTCTGTCTGATCACGACTCCTCATAATGGCTGCCCCAACAACTCTGCAGCTACCTACTTTCTCACAGATAAAGAAGTTCTCCTTCATCTTGACTAGCAGAATTGAGTTTGTGGTGCTAGATGTCTGGGGTTCAATTCCCACAGACATCATTGTGTCTGTATGTGCACGAGGCCACGGTTACACCAGAAAATGAGCATTTTCAATCACTGTATTTTGTTGGCAGCTAAGCATGAAAACAAGTCAAATTGATATTCTCATCATATACTTTACTTTATTTACCTGCAGGTAGGTTGAAGATATTAGGTTTATAAGCATACCATTTCCATTATTTCATTTGCACCTTTTGAGGTTTAGTAGATAACAAGTTCTTGCTTTTAAAGTGGGCTTGTCAAACCTCATCTGCATCTACTGCTCCAATCAACATTCCTGATTAAAATGGGTTTAATTGAAAGCTTTCAATTAGCAGCTCTAGAGGAACAGGCAAGCAATTTAATAGAACGCTAGCATGCCTGAATATTGTACAGACCAACAGCTCTCCCAGTAAGTGTTCCTTTTATCTTTAACACAAAGCTCTGTGATTTGACACTGTTGCCCTGAAATATGGGTATACAGAAGAATTTGCTAATGTAGCTTCACACCACGAGAAGATAACCATCTGGAACGCAAGATCTGTATCACACGTCTATTCTACGATCACTGCCATTTTTCCATAACATTTTCTTCAGAGCGCAAGGTAGTTTTTATTTCTTAGTGGATTCAGTGATGTTCCAACTAGTCACATCACAAGAGACACCACTGAAACTAGGCTGCAGAATGGCCGAGTCCAAAGATTCACAAATCACACTCCCAAAAAATCATGAAATTGGCCTACAAATAATGCTTTTTAAAAGTTATATTGTGGTTTTGCTCTGTCTTGGTTTTTTAACATACTCTGCCCAGCGAGGGAGGAGGGGGAGAGTGTTCCCCGCTGAAGGAGCTCTCACCCCCACATCTGCCCCCCCCCTGCCCAGGAATTAATTCTGTTCCTCAACCAGCCCTCCCCCACCCAGCCTCACTTCTGTTCCTCCTGCAGCTCCAATGGTTCTTCACCCCCCTCTGCCAGGTGGGGCAGAGGAGAAGGGCAAGAAGAGTCCTCCCATTGCTCACAGGAAGGGGAGGAGGAGGAGGGGCAGAGCTGCCCTGAGCTACTGGGTCTCTCTCCTCCTTCCTTCCCTCCCATCCAGCTTTGGTTCCTGATTAGCTGCTACTATACTATACTATATACTACTATATACTACTATATATAAACATATATAAAAATTAATTCTATCACCATAGAAAATATCCAGAACAGTTCAAATATCTGACTCCTACTCCACATTCTGTCAAAACAAAAATATTCCTATATGTTTGTACTGTGACTACCAAAACAAGGCTTAGGCCTCTAAGAACTACTATAATACAAATAAATGAAATAAAGTAAGTTTTCAGACTTGCAAGAAACTTGCAAGCCCCCCCATCCTTCCTCCAAAAACCCCCCAATTCCTCCCCCCACCCCCCAAAAAAAACCTTTAAGTGATTTAGGTCCATTTAATAACAGTTTATTCAAGTAGCTTTTATCTCAAACATAAAAGTGTTTTGAACCTCCCTTTACAATTACTTTACTTCATTATGTTTTCATATAAGTGCTCATGCGTGTTTAAAGGTAACATAAGACAGTCTCCCGATCTTCCTCTACAAAGCAGCAGCTTATATGGATATACAATGGAGCCATTTTAGCACAATACCCTATTTCTTCTCTCCATTATAAAACAGGACTATCTATAACAATAGTCCGTTTGTTTCCAGAAGGAAACCATTCAGACTCTTTTAGCCTCTTTACAGTCTTGACTTTCTGACAAAAGACTGAAAAGACAGAAGAGTAGCAATGTAATAATTAATCATTAGCAATATTACTTAGCTAGAGGCAGTACTGCTAAGCAAATGTGCCACAAGACCCTCCATTTCTTTGCATGCCTCACTATTTGACTTCTGTTTCATTCCGTATTGATTAAAGTTTGAAAGCCAAAGAGAACTTAAGAAAAAGTGGGTACACGGATTTCTTTGGTTTGCTTTAAAGCTAGAATTAGCAAGAAAATCCTGCTAGCTAGGATGCAGAGTGCAGCAAAGATTAAAACATTATACACAGTATTTACTACTGATCTAGTTGAAGGATTGAGTTTTATTTTGATAAAGGTGTGCTATAAACAAATACACTGATGCAAGGCAACAACAAAGTTAGTATGAATTTCAACACCTGCCAAGTTTTAGGAACATCTAAAAAATGTAAGTGCTAAAGTAATGTGGACTGCCAACAGCCTCTCTCAATAATTAACTCTGAAGACATGTAGTACTCCAAAGCAAAATCCAGGTTTATCTCCTACTCTAAAGTTAAAGAACATAGAGCTTATTATTACATTTCCAACATTATTACAATCTCTTAAGGCTAATTCATACCCTCATCTAACATGATACAGAACTTGACAAAATTAAAAATATGTCCCTCCTCAAGTTCTTGGATCTCGTTTCAGATTATAAATATATCTGGTATCACCTCCTGCACAAGTTAAAATATACAAAAGGATTTTTATTGTTAACAAAAAACTTTTTTAATATTTACTAAAAATATGCAGAGAGAATATTTTGGATACTTTACTAGGTTATTCACAAGGCTTTAGTCTACAAGCTAATTTATTTTCTCAGATCTGTAGAGAAAATGCAGCCTTGTCAAAGCAGCAGAAGAATTTGCCAAAATTAGGTATCATTTCAATTGACATTTTCAATGGCAATTTTATTTTTCTGTCCATTGGACACAACTTCCATGAACTAACACTAACATTTTATTTTAATCAATCACACTTCTGAGCCAACCACTAAGAAATAAAAGGTAAATTGAATTTGTTTTGCCCTCTTGCATGGGGTACCTACCTGCACAGGTAAACATAATTTTTGCAGTGACAATGCCCTTCCATACACAAATTATTTATAGTTTGAAAGACACAGAGCTACACTAGTGTAAGATTATTGAGGGGTTATTTTTAACAAGAAAAGGATCTGTAGCATACCTAAATAGTGTTGGTAAATCCATAAGATATTTAAATTATAAGAAACCAACTTCTCAATATTCCATAAGCAATTTACATACAGTATGGTGCATATGTTAGTTCAGTTTCCAGCTTTAATGAGAAAAAGTCCTATCATTTTAAGCTACAATAAGAAGATGAATAGACACTAAAATGGAGCACCCACCAACTCAAGAAGGTTTTTCACAATACGGGTTGAAGTAACTTTAAGAATATACAACATCAATGCAAATTTCCAGGGAATGAAAGCAATGCCTCCATGAAAACATTTGGAATTACATTATGTTAAACAAGGCATTCATAAACTTAAGCCTTCGCACTTTCATTGATCTAAATAGTCAATAAGCAATTTTTTAATTAAAATATAAGGTGAGGGGAAAGAAAACCAACTTGCTTAATGTACACTAATTATTAGACAACCTCGAAGATGGATAGTTTATTAAAATGGACTGTGGTCATGAACTCAGCAATAAATTTAATCAATGAATCTGCTATTCTTAGGCTAGAGGCTCAAAATGCTGGAATGTAATACTCTAATTTTGAGCTATAGAATAAATATAATTGAAGCTCCCATATATGAACACTAGAGGAAAATAAATCTACATGAAAAATGGACAATTCGATTGCGGCATTTATTATAAATGAAGGGAAAAGAGCAGCTGCTACACTTGTCTTTGTTAAGCAGACATCAAAACATCTGGAACAAGCTACAGGATGTGAGTGTAATGAGCTCACAAAGAGCAACATTTGATCTGATACCACATACAGGCCAAGAGAAATCTGCAAGCTCCCTAGTCCGAACTACTGGCACATACAGCACAGTGTTCAAAGCAGGGCACTGGAGAAGGCAACACAATGAAACATTCTGCATAAAACTGCCCTGTCAGGCCGTCACTATATTTCATCTTGCCCACACAACTAGTAAGATTTATACATAGTGATAATAAGTGAAGCAAGAAGGAGAAACATCAGCAGTAAATCTATTACAGTGGAAGGTGAACCTCAAAAAGGTTTGGATGAACACTCAAACATCTGGAGACTTCGTTAAACTTGTTCAGAGCCAGGAAAACTGAGTGAAAACCTCATGAGAGCATTCTCTTCTGTAAGATTTCTAGCACTTCCCACTTCCATTTGGGCCAGAAATGCTTTGGGAAAAGTCTCTCACAGTGTGGCAGCAATTTAGGTCCTACCATGCGCCACCAAATACAGAGGCATATTCTAGTATGAGTATATTCTAGCTATTCCTGAGTATATTCTAGCTATTCCTCCCCAAAACAAAGAGGTATTATTCAAGGTGGGTACATGGATTTCTATAGAGGCAATGGGATGAAAAAAAAACAAGAGGGAACACAGTCATACGACAGGTTTCATGACGGGAATTATTTTGTCTGTGGAACGGTCTCTTGGAAGAGTAAATCAAACTGGACAAGATGGCAGGAATGTACCGTAAAAAACAATTCCGCTATGACAAGGAGATGGACTTGGTGACCTGATTAGGTCTCTTCCATTTCTCATGTCTGAATGTACCTTCAAAAAAGGAATGAGTTCAGTTAAGAGTCTGGTTTATTTTATCTTTAATACACAGCAATGTAGAAAGGTAACACTAAGGATAGCTATTCAGGTGTTCTTCTGTGGCTCTTATTAATACCTACAGGAATTAGTAGTACAGATCCCACTCATGAATTGATTAACCAAGCCTGTCAACATGAGAGAATATTTACAAAAAGTCCCTTCTCTCTCTACCCTGCTCAGAGTGCTGAAATGGCTGTCAGAGCAGGAAAGCCATCTATACTAGCAACACGTATATTGGGAACAATGACTGCAGGCTGAAATTCACTGCGATAGATAAGAATTTAAAGTATTTCTTTAAAACAAATTCCAGACCACTTCACGTACAACGGGGGGGGGGAGGGGGGGGGGGAAGGGGAGGGGGGGAGAATTATTTAACAAGGCTCCAGTACATAACTGTCTAAGAAGGATTTATATATAAGAAGGAAAGAGGCTGTGATTAAACTGTTTCTCTTTCTTACAATGAAGTCAAATATGTTGTACTCCTACACAGGTGGAAAACTGCTATTGCCTCACAGCATTCTTCATAGGTAGTTTGTTAGTTCTTTAACTTCAGCTATGTTGACTTTTTAATGGCAGAAAAAGTAGAATGGCTAATAGCAATGTCATAGCGTAAGGTGTTTGACTAGCAGTAACCTCAAGAATTTTACCATTCAAGAAATGTTCTGAACTTGTAGCATTCCCATATATTAAAAAAGAGAAGTTTCCTACAAGAAGTCTTTCTTTTACAGTAGGCATGGATGTTTAGGCTATTCTAGCACAGTGCATAATTATCTTAATGACAGCTCTTTCACAGCAATTTTTCAATTAATTTTTGTGTTAAGGGCAATTTCCTCTTATGTTGTGTTTTAAATAAATTACACAAGGTGGGAATAGGGGTGAGAGAGGTATTCGGACTGGCAGAATTTTTCCATGTTAGCTTCTGAGCTGATACAGTGACTTTTACTTCCTATGTCTGAAGTAAATAATCTGTGATCACGACATTACTGTAAGAACATGAATTTGCTCCTTGATGGCTGGACACAAGGCTTCTTCATTTCTTGAGAGACATTAGAGTCTAGTGAAACGAGCACAGGAGACTGGGAGACAGAACTCCTGGGCTGTACAAACCCAGCTCTGCCAAGAGTTCCATACGCTGGGGGACAAGCCACTGAAGCAGTCAGTCCCACTTTATCCATCTGTAAAATTTGGGCTATGACTTCTCAAGTAAGTCACATGAAAGCTAAAGCTGCATGAATGATCCATATTTGCATGATTTATTGAAATGTAAAATGCTACATAAAGAGCAAGCATCATCATCACAGACTACTGGAAGTGTTTAGATTCAGGATTCCAACCATTATGTCATGTTTCTTCTCTGGTCACCAAACATCAATAAGATTTTCTGGATCTTTGAATCACAATTCAAGCTCACACCACGCCTTCACACAATGTTCTTCAAAATAACTGGTGATATACAGAAGTACAGACCAATTTCATAATACATTTACATACTAATATCCATATACACCTCCACAGCACAAAACATATTCCGTTAATATCTTAGCAATACCTATTCTTCCTACTTTGTTGGAATTTGCTTTGAAGAACTTTATGATAGTTGCATGATCACCAGATGAGAAGGTGCTTTCAAAATTACTTAATTTTGCTCAAAATCAGCAGCCCAATCCACAACAGCAAACAGCCATGAAGTTTACCTCTTAGAGGAACACACACTGTTTTGATTTACTCCCCATTAAAGGATATCATTGTGCTCGGTTTTGCCAGTAGTCCCATAAACTTCCTCTCACTTACTAATCAAATGAGTTGGGATTTAATCATCGTTAGAATATTTCAAGGTAATGAGATTAAAACCCTTCAACAAAAGCAGGACTGTAATTCAACGAAGTCTATTTGCTTTACTACTAAAATATCACTTCCTTTCTGTGAAGGCCCCTCCAGTCAGGAACATTGGCTGCTGCTCCTGATCAGACTTTCACGATTCCAGTCCTAGGTGGTTTCTAGGCCCTTGACATTTCAAAGAGCCCTTCATATCAGCAGCTCTCTCTCAGACAGAGTGGTTAGCTACCTCCCTGTAAAACAAGAACTTCTCCTGCAGAAGCCTGCAGCAGCAGTAGAGGAATATATTAGTGAACGCAATCAAAATTATGTACACACACACACGTCCACAAATATCCAGGAAGATGAAATTAAACAATCCACCTCTCCTTTTCTGGACAGTTTTCCAAATCTAGAAATATTATTTTGACAGCTAGTAAAAGTATTTCTCCCCTCACCCCACAACCAGTTTTCAAAACTTTAACCAACTCTAATGACTTGTAATCATTTACTTTGATTACATTATCAAATTTCCTACTAATACCTGCACAGTGCCCACTTTAATGTGCCTGACTCTAATTATCTGTTGTTTAATATGGCATTAATTACAGTAATTCTCTGTATTACAGAGAAAGACTTCTCTTTGCCCTAGAGAATATACACAACATGAATTTATAATTTACTACCTGCAACCTAAAAGATGGAATTTTTGATCAATACGAGCATGCTAAAGCTTAATGAATTTACCAATGAAACAAAAACTGGGGATAGGTATTTCTATCAGCTCTCTCAGAAGAACAATCGGATTACTTAAGTGTGACCACTGTCCCAAAATCTCTCCTTTTGGAATTGATAACTTGGTTATTCTTCTACTTCTGCCAAAATGCTCCTGGGAGGCTATGAATTTTGTAGATATTGTTATTTGTAGATAACTTGTCACTTACAAGTACAATTTGTACTGTACAATTCAAGAACTTCCTGATTGCAAAAGTTTGTTCAAAGTACTATCAAATATGGACTCACATAGGTTTAAAAAAATTCATCCTAAAATAGGTAAAGAGGAGTGAAGAATTGTTCACTAAAAGTCAATCTTTTAAAATTACATTAAACTTTATGAAAGATGTATTCTTTAATTAATTTTAAGTATTAAGCAAACATGAAGAAAATAAAACAATAAAAGGGAAAGTGAAGAGAGACATCATTTTGTACATAGCAAGTTTTACTACAAGAAGAAAGTCAGCATAAAGAGTAAAATAAGCGTCATATGAACTAGGATGCTAAAAATTCACCTTCCAAGTAATTTCATATTTAGAAAACATCTACTGCAAGGCACTCTTTCCAGGGGAATAAAAAATAATATCCCTCAGACTAAAATTTGCAAGACATCTTGTGGAAGAGAATACCAGACATGCGTTAGCCATAGTCTTGCATCTTGTTTGTGTAGTTGTCCACTCTTATACAACTTTCCTGAATACATGACCATAATTGCGGTGGACTTTAAAAAGAAACAAAACCCACAAGCTTTTAATGAAGATGTGACCAAGAATCATGGACACACAAATAATTCAAGCATGACATCTGAAGAGGGTCAGTAAAACTGACGCATCATGTTACTTTAACAGCCAAGTTACAGAAACAGCAGCAGGTAGAGGTCACAATATATTCGATTAAAGACCACACAGGTATTGCCACCTACTCTGTACCTACCCACAGGAGCCACCAATGCACACAGAGAAACAGTAAATAAAAGCAATTTAAAAGCATCAGAGCTTCCAGTGGGAGGATGCGTAGCACAAAGAAGTTCTCTGAAAATTTCAATATTTGAACATTTTACAAAAATATTAAAAGTGGGATGTTTAGTCTCCACTTAGGCAATATTTTTAGTTTTCTAGTGTTACTTTTGTTTATATTATATTAAGACCAGAAGCATTCAGCGTTGTACACACAAACAAAACAAAAACCACCACAAAAATTCTCCATCTGATCTTATGACGCATTATTGCCAGATGTCATGAAGCTACCATGAAATCTGCTCACGAGAGAAAAAAAGCACACATCCCCCCTCCTATTGATGACTGATTTTTAAGGCACATGTACAACTGTTATGACGCTAGTACTTGTGCCACATTCTTCCAACATAAAATTCCCCCTGAACCTGAATTAAAGGTCATACAAGCAGGAAAGAGTTAAATATGAACATATATGGTTTAAGAGTGAAAGGGGGAATGTGGAAGAGAGGAGGAGGACTGAGTGGGAGGCGGGTGGAGGGACGTGGCAGCGAGTAGGCCGAGGTTGGGGGGGCTGGAGTGGAGCAAGGGCAAGGCCTGGGGCAGAGCAGGGGTGGACTGTGGCAGGCCATAAGTAGAAGAGGTGGGACAGGACTGTTCTGCGTTAGGGCCCAGAATTGCTGTCGGTGGGCCTGCTGTCAGCTTTAGGTTTGTGCCTTCTCTTGGTGCAAGCAAAGGCAAATTCAGAGCTACAAATGAGCCATGCTCCTTTCACTCTTCCCTTGGGTAAAGATTTTTATAGCTAAATTAAGTATTGGTTAATGTGGTCACATACACGCGGTATCTAAATACGGGACTTGGAAACCTAATTTTAGGCATCACCGTGTCACTGAAGAGAAGATGGGTCCTGCCTGATGTAAGACATCCAAAACATGGAGCAGCTGGAGGGGTTGCTTCACATCCATTCCAACTCTTGCAGATACCAGGCCTACCTGCTAACATTATGTTTAAGAGGGCAAGAGGGGCAACCAATACAGACAATTTTTCCATTGTTGTCGGAGAGAAGCTACAGCCCTGCTCTTGGATCTTTTCCTCAAGAGAGGCACTCAGTACCTTCCACTTCTGTCTGGCTGCAAAGAGGTCTATTCTTGGGAAGCCAAATCTCATCATGATGTCCTCTCTTCTTATTTACCTGACATCTGGTAAGCCTTTTATTGAGGTGTGTGGAGAGAGGGTATGGAAAGAATGGCCAGCATTTACACATCCTGTGGCAAATCAAAGAAAGGCTGAGGTGGCAGAAAAATCCTCCTTCCGAAAGGAATCAAGAAAAGCAAGAGAGGTGAAACTGCTAGAAAACAACATATGTAGAAAATCATCTTTGAGGCAGGAGCTCCTCTACTCCTTGCTTTGTTTCCTAGTACAAAAGGAGAACTCTTGAGGCAGAGGCCAAGGAGCAGGTGAGACAAGATAAAAAGCTCCAGAACTTTGCCAGGGGACCATATCTGGACTTCCTAGAAGCTAGATCAGGTCGGTCTCATTAGCTCCAACCCTGGAGAGTCCTACTAGCTTAACACAGGCAGAAAGTTTAAGGCAAGAGAGCGACTGGGGTTAGTGCAGGTCTTGCCAGGAAAAATCCTAGTGAGAGCCAGTGAAGGAGAAATCTCAGGCTCTGATTTAAAGTCTGTTTTCCCAAAAGAATTACCCCCACAAAGGGGGGTGGGGGGGGATAAGTGTTTTAGATGCTAACCCAGTGTGTGTGACCATGTGTGCTGAAAGCAGGGTATGGACTCCACCCATTCACAAAGAGGCTTACAAGTCATTCCCCTTCCATGATAGAAACCTCATAACGACTTAAAGACATCTGAAAACAAACCGCAAAAGCCCACAATTTCTGCACAGAAACCAAACTGAGGCTATATCTACATTTAAACCGCTACAGTGACACAGATGCAGCTGCGCAACCAGAACACTTCAGTGTTGTCACCCTCTACAGCGATGGGAGGGGTTTTCCCATCTGTAATAGTTAATCCACCTCCCCAAGAGGCAGTAGCTAGGTCAACAGAAAAATTCTTCTGTCAACATAGCACTGTCTACACCAGGAGTTAGCTCAGCTTAACCATGTTGCTCAGAGCAGATTTTTCACACCCCCGGACAATGTAGCTGGGTCGACTTAACTTTTTGGTGTAGATCTGGCCTGAGTCTTAATGATCCTTTAAGTACACAATACTAAATGCAAAATCTGTATCTGTGATTAGAAAATGGATTAAAGATGTGAATGAAGATGACCAGAGTATTAAGAGGCTATTTTGATAAAGAATGTAACATTAAAATGACAGTACAGAAATCAACTGCAGAATTATAAATGTTTACTAACATTGAAGAGGCATGGTATAACCACAAAGTT
The DNA here is from genome assembly GCF_026122565.2 of Emydura macquarii macquarii. Lineage (NCBI taxonomy): Eukaryota > Metazoa > Chordata > Testudines > Chelidae > Emydura > Emydura macquarii. The sequence continues at coordinate 749,021 of NW_027130613.1, forward strand.
AAAAGCATTCCTGTCATTTCCATTGACAAGATTTCCTGTATTAATATTCTACCTTTTAGCCATCTTTGAATAAAAATTCATTGTTCCAATTCAGTTCTGAAAAGCTCCTCACGCTCAAAGCAAGAAACTGCTCAATCTCAGCAGCATGTGATTAAGTGCTGACTCTTCAGCAATTATTGTTAGTATTTTTGAACACTTAATCAAATCAATACAAGCTATAGAACCACATATTTAGTGTTCTGCAAACAAAAACTAATTCCATACGTGTTGCTTTTGAAAAAAGAGACTCACTATTACATTTTTTTCAAAAAAGGAATACAACTCAGACAATCCACTTTTCTCACCTGCCTAGGTACAAGCTGTTTGCTTATCACATCATTTCTGGTGGTGAAATGCAGTCTGCATGTTTAGCAGCAGCTCCAGGCTCAGCTGTCATGTCCTGTATTCCAGCCTGGGTATTATTAGCAACAATGTACTTTAAAAATAATAAATGCGATCTAATGCAGACTGGCAAATCAGTCCGTGCAGCTTCAGGAATATTTTAAGACAAGTTTTTGCTTGCTTTTTAAAATTTTTTACCAGACTTTAAAAGGAAAGGCAGGTCTAAAACCTACTTCGGGTTTTGTTGTTTTTTTTCTTTTGGGGGGAGGGGCTTGGGGGTGAGGGGTTTAAGCAAAAGTATGGCTGACTTCACTTAGTTGTCAAAACAATTCAAGGTACTGAATGAGGTATGTCTCAGGACATTCTTTGGACCATTGTTAGAATCAGTTCATAGATCCAGTGATAGGTGTTTGCACTGTTGGAGAGAGTCCTGGTGAGAATGTGCGTTTATATAATTTTTGGCTTTCAATGACACAGACTGAAGACAGAAGCTTAAACACAAGCCTTAAAATAAGTACGTTGCTACACTAATGGAAATTTATAGGCAGATAGGCCCCAATTCTTAAAAAAAGCAACCCTCTTCAGGAAAACACTTAAGAACTAGCTTAAATCTTATTGAGGCTCCTGAATAGGGATGGATTTAAGCATATACTTAAATCCTTTGGGTAAATAAGGACCATACACAGCATGCTCAGAAATATTAATTAAGATTTATTAGGCAGTGTGAAACATTTGACTTATAGCTTAGTTGTATTTAGAGCCAGATACACAAATTATTCTTAAAGGGAACCCAATTTTAGCTTCATAATTCACTAAATATATCTAATACCACCTTACAAAACTAAATTAATTGAAGCCCATTTATAAAATATTTCAGAGAAACAGTTAAACACAGTAAGTCACATAGAAACAAACCCATTCCAGATTACGTACTCCTAATATGACACTGCACTCTCCGTTAATGTCAACGAAAGTAAGTCCATTCTAATTTTTGATTTCATGGCATATATTATGACAAAAGTCCTGTTCAACATGGTTGAGGACATTTAATACACACCAAAGTGGCTAGAGTCTGAAAAAAAAATTCAAGTCAGAACTACCTACTCTACAATGACCAACACTTTCATCCTCTATATTGCCACCCACGTTTTCTCACATTAACACTGGCTTGAACAACTGTCTGACCTCATCAGTGCAAAGGCTGCAACATAAATAAATTTAAACTGAAACAACCATGTTGTTGAAGCTGTATGGGACTATAAATGTGGGTAATATTTGCTCATATCCAAGAATAGCTAAATGATTCAGAACAAAATGACTAGATACTGATTTGTAACAAGCCACCAAAAATATAGCTTTCCCCTTATATTGTATTACAAACTGAAGAAATGCCTTCAGGCTTTTACAAACTTTACAAAGGACATGAAAAAATATTTTAGAAACTCAAGATGACTAGTTTTGTCTGAAGTCCAATAGTTATGAACAAAATAATACAGCAGTCATCTTGATGGACAGACCATTGAACCACTGGTACTGACAATCAATTCAGTTTTCTTAAGACCCAAAGGCCAAATTTGGCTCTTGACAACACAAGCTTAACTCATATTTCAGTTAATGGGAGTTGGACTTGTGTAACAAAGGGCAAAACAGAGTTAGCAACCTATGCGCCACCTTCTTTACCATTCCCAAGACAAACCATTCCTTGAATACTAAATATTTTGCTTTAATGGAATTGTCACCAACAACTCAAAAAAAAATCAGTCTAGTCTAATTAAATATCTAATCTGAATTTTGGTTAAAAAGTTACATTCCCAAAATGTAAGATGACCATTGAAATAAGTCTCCATTGTTCTTAAAGAAAATACCTGGACATCTTCTACGTGAGCTATAGGATATATTCCTTAGTGATCAGCATTTGACTTAGTATTTTATTTATTTATTGGCAGGTGCAGCCACTTGGATATACAACTCAATACTCAAGAAGATAAATATATACCTTACTCAGGAGAACAACAGCTAACTACATTCAAGGAAACTACTTTAAAAGTGCAAATTTGGACTAATAAATTATATAATAAAAGATATCACGCACCTTGTCTCTCCAATATCCTGAGACCAACATGGCTACAACATTGTAAACAAAGAAAAACTGATTTTTCAAAAAACGTTCTGCTCAGGAAAACCCAAAAGAGACAAGCCAACCAACGACTGCATGGAGCTAAAAAGACGATATGCAAGCTGATGGAGTTCGCAAACTGTACAGCAAAGAATCGCACAGACACTGGATATAGTCCAAACTTATCCTTTTCTTGTGGTCTGGTTTCATCTCTAACTAAAAACAGATACATATCTCATCAGAGTGTATAAGACTTATTTAAATTTTTTGAAAAGCTATGTTTTATTTAGATGTTGCTAATTCTTGACTAGCCTTCCATTTTACAATTGTTAAAGTGGATGTTTTGTAGTTGTTTCCTTAATTTCCTGTTAGCAGAATTTCAGATTTCACATAAGAGATCTGTTTCTATCAAGAACTTTCAAACATAAGATGCTCATCTATGCTGAAAACAAAACATCCAAGGCTTCATTAGCATCCTTTACTGAGAGAACACCACAAATTCAAATTCCAAAGTCAGAAGCAAATACCCTAAGCTGTATTTGCAATCAACACCACCTTGTGATATGTTGAACTTCCATAAGCAAGAGAACTGAAATGCTTTGACCAGGCTATTTTCCCATCAGATCATGCAGCTTGGAGTCAATAGAACTTGTGCTTCTAAACCAGGTAGATTTGAAAATTCCACCCTTAGGTGACTAAATATGGCCTAACATTCACGGTCTCTTTTTAAAAAAAAATTGGTCTGTGTGTAACAAAGTTGTTGTGAACTTTATTAAAAAAAAATAATAATAATAAAGTCTTGACTTCTCATTGTTAAAAATAAATTTGCTTGGAATGGCAGATTTTATTCCATGAAAAAAACTTTAAAAAAAAATACAATTTTAGCCCCTTATGCTGTAAACATTTATGCACATGCTTAACTTTAAACACAATTTGAAGTCAAAGGGACTATTCATGTGAGTGAAATTACATACCCGCTTATGTGTTTGCACGGATCAGTGCCTTAAATGCAAATATTAACCTACCAATAGCCAAACTGTAAAATTTAAATACATACCCTACCAAGTAGTATTGATAATTTAATTCATTATAAATTTTAATCTAAAATTATACAAATTTTCAAATTAGTTTTGGCCTCAGTCTCATATTTAAATCCATTATTTTTTAAAATAATTTTGCCTAACTTTAAATTGCTCCACCTTGTACCTCAGCCTAAATTCTCTCTCCATACTTGGCTGTTCCTAGGATTTCTTTGCAAATACTTCTGTCCCAGATCTTAGCTCTCTTTGCCCAAAGAGGCACGTCAAACTTCCTTATAATCAAGAGTGGAGTTAATGAATCATGTCTGCTACCATGAGTCAGCAGAAATCAGTCAGCAGCTTTCTGCATGGTTCCAACACTTGCTCCCAGCATGGATCAACAGAAGAACCTTGCCATCCTGCCTATAGCATGAAATGTGAGCATTCTAACACTCTCCTGTGAAGCCTCCAATATGGGTCACTGCTAGAAACATGATCATCGCTGGTCCGATCCAATATGGCAATTCCTATGCAAAACTCTGTTTTAAGGTGGATTCAAATGGCAAGGAGATCCTCTTAATTATAACTAGCCTAAGACAGTTTTAAACAAAAGTTCAGAGCTGTGGCATCTTTCTGACCAGATTTTGAAAGGAACATTATCAATTTAAAAGCATAAAAAAATTCTGGGGGCGGGGGGGAATCTATTACCTTACAGTGAAAACAGCTGTTTTTTAAAAACAAACATTAACCTAACATCTTGGAAACTAAAATGGCAGTACCAAGAAGCAAACAATGACTATAAACAGAAGCAATCATTTTCACTATCTAAACTGAAAGAGCCACTAAAAAAGGAAGGACATTTTTTTAAATGAATATTGGGTCCTTTATTTGCCTTCTGTTTTTTTGAGCATTTAGAATTCAGATTTTCAGGCTTTTCTTCACGAACACAAGGTTTAAACTGTTTCTTTTTAATTAAAGCTTAGCATCTCACATAATCACATGACTCCAGGAGCTGGGACTTCAAGAAAAATCAAGCAACTTATGTTAGAACTGCAGGAGCTGGCATGACAAACAGTGACAAGTAAACTAGGAGACCTAAAATTCTTAGTTTTAATAGTCTTATTAATAACACTGTCCCTTCAAGGATAATAGTGCAGGGATAGACAGACAGCTGGGAGAAAGAAAAAGTCATCAGGACATCTTAGTGGATGCTCCAAAACATTGAAGAAAATTCAAAATACTGAGAAATTAAAAAGCAATTTTACTCAGCTCTGGATTTAAAAAGGTAGGGAAGGGGATACCACACATAGAGTAGAACTGCAAAATTGCAAAAAAATGACCCTCAAAACTAGCATAGCATGTGTTATTACTGATCTTGATTAAATGTATTAAAAATATTGCACACTTACATAGAATAACTCACAACTCATATTATAAGACAGTTACTAATTACTACATATTCATTTATAATACCTATAACTATTCTGGTTTGTTTTTCTTTAATTCCGGATTATGAGTCATTTTACAACCACTGACTTCTTGCTTCTCTCTGATTTAATATACAATCATCGTGACTGGGGGGTTTTTTTCCATTCCAAATTAAACCTTCTCGGTAGTTTACTCTTCACCCAGACAATGTTGTATTTTTGTACATAAATGTATGCCCAGTTAATATTCTGTGTGTGTGTGTGTATTATTTCTGGGATAAAACCATGGGATTGGCTCTCCAGAACATATTTATGATTAAACTCTCTTTAAATCATAGAAAATAAGAGATTAAAATAGAAACTAACAAGAACTAAGGAGCAAGTGGACTCCATCAAGATCTCTTTTAATGATGCAAAGACATATGGTAATAAGCTACTGCATTATCATAATGTTCCACATTTCAGGCTTAATGTAGTAGCTCAGTTATATAAAAAGGTATTTATAACTGAAGTTTAAAAATAAGAATTGAAGTTAGCTGTGTCTGTAAACACAAAATCCACCACAAAGTTTCTGTCTCAAAAAGGATGTGGACAAGTTGGAGAGAGAGTCCAGCAGAGGGCAACAAAAATGATTAGGGGGCTGGAGCACAAGACTTATGAGGAGAGGCTGAGGGAACTAGGCTGTTTAGTCTGCAGAAGAGAAGAATGAGGGGGGGGGATTTGACAGTGGCCTTCAATTACCTGAAAGAGGGTTCCAGGGAGGATGGAGCTAGGCTGTTCTCAACGGTAGTAGGTGACAGAACAAGGAGCAATGGTCTCAAGTTGCAGTGGGGGAGGTCTAGGTTGGATATTAGGAAAGTTTTTCACTAGGAGGGTGGTGAAGCACTGGAATGGGTTACCTAGGGAAATGGTGGAATCTCCATCTTTAGAGGTTTTTAAGCTGCGGCTTGACAAAGTCATGGCTGGGATGATTTAGCTGAGGTTAGTCCTGCTTTGAGCAGGGGGTTGAACTAGATGACCTCCTGAGGTGCCTTCCAACTCTAATCTTCTATGATTTTTAATTCCAGGCCACACTAATTGCACAGTACAGATTTGATCTGTGAGCTGTTTGGAGGAGGGACCATCATTTCAATTTAGTTTACAGTTTTCCTACATTGTGTATGTGTGATGCAGATTTGTGTATTGACAATATAGCTGCTTCATGGAAACGCTCAGAGGAAAGGAAGGTGTTTTTAGAAATTGGACATGATACCACTGGAGCTTTTTGGAACCAAGTGAAGGCAGAAGCTGTTCAGGATCATGAAATAAGGATGTCAGCTGGATGCTTTTGCTAAAGTAGCAGGAATGAAGTTGTTAGCAATATTGATGCTTAAATTGCTATCTGTAGGTTCCAGAATCAACAACACATTAAGATGAAAGGGTGGTTTGCTTCACAGAGCGATTATTTCAGGCTGTCTGAAAACTCAGGAAAACTGAATCAGCACAGCTAGTTTAAGTTCTCAATGTCTTTGATACCACCAGCAAAGAACCAGAAAATATATTTTTAAAAACCATGAAAGCTTAGAATTTAAACACATTTGCAGCAAGGTATGGGTAAAAAGGTAGATTCCACAGCAAATTCTATGACTGTAGAATCATACAGCCCTGATTATATTCTTTTATCTAACAATAAGGCAACATTTTTGACTTTTCCATTGAAAATTTCTTTCACATAATATTGCTTTAGGCTCTCATTTTTTCTGTTTTTCCTCTTCGGATCTTTACATTCCTCAGATTGGCAGCAACTTGTGAATTCATCTCATGTAAGAAAATGTTCTAATAGTTAACCAAGTTAACCCAAAGCAGTACAGTATTCTTAAATTTGCTTCATTTTTAATCTTCTTATACCACAGGATTTTTTCAAAATCCCAAGAATTTAAATCCAATAACACACAGTTGCAGACTTAAGTGTTAAACCATGACAGATAGCACACTTGACAGTTACAATATATTACCATACATAACCCCAATTATACTTTTATCAGCAGTCTAGAATTACTCCTATTCTTTGTATGTGCTTACGATTTAATTAACAAAATACTTATTAACTAATAAATATTTAGTGAAAACTCATGTAGCATTAGCAATTCTTTAGATGTTAACCGGGAGAATGTTATTCCATTTGTTGTTCTTATCTTGATTTGTTTTGTTTTGAGAGAGTGGCAGGATTGGGATGAAAAACACTGAAGAATTAAAAATCTCCAGGAAGAATGCATGAAGATAACCTAATATTTTGCAAGTTAGGGAATTCTGAATTTTACAGTAAGACGATGGAAGGGGAGAAACAACCCACTGAATAGATAAAAGAGCAACAAACATAATTTAAGTGTAAAGAGACTAAAAAAAAAACAAAAACACCACCATCTGAGACATTGCAATTTAGATGTGATCCAAACGTTCTGTTGACCAACTATCTGCAACCAACAGCTTGTGGGCATTGTTTCACAGAGATGTTCATTTTTATTGACTGATTTGTTTTTGAAGTTGACAATCAAACAGTTTACACACAACTGTTAAGTTATTAAACTATTCTGTGAAGCTTCATAGTCGAAAAAGACTACTGATAAAAGGAAAAAATGTTTGTTTTTCTTCAAACATCTTGCACACAAACTAAATATGCCCCGTTTAACCTCCACAACTAAATGTTTAGCAAACACAAATGCAAAGATCACACAGCATGAATCTTCATGAAGCCATGCTATGACAGCCTGCATCATTCTGACATAAAACTTGCACAAAATACTGGCCAGCCAGCACAGAATAAAGAAGGATCTGATCTACTGCACAAGCGCCCTCAGGCAAAGAATTTCCTTCGTATTTCCCCTCTCTTTTGGTTTGTTTTATGAAAATATGACCTAATTTATAATCTTTCTCCAGAAAATGAGTCTCTTAAAAGTCATTTGCAGTGATGTTGGGACAGTGTTGGTCCCAAGATATGAGAGACAAGGTGGGGGAGATAATCTCTCTGATTGGACCAACTTCTGTTGGTGAAAGAGACTAAGCTGCAAAAAGCAACCTCACCCTCCTTGTCTCATAAAAGGGTATCTGTGTGATTATCCTTTACCTATTGCCTAGTAACATTACTATAAATGAGATTAGAGAAAAAGTTCTCTCTGACTATGTTAACTTGTGCATTTGAATAGCAATCATGTGTACAACAAATTTCATTGGTTCCCTGGTACGATCGTTTTCTCTTGTTGAGGTAGGTCTGACACAGCAATATTAAAGCGCTTTATTTTTAAAAAATGAAATTTCAAAAGGTGTTAATGATAAACTTTGGTTTCAGGGGATTCCGGACCAGGCACAGTTATTCAACTAATTTAGATGTTTGCTTTAATTACAGTCTAGATTTCAAATTGGTGTCTTTCCTTTACACAGGTCATGTATTAAAACACAAACCATAAACAAAAAAATCTCAAAAACTATCTTCTTCTTTAACGTAAATGAGAGGTATGGAAAGAAAATTCTACAAGACACTGGGTCAATAATTTTGTTAATGAAAATACAAAACATTTATTACCTAACTGCAACAACTTTCTAAGGGCTAACATACCAAATTAATGAATGTACCACCTGTTTAAACATCTTAATTTTAGTTAGCTTTTAATAAAATGATAGAACCACCTCACTTATAAATAACATTGGAACAACTGCAACATTCAAAACAGAGCTGATAGAAATCTGGATACTTCTATAAATGCTCTAATTAAAAAGAAAATCTCCACTAATAAAATGGGACTGTTCACTAAGAAGTTACTGAAATCAGACAATTAGTGGAAATAGACGAATAGATAATTTCCATGTTAAGAACATAATTAAAAGCAGAAATGGCTTTCCAACTATATGTCACTTGTTCATTCTCATGACAATTTTTGCTTTATATATCTTACATTCTTTAACACAAGTCCGTCACACGGAATGAAACAAGAAATTACTTAAACAAGTGTGAGGACAGTGGTAATGAGGACACTAGTAATAAGGAATGCATTTTTTTAAAAATGTTTCAACAAGCCTTAACATATCTGGATAGGATACATATTCTCCTCTGTGTCACTTCAAACAATTTCTCCTCCTTGTCCTAATTTCTGCGTCTCTCTCATTTCCCCTCCGCCCTCACCCCTAAAAGATGGGATAGGGAAGACTTCTTAAACCAGAACTGCAGGAATTTCTGCTACTTTATGAATTCCAAAAGCAATTTTAAAACTGTCAGAGAAAAACTTCTATTCCTAGAAGCAAGATTTTAAAAGAATCTAAAGCAAGTAGCAAACTCTGATAGAATTTGCCTCAGTTGAAATGGCTGTTTACTCCTTTTCCCTCTTCTTATCACCCCCCCCCCCACAATTTCTTCTATTATCAAATATTCAGTATATTATCAGAACCAACTCATTCAAAATACTATAGTAATAGGTTTAAACAAGTGTATTTTTGACCATGTGAAAATCATGTAAGACCTTTTCCTATGCTGAATGTTGTTAAAAACAAAACGTCTACAGTGCCTGGCAACTAAATGCAAGCTAATTTGAGAATTCCATGTAACACAGGTCACTGAATAAAATAGGAACTCTCTATGCACAGTGATATTTTCCTTTAAATAACTGTTTCAAAACAAAGGATGCTATGCTGACAATGCAGAACATCACTCTTCAGCAGATAGCACTAAAAGAATGGGTAAGGGAAGCGCTCCTAAAACTGCAAACAATTAACCTTTCCTTTAGAAACACCAAACTGATGTAAAATCCAAGTCCTTGATTCTGCAAGCACTTCTATGTGAGTAGGATTACTCTTGCAGTCTTCACGTAAAATTATTGTGTACCTGTTTGCAGGATCAGGGCCTGAGATAGTATTGTTGCAAAATAAAGATGTGAAAAATGTGCCCTCTTCTTCTACCTCAAATGTTTTCTGTCTCCTACATGTAACCTTATTTTTATTTTCAGCTGATTGCACCTAGGTGGAGATTTAATTCATATTTAAAACAATACTGGGTTGAATCAAGTTGACAAAACCCAAACAACTTAAAAATTAAGGGCCAATCCTGCAAGCTGCCCTGAGGTCACGAACTATCACAAGCACTACACTCTGCAGGAAGTCTTTAGATCAGACCCTGAATCTAAAACTCTTTAATTTTAAGCCTGTGTTAACAATTTTAATGTTTGCATTCTATGTATTATTCTTATTAACAATTTCAGAAAATTTTTTAAAAAAGTGTTCCTGTCTCATCTCATCTGGCACAATCTAGAGTAAAAAATACTCTATTCTGAAGGCCCTCTCGGAAATAAAGATTGGCAGTTCATTGCTGAAGGGCAGTCAATGGGCTTGTGCTTGTTTGTTTAGACTGAGCTTGTAGTTTGTCTTCATTTCACTCCCATTCATTGAATTCCTCCTTGCTAGCAAGGCATTAATTGCTTTATTCAGACAGGGAGAGCCTGTGCTTTTGAAGGCAAGATTTGGAAAACAAGAACAGAACAAGTTCAGAAGACAGCTGGCTTTATTTTTCAGTGTCAGTATTTGTCCAGCTTTTGTCCGAAGGGGAGCATCCCTGCTGCAGTTATTTGCATGTTCCCCCCCACCCCCCACCCCCCAAAAGACCCACTGTGGACACATTAAATCCCATGTAACAAATTAAGTTATGATTTCTTCTATCTTTTCAGAACCTCCTCGATTCCAAAGGAGCTGAGACATTTCATTCTTCTTTCTACCCATCCACAGTTCCCTTAACAGGAGGGAAATCCTCGGCGATCAATCAAACTCAGCCCAACAGCAGGGCCGACAACCTTCGCTAAACCGTGCCGGTGCGGGGGATGTTTCTCACTAGAGAACCCCGGGATCGTATGGCAACAATTAAGAGGGGGAGAGAGGAAAACAAAGTTGCCGTAAGGCTGAAGGGGAAAGAAAATACATGACGCTGTTAGCTGGAATGTGCCCCCCACCGCACCCACATTGGGCTGGGTGTTTTTCCTGCCCGCAGGCATCGCCATGTAGCACGCAGCACAGGCTGCCTGCTGGGCAGTGACACGGATGGAAGGAGTAGGCTGGTTAAACACCTAGCGGTGGGAGGATTTCTCCAGGCTGCAGCTTTTTCATGCCAGCCCGTCTTTGCTGCACTGCAGAGGCGCCATCTTCTTCTCGCTCTTTTAATCTCCGCGGCGCTCGCTCGCCCCAAGCCTGCCGGCCGGTCCCCATCGCCGCCCGGCCGAGGGAGCCCCGCGCAACCCGGCGAGTGTCCACTCGCGCGCGCGGGGCCGGCGGACAGGGGGAGGCGCCGGCCCATTGTTTCCCGGCGGCGGGCGGGGGGATTGTTGAATGCCCCGAGCAGCGCCGCAGCGGACTGGCTCCAGCGGCGGGCGCCTTCTGGCCGGCGAGGGGCGCTCGCTGCTGCTCGCCCGCGCCGCAGCGTCAGGGAGAAGGGCGCATCCCGAGGGGCTGCGCGGCCGATCCTCCGCTGGGGCGGGGGCGGCTCCTCCCCGGGGGGCAGCGCCACCGAAGTTAGCCGGCATCAACAAGGCGCCAGGCGTTGCCCCAGGCTCTCCCCAACCCACCCCGCCCAGTCCGGCCGCTCAGCCCAGACTGTGCGCCGCGGGGCATCCCCCCGCCCGGGGCGCCTCCCGGCCAGGAGAGGCTCCCCGGCTCCAAGGGCGTGCACTGCAACCCCGGGGCGGGGAGGGAGGGAGCTCGCTCGCTCGCTCGCACACAATGAAAGCGGGAGGCGCGCGAGGGCTGCGGCGGGGTCGGGCGGTGCACGGCATTTCGCAGCCCGCGCCCCCCTCCCCACGCCCTTTTGTCAATTGCACGCTGCTCAGCTGGAGAAGCCGATTGTTCGGTGGTGGGAGGGGAGCCCAGCCCCTCCTCGCGGGAGACAGGCAAGGGGTCCCTTCGCCCACCTTCGTGGCGCCCGGCCCCGAGCCGTCCAGCTGCAGGGGCGGCTCTGGGGGCTCCTCCGCAGACAAAGGCTCCGGGAAGCCGAGCAGCAGGGAGGAGAGCGGCAGCAACCCCTCCTCCCGGCGTCTGCCCCTTACCTCGACAGCCCGGGCCGTGCAGGAGGAGACCAGCAGGAGGAGCGCTAGATGGGGCAGCATCGCGTCGGGGTGGGGCGGGGGGAGACCGGCGAGGTGGCGAGAGTCCGGCTGTAAATCCGTGCGCCCGCCGCCGCCGCTGCTGGGGAACCGGATTGGAGTGTGAGCTGCGGCAGCAGCAGCAGCACCCGCCGAGCTCCGGGCAGAGCGCGAGTCAGCTGATATCCCAGCCCACCCAGAGCAGCGGCAGCGCACACACCCCCGGGGAGACCCCTAGCGGAGGCGAGCGGAAAGCGCAGCCAGCCGACTCCGGCTCTCGCAGACTCACTGCACGCTCCGGCTCGTGGCCACGGTGCAAGCTCCTGCCCCCACCGTATTTTCACTCAGATTGGAGGGGAGCGGGGCCGCTGTGCGCGAGACCCCTGTCAGGCCCGCTCCTCTTCTGTGTTTGCAGGATGCAGGCGGGAGCTATTTTAGGGGACTGCAATCTGCCTTTCTGCTGCAATGTGGGAAACACCTCTCTCTAGCCCCTGCCTCTCTCCCGTCATCCGTCTGCTGAGATTGCGGCCACACCCGCTGTTTGCACCATAGCCACAGGTGCACAACGCATCGCTTTAAGGAAATGAAATCCAAATAAAAGACACATTTTGCTAGCTGCTTCCAAGCTCATGTCGGACAGGGGCAATTCTTTATGTCTTGGAGCCCAAGATCTCCTAGGTCGAAGGGTTTAGGCATTATACTGATGCTGGATTTGTATGCATGCTTTGTAACTAGAACATCTTTTTACCCTTTCTGGAATCGCTGATATTTTCCTTGCTCCAAAAGCTATTGTAATTCTCTGTCTGCAGCAGTTCTTGCTGATATCTTCTGCAGAATGCCCATATGCCTATGGCTGCTTTGTTGACTGATCAGTCATCCCTGCTTTTAATATACATACATATATATATATATATATATATATATATATATATATAATGTGAAACGAACCCCCCAAATGGTTGAGAAATCTCAACACACACACATTAATTGCAGGTTATTTGGTGCCCCAGAAATTTTGCTCTTCACTACATTTTTTACAAACTGGCTAATGACATATTAAGCTAGTCTTTTCAAACATTATCAATGAGTTATACCATGATCTAACCACCTTTTTGGGTTGATAGATTCTGTAAGTAAGCACAAGTTCAATTCCCAAGGCCCCAATCCTGCAAACCCACAGGCGCAAGGCCAAAATTCTACAACTGCTACCTGGCAGGCAGACAGCTATGCCCATAAGGGGGCACCATTGTTCACTATTAATTGCAGCATCTGTGTTTGAATTTATGTGACTACTCACATGAGTAAAGGTAGGCACATGCATAAGTGCTTTCAGGATTGGAGCCCAAGACACATAAATGAAGAAAAACTATTAACTAATTCTGAGCACTTCTGCAAATAGCTCCTAGCCAGGGGAGATGAAGCAGACTTATTTTCTTGTTGCTTCAACAGTAGTATTGTATAATATAATGTGTATAATAAATCTTTAAGGAAGCCTGAATGGATAATATTTAACACAGTGTCATACTAAAATGTGTGAAAGTTGGAAAATGTGCATATTTTGTTGTGAACAGCTACCTTCATCCAAATACAATTTCAAAAATACCAAGTGATTTGCCCCAAAATAGGATTAATTTTGAATGGAAATGAATCTATTTTGAGTGAACCGCCCTACCCGCAAAGCCCACAAAACCCTTTTTATAATGTTTTACAAATGTAGAAGCAAATACTTTGCATAACCATGATCTTTATCAAATTTTATGTTCATTTCAAGAGTTTTATTGTAAGAAGCCCTCATTATGGGGGAATCTCCCTCTCTGACATCATTTTTAAGACCACACACCCTACACTGTCAATGGCTTCAGATTTTTTTTTAAATTGCAATTTAAAATCTCTGGGTGTGACCAAGTTCCCCCCAATCCATACACAGACCTTCTGCCTGCATGTCTCCCCTCACAAACAGGAGGCACAGCTACCCCAGCAGCAGTGTACCCACTCTCCTCTTGACCCCCCCAGAGTCCAGTCCATAGGTCCAGAGTCCATCTATGAGGGAGAACTGGCCAGGCCAAGTGAAGGGAGACACAATTTGTGCCTGCCTCCAGGAACGAGTACACGGAAAAGGTGTTCTCTCTGTTGTGTTTCTACACTGAAGTTGGTAGCTATCTGCTGCCAGACCCTCACATTTATCAATGCTGCACTGGAAAAGATCAAGTCCAAGTAGCATGGGACTGGCACACAGGCACAGGGCCTCTCAGTGGATGGGCTTGGATTCATATGAATCCTTAGGATTTGTGGGTCGGCCTTTAGAGGAGCACAGCCCACCCACTGATTCAACAAACAGAGACTTTGCAATAGGACCTTCATGGCATTTTCTTCCTTCCTAGGCCACAGCACAAGATGGGGGTACTTTAGCTCTCTAGGAGGAATAAGCTTCCAAACTATGGAACATGGTCCCTGTATTTTACTCTGTGACATATTATACAATCTAATATCATCTCTATAAATGGGTGATACATCACTCGACCTACTGTAGCTAATCAATTAATTATTTTACACAAGTCAAATAACACTCCCACCCACTTCACACTAGTTTAACTGGAGTATTCTATCAGGTGGATAGATAAAATAATAAAAATATATTAATTCCACAGAGTGTTATTTCAGATTCAGATATACATTTAGAAGGCAGTTTAGCTTCTTGCAAATGTGACTCTTCTCATGCAAACTAATGAAGCACATGGAAGGACTGGGCTTTTGGGAATTGCTCTCATCACACTTGCTGATTTCAGTGATCTCTGGCAAGTAGATAGCAGATAAGATCCTACACAGATCAGCAGTGTCCAACAGGTATATGTAACATAGAGTATGTGAATGTGTTTGCGTATTTCATTGCAATGTTGTTGTAGCTGTGTTAGCATGTAAGCTAGAAAGCTTGCCTATCTCACCACCAGAAGTTGGTCCAACAACAGATATTACTTCACCCACCTTGTCTCCTAGTACATCATATTTAACTCACTTAGGTAGACGTTGTGAAGGATGTGGGGCTGCAGGGCTGGATTTAGGGGCAGGCGACTCAGCCGACTGCCTGGGGTGCCAGGCTTGGGGCACCAGGGTCAGGATGCTGTCTTTGTTGTTAGTGACAAAAAGGAAAATAGAACATTTGAAGTAACATCCTGTTTTCAGCATTAACTATCAGGTGGAAGATCTTCCTGGACAACCTTACAAATCTGACCATGAAGCCGCAAAGTGACACTCACTGGGAAAGCCTCATTGGCAGTGTAAGGCCAGTGAGGTATCAAGTGACTAAGGCTTGGTCTACACTTACCTCGGCGATTTGGCTGCAGTTGACGGGAGTTACGCAAAGAATGCAAAGAACTTGCATAACACCCGTCGACTTCTGTGCTTCTCTTCTGTGCACCGTCTTCACTGCACTGCACCACTTGAGGAGGAGGTTTTAGTATGTCAACTTCTGGATCGACTAAGCGGGTCTTCACTGACCGCTCAGTCGATCCAGATAAGTTTATCTGATGGCAGTGACTTTGCCGCCATCAGTGGAGACATAGCTTAAGGTTTCCAACACCCTGATAGACTGGTGCAATTAAGTAAAGCTGAGGCCCAAATCTGACATGGAGCCCAACGCCTGTCAAACCAGATCACTGACTTCAAATTTCTGATCTGGCACAAGATCCTGTTACAAGTAAACATTGTAAAGAAGGCATTACAAACTCAATTGATTGACATCGCGCCCCCTACTACTTTGGTGAGAAGCTCTCTTGATTTCGTTGTGGTCTACAGAGACAACAGATTTGAAGGTGCCATCACTGCTGCCAAAAAAATGGCAGCAAACTTAGGAGTTGAGCCTGTCTTCAAGGAAACTCATATTCTTTGGAAGAAGAGAGAGTTTGGTTACAAAGGCAGAGATGAGGTGATGGGAAGCTTGGAATTAAAATTCAAGAGGAAGTGTTTTGCTCACTCATTGACACTGCTTGAGTGTCCATCGAAGAAACATTCAGATAAATGAAGGGGGGGGAGGTTGTATGACCTCCCGTCCGCTGGCAGCTTACTAAAAACACTCTTGAACAATTGTACAGACCTTCACTAGACTCCGACACATGGGGAATGTTCAGACATCAGTGATAAAGACCTGAATTGAACAATCTCTGTCACATTTTGCCACTCAGGAAGCACTCTCCACTCCAAGTTCTCCAACTGCAGAGCTGAAGGACGCTTTTCCTGATGTATGGATTGCTTTGAGGCTTCTGCTCACGCTGCTGACCACTGTCACAAATGGCGAATGCAGCTTTTCAAAGCTCAGTCTCATTAAAACATATCTTCGATCGATGAGGGCCAATGAGAGATTGACCGTCGCTTGCTATTTTATTGCCTGAAAATGCCATTGGCAGGTCTTTGTATCTCTCTGACACTATGCTTCAGTTCGCAAGGGTAAAGGCGAGAAAAATGACCTTTTAAACTAAAGAACTAGGGTTAACATTCTAAGGCTGTCATGTACCGTAACGCTATTTAATACAGGTCCACCCAAGGTTGGTGCTCAGTTCAATTTCTTGATGTTAGTACATTTCAGTTATCCTTAAAATTAAAAAGTTTCTGTAAACTTAGAGGAAAATAATTTGATTTATTTGCTTATATATGGCATGAATAAATACAGATTTACAGAACCTAGCATGCAAATTTATCATCTTATATGACGGGAATAGATCATGCATTCAAATCGTGCATCAAAGTCGTGAAATAAGCTACAAATGCAATAAAAAATAAGGTATTCAAAAGTTTAACATGAGGGGTGGGGGAGACACACCACAGACGCTCCTCACCTGGGGCACCATTTGGTCTAGGGCCAGCACTGTGGGGCTCATCTGTAATAATTTATGAATGTTCTATATGACATATTGGGATAATATGGCTATGTTTGGTTATTGGAAAGTTAATTCTAGGAATATGTTGGTTTATATGATGTCCATTCTTATGTTAGTTTAATAGGGCTGTTGGATAACAAGCTGGAAAGCACCACAATGGCTCTAGATAAGCATACTTTAACCAGAAGGTTGCTAAGCACCATTCAGAGACAATACCTGAAGCTATTAGCTGTGAAAATGCTACTTCTAGGCTCCAGCCAAGTTACAATAGGTACTTTGCCAGTGTTGGGAGCAACAGAACAAAAGGACTTTAAACAGTTAAAAAGGCAGTGTGCCCTGTAGTGGGAGACAATTGCAGGGAGCTGTTTATAGAGAGCAGACTGACACAGCCACAAACAGACAGTAGGGTTTTGAAGAAGTTAGGCTTCTCTAAGCTGCCTGAGCGGGGAGGGGGGAATCATAGGTAAGATAAACACTGTTTGTTGTAGCAAAGCCTTTTTTCTTTTGTGTTATGCCTTGTTTCTACTGACAAAAATCAAACAATACTTTGGTTTAAGAAGCCTGTCTGATCACTATATTAACCACTTTTCACAGATTCCCAAAGGGAGGAACTGCAGGGTCCAAACTTGCTGAGTAATCATGGATGCTACACAGGATTCAGTAGGCCAGGGCCCAGTCTAAGAGTAGGAGAATTCCATCCTGGAATTCCATTCAGGAATCTATCGTGGGATTCCATCCTGAGAGGGGATAATGATATGGGGCCTAACACCTGAGGAGGTGCACTCAGCGAGGAATCAAAGGTGCAGCTAACCCTGTAATCATGACACTTGTATAGTATTCACATTTACATTTACAGCCAGTTCACCTCTGTCCACTCCTAACCAGCAATGTTAGTTTATGATATAGTATAAGGTAATATAAAGTTAGCGATACTGAGAGGCAATAATGACTGAGGGCCCATTTAATACTAGTTTATGGTGGCTACAGAACTTGAAGATGACCTTCAAAGGAAAAGAAAATGTGCTTATTTTTAAGTGCTTATTTACAAATGCTAATAATCTAAATACTAAGAAGAGTGAACTTGAGTGCCTCCTATTTAAAGAGGATATTGATATAATAGGCATCACAAAAACTTGGTGGACTGAGGATAATCAATGAGACACAGTAATACCAGGGTACAAAATATACCAGAAGGACAGAATAGGTTGTACTGGTAGGGGAGTGGCATTATATGTGAAAGAAAGCATAGAGTGAAATGAAGTAAAAATCTTAAATGAACCAAACTGTACCATAAAATCTCTATGGATAGTAATTCCATGCTTGAATAAGAATATAGCAGTAAGGATTTACTACCAAGTACCTGACCAGGATGATGATAGTGACTGTGAAATGCTCAGAGAGGCTATAAAATAAAAAATTCAATAATAATGGGGGATTTCAACTATTCTTATATTGACTGGGTACATATCACCTCAGGACTGGATGCAGAGATAAAGTGTCTTGACACCTTAAACAACTGCTTCTTGGAACAGCTAGTCCTGGAACCCACAAGAGGAGAGGCAATTCTTGATTTAATCCTAAATGGAGCACAGGATCTGGTGCAAGAGGTGAATATAGCTGAACCGCTTGGTAATCATAACATAATAAAATGTAACATCTCTGTGGGGAGGAAAACATCAAATCAGCCCACCACAGAAACACTTAATTTAAAAAATGGGAACTACACAAAAATGAGGAAGTTAGTTAAACAGAAATTAAAAGGTACAGTGCCAAAAGTGAAAACCCTGCAAGTTCCATGGAAATTTTTTAAAGATTCCCTAATAGAGGTTCAATTTAAATGTATACCCCAAATTAAAAATAGTGTGAGGATCAAAAAAGTGCCACCATGGCTAAACAAAGTAAAAGAAACAGTTAGAGGCAAAAAGGCATCCTTTAAAAAGTGGAAGTTAAATCCTATTGAGGAAAATAGGAAAGGAGCATAAATTCTGGCAAGTGAAGTGCAAAAATATAATTAGGAAGGCCAAAAAAGAATTTGAAGACCAACTAGCCAAAGACTCAAAGAATAACAGCAAGAGTTTTTAAAGTACATCAGAAGCAGGAGGCTGGCTAAACAATCAGTGGGGCCAGTGAATGATCGAGATGCTAAAGGAGCACTCAAGGAAAGTAAGGACATTGCAGAGAAACTAAATGAATTCTTTGTATCAGTCTTCATGAGAGAGATTCCCAAACCTGAGCCATTCTTTTTAGTTGATAAATCTGAGGAACTGTCCCAGATTGAGGTGTCATCAGATGAGATTTTGGAACAAATTGATAAATTAAACAGTAATAAGTCACCAGGCCCAGATGGTATCCACCCAACTGTTCTGAAGGAACTAAAATGTGAAACTACAGAACCACTAACTGTGGTATGTAACCTATAGTTTAAATCAGCTTTTGTATCAGATGACGGGAGGATAGCTAATGTGACACCAATTTTTAAAAAAGGCTCCAGAGGCGATCCTGGCAATTATAGGCTGGTAAGCCTAACTTCAGTATCAGGCAGATTGGTTGAAACTATAGCAAAGAACAGAATTATTAGACAGATAGGTGAACACGATTTGTTGGGGAAGAATCAACGTGGTTTTTGTAAATGGAAATCATTCTTCACCACACCACTAGAATACTTTGAGAAGGGTCTACAAGCATGTGGACAAGGGTGATCCAATGATTAGTGTACTTAGATATTCAGAAAGCCTTTGACAAGATCCTTCACCAAAGGCTCTTAAACAAAGTAAGTTGTCATGGGATTAGAGGGAAGGTCCTTATGGATCAGTAACTGATTAAAAGATAGGAAGCAAAGGGTAGGAATAAATTATCAGTTTTCAGAATAGAGAGAGGTAAATGGTGGTGGCCCCCAGGGGTCTGTCCTGGGACCAGTATTGGTCAACATATTCAGAAATGATCTGGAAAAAGAGGGAAACAGTGAAGTGGCAAAATTTGCAGGTGATACAAAACTATTCAAGACAGTTAAATCCAAAAGCAGACTGCAAAGAATTACAAAGGATCTAAAAAAGCTGGGCAACAAAATTGTTGGCTATCCCACATGTTTGTATGATAAGCTGGCATTTAGCCATTTTGGATTCTTGTAAGTACAAGGCTTCTTCCATGTTGGAGGCCCCTTATTGTCCAAGGTTCCCACTCTAGGGGAGAAATGGCAGGAAACCCCCAGAAGGGAGGGGTCTGTAATCTGGCAACAGAGGTTCTATATAAGGGCAGAGCAGATAGCATTCGTCGCTGTCCACCCTGGAGACAGTCTTACCAGCACATACAACTGTCCACCCTAACGGCAGTTAGGAGCAACAACATCAGCATTGGTTGGTCTCCAGGGAAGAGAGACAAGGGACAGTCCCAAGCTGAAGATAGACACATGCACCTGGATCCAGATGACATCAAGGACCATCTCTGCCTGGGTTCCTGATATCTCTGGAGTCATCACTGGAGTCGGTATCAGCACCCTGTGAGGGCAAAGAAAATCCCTGAGTACATAAAGACCCCGAGCCTGTGATATAAAGTTTCATGTTGGGAAAGGACCCTGAGTTCATCTCTATATTATTAATCCTCGAGTGACCATTACCGCTACCCTAGTTGTGTTCCCCATTAATAAACTGTATAATTTGAGAATCTAATTAAGTCTTGAGAGTTCGTAGCCTACACCCAACCAGTGATAGATACAAAGGAGGGGCCTCATTTAGAACTAAGTTAGTAGTTCCTCTAACAGATTTGGCGACCGTGATAGGACTTACCCATGAGTAGTAGGTCGTCCCCTCTTGTCTTAATGGTTTTATGTTTCACTCGAAGGATTATTGAGGTCCGCCAACTGAGAGGGTGGATAATTAAGGATACAGGTCAGCCCAACGGTTTGACAGCTTATCTGGACCAGACGTGTGCATGCTCTGAACAATGCTGGTTATAACTTGACATGACCTCGAGTATCCTTGCTGGGCTGCCAGGCGTCATAGTGGCCTTGCGTGCCACCGGAGCTGTGGAGAGTGGTTAATCTGAGGGATAAGTACTCCCTCACCGGGTGATGCGTGAACAGGAGTGTTCAACCACCGAGGAGCTGTAGCAGCTCAAGTACAGCAGGGCGCGTTGGCGTTCTGGGAAGACCTCAGAGAGGTTGGTCACCTAGAGTGTGACTGCTGAGAAGTGTCTCACTAGATCCTTGTTTGGATCAATGCCCTGGGTGTTACGAAGAAGCAAAAATTGGGTGCAATAATAGATCTGCCCAATCAAACAATCCTTACCCAGGGAAAGGATTCGGAACCATATACAGTTGCAGCATCGTATTGTGTAGCAGTGGTAAAGGCCCCTGCTGAGGTGGAAGTCCAAACTGGGAACCTGACATACTGGAGATAGTTCAGGACTTTAAGGATGTTTTTGCCACAGACAAGTTACAATGTGGGAAGATCGACGGTGGTCAGAATAAAGGGCCCCGATCTGGCCCCCCAAAAACAATATCGGTATCCTCTGCAAGCTATTAAAAGCCTCCGCAATACCTTAAGGTCTCTGGGAAACCAAGTGGGGGTAAAAAGGATTCAGAGTCCATGTAATGCTCCAACATGGCCAGTGAAAACGGCGAACAGTGTTACTCGGAGACTTACGGTAGACTTTAGAGAACTCAGTGGGGTAACACCAAGATTAGCCCTAGTGGTGGTGCGCTACCAGGAAACCATGGCCACTATAGCTGCCGGAGCCAGATGGTTCTCCATCTTAGATCTAGCTAACGCTTTTTTTAGTATTCCTATTGATCCTAGGGATCACTATAAATTAGGTTTTACATTTGAGGATCATCAACTAGCTTTCACGTGCCTCCCCCAAATTTTCCATTTATTTGCCATCAGGAGGTATCTAAAATGTGGCAAGATTTCCCATATAAGCCTTTTGTGATATCATACGCAGACGACATTCTGATCTCTACGTAGTCCAGGGAGGAAAACTTGTGCATATTTACGGAAGTGCTAAAGAAATTACAAGAAGCAGGATTCATCTTGAACCCACAGAAAGCTCAGATAGCTAAACAAATGGTATCGTATGTAGGGGTCAGCCTGAGAATGGAAGGTCATCGTCCCAACCACCAACGTATTGAGCTAATCACCAAGTTGCCAGCCCTTCAAGATATCAGCTCTCTGAGATCATTCTTAGGACTGACAGGCTTCTCAAGGGATTTTGTAGAGGGATATGCCATGTTGGCAAAATCTTTGTACAAGCTGCTGTGGAAAAATATGTCGTGTGAATAGGGGCAGATCCAGAGTGAAGCCGTTAAGAAACTAAAAACTGCATTAACTGCCGCTCTTGCCTTGGCTTACCCACAAGAGGGAAAGCCATTTATGCTGCAGTTGGCTTCCACTAAAGATGGAATCAGTGCAATACTGAGCCAAAACTGTGGAACTGGATACAAGCCAGTAGTTTATGGGTCCAAGAACCTCTTCGAAGTAAAGAGACAGTACATGCGAAAGGGTGATTCTGGCACTTTTTTGGGCACTCCAGCGCTGGGAGTTTATGATCAGTATGTCTTCCGGGATACTCAGAACCTCGCCTATGACCATAAGACACAGCTTGCAAGGATGAGCAAACCAAGGCTGGGTATCGAATCTGAGGCTTGCCAATTTAACGCTATTAAACCGTGAGATTGTCATAGATAAGGTATCCCACAAGATTTTAGCCCCGTACGCATTGTTGGCCAATTGCAAAGATCATAAGTGCCTTCTGCCTGAGGAGGTTTCCAGCAGTGCAAGGTCTCCATTTGAAATTGGAATGTCACTAAAAGAGACCAAAGAAAGCAGTTTCACAATCTGGGCTACTGATGGGAGTTGCATTTATGTTGGGGGTAAACTGCAGGCAGGACATGCTGCCTACCGAGCCAAGGATGGGAAGATACTGCAAGGTTGGGTCACACCACCATCAGCCAAGGCTGCAGAAGTCATTGCAATTCTCACCGTTTTGAAGGAAGACGAGCCAGGTGTGGATCTGTGGATGGTATCAGACTCTGACTGGGTTGTGAAGGCCCTGGTGGATTGGCTTCCTGTTTGGAAGGAGCGCCAGATGAGGACTATTGATGGAAAGTTTAGTAAAATACAGTGCCTCCATGCTCCAGGCCTGGGCCAGACTCGGGAGAATACAGCTCCACAGAGTGAAGGCTCATCAGAAAAAGGATCAAGATGAGGCGGTTTTGAACAGTAAGGCAGATGTCTTAGCAAAAGAAACGACCAGGCTAGGGGAAGTAACAATATGGACGGTCCCAATCCAGAGAGAGGCACTTGTCGATGCACTAAAAATGAACAAAGGTGAAATTCCTGAAGGACTGCGAGAGTTACAAATAAGAGATCAAGAGATACAAAACCTTATAAGGAAAGGAGAAAAGAAGAGTCTACAATTTTACAAGGACAAAAATGGGCTAGCTTTTGTCATGGACAAAGAATCCTCGGATGGAACACCAAGATTAATTGCTCCCTCCTGTATTAGGAAGGAATTGATCAAACTAGCTCATGACCAAAGACACTTTTGCAAAGGCAGGACCATGGGAACAATAAATCAAGTGGCATGGTGGCTTGATCTAAGGAAAGATGTAGGAAGGCATAATGATCAATGCCCGAATTGTGCCCACGTGAACGCAGATCAAAAAGCTGTGATGGGTCCTTTGTGACATCAACCAATCATTGGTCCCTGGGATCACGTCCAGATAGACTTCATCCGCCCCTTGCCTCCCACAGGTCGAAATAAGTGGTATGCTGTAGTTGTCATCGACCACTTTGGCAAGTGGGTGGAAGTTTATCCAACACTGAACAACACCACTATCAGAACGGCGAAGATATTGTTAAATAAGGCATTTTCAAGGTACGGAATCCCTAAATTGATTGATTCTGATGAGGGACCCCAATTCACCGTAGAGGTGATGAGGAATCTATGTACAGCCTTAGGAATCAAACAAAGATTCCACATAGCGGGACACCTGCAAGCGTCGGGACTGGTAGAAAGATCCAATCGTACCATAAAGGCCTGCCTATGGAAGATAGTATGTGATTCGGGAAAAGACTGAGATCTCCAACTTCCTATGATCCTCATGGCTATAAGATCAACAGTGGGAGTGCACGGGTTCACCTCCCCACCAGGTTTTTATGGGTAGGACCATGGTTATGCCCGAAATGTGGTGGGTGCACAGGGGAGTCTCTCCTGATGAGTTCCAGCCCTCCCTAAAGGTGAAGGAATTTGTGTCAGAGATATTATTGCATATCTCAGAAGTTCAGAAAAGGGTAGCTTATCAGTCACATCACAATATTCAGGTGATGGATGGACGGTTGGGAAATAGCTTGAAACCAACTGAATGGGAAGCGGGAGACCAGGTACTCGTACGATACTTCTCTGAGAAATGTCATGCTCTAAGTCCTCAGTGTGTGGGACCAGTTTTTGTTTCGAACAAGGCTGGACCCACAATTTATGAGTTAGAATTGTTTGACCACCATGGGAAAAAGATACACAAGTGGTTCCACAGTTTGCAACTGAAAATGTGGAAGAGAAGGTGAACTGGGGTGTGTGGAAGTATCCTAATTCTCGTTGTGTATCTTTATATTGAAGGAACCTTCGAGGTCCACCATCGACTGCATAGGTTAAGATAAAGGGTTGTGCCATAAGTGTTGGCGCTATATTTGTTATCATTGTAAAGTGTATTCTCATTCAAGGGTTGGAAGTGTTATTGGGCAGGTACTACTTGTGCCGTTTGATAAATGCATGCCCAAGAGAGGAAAATATCCTCCAAAATGGGAATTGTTGCCTGGGTCTAATAGGAGAGGAGTGGACATTTATGTCACAGAAAACAAAACCACATGCCAAATTGGGTGGCATGCTAGGTTTCGAAATCTATCAGGTCTATCCCACCAAGGAACAAAGCAGGTGCACATAATGGGTCAAAGGTTCTTACAGACTCTGGGAAGTCCAGGAAGGTGCAGTTGGTATACGCCAGATGAAAAGACATTTCATCAACTAGTGACATGTAAGAGCACCTGGGGATTAGAAGGATCAAGATGCACATACCTGTATGTGCAACTACCATTGGTTATAATATCGGGAAGGTATGATATCAATGTCACGTTAGATACAGTAGCAAATGTGACCAATATATTGGTCAAGGTATACACAGGAAGTTATGATTATGAATCTATTATTTCCTGCCACAGAGTCACAGAACCCATAAAGATAGTGGGAGGTTATCGAACTCAATTTTGTAAAAAGGACATAAACCCTACTGGTTACAATACCTTCTGTAGAGGCACTATTCCCATTTGGACAAAATATTCGGACCGTGGCCTATGGTTTGTTACCAGTCTATACAGCCTGAGATTTCAGCAAGAGGTAACAATTCTAGGAAAACCAATAATGAACAAAATAGGACCTATAATAATCAGTAAGTTATACAAGAAAGAGGTCCTGTCTCATCCCAAATATCAGTTAATTACCTTAAGGCTGCCGCCTTTGCCAGTTTCAGTGGTCATGGTCCAAAAGAGTTGCCAGCCTATGTAGGCACTGCTCTTGTGGGATGGGAGAACTGGATAAAAGGTACCATGCAGCTTAATAGGATCCTACAACAGCGAAACATACCAACAAAAATAATAGGAGGCCTAGGACTAGGTCTGGGCTTGAAGAATTCAATGGATCCAGGTAGCTTGGCTGCAAAAATAAGGAGATTGGGTTTAGATATAACGATGTTAGAGCAACCGCTGTCATCTGCAATAGAAAAGATAAGCCTCCTTAAATTCAATATATCTCAGATCATGCTTAACTGGTTTCAAATTCAAGAGAACAATGATAAGCTTCTACTAGAGGGTCTGAAAGCCCTTAAGGATGGGGTTGGATGGGCCATTGCTTGTAATCAAGCACAGGCTTTGATGTTAACGGTGTCCAGTTCCTTTTTAAGAATGGGATGGAAAGGAATGATCCCCAGAGAACTGGACCAATTGTTGATTAGACACCTCAGCCAATTCGAAACGGAGAACAGAGAGTGGTGGGACCTTTTAGAAGTGAATTACAATTGTTCCACCCAACAAGTCCAAGCTACTATTTTAAGTGTCAAGGAAGCCCAATTAGGGTGGGTATACCCTGTGGTACCTCTGGGGTTAAATGTAAAGGATGCAGTTTTCATGCCGGAAGACTTATCCACTGAGGTGACCCAAGAGAGTTAAAGGTTCATTTAAGTGAGTGTGGGGAAGTCCTGAATCAAGGTTATTTACGTCCAAACCAGGCATACAAGGAAGTGCACATTTGTCTAAGTGAGTCACAGAGAAAATGTCACTATGTCCTCAAAAAGGTCCCTCACAACCATTCAATAATGATGGTAGTTAGTAACAATCACGTTTACTTAAGAAGCTGGTGCAATCATTTGTTGAGTATGATGTACATACTAATTTATGTTTACAAGAATTGTACAGTTTGAAGGGCTAAGATATTGATTGTGTCTCCGATTCTCCAATCAAGGAAGTTTGGGAAACATTATGGGATCTATACTCTATTGTGTTACTTGTGCGGTTGGGACCTAATATTTCTGTAATGGAGCAGTTACTGCACCATCCAGAGATAGAAAAGCAATTGGCAGCAATCAGGGCATCTGGAGACTAGGTGAGAATCGCAGTCCATCATACTAAAGAGGAAATAGCCGCTGTAATGAAGTGAGTTTATCTGACAGGAAACATATCCACTGGTGGGAGAGCTTATTTTCAGCATCCTCTAGTGCTTGGAATTTATTAATCCACCCACTTGCTTTAATTCTTATAATTCATGTGTATTAGTTGCAATGTGTCTGGATCAAACAATGTTTAAGGGGAACGGAGGAGTGATAGTGGAAATTGTGATACATATGGATGAAGGGAATCCCTATCCATGTGTATCAAGGAGGGGAATATGTTGGCTATCAGACACATTTGTATTGTAAATTGGCACTTAGCCATTTTGGATTCTTGTAAGTACAAGGCTTCCTCCATGTTGGAGGCCCCTTATTGTCCAAGGTTCCCACTCTAGGGGAGAAATGGCAGGAAACTCCCAGAAGGGAAGGGTCTGTAATCTGCCTGGCAACAGGGACTCTATATAAGGGCAGAACAGACAGCGCTTGTGGCTGTCCACCCTGGAGACAGTTTTACCAGCACACATAACTGTCCACCCTAACAGCAGTTAGGAGCAACGACATCAGCATTGGTTGGTCTCCAGGGAAGATAGACAAGGGACAGTCCCATGCTGAAGATAGACACACGCACCTGGATCCAGATGACATCAAGGACCATCTCTGCCTGGGTTCCTGATCTCTCTGGAGTCATCGCTGGAGTCGGTATCAGCACCCTGTGAGGGCAAAGAAAGTCTTTGAGTACATAAAGACTCCCGAGCCCGGGATATAAGGTTTTATGTTGGGAAAGTACCCTGAGTTCACCTCTATATTATTAATCCTCGAGTGACCATTACCCTGACCCTAGTTGTGTTCTCCATTAATAAACTGTATAATTTGAGAATCTAATTAGTCTTGAGAGTTTGTATCTGTACGGGGGAAGGGCCTTATTTAGAACTAAGTTAGTGGTTCCTCTAATAAAAAGGCAGATGAAATTCAATGTTGATAAATGCAAAGTAATGCACACTGGAATACGTAATCCCAGCTATATATAAAAAATGATGGGGTATAAATGACCTATTATCACTCAAGAAAGAGAACTTGGAGTCATTGTGGATAGTTCTCTGAAAACATCCACCCAATGTGCAGGGGCAGTCAAAAAAGCTAACAGAATATTGGGAATCATTAGGAAAGGGATAGATAACACAACAGAAAATATCGTATCGCTTCTATATAAATCCATGGTACACATCCACATCTTGAATACTGCGTGCAGATCTGGTTGCCCCATATCAAAAAAGATCTACTGGAATTGGAAAAGGTACAGAAAGGGCAACTAAAATGATTAGGGTTATGGAAAAGCTTCCATATTAGGAGAGATTAATAAGACAGAGACTTTATAGCTTGGAAAAGAGATGACTCTAAGGGGATATGATAGAGGTCTATAAAATCATTTCTGGTGTGGAGAAAATAAATAAGGAAGTGTTATTTACTCCTCATAACTCAAGAAGTAGGAGTCATCAAATGAAATTAATAGGCAGCAAGTTTAAAATGAACAAAAGGAAGTATTTCTTCACACAATGCACAGTCAACCTGTAGAACTCTTTGCCAGAGGATGTTGAGAAGGCCAAAACTAGAAAAGGGTTGAAAAAAGAAATAGATAAGTTCATGGAGGCTAGGTGCATCAATGGCTATTAGCCAGGATGGACAGGGATTGCTATTTGCCCGAGGCTGGGAATGGCCAACGGGATGGATCACTTGATGATTACCTGTTCAATTAAGTCCCTCTGAAGCACCTGGCATTGGCCACTGTCAGAAGACAGGATACTGGGCTAGATAGACCTTTGGTCTGATCCAGTATAGCTGTTCTTATGTTCTTGTCATTTTTTTTCCTCCTTCTTCATGCTATAAAAAGAAGGCCTGAAAGATTTTTTCCCCTCCATTTATTTTTTAGAATAGATATTCAGGTTCTGTCTAGTCTAGAAAACTCTAAGGTAACAGGGGAGCTAATGAAATTATCACATCACAAAGTGGAATGGGCTGTAGTAGGCTCTTACTATAGGCTCTTACTGTAGCCTATCATAGCCCATCCCACTTTGTGGTATCACCTGTGAACATTCTTCCTTCCTCAATTGCTCAACTTTCAGTCTCTTAGCTATTTTGATGTTAAATGATTAAATGTTAATTCTTTACAGATGACAACTGAACAGGCTCAAAAGTGATTTTTTAAAATTGCTTAGCTTTCTTAGCCAACTTCGTTTTCATAGCAGGTTGTTGATATGCTATTTACATGTTAACTTTCACAGTTTAGCTTTTTTCAAACTGTGTGCATGTGTCTCTGAGTGGCATTGATTTCCAGTAAAAATATATTATTAATATATTAAGCTGTAAATATTGTTGCCCATAGACAACCCTCTCCAGCTAAACAAAAACATGCATTTTTTTCATTGAGCTTTTTAAGAGATCAAAAGGCTCTTATCCAAAAAACTTAGAGCCTTGACATTACTTAATATCATATACAATATTGTATAGAATGTTAACACACCCAATTAGCTTCACACCCTAACAAAATCCAGGTATAGTCCATAAAGAATAGGTAAACCAGAACTTCATTCTATCTACACCTCCATGCCTGCAAACAAAATAAAAACAGATGGGCTTCGTTTTGTGCCCAGAAGTCGAACAGATTTGGGCTATTTCAGCCTGGGGAGAAAGGATTGATTTTTAAATATCCACCCACTCGCCACACAAAAAAGGAAATACAAAAAAACCCAAAAAACCAACAGCTAAAGAAAGACAGGTTGGTGGTTAGAAAATATACTACAGTGGCTCAACAATTTAGCAATATTTAAAATATTTTATGATTTTAATATCAGACAATAGACTGTCACAATAAAGTCTATTCTTCCCTTGATACTTGCCCAAATCTCATATCAGTGAATTATAATGACAGGAGTCATACATGAATTCTGAAGGCAGAATAGATTGCTTGCGCTTGGATTGGATTAAAGTACTTCCAGATGTAGCCAGATGTGTCTCTTTGGTTTTGTAGTGTGCATCACATTTCCCTATATATGCTGTCTGATATCCAGTCAGTTGCAATCATGGTGATTTATTCCCTCCACTGTAATAAAATTATTCCTCATGCTGCTATTAGACCCATTCACAACTCTATTTTATTCATATTATAGATGCTTCTTCAGTCAACTTTAAGTATAGGGTAGGTGTAGCTGATACCTTCATTGCGATGATTTCAGTTGTTCTCAAGATTGGAAGGGGGCTCCAAGTCAGAAAACTTGGGTTCTGGTCCAGGATCTGCCACTGACTCATTGTCTTACCTAAAAGTCACAACTTCTGTGTGCCTCATTTTCTCCATTGGGGATTATAATGCCCACCCACCTTTGTATTTCACTTAGAGAACAGAAATGCATTAAGTATGTACTAAAGCTAGTATTTTCAAATGAATTTATGGGAGTTAGGCACCCAAAGCCCATTTAAATTCAATGGGATTTGGGCACTTAACTCCCTTAGGCTAATTTGAAAGTCCCAGCCAGCATTATTATTTCTCCACAGGTCCAAAAATATAGGAGAAAATTTCCAAGTACATTTTAAATCTGTCCAACAGAATTTCTTAATAGCACAGAATTAATTTTAATTGAAATCCCATACAGTTTATGCTGCATCTTTAACTGTTGATTATAAATTAATCTATTTGCCATTGTGCAACTATCTTTCAGAAACGCAGTCAGCTCTTTAGAGTCACCTGATGAGCAAAGGAAATAGATGCTGTAAAACTTATTCCAAAACAAGTAAAGGAAAACCGTACCTGATCACACCCAGGCAAGTTTGCAATGTGAGTAGCCACCACAGGTGAGGATGACTTCACTGAGGACAGAGGTTCCATATAAAAGACATTATATTTGCCTTAATTCTGCAAGTATGGCTTAATTTGGTTGCATTACATAATAGGTAGCTGGTAGCCATAGTGACCTGCTCCTATGTGAATGATCTCTTTTCTGCATAGCACTGAGTTAGGAGCAGTTCATGGTATCTGCTGAAGCATACAGAACAAGTGGGAGAGATAAGTGGCTAATGAGAACACAATCCTAAATTCCAAGAGAGGCAAACCATACACATGAGATCAATAAGGAAGTGTACAAGAATAAGTCCTCAGTTATTAGGATGTGCTTGTGTATGGACACCACTATGTGCCATGCAATACAATATGATTGCATGTCTATCCCAGCTGCACATATTGAGTTGTACTCAATGGTGTTTGACTCTAATTTGCCATCCCTAATCTTGTTTACCCATTTATTACAGAACGCAAATGTGCCCTGCAGAATGGATCTAACATTCATTGCATTCTTTTCACCGCCTGCAATGAGTCTGTCTGCATGTGTTAGGCCTTGTGTGAACTGATCTCTGTGTCACTAAAATACTGCAGCTGGAAGATCTTTTAATGCTCTGTTTCCTCACCATCTCAGAGGATTAACACAGGTATTAACACATTAAGAATACAAGTAGTATACTCACTAAAACATACTTCAGTGTTACAGGCCACTCTTCTCCACCATGCAGAATCTTTCTCAAAGAAAAGTCAGGTTTGGAATTGGTTTGGGTGTAGTAATTATTTTTAAACAGTTTAAGTAAATTGCTGAGAATGTCTAAGATGTATATGTGTTTGTACTCATACCGTATGCCAGCTATCTTATATTGTCTTTATGGCATATGTTTTGAATGTCGTGAGATGTGATGCCTAATTCCCTCTCCTTTTTTGGAGAGGGGAGGAGGCAGTGATAAAATAAAACAAAGTCATTATACTAGGATTTACTAAGCATTTTGAGCTGAATCCTGGTGATTCTATACCGACTTCCACTGGTCCCGGATTCCGTCCCCAATTCTGCAAGTGATTCTATGCAGCCAGATCCCTGCATCCACACGGAGTAAAGGCAATGGGGCTCTGTCTGAGTGCAGGAGTCTGTCTGCAGAATCAGCTGTGGGATCAGAGCCTTGGCTCTTTATCTTACCACTTCGTTGGCACAGAAAATAAAAAGAAGAAGCTGGAATGAGGTACATATTACAAATGTTTTAGAATCTGACTGAAGTCAGCTGAAGCAGGTAATGCTTCTATACAAAACAGAGAGAAAAATGAATTCAGTTATTCTATTTCTTTCAGTGTAATGTCTTGGAAGTGCCTATCATAAACTCCAGGCAATCTGATTATTATGAAAAGCACAGGCTGAGATGTTCAAAGGTACCAGGGCATTAAGCATCCAGCTACCATTGTCTTTCAAATTGGGTGCCTAATTTCTTTAGGCTTCTTTGAAAGCCCCAGACACAATCTGTAATAATATAAATAAAAACAATAACAAAACAGCTGCAGATCCAACCAAAGACAGAACAGCACTCAGCCAGAAAAAGAACAAACACCCTCCCCCGCACCCTTCAGCTTCTTTGTTCAAAACTACACAACTTAACCTTCCCCAAATGCCCATGCAAATAGATTAGCTTTGCAGCATGCCTGGAAAGTCAACAATTTTGGATTATTTCAGATTTAATCAGGGAGGCAGTGTGTGGGAAGTGGATTCCAAGTGAATGGACTCTCACAGAAAGTCCCCTATTAGCGGCCCCCTTTCAAATTGAAGGGGATCCAGATGGGACGCAACTCTATCAATCCCACACAGGGAGAGTATTAGTCTCAGAAGTAGGCAGGTCTTAAGCAGTTTAGGGTTTTACAGGTCAAAGTCAGCACCTTAAACTCCAACTGGTAGCCAAAAGTTCGACCAGTGTCCGCAACTGATTCAACTGGTGTCCCCAAGAAGAGTCATCAAGGGCAATAGCCTCACCCGCTGCCTCTTTATCCCCTACATTTCCTCTGCAAGATGGCCAGATTTGTGTAGGGAAAACCTGAGACTGTGCTGGAGGGTGTGCATGCATGATGGAGTAGGTGGTTGTTAATGGGGATGAGGGAGGTTGGTGGCAAAGTGGAAAAGCACAGGAAAAAAATACAGCTTGCTCTTCCCTTTCTCTTTACCCAGTTTAAAACTGGGGCACATTAAAGAAAAGAGCAAAATAAGAGAAAACCCTGTCAGACTCCAGTCATCCCCTCTTGACACCCTTAATGTTTTTTCTAGTCACAGACTCTTTCTAAACATCACTTTGTCTCCATTCTAGCTCTTATTCCCTCCACAATTCCCTCATCCACCTACACCATCATACACACTACCACACATTCCCTCATTCAGCAATTCACTCCCTTCTGCCCACATTCACTTCTCTCTCCATCCATCCTCATGCAACCAGGGCAACAACCTGCCTATCTCCTGGCACAGATTCTTCCTCCCACAGTTCCCCTTAGTTCCCTCTCTCCAATCCAGCTTCCTCCCGCACAACTCCTTCCCAGGCTAAGGCCTCCATTTCCTTCCCACCTGACCACAAAAGGCTCTGTCTCCCTTCCTCCTAAGTTCAGAAACTTCCACATCCAGGCTCAGAATACCCCCATTCTCACAGCTAAGAACCCATTGGTTCCAGCATCCCACTCTCCCAGCTCAGAAATCCATCTTCATTGTACCCAACCCTCTCACTCAGACACTTCCCTTCCTTCTCTCTCAACAACCTGTTTTGCCTGTTCAGGCTCAGAACCCTAATACAACTGCCATGTTGTTGTCTGGCCTGAAGGAAGAGCAAAGGCACCAGAGAAGGACTGTGGTTGCAGGGATATATCTGAATGAGCCCTAAGAGGCAAGTATTCCTTCCTTTTTGACTGCTCCCTCTGCTGCTTGAAGTTCATGTGCTGCATGAACTCTTGTGAGACATGCCAGAGTAGCTCCAGCTTCACTAAGATTCACTCAATGGCAGCTTTTGGCTCTGCACCCTGACACGCATCAGTCACACTGAAACACCACGGTGTCTATAGCGGAGGTGTTATCAATGGGGTTTAATCTCACCAGGCTTTATGGCCAACTGCTTCTGAATATGTTCACAGCAAGATATAGTACTCCACTTAGGAAGTAGGCTGCACACCTGCTTCAGTTTCTGAATGGATTTAAGTTGTAGTGCCAAGTAGAATGCATTGAAGTAGAGTGATCAAGAGATGACAGGGACATGAATTACATAGTTCCTGTTTGAAAGAAAGGGTCACAAAGAACCTTGTTATCAGACACAGATGGGGAAAATAGCTATGTTGATCACTGCTGCCATTTGGTCATATAAAAGCAATTGAGACTCTCAGCAACTCCCAGGTTGCAACTCTTGTAGCAAATGGCAGGCATACTAGGGGGTGCATTGGAAAAGTCCATTCATGTTCTAGAGATATTACCAGTTCTAGCTCTATTTCCCATTTTAAGTAGAGGGACTATTTCTGAAACATGTAGTATCTGTAAAACTGGAATTAATTAAGTGTATCCATTGTATACCTTTCATCAAAGAGATTGATATAATCTCTATCATATCCTCTAGTTGCTCCACCCAAACTTGCTTCAGCACTTCAGCCTTATCTAGAATGGTGCTTAACCAACTCCCTTCTCTAACCCATGATCCAGCTCACACAGACACAGAGAAAGTCAAGAAGATTAGGTGAGTTAATTAGGGTGCCTTCCCCTGCTTACAATCAACCAAAACAAAAACCAAACAGCAATATATCTGAGAACATCCTGGAGAGACAGCCTCATGGTGATTTAAGTTGTGATGCCAATTAATTTTCTTACTTTTCAACTGACCATTCATTCTCCTGTTCATTACAGTTCATTGTGAAAAACTGCATACCCTGAAATTAATTCAGCACAGGGAAATAGGATAAATAAAGTATGTACATTTAGAAACATGGACAATTCATGTTGTTACAGCTGATAGTGTCCACTTAAGCTTCAAACTCAGTACCTCAACTGTTAATAATTTGATAGGTCTGAAAGGAAAGTAACAAGAGCCAAGACTGCCAGAAACTCTGTGGAATTATTATTAATTTGTTTATGGTAGTATCCCCTGCGTACTTATGTTTGGAAGTGTGATAAGCACTTTCCACACATAAAACTAGGCTTGAGGTGTTATTGTAAACAAATTAATAATAATAATTAGAGAAACATAAATGAGGGGCGATAAAGTGATGTAAAGTGCTCATGATGGAAATTGACTGTGGTAATTTAATCCTTGGTAACACAATGAATTCTACTTTGGGGGGGGGGAGGAAATGATGAGCTCCTTTCCCCAAGTCCCCACATCCTAGCTATACTGACCAGGTTTCCATTAGATGTCTTAGCAGAGATAGATTTTAGGAGGGATTTCAATGTGGAGAGGATGGTGGATTGTAGATAAACTCAGATAGAATATTCCAAGCATAGGGACCAGCATATAAGTAGGCACAAAAGAAATATCTGTCTAAGAATCTGACTAATGAGCAGATGAAGCTGGCAGCACTGATGAAGCAATGGGATAGAGACAAGGATAGTTAAGTATGGATGGGCAGATTTATTCAGGGTCTTGAAGGCAAAGTCAAGAAGTTTGAATAGTACGTGATAGAGGAGAGGGAACAAGTGAAAGGATTTGAGGAGATGGGTGATATATCATTGGATGAGGAAGATAGCTTTGGCAGCAACTGTTGTTGTTGACCAGAGAAAGGCAAAGTGGGTGTCAAAGAGGCCAGAGAGCTGTATGGGTCTCCAAAATGGGAGATTTGAAGGGCCTGGACAAGAGTTTTAGTTATAGGGATAAATATAAATAGATTACTCTTGGAAAGAAAAACATGGAGAAAAAATGATAAAATTTGGATAAGGCTTGGGTATATGGGCTATGGAGAGAAGGGACAAAAAGATTACTGCCAGGCTATGGGCTGGGTCACAAATATGGTGGCATTGTCAGTGATTACAGAAAATGAGAGAAGTGAAGATGGTCTGGGAGGAAAGATCAGGCCATGTCATGCTTGAGTGAACAGCCAGACATCCAGGAGGAGACAGAGACAGAACTGAATGAATTGATAAGGAGACTTCTAATTCATCAGCACAGAGATGGTAATTAAATGCACAAGAGCAGATCACATCATCAAATAAACTGTGTGAAATAACAAGAAGGGGCTCAAACTAAGGAGAGAGCCCAAATGTGCAAAAACATGTATTCAAATTATTTTATGTAGAAAGAATAGTGCCAGTCATTAACTGAAATTTTTATAGTGCTATAAACACACTAAGTGCTATATAAATACTATTAATAAATCTAGTTCAAGTTCTCTATGCTGATTTTCAGACATATCGCAGCAAACAAAAGAGACATAATCTATCAGTGCATGACCGCAGAGAAGTTGTTTTTCATAGCAGGAGAAAATTACACACACATATTCAATCCAATTACATAATAAGATGTTTTTTGCACAGAGCATCTCTCCAGCACTGCTTCAGAAATGCATCCCACAATTTAAAGGTCATTTAGTATTTAGGTTTGCACACAGAACTCTCAAGGAGATCATTGGGAGTTTTGCACAAAGATTAAGGGACATAAAATAATAATGATGGTCAACATTATTTTCAACCTGGTAGAATTCACATGCAATGTTCTGAGTGGTCAATTTATAGTCCCAATCTTGTATATTTTAACAAAATGTGAACAAACTGCTTCCCTCACCATTAGAGAGGGAGAAAAATACCCAAGTCCTGACTAGGAGTCCCTTTGGCTCTATAGAGGAAAACAAAGTACCATCAGTCATCTTCTAAGTGATTTTGACTCCAGAGATGGGGTTGGGTAACCACTGTCCTGGGTAAAAGTAATTTCAGCTCCAGAGCAAGCTGGGAGCAAGCCACTACTAGTCTCTCCCAAAGTCCCTTTCACTCTGAAGCAAGGAAAGTCTTCCTGGAGAAAGGAGCATGAGTGTGTCACTGTTTTCCGCCTCCCTCACCATGCCAAGTGGAGTTGGAGGAACACAATCTATATTCATTGCAATGATGGCAGCCCATAGTCACCGAGTTCACAGGAGTGAAAAATAGATATAAAATCCTATAATGCCTGATCTTATAATAGTGATAAGGTCCTTCATAGCATTCTTCTATCACCAGAAGAAGGGCACTTAACTATCCCGATCAGTTGTTATCGGACTGATTAAAGGACTGCTATGTCAAGGCTAATCACTTATTGTGTGCAGCTTTTTTTAATTTACAGGGGTTGTTTTGTTAGTAGCCTGTTGGTATTGGGAATGACTATCAGAACTAAACAAAAAAATATGTATAAAGGTGCAAGTAATGAAGTTCTTCTCCACCTCTGTTGTTTTAACTAGTACTGCCAGTGTCTCACTTTAATGAGCGTTAAGTTTAGCCAAAATTTAAAAAAATGAAAAACAAAAAAACCAACCTCCAAAGAAACCAAAGACCTAATAACCAGATCTGGGCCAAACGGCATTGTTAAGGTGCCCATTTCTTTAAATATAGGGCTATTGAAAGGTCAAAGGCTAGAATAAGCAGGAAGAATTTCTTACCACTTTGAAAGTCAACTGTCACAAATCCTCAAGGTTTCCAGTATAATTTTGCTTGACCCATAGTTAATGACCAACTCTGAGAGGCATCCAGTTGTTGCCAGTACTTTAGGTGGTCAGTTAGTTTGTGTATTAAAATACAGTGAAATTCATCTGATCTCCAAACTTAGTGGAGATTTTTAAGATGTTCCACTTCCCATGATGCCTACTGATTGGAGAATATCACAAAATACCAGCCATGTATCTACATGTCAGTTTTGTCTTCTTGCCTTCAGATGTCACCCACCTTCACTGTATATCCATGTGCACTCAGCTACTGTATAAAATTCACATAGTTCAGCCTTATTAGTCCTAGACCTATTCTCCATAAGAAAAGTTGTTCTCATCAGAATTTGCCAGGGCTTGATATTTCTTTCCCTGCAATTGTGATACTTCAATCTCTGAAATTCAAGACATAAATAATAGAGCAGAAATAGATGGAACTATTGTGATTTGACATTAAGAGTGGTGCTTCTCAATGGACAGATATGTAGGGCATTGTGACATGCTGCAAAACTGCCAAGCGCCTCACCCACTGTCCCTGAGAAAAAGAACCAGGCTACTTTTTAAAGGAGAAAGTGCAGGATGGAAGGGGATAATGGCTAGACTAAGAAACTGTGCAATACTCATCAACCCTTGCTGAGCTTTGATATAAACTTTTAATGTAGTTCTATTTCATGCTGGTCAAATTAATTGAAATGTCTCCAGAAAAGTCAGAACTTTTCTCATGCAGCTATTCAATGGCAGATACTTTATTTTGTACTATCCTAAATTTAGCTCTTTCTGAGTTGAGGTGCACAGATTAGAAGTAGCACTGACCAACCTTCAAGTTTCCCTTGTTCATAGTTATCACTGTGTGGGGACAAAAACCAGTGGCAGTTAGTATAATTTAGCAAAATCCTCATAACCAATTACAGGCATTGTTCAATTGTTGAGTGGTACCATAAAGTGTAGAACATTATACAGTGACAGGTTAGGTTATACAGATTAGGGGATTGGCAAAATGCAACCGGACATTTCCATATGGCTTCTTTTTATTGAGGCTTACAGCAACACGGAAATAACTGATGAGGGACTAGAAGCAGAGGCAGCTGATTAACACTAAAAGAGCAACGGACCCGGTAATGAATACACAGTGGTAAGTAGAGAATATAACTTCTTGGGGACATTTATGTGTCCAGCTACAGGGAAAAGCTGTAACCATGTTTTATAAAATGTTAGAAATAGAAGAACTCAATGACCAGTATATAAATGGAAGCTTGCAGGATCTTTGTAGTGGATGTGTAGTGCTAATGAAGGAAGAGAAAATGGTGATGAAGAACTGTAGCTTGTTCTATAAACAAGAGTATTGTCATCCTCAGCACCTGTATCTTTTGTAATCACACTGCAATTTCCTGCAGCAAAAGGGTTTGAAAATTATTGTTTGAATCAAATTTGCATGTATCTGGCTTATCCCACTTCTAAAAACAGACAGCAAAGCTTTCTGCTCCAGAATGGAGAGACAAAGGCATAATGTCAGTAAGTGATCTCACAGGATCAAATTAGCCACTCATTGAAAGAGCTGTGAAAAACACCATGTGTAGTAAAATCACCTGAGATCCACTGAATGAGAATTGCAAATGAGACACTGCACATTGGCTTGCCATGAGACTGGGTTCAGCTGCTTGTATGCATGGACCACCTCAGTTTGGGGATTTGGATGCAGGCTGAGAAAAGTGTTAGCATAGATCCAGTGGCTACAAATCCCCCTGTAGGAGAGGGATTGTGCTGGTATTCCACTTCAGGAGCTGGAGGAACAGTCTCTGAAGGGCCGCACAACTGCCCCATATGCTGACCACAGATTGGGAGTGGATTCTGCACTCCCAACACCATCAGAGTCTTCTGTTTACTTGGGCTTTGTGCAGTGGTGGGGGCTTGAACTTCACCCATAAGCATGAAGAATTCCTTATGACAGATATACTGACATTTATACATCATCACCCTCCTACGCACTGTTTTAAATATCCAGCTAAAAAAAGTATTAAAAGCTTCTTCCAAATTGGTGCATTTAATGATTCAGCTGATCTTACAGCAGTTAGGAATTATGAATTCTGTGTAAGACATTTGAAAGATCATTCCACCCTCAAAGCATCAGCACTGAAAAAAAACAAACAAAAAAAAACCAGTAGCGAGAGCAGATTCTGACATCAAACTGGAGCCTAAGCACAGGCATTAATCTGAAGAGATAACTAGTTTTGATATCATAATCAATCACACATTACATTGACTGAAGTAAGACTAAACTAATATGCAGTAAAAGCTTGCTTTGCTTAAGTCCCATTTTCAAAAGTGACTCAGGCCCTAAGAAGCCTTGTCTGTACTTAAAACCCTCCAGTAGCACACCTGCAGTGCTGTAGCTATGCTGCTGTAGCACGTAAGTGTAGACACCAGCAATGGGAGGGTTCTCCTGCCGCTGTAGTTAATTCACTTCCCCAAGAGGTGGTAAGTAGGTGGATGGAAGAATTCTTCTGTCAGCCTACGGCTAATCTACACTAGAAGCACTACACTGATGCAGCTGAACTGCTGTAGCACGTCTGTTGAAGATGCTCTATGCTGACGGGAGAGAGCTCTTCTCTTGGCATAATAAATCCTTGTCTACAAGAGGTGGTAGCTATGGGAGAAGCTCTCCTGCTGACACAGTGTTGTCCACACCAGCATTTAGGTCAGAGTTACTTATGTCGCTCAGGGGGACAGCTTATTCACACCCCTAAGTGATGTAAATTATACCAAAGTAAGCAGTAGTGTTGACCTAGTCCTAGTGCTATCTACAGGTTAGGTTGGCTTAGCTACATCTCACAGGGTGGATTTTTCACATCCTGAGAGACATTGCAATGCTGATATAAATTTGCAGTGTAGATCAGCCCTATGTCTTGCTGAAAACCATTTTTTAGAAGTCTCTTAGGTGCTTTTGAAAATTTTACACTAGACTTTTACATTGGCCAATGATCAAAACAAAACTGCTCCCAAAATTAAAGATCAGAACCATTCATTAATTTTGTTTTACACTGATAAATAAATTTAATCTATTTACTTTAAATTTTGTAGAAAATAAATGAATGAAAAAGACCTGACGTTCTGTTCTTGGAGTCAGGTGGAAATTCTTATGGTAGAGAACATTAAAAAAAGAGGTGGTCACATCCTAAACTATACGAGGAAAAGGTTTCTATCAAAATAAACACACAACATGTACAGGGTATGTAATGCCTGTAAAACTAACATACTGAAAATAAATAGAAATGAAATATATCAATATTATAGATTGGCACATGCAGATGTTCAATCTCCATAATCTCAAATAAAATTTCATTGCAGGAAATTGAGCAGATATATTTAACAGTGTTTGGCCTGACTTACTCAATTATGAGAATCATTTGATTTCTGACATCTTTTATATGGAACGTTACCCAATGGAATGTATATTACAATGCAGCTTTTACTATGTGATGAAATTGTGTATTTGCAGACTTTCTGATCTCTGCTTCTTCCTCCCACTCCTCTTTCTGAAAACAGTAATATATAAAATTGAAAAAGAAATACTGAAAATATATAAACTTGTATGGTAATTATTGATATGTCTTTACAGCTAGTCATGAAAAACAGCACTGATAGTACCAGGTACGTAGGAAAAAAACTCCAACATATCAGTACTGATGAAGCATGTTGCCTGGTCTAGTGATTGTGTATTAATTCTATTGATTATTTAAGATTCCTCCATTAGCACTCTGTGGTTGGCAGGGTCTAGTCCTGAGATCAGGCCCAGAGTTTTTAGAATTACTATTAATTTGATCATTCCTATATGCATGGGTACAATACTCACATTTAGGACAAACCTAAAACAACTAGTAAAAGCACAAACAGGGCAACTCAAAAGATTAGGTAGCAATAACACAATATTGTCCATATGTCCAGCCTCGGGACAATACTCACACCATCCTTGTGGCAAGTTAGAAGTTGTGAGAGGGGTGGTGGTCCACAAGGTTCCTATCCTATCCTCTCTCTGGCATGTAAAAGGATCCCAGTGGCTTAGGCTGCGGTGAACCCTGCTATAGAGTTCGATGGCCACCATGAATATTCATAAGGATGTCCAGCCTGTTAGTCCATATTTAAATTTCCTCAGCCTAAGAATGTTGGGGTGCTCTCCTTCTATAGGTTAGCATATTAATTACCTCAAATTTATTACCATATACATCAATTGGTTACTATAGCAGTCTTGCGGTTGAGCATCTACTGATGTTCCTGTCATAAGATACCCAAACTATCACAACTGATATTCTGCAGTTACTCATCAGCAGTTTAATCATATTTGTTTACACATTTATTTATCTTATGCTATCTTGTGACTTAAGGTCACTTCTGGTTAACTTACTTATGCCAAGGCTCATTGGCCTCTTATCCTTATACTAAGGCCTGGTCTACACTATACTGTTAGGTCAATGCAAGGCAGCTTACATTGACCTGGCTGTGGATGTCACTTAAATTTGGCGCCTGCCAGAGTAAGTGCTTCACTACACTGACTTAATAACACCACCTCCCTGAGTGGCTTAGAGTCATAGTCGATGTAGTTAGGTCAACACAGTGATAGCAAAGACACTGTGCTAATTATATCGACAAGTTACTGGCTTCCAGGAGCTGTCCCACCATGCCCCACACTGACTGCGCTGGTCACTGTTGTGATCTCTGCTGGCCAGGGGCCAGGTAGACTGGAAGCCACTTCTTCCCCTTAAAGCCCTACAAATTTTTGAAATTCCTTTTCCTGGTTGCCCAGCATGGCAAGCACACTTAGCTGCTCCATTGCTGTGTGCAACTGCTCAGCTGACCATGCCAGATACACACTGCAGACATGCTCCTGCCAGGAGGTATTGGATATCCTTGACCTGTGGGAAGAAGAGGGTGTGCAGGCACAGCTCTGATCCAGCCATAGAAAAATGTACATCTATGAGCAAATTGCTCAGGAGATGCAGAAGAAGAGGTACAATAGGGACCACCAGCAGTGCCATGTAAAAGCCAAGGAGCAGCAGGAGACATACAAGAGGGCGAAGGCGGCCAACAATTGATCCAATACTGAACTGGAGAACTGCTGCTTCTACAAAGAGCTTTTTTTTAAAATTTTTTTTTACAAAGCCATCCTCTGCTGAGACCTCACCACCATCCCCAAGAGCATCATGGATACTTCTGAGAAGCCTGATTCACAGGCCCCTGTTGTGAACAAATGAGGGGGAGGAGTATGAGGGATGGGTGACTGGAGGATACAGCTGTACAGCGAGCCAGGATGTGTTTTTGACTCCACTACAGTCCAGCCAATCGAGCACAGGTGAGCCTGGTGCAGGGGAAGGAACCTCTAGGAAGTATGCAGGTGGCTTTGAAATTACAGGGATGGAGCCCCCAAAGCAGCAGGAAATATCTGTTGATTTACTCTTTTTTACTTGTACTAGAAGAGGTTGTGGTACAACCAAAAGAGGTAGAATTTCTCTCT
Source organism: Emydura macquarii macquarii (assembly GCF_026122565.2). NCBI lineage: Eukaryota > Metazoa > Chordata > Testudines > Chelidae > Emydura > Emydura macquarii. The sequence continues at coordinate 791,549 of NW_027130613.1, forward strand.
GCTTTTCATTCCCCTCTAGCGTTAGGCAGAGAGGGCCACAGATAGTAGTTTGTTGTGCACTGGGATGTCCCATGAATCCTTTGTAGAGATGAAACTTTCATTTGCAATCCTGTGCTGAAGATTTCTAGTAATGGCAGCCTTGTTACTTGTGCTGTGGTAGGCTATTTCCCACTCCACTCAGCGATTACTTCAGTGGGAACCATTGCAGTACACAGGCTAGCAGAATAAGGGCTTGGGTGGCATTGGGCTGTCAGCAGCAGCTGTGCTCTCTCTGCCTCTGTTACAGTCAGCTAAAATCACCACCGCCTGAGGAGAACTGTGCCAGTATTCAGTGCCATTGCCCTGTACAACTATAATCATGCCACTGAGCTATTCCTCCTTTATTGGCCCAACTCCCCTGAAGGCCGTATTCACCATAGCTAGTGCTGTGATTAGTGCTGTGTGCTATCAACCCCAACTAGAAGTGAGAATATAGTAATTACAACTTTTGGGGAGCAAGGGGAGTGAGTTCAGTATCTTAAGTTTTGATTTCCATTGTGAATACAGTGACAGTGGCACCTCTGTGTGTCATATCTGCAGCTACTGCCACTGTGGCCTTCGGAGTCTCCCCCCGCAACACCTGCAGAGCGCCCGAGCTGGATAAGGAGGAGACAGAAGACAATCCAGGATGACATGTTCCAGGAGATCCTGCAAGCCAGTGCTGCATCAGAGAATGAGCACAGGACCTGGAGAACCCCCTCTTGCCTATAGCATGGAGAAGGATAAAGTGGAGAGGAGAATGGTGCAGGAAAAGGAGAGGGACGTGCAGCAAGAGATGCTTGTGCTTTTCAGACAGCAAACAGGTGCTGCAGACTCTGGTAGACCTGCAGGTTTAACAATCCCATGCTCCCCTCACTCTGCAGCCCATAGATAACTCAATATCGGGACTTCCCTGCAGCTCCTCCTCAACATTCCACATGGCAGTGCACTACCCCTACCACTGCACCTGGGAGGACATCAAAGACAATCACAGCGTCACATACACCATCCGTGGCTTTCAGAGGTCAGTGTTTATGTACCTGAAACAGAAATGAGCGTTCTTTCCTTTCATAAGTTCTGTTCCTTTAATTTATTACGTTTTAAATGGTTTTTTTAAACTGCCTGATTCATGTTACAGAATAAAATTCTATTTTTCAGAACAAAATTCACCTTTATTATAGTTCACAACATATGCTGTCTGGTGCTGAGCATATCTGACACCCACCAATTTCCTGTTACTTTACTTTGTCACTGAACCCCTAGCATCATTCACAAGCAATATTAATAGGTGCATGGACAATCTTATATTCCTACATAGCAATCACTACAAGAATCATACCAGGTTGCAAAAGAGCAAGGCCAGGCAGAGCACACAACAACAACACACACTACTCTGGCTCACTAATAAAATGTTTGTTCAAAGACTTTGCTGAGCCGTATAGGTCTGCATTGAGCTTTTCTAAGAGACCTTGTATCTGGCTGTTCGAATTCAACAGACAGCCATTCCATCTCTGATCACCACCCTGGTGGAAACCTTTTCCCCCTTTGCTTCACAGATATTATGCAGGACACAGCAGGCAGCTATGACCACTGGGATATTTTTCTCACTGAAGGTCCAATCTTGTAAGTGAACAATGCCAGAGACCCTTCAGATGACCAAAAGCACATTCAACTGTCATTCTACACCTGCTGAGCCTGTATTTGAAACACTCCTTGGTGCTGTTGAGGTGGCCAGTGTACGGCTTCACAGGCCATGGGAGTAAGGGGTAGAATGGGTCTCCCAGGATCGCAATTGGCATTTCAGTTGCTGTCATTTCACTATTTTGTTATCATGGGTTTTCTCTCTTGGGTATTTGGAAATGATTTCAAGGAAGTGTGGGGATTTTATTTTTTTATGTTTTCTCTCTGTTCCTGCAGCTGTTTCTTTGATTGATTGATTATTTACAGTTGTGTATATTTAATATTCTCCTTTTCCTTGTCTATATTTGAGGGCAGATTCTCAGCCTGCTCTTTTCTGATTGAATCTGGTGTAGTTTTTCCCCTGTAGGTCTGCCCAACAAAATATTTAAGCATGTTTCATGTTAAGCAGGTGGGACTATTCATATACTTGAAGTTAAACATGTGTTTAAATGCTTTGCCCATCCCAGGGCTGAAAGCCTGGAGGTTATAGATCCTAATTCAGCGAATAAATTAAAGCACCTGCTTAACTGTAACTTTGAAGTCAACAAAACTGAAGCACATACTTAATTGCTTCACTGAACCAGAGCATGTGCTTCTATACTTTGAGGAAGCTTCATTTCCCTTCCATCATGAGATCTCCTAAAAGAAGGCAGGAAATCAAGGAATGAAGAACTATTAACTTGGAGGCTGTAACAGGTTCACGCAGAGCCCTCCTGATGCTCAGGTCCTCTGCACCCACAAACCACTCAGAGATCTCAGCTTTGTGGTCCCACCAATGCAATTTATTTACAAAGTTGCTTGCCCAACAGCTTCTATGCACAAACAGTCCAGCTTGCTGGCCTCACCGTCAGCCACCAACAGAGGTGAGCCCAATCTCCTCCGTGGCTTCTCCCTTTCTGGCCTTTTCCACTCTGCACTTCCTGCCTGTAAGCCTTTTATAGCTAACGAGCCCAGCAGCTGCTCTCTATTGGCTCACTAAGTGCAGGCTTACTCAGCTGGCTCCAATTCTCCCTTAATTAGGGCTCACATGACAGAGGGCTGGCTCAGCTTTCTGTTGCTCAGCACCATGTCACAGAGGCTATTGGCTGGTTGTAGGTTTTTTTCTTTGTTTACTCATCATTGGTTGTTTTTTAAATGTTGCCTTGCTTGTCGTTGCCCACATGCAGTTGCTATACCTATACATAGTAGATTTTATAAAGTTTTTCCATAAAATCAGTTTTCTGCTGTGTCCGCTTGTATTGAAACCTTTGCTAGTATTCACATATTGCACTTGTGCTTCATTCATATTTTCTCTGAGCGCTTTCACATTTTTTTCATTAGTTAAGGTTCTTTGTTCCAGATTAACAACATTTTTGATGAAACCAGATCCATCTTTGCTTTAAACAAATCAAATTTAGATGGGAGTGTTGGAGATGTTTCTCATGAGGCTTTAGATGTGAACCATGCTTCAGTTTGCCTAAGGGTTCGTCTCAGATCAGCTATTTGCATGGTTAAGAAAGGATTTCTGCCATGCAGTGGCAGGGTGCATCCCATATATCTCTGCATAGTGATAAGTGGGGTATTTGCTGTACCTTGGCAAACAGTTTGTTGGCTGAATTCTGACACCGGATGTTAGCTAGACGAATACTGGCTATGGGCTGGTAACTATACTAGTTTTGTTGGCATCAGTGTGCCTGTCATAATTCTCATAGTATAATTAAGCAGTGACTCTACACGTCTAGTGGAGGAAGAATTCAATCAGAGGCACAATGAGCAGAAAGCAAGCCCCAAACGATGCACTGTTTATTCATTGGCTCTTCAGTGAGATGGTATTTGTATGTGAGTGTACATTCTAGGGTGAACCTGAATATGATCCAAAGCCACTATGTGCCAATCACTGACCCTTCAAAAAGATGTTAAGCTTTAAGATATAACCTTCTTCACCGGTGACAGCTCACAAATATAAGTACTTATTATGGGTGTCATTTCATTATACACCTGGGGCCAAACCTGGAGTTTTTGCTCACTTCTTTCTTAAGCAAAAACTTCCATTGACTCCTCTTAGTAGACAATCTGGAATACCATCCATACCTCCACAACACAAATCCCTTTTTGTTAAGGGTGGAAATTCTGCTGCTCAAGTATCATGCAGACATCTACCAAAATGTTCAACCAGCAAATTGCTCTAGAAATGAAGTCACGCTGTTATACTACGTGTTTATGAGAAGGGACTGATTTAATTTTGTGCTGGAAAGAGCTGGGCCACAGCACACTAGCATACACAGATGGAAGGTGTTTTTCTTTTTGATTTGAGGCTAATAGTTTGAAATAAAGAAATTTAAACGTCAGTGTGTCACGTATAGAAATATTGGAACATATTTACTTTGGCACAAATCCACATGAAGCTCACTATAGAAAAACCTTATCAGTCTGAATCCAGCCTCTCATTCTGGAACACCAAATTTGAAGACAATCTCCTTGAAAAAAACAAACAAAAAAAAGCCCCCCAAAAATACAGACCACATCATGTCAAGACACACAGGAGAGAGTTAAAGCTAAGGAAGTTAACCCTGGCATGAGTTTGAGTCAAAACTAGTAAACATCAAAGTGAGTTACGATAGATTTGGGCCAATAAATTGGTAATGACTCAAAGGAATTTTATGAGTCTTGTAGGCTCAGACATTTTTTGCTGGCATAGCAAACTGAAGATATTATCTTATAGTTATTGAGATATTGTGGTCTAAAGCAATTTTTTTTTTAAATTAAGAATAGAGTAAGTTCCCATTGAAGCAAGTGCTGAGGTGAGCTGATGAATAGAAATGAGCCAAAAGAATAGAAATGAGTTGAAAGGCATGAAGTTTTCCATCCTTTACTAGCATTCCTGCTTTCCAGATAACACTTGCTATAGGTCATTTGAATATAACTCTGTAAATCACATCTTGCAGTGCTGGTAAAAACAAAAGGAAAAAAAAATTAAAAAAAAACCCCACCAATGTGGACAAATGTGACTGATAAAATTAGTAGAATTTTATCAATAAAAATGAACACGCCAACCCAAAATTTAATGGAGAGGTTTTATTTTGCCATTCTTGGCATTTACTGTTGACATCCTGAGATTTGTGCAGACATTTCTCGCTAAGATGTTGAAGTGTAAACCCAATCAACCAAGTGAGGAAGAGGAATGCAGTTAAATAGAAAAGACAGATGACTGAAGAAAGTTACCTCATAGCTATAGGCCTTAATTCAGCAAGGGATTTACGCGCTTAATTTTAAGCACTTGAGTACTCTCATTGAGATCAATGGAACTATTCACAAGCATATACTTAACTTTAAGCATGGGAATAGTTCCACTGAGTTCGATAGGACTGTTCATGTGCTTAAAGTTAAGCACATGCTTAAGTCCCATATTGAATCAGGCCATAACATTGTTGATCACTTTTATCAATAATATGTATGCAAAATTTGCAACTCATTTATGGAATTCATATTCATTTTCTGAGAAAAGATGTTGGTCGATATAATTTGCTGGATTAATTTTAACAAGCATCAGTCATTTTTCTTTTATTTGTGGGTACCTTAGTAGTAGTGGAGCTGAGCACCAATTGTAAGGTGTCAAGCATTCTCAGCTCCCATGCTGATGAACAGATGTTGAGGGTACGAAGCACCTTGCAAGCTGACGGCCTAGCTCTCTCTCATTTGGAATGCCCTTGTCTGAGTTTGTGAGACAGCATGGTCAGTACTGCGGGACTTTGCAGTAGTTGAGTGTACCTACAAGAATGGTTGAGTTCAAACCAAAATCACTTAAAGCATTATAAAAATGGATATATTTCATTGCTCCCATCACTATATTCCAGAGAATGTAAATGTTTTATAGGTTGTTCCAGTATTAGAATGACACTTAATAAATGACTGAGTTCAAAATATAGCAAGAGTCTCATACTCAAAGAATCCACATTTCAATCTCAGATTTTTTTCGGTTACAAGAGGTGTTATTCAGCATGTGGAGTCTACACAAGATGCATGCATGGTGAGGGTTCATTTTACACTGTCAGGTTCTGGACCAGCACTGCAGTTCTTTGGGCAGTGACTATTGATTTTTTGCCTGTGCAAGGACAGAAGGTGCAATAAACAGCTGGCAATATTAATCAGTGCTTGAAAATAGAACTACCTAAAGCTGATTTCATCATATTGTCCCTTTTTGGGGAAAAAAAGGATTAAAATGGGGCTATGTAAAGCAATAAATAATGGAAGAAATCCTTTTTGCAGGAAATAAGTATTTGAAATGTGGCTATAAGATACTATTTTCTAAGTAACTTGTAGAAGTCTTGAACTTGAAGAGTTAATCATCATAAAATGTGATGAATCAAGGCTTCTTTTTACATCCTTTACTCAAGGAAAACTCCCTTTGGTTTCAATGTGAGTTATGCCTCTGGGAGAGTTTTTCCTGAAAAAGAACTGAGTAAAAACTGAACTAGAAGCTCAGGATTTGACCCTCCACTTTTGGCCAGGGTGAGGATTTGCATTTTGGGACAGTGACACTTTTACATTAGTTAGTGATTAGTTAGACAGTTGTACAGTTACTGGTTATTCTGATCTGAATATTGTAAATTTTGTAGATTAGAACAGCTCCAGCTTTCTTATCTCTTTCCAGAAGACAATCAAATTTAGAGAAGGATCCCAACTTAAAGAGAGAGTATTGGAAACATCGTCTTCTGCCTTGTGGCTACCAAGGACGAATTGATACTAGAGATAGGTCCTGCACTTTTTCCAGGGACAAAGCAATACTCTGGGTCACTGAATGGAGAGATGGAAGGAGATAGAGTGAAATGGAATAACAGTGAGGAACATATTGAGGAAGGCAGAAGAGAACAGAGAAATAAGGATGGACCCTGGAGTTGAGACAAAGGGAAAGGTGTATCAGTTGCGAGGACAGAGAAAGAAGAAGAGAGAAACTATGGTGTGGAAGAAAAGTGGCAAATAGAGACGGGTGATGAGAGTAGACTCTCAAGTAGGAGAGAGGAGGAAAGAAGAGTTAGGGATATGGAGAAAGAAAGTGATGGAGAGAAGTTGAGGTTCAAATGGTATGGAAACTGAAATATTCTTTCACCCTTTCTTTCAAAGTTTATCTTCCAGCTCAGGGTTGAGATACATTGACATGGCATTGTAGAGAAACTTGCAGTATTAGTACTCACTGTGTACTTGCTCTGTGGAGAGAGGACCTTCAGGTTCAGAGCTGTCAATCTTTCTTGACACTAAATTCTTGACTTTTCCTTTGGAAAAAATATATTTTAATCAAGAGATGGATGGATTTTTCTCTAGTCAATTCTGCACTTCTTGCCAATCACAGGCATCAGGTGCTGCCTCAGGAAGAGGTAATTCATAATGAAGTACAGGAGTGACAGGGAAGATGCAAGTCATGTAAAATAGGCACACTGAAAACAGAAGATTCAAAGGGAAGAAGAAAAAGGAGGTGTCTTAATTTCTACAATCAAAATGCTTTAAAACTGTATGTAAAATGCTTGGTGCAGATAGGAATAATTAAATTGGTGTGCCATACACCTTGCAAAGATCAAGAAGGATTTTTTTTTTGTGCATCATATATTTTCACCCCAGATTGAATATAGATATTTGGTAAATAAGTGAGGTTTTTGGCCTATTAGCACTGCAATTTTTTAAAAAAAATTAAAGCTTAAAATGTACTTAGGAGACAGACAGCAGAGCTGTCATCTCTCTCTAGGACACTTTTTACATTTTAAATTTAATACTTCTTTTAAAAAAAATTCTCCATCCCAAATTTCCTCACGAGAGCTCACCCACTTAGCTGTCACCAATCCGGTGATCTATTACTACACAGTTCACAGCCAGACACAACAAATTGACTACCAGCATTTTTACCATCTTTGCATTAGACAGGAGGGATATGGGTGTGTAAGACGGAATGTAGGCCATGTAAGCAGGACACAGAAAAAATACACACTGGCAGCAGGAGGATTGAAAGAACAGGCAGAATTTAGATGAGACAGAATTGCTCACAGAAAACCCCATATTTAGCAACGCTAAAACTGGCCCCCTACCAGAATCTCAGAGAGTAAATGCACACAGCCACAGGCGTGTTGATCCACATAAAGAGTAATAAAATAGTAAACTCAGCTAGGATCAGTAACAGAAACTTTAGATAGCCCCTTCCAGTCTGGTCTTTTACTAGGATCGTTTCTCATTATTGTAAATGTGTGGCCAAAAGATTACTGAACTTAACCGACAGACTCACAGATAGTCAAGTACTGAATTGAATACATGCTCTGAATATGCACTGAGGGATGGGCCGCTAACATTCCTCATCCTTCACCTGAGGTATTTCTATTCAGATTTTCCCCTCTGCTCATTTGTGAATCCTAAATGGAAATAATAAAAATTTCCCCTTTAAATAATTCTTGCCCTTCTTCTCTGGAGAGGGAAATAAACCAAAAAAAAAAAAAGAAAAAAAAAAAATACAAATCCCAGAAGCAATACGTCTCAGTAAATGAGCAGGCAATGTTATTACTATTACTTCTACCACCATAACACCCAAAGGCCTTAATCAGGTACAGAGTTCCATTACACACATATTAGAAAAGGTCTTTGCCCTGAAGAGAATTTATAGTCTAAGAAAGACCATCAGCATAACTAAATAGACATGTAATCTCCTGTCACTGATATCTAACCTATTTCTCTTGGGGTTTGTGTGTGTAAAGTATTGCTTGCTAATAAAAAAAAAAAGTTGTTTAAATTCAGTCGAGGGTTATGCTGGCCTATGGCTTCACAATTTTATAAATCTTAAAAATATCATTATGAAAGGTTACCTTTTCACTAACCCAAAACAAAAATAACCACTAGTGCCATCCACTGATAATGAGATATGTATAACAATCAAGTTTCTAGAAGGGTCACAGAAGCTTTTGTTTACTAGCTTTAGTAAACTAGCCTAGACAGCACAAAACTATATATAAACTTCAGATTCATCAAAGTTCAATTCCAAATTATGAATGCTTACCCGAACTAGTATATGAAACTATGGAAGCCAGAACTGTGGCCCTCCAGTCCAACACAACTACCTTGCAACCACAAAGTCCTCAACAACCCCTTTCACTCATACCTAGCATTGCATTTCAGGAGGAAGAATTAGTGCTTTGTATGGTTGATGATCTGCTCTCTCCCCTCTGATGATCATTGGCCACTATTATTATCAGTCCAGGATAGTCTTTAGGGGACAGTAATATATGCCATCATGTGCCAGCAATGCCCCTCTGCTATGTACATTGGCCAAACCAGACTGTCACTACGCAAAAGAATAAATGGACACAAATCAGACATAAAAAATGGTAACATGCATAAGCCAGTAGGAGAGCACTCCAATCTCCCAGGACACTCTGTAACTGACTTGAAAGTTGCCATACTTCTACAAAAAAACTTCAAAAACAGACTTCAGCGAGAAACTGCAGAGCTGGAACTCATATGCAAACTTGACACAATCAGACTGGGTCTGAATAGGGACTTGGAATGGTTATCTCATTAAAAGAAGTAATTGTCACTGTTCACACATTCTCACCTTCTAATCAACGGTTGTGAATAGGCCTCATCAACCCTAACTGAATTGACTTTGTTAGAACTTGCCCTCCCCATTATTATGTTTCTTACCCTTTGATGTATATATATACCTCCATTCAGTGATTTCCATTTCATGCATCTGATGAAGTGGGTTGCAGCCCATGAAAGCTTATGCCCACAAAAATTTGTTAGTCTTTAAGGTGCTACAGGACTCTCGTTTTTGCAGATAGATTTAGTTTGATGTGTAAAATCTATAATGTTAAAGTAGGTGAATAATGGTGATCGGATCCTATGCAGAGTAACACCATTGATAAAATATTTCTATTGTGTAATGTAAAATGGGGAAGATGTGCAAGATTGTTCACTACCACATCAAATGCTAGTAATAAGCACCAGGAGACCATATACAGATAAAATTAAGGTTTTCTTTTACAATGTCAGTCTACATGATGCAAAATCACACGATGTTCAAGGTCAACTGGGAATATTTCCATGTCCTTCAGCATAGGCTCCAAATGTAAATGTTTCAGGGTATTTTAGTTTAAAAAAAAAAATTAATTTGCAAACTTGAATGTTCCATTATCGACACAAGCATCTTCTTGTAATAGGAGAATTTTCCTTTGAAGTTGCAGTTGAGTACATTCACCACATTCTAGAGCACGAAGGTATTTTATTTACTTGTTTACTACACCACTCACACAATAGAAGGATAGTTACCTAGCTGCAAATGAAAAAGTTCAAAGACCAACAGTTCCTCTAATGGATGTTATGGCTCATATAGCAAAACAACTCTGACGCATGATGCTGGAGATGTTTCAGAACTTAAAACTGTAAAATTGTGGTTTAACTGAGATGAGTCTTGTATTTTATTACTATAGATAAAATATACAATTTAATTAACGTGCACCTATAAAATTTAAGTTTCAGTTAACTGCAGGCTTTATTTTAATTTAACCTACATAGATTAGTAATGGTAATATTATGTAGAGGGAATGAATAGCTATTCAAATAATAAAATATTAAATAAAGGAGGCTCACGATAAAATATTAAATAAAGGAGGCTCACGATTTTGCAACAGTGTAGGAAAATAAAGTCATCCTGGGAGGTGGTCATGGACAGAATTTGCATACTGCAGTTTTAGAACTCACACCTCTAAAAAACCCAGATTTAGTTATTAGGCACTCTCTCTAGTCAAGATACATTTTGTAAGAAAAACAAAATATAAGGGCTGCTCAAAGCATTAATACAAATTTGATAGAGTGCAAATGGAACCCCCACCTCCTACCACCAAGGATTACAAACTATTAGAGGGAATCATTAAAAAAAAAAAAAAAAGTATATTCCTAAATAAGGGCGGATCCTGCAAACGTTTAGGGCTAGATCCACAAAAATATTTAAAAGCAAAATTTAGATCCTCAAAACCCCTGCTCAGGGGCTGCCTAAACTTGTAGGCACTTTAGGTTCCTAAATTGCCACCAGAGAAGTCCCCATGGCATTTAAATTTCTGCTTGTGAGCATGTGCAAAGTCACTGAAGTCCTGACCTAGCTGCTTGGTGTCTAAGCCCCAGTGGGATTCTAATATTACGTGTCTCCAGCTGTCTTGCCTGCAGGGTCTGACCTGGTAGGTGGGCTTAGAGCTTGCCTAACAGCACACCTACTGGATCAGGCCTCTCACAAAACAAGACATTGGAAGAGGTGCAATAGTGTAGTCAAGGGAAAACAGAGTTCACCCACGTCTCATTTAAGAAATATGGAGTTTAGTTTTCCCACTTTTTTTTTTAAACCACTACACGGGCAAAAGGCCAATGAATAGAGCACTCACATGGGTTCTGTGAGACTTGGGTTCAAGTACCCACTCTGCCAGACTCATAGCTGGGAGTTGAATCTAGGCCAGAGACAACTGGAATGGCTCTATAGCCCATTGGTTAGAGCACTTGGAAAGTCAACTTCCACTTCCTGCTCTAATGACTATTTAAGTGTTTTATACAAATTAGAACAACTTCAACAGGTGCAATTCAGAGAGCCATAGCCCAGCGGTCGGGGCACTCAGCTAGGATGTGGGAACCACAGGTTCAAGTCCCTACTCCAAATCAGGCAGAGTGAGATTTTGATGCCAGGTCTCCCTCAATCCATCCAAGTGCTCTAAGCATCAGGCTATTGGTTATAAGCATGGTGGAGCCCTCCTCCTGCCTCAGCTTTTTGTAAGAAAGAGCTTGGGCACTTAACTCCTGGAGACAGTTCACAGCTGAGAATACTGAGTGGCACTGAGAATACTGAGTGACACACTCCTTTTGAGGGGTGGGGCTTAGGTTCCACCCCTACCCGTAGCATTTCCTACTGGCTGATTTAGTTGGCTTCCTGCTTAGCGTACTTGTTTTTGTGAATCCCCTTTTGGGTGCTTAGCTGTCCCCATGCGTTGTATAGGGAGCCTGGGCACCTGACGAGGGGCTGAAGATTCCATTGGGCAGTAAGGCATCTACAATTGGACAACACAAAGCCCAAATGGTGTTACACTTAGCTCCTAGACATTACAACGCTTAGCCCAAATCCCTTTTGTGGATCAAGCCTTTATTGTCAAGCATAGTATTTACTGTGATGAGGTGCTACAGAGCAGTCAGTACTATGCCTGATAGTGTTTGTAGGATTGCACCCTAAGAACAATTATGGCTTTTATTTTTTAAGCCAGCATACATTAGAAGAGGTAATGACTGAACAGTAAGACTCATTATACGGTCTTAAGGCAAAGGCAGACACAATGCCTTCAAGTGAGTGCGCCTGTACAGAGAAAGGTCAATAGGACTGCCTATGTGTGTGTTCAACAATATAATCAAGGGTTGCATAATAAAAAATAAGAAGAAATCACAAAAAACAAGGAAGGTTGACCCTTAAATGTTAAGGTTCCAACAGGATAAAGCCAGCCATAGTACACTTCCTGTATGTTGTGTGGCATACTTTAAATAATAAGAAATATATATTCATTTACACATGTAAGGTCAGATTATATCCACTCTTGTGTGTCAATGCAAGGGAATTAGGGGACATAAGGTATCTCCTTGTTCTTTTATACTGGCTACCCATAGTGGGTAGAGCAGATGATTGGTAGGATTTTCCATAGAGCAGCTACATACCTCTCCTGCCCAGGTGGAAAAGGAGTGGCAACAGACCCAATACTGCAGCCATACCAGAGCATCATGTGTCATGTGCTGAATCAGGTCCAGATCAGCAGGAGGGAGTCTGGGAAGGAGTTGGATAAGGGATATATGCCAGAGTAGTATTATCATTTAAATCAATGAAAAGGAGAAGTGTATTAATATTAAATATATTTATAGGTGTGATAAGGTAAAATGAAACTGTTATTTGCAGAGTATTTGTTCCTGTTAAGCTGTTAGGTAAGTCAATGAATGAGTAAACAAAGGGAAACAAAATAAGTGGAAACCCATACTTGTGTTTACATTAAATAGTCACTTGTGTTAATGTTAATAGTCAGTTTATCTTTCTAAGAACAAACATCTAGTGCAGCATCATTCATAAATATTAATTAATTCATTAACTTCTAAAAAACCAAACCACCTTCCCCAGGATATAACTGGAGTGCTGAATAAGGGATTATGTTTGAGAAACTCCAATAATGAAAAAGGAAAGGAATTGAGAGGGAAGGAAGGGGAGTCCGTGCACGTTAAAGACCAGAGGTGCATCTCTAAACTTTATCTATAATACAAATGAGAATAGAGAAGCTTTTCAAGTCTTGGTGCTTCCCTACTTCACATCACTTTCTATGTTTTGTGCTGTGTAAATATGTAAGATTTGTCTAAACAAACTTGAACCAAAAATAACTAAATTGGTTTTAATTCACACATTTAGTTCTTTCACTGCAAGACTAAACATAGACAATTATTTGGGAACAAGGGCACACAATTGCAATTTAACTTCAGTTGATAAAACAGATTTAAGTTAAATCAAACAGGGGCACTCTTCTTTCAAAAGACGGGTGCCACACAAATATGTGCACATGTGCACACACAAAAATTAAATGTTTAAATTAATATTTAATATCATTTTAGCCTGGAGCTGGGTGCCTAAGTCTGAATTGCAGAGAGACACCTATCCCTGCTTGGGATCCACGCAGGGAAACCCCCCTCTTAGAATCAGGTGGCTTAGGCACCTAAAGTGATTCCTATGAGAATGAGTTAAGCACCTGCCTCACTCCACACAAAAGAGGGAAGAAGGGGGAGGTGGTTAGTATCACCTTATTTAGGAGCTCTCACTTGTGACGTGGAAAACCCAGGTTCAATTCTTCCTGCAGGAACAGTGGGAGAAAAGTGGGAGACTCTGGTTCAAATCATCTCAGAAGAGTGCGCTAAGCTACGGGATATTCTGATGCGGGCTTCCTCAGTCTCTCCTGTTGAAGCGTTGCACGCTAGATAAATTATGAAACAGTGATTGGAGCTGGGGACTGGATCCCACCTCCCAAGTGGGTGCTCTAACCACCGGACTACAGAACAATTCCCTGCTGCCCCTGCGGCCCAGTGACTTTTCCATTGTGGATAGTCATTGGGACAGAGAGAAATCATGGGAAAATGGCTCTGCAGTGCACTGGTTAGGGCATCCACCTGGAAGGCAAGGGACCCCGGGCCAAATACGCCTAGAACCTAGGAACAGCATTGCTCTCCACCAAGTCAGCATGCCATTCAGGGGAGCCAGCATGGCCTTCAGACAGCAACTGTGAATCAGACAGACCACACACAGGTGGCCATGCTGTACAATAGCTCCACTGAAACTCTGCTCTAACAAGTTCCCTAAACTGGCAGAAAAAGGACACACAGTTTCTACTGAAAAAATTAAACACGTTATCTTATGATGTGTGCTACAATAACACTCACAAGAGACCCCGACACTTCTCAAAAGCTACCATTGCACTTGCCCATCACATTCTGCACAGGACAGCAGGCACGCAGTTTAGCTGCCGCCTGGATTCTTTACACACAAGGGAACACTGGATAGTGAGTTTAATATTCCTCCAACAATAACAGCGGAGGGACATGTGCTCTCATATGCTCAGGGAGCGGGGCACAGTGGCCAAGGAGAGAAGGGAGCTGAGCCATGCTGTCACATACAAATGCTATATTCCTCTACCATAGTCTCAGCGACCCACTACTTCCAATTCAAGGGAAATCCTCCATGAAGTCTCCCATGCTCATATTCTAGAGAATATCAGAAATATCCTGCACCTAATAGATGGAGAGGCACCCTGGGTTTATGCATTACAGCTGCTCAAACGGCTCACGTTGCCTGGCCTCATACATGCATGGAAGGGGGTAGTTTCCTATCCTGGGAATTGGGACAGGACAGCCCTTCTCCTGGGGCTGGTTTTAACCCTGGAAGATCTCATTCTCCAGAAGTAAGCCTGAATGGTGGGAGCCTAGTGGAAAAAACCCCAAATCCACCATAAACAGCTCCCTCCACTGACACACAAACAGCTTCAGGCAACGCAGCAGGCCCGATCTGGCGGGATCTAAATCAGCAGGTCCCACTGCACTGCCCCCCACAAACCAAGAATGAGACCAGGCACTCTAAGGACGATTCACCACTACCAGAAAGACACAAGAGGGGAGGTAGAAGAGTTGCTCTGCCAGCAGCAGCACCCAGGAAGATTTTGTGCCACAAGACTGGCTGAGGACCCCTCTGGGACTGGATCACTGCGCTCCATGAGGGCCACACACAGAAAGAGGGAAGTAGAAGTGGGGAGACGTGGATCTGTGTCTGGGTGCACGCTCTTTGGCACGCTGGGGATCCGCAAGAGCCATTCCTTTGTTTTGAAACTCCTGGGCTTTCCTATTCTCCCCATCCTCCACCCCTCACCCAGCCCTGCACAGGCAGCCTAGTAGCAACCTGGAAACCCTGCCCGCAGCAACCATGCAATAGACCTGAGCTGAAGTGGACTTGCAGCCAATCCCTGACCGTATCGATGGGTGATGACACGATGAAGTCCCTCCCCGGCTGGAAAGGCACAGCTCCTTGTGTCAGAGGGTTCTGTCCAAACCTGAAGGGAGCTGGACTGAGGGGCTCGCTGGTAGCTGGGCTGCGAGCTGGGATTGGGTAAGTGTCTATGGACTGAAACACATGTCCAGGAGGTCACAGGGAAGTGCTCATTTTGAACAGCTGATAAAAAGAGCCAATATGGGTACAATTTGGCCCTCACCATGGCAAGGGCTATCTCAGGGAGTGAGGGAGAAGCCAGTGGGCACCTGGGAAAGGGCAGAGGGCATGGGCAGCTCAGTGCCAATTTTATACCTGCTGAGCATCAACCATAAATGGATTAATGGCCACCCCATGCTGATGTCCTGATAAGATTGGGTGTTAGGGACAGGCTCTGGGAGTAGCTCAGAGACTGGGTCAATGCCTGGGGAGGGAACCCCAGGACATGAAGAAGAATGGTGACCTCTGTGACGGCAGGCTAAGGTTGGCTTGCAAGGGATTGCTAAACAAGAGGGGGCATCACGGTTGGGAGGGGGGGAAACCACTTGGGTTGACCAGCTCCTGGAAAATCAAGATGGCAGGTGCCACCTTTACTGCCTTAGACATGATAGGCGTAAGGGAGCTGAATGCCCTATGAATATATCATACCTGCTCATGCTGTAAATGTAAGCACTAGGACAGGTGCAACAAGACAATGCAATGGATGGCTCCTTATGGGTCATTCATCATTGTGGTTGCATTGCCTGGGCACAGACTTCACTGTCACTTATCCCACTACCTACACAGGGACCACAGCTATACGGCAGTGCCATCCTTCCAATTCCCATGCCCCATTGCCAGGCCCCTCTCATTGCACTGAGGCCCACCTGTCGCCCGGTTACTAGCCGCACATGTGCATGTGGTCCTGGCCGATGTGGGATCTCCCAGTCTCGGCACATCGCTCCAAATTGGCCCTGCACCACGGCGCAGTGCCTGGAACGTGCCCAGACAGCCACTGCCAGATTTGGCCACTTCAGCCACAAGCAAAATGTAGAAAAAGAGGCATTAAGTTGGGGCTGGTATAGATTTTTGACACCTCCTTCACTAATCGGCCTACGCCCCATAGGATTAGCCTAGAGCCGTCTGCCCCACGCTGTATACTTGTCAAGCATTTCTTTAAACATGCACACTTTTAAACACTTGTCTGTTTTTACCTTTTTTCTCAGCATTTTTAACATGCTTAACCTTTTTACCATTATTATGAGCATTATTTTATCATTTTTATTGGGCCTTCTTTTAACATTTTCTCTCTGAGGGGAACATCTGTGCCATTTTTTTCAGGATATATCAGTGTTGGCATTGTAAGTGTTGGCAGTGTAAGGGCTACATATTTTCTCTTTTGGCTTGGACCACTATGCCTTTTACCTCAGACCACGTGACTATTTGGCATGTTAAATGTCAAGCACTGTTTTAGCCTCCTATTGTTTTATTCTGGATTTATGTTGTCTCTGTCTTGTGATGTTATCCTTGATTTTAATTAAAATCACCCTAATACAGGGACATTACTTTCTTTCTCCTACTCCTATATTTCTCCACTAAAGTTATACTAACCTGAAGTACAGAATGGATCAGCCCCGGGTAGTGAAAGGGTTAAGGTCCAGTATCTCAAGAGTCACAATGTCCCTTTATGTCATTTGGAAATCCCCATCTTTAATGGAGATCAGCATTTGATCCTAGCCTT
The DNA here is from genome assembly GCF_026122565.2 of Emydura macquarii macquarii. Classification (NCBI taxonomy): domain Eukaryota; kingdom Metazoa; phylum Chordata; order Testudines; family Chelidae; genus Emydura; species Emydura macquarii. Next base: position 808,507 of record NW_027130613.1, read on the forward strand.
CATAGATGAAGATAAATTGGATCTTAAAATTAGGAATACTATTTTAGATTATTTTAAAGTTTCTTAAATGTATTAGTTACAATGTTTTTCTTCCACCAAACCTTGTATAGGTGAACTCAGGGAGCTAGGGCAGCCTGGCTTTAAAAACAGTGATGAATAGTACCATCAAAAAAGTAAAATAGGTTTTCTATATAACGTGTGATATCTACACAATACATCTTGGTATATTGAACTATAAAGGCTTTTACCAGCACTTGTTAAGGAGGATCTGAATAACTAGTCCATTGTCCAATGGTTGGAAAGTGAAGCTAGACAGGGCTACTCACCTGTACTGTGGGAGGCCATAGTTCAATACCTCTCCACTGTCTGATCTGGTGGAGGAATTTGAACAGAGGTTTTCCACCTCTCAGGAGAGTGCCCTGACCACTGGGATATTTTGGTATGGGGCTGTCTTAATATCTTGAAGTCATTCCACTTTGTATTAAGTATTAATTGGACCAGATAAAGAATAAGAATGTTTCTCTAGTCCAGTGGTTGGGCATTCATCTGAGAGGTAAGAAATCCTTGAACACATCCCTTCTCCTTATCAGGCAGAAGGGGGAAATGAAATTAGGATCTTCCACATCTTCGGTGAATGCCCTAATAGCTGGGGTGAAGATCATGAGGGAGGCTGCCACCGCTGTCAGCAGCCATTTTGTATGAAGTTGAGTGTGCGCCACTGCCATTCCCATAAGAACTGGCTTAAGTGCCAGACTCTAGGAGAGGGTTCCCAGCTGTGGATCCCAAGAAGAGATAGGCCTACGACTGGGCTGCAAGGAGGTGCCTCAGCCTGAGAGAGGTGGGGCTTAGAGACCACAATCTCATCAGCATCTCCTATTGGCCTAATGATTGCTTTGGTGGATCATATTCTCAGATGCACATCTCTCCCCAAGCATATTGTATATTGAGACTAGGTGCCCAATGCGGTGTTTGTGGAGTCCTCCAATGATTTTCAAGGTGCCTAGAAGTTAGGCAGAATTCTGGTACAAAGTAAGTAATGTGTGTGTAAAGTGTTATTGCCACCTTAATTTTCCAGGTTTCTTCAAATGGTGGTTCTCAGTGTCTCGTTTTCCTTGAAAATAACAGAACACTAACAATACCATTCCACTGGCTATGCTTCAAGTTTTCCAATTCATTCAATAAAGAGCAACATAGTATGCAAGATAGGGGTATGTTTCGGGAATTATTCCTAATGTGTAGCAACTACAGTATATCTAGGCCCCAAGACAGAGACTGAAACAGAGGTGTCTCTGACGTATTTATAGGCATCTAACATTTTTTAAAATAGTGCTTTAGTTATAGTGCCATTATTCAGTTGCAAAAGTTAATTGTAAAGGTTCATGATAAAGGAAAGTAATTATTAGAATTTAGAAACCTCAAATTTTATAATAATGTTTAGAGTGAGTGCAACCCATCACCTTCTATCACCATCCCTAGATAACTAAAATGGCAGAGTAATTAAACACATGCCTTATTGGTTTCAAAGGGACTACTCAGCAGCGCAACTACCATGCTGAATTAGTGCCATAATGAGAATAGTTACATAATTACAGGGCTATATCTACACACACAGTTGGAAATACAATGTTTAAAAATGACAGGCTAATTTGCAAGTTACTAGGAACACTTAAGGGCAGCTAAAGACTGAAGAGAATGCAAAACCATAACTAATGAAACAAAACAGAGCAGGTCATCCATAATGACCAATATTGTATTTACTTCAAAGAGTTTGAGCTGAAAACACTCACTCACTCCAGGTATATGAGCAGCCTCAGTCTCAATGTATTGCTGTGTCTACACTACAGACATTACACCAACACAGGTTTACCACTGAAGATGTGCCACTCTAAGATCTCCCGTGTAGCCATTCTATGCCGATGGGAGAGAGGTCTCCTATCGGCATAATTAAACTACCCCAATGAGTGGCGGTAGCTATGTTGGCAGGAGAGTGTCTCTTGCTGACAGCACTGTCCACACTGGCACTTTTTTTCATGAAACTTATGTTGGTCAGGGGTGTGTTTTTTCACACCCCGACCGACAAAAGTTTTACTGACAAAAGTGCTAGTGTAGACATGGCCTTTCACACCCACCCCATATATGCTGCACACTGTCCTGTAAAGCTTTTTTTGAAGGAAAAAGTTACTTCTTTAGCAATAATTGTGTTGGCTAAGACGTTTTTACAATGGAAAAATAGGCCTTTCCTTCAACGTAAGCATGCCAGAGTTTTCTGCCTAAAGATATTGGGGCCCAAGAGCCTTAAAGGTACTTTGTCACCTAACTCCCACTGAAACAGTTAGGTTCCTAAGCATCTTTGAGGATTTGGGCCTAAGAACCCAACCCTGCTCCTGTTGATTTCAGTTGAGATTTATCATTGACTTCAATGGTGCAGGCTTGGACAGTAGGTAAGCAAACTCCTTGGTTTGAGTTCTTTGTTTTGAGTTGTCTAAAGTCAATTTTAAAGTCTCAGATTGATTGGTGAAATGCTGCTCTCAGTTGCATCTCTGGCATATTATTTATGTCAGTGAGGTTGCATGAACATAAGAATAGAATTTGATCTCAATAGTGCATTTCCATGTACAGTTTCCTAAATTGAAAATGCTGGTAATGTAAAGCCTTCTTTTCATGTTGTAAAGGAGAAAGATCAGCAAAACTGGAAACTGTACACATGGCATTAGAACTAGAATCTGTAAGGCTGTGCCTACACTAGACCATTTCTTCCTTTTCAAATTTCTTACTATTGCTACCTCTAGTACAATTCTACCCATGGCAGTGATAGTGGGAGTTCTAATGTGGACTAAGCAATGGTGTTTTCACCATTTTCTCAGCTAACTCTGTTTGAAGTACATGATACAGTGGTTGAAAGGCAGGTGGTTGCGATCTCCTTATTCACACTAGTGACCCCACCATTGCTACCACCAGTGATGCTCCACTGATGGTGGAACTGGGGGGAAGTGTAACATAGGCAAGGCCCATATGAAAATAAGTTGCATCAAGGAAAAGGGTTTAAGATTCAACATTTATTTTTGCTTGGTTAGAAGACAGAACAATTATGCAGAGGTTTTATGAGAACACCTGATGTGCAATATCTATTTTTATTTGTTCCTCATTTACATTGAGTGCTGGCTCTAAAACTGCACAAGTAGCTTAAAACATTCAAATAGGAGGAATTTCTCAGTAAAAGACTCAAACCAGGTGTAACGGACAGGTGTGTTTGCACTCTAGGTTTCACTCTGCTTGCGGTGATCCCTATTGGTCACTCTGATCTACTCAGGTGGGTGTTCAGGGCTGAGTCACACATGGTTTGTATGCATATAAGCAAAACAGACCCTTTTTGGGGTACAAGTTCAACAGGGACTTTCACAATGCCCTCTCTTATGTCTTTATTGGTAGCCCTCTTTGGATTAGCTCACCAACTCAGTCTCAGCTTTAGGGCTGCCTTTCAGACCATTTCTCTGCTCTGTTACAGAGCCATGTCTGCAGGGTTTCCTCTTTGGGGACTCAGACTTTGATCCCAGTTCTCCAGCTGAGTCACTACACTACATCAGTTTATTCCCCATCTGAGGTGTATCAAAGTTCAGTTAATTGCTGGCCCTCTTCAGGGTCTCTGGCCCCTCTCTGGGTCTGGTTCAATTCTCTCCTCAGGGAGTAGGCCACTCTGCCTGTGGCTGGTGGGGGACCCAGACCTGCCCACTACTCCAGGTCCCAACCCAGGGACTCTATAAATAACAAGCACATGCTGCATCCTGTAAGTATTAGCTGTTGTTACTATTCTCTGGGTCACTTCCCACACAGCCCCTTCAGCTTCACCTCAGAGTTTTTCCAGCTTGAGCCCCAGCAACCATCTGGCCTCAGTCAGCAACTGCTCTGTCCCTTTGTCAGCTCCTTCAGCCAACCTGGAGAACCTTCCTAGCTCTTCTAGCTTCAGTCAGTAACCGACTCTGCTCAGTCCCTGCAGCTCTTTTTAGCTGGGCCTGCTGCATTCTAATTGGCTGGTCCCTGTAGCCTCTCTCTGATTGGCTGTTTTCCCCAAAGCCACTCTAGAGGACTAGCCTAGAGGACTCACCTCTATTGTTCTTTGTGGGGCAGGGTGTGGTAGGATCACAAGGCCTCAAGCAGGGGGCCTCAGGGCCTGGCACACCCCATCACACCAGGTCAATATGAAATATATTTTCAGACCCACTCCGTTATGGTAAGCAACATCCATCCATCACACCATAGCTTAAAACACAATAAAATCCTTTCATAAACTCATACAAAACACCACACAAGATCAATAGGCTGAATTAAAGCAGAGATATAAAAGTTTGTGAGTTAAGACAAGAAATATTTAAAGCTCACTGACATTAGTATGTTGTACTTAGTTTTACCTGTTACATTATAGGAGTGTTGTATTAATTTTCCAGAACTGAATCCAAGCTACTGAAGGAGAAAAGAGTTTTTTCAGAAGACTGAAACAATTTATAGTCTCAGAGTATGGAGCTGGCTTTAATAAAATTGTTTTTTTATAGCCCTGGTTATGCTACCATGATTAGGATGCTTTGTCTCCCTTATTCCTGAGCTGGTGAGGCTACCGATATATGTTCAAATTCAGTCCTGGAGTAAGTGGGCTCAATGCCAGAGTTGTATCCTCAGAGCAATGCATAAGGAGTGAACTCCTATGCTAGATTTTCGTTTACTGTCTTTACAAATGAAGAGTATGGAGGAGTGCTGGAACTAAGGGTGCAGCAGCACTCCCCGGCTTGAAATAGTAATAACACCCAAATACATGGTTTCCATCATATACAGGATTTACAGTTTTGTTCAATGGCTTTCAGGACTCACACTATAAAAATTGTTCCAACACCGCTGAGGACATTGCCATTGTCACAGTTCCTGGGTAACTCCATCTGTATTGCCCCTCTGTGGTCTCTCAAGGGAGCCCATATAAGGTTTCCAGTTGTCAACAATCTTGGGCAGGGGGACTCATATCTCTCTCCCTCCTGATCAAGGGTTGAAAGGCCAGTCTACTTAAAGGCCAATGCCTGAGCTTTCCTTTGTCTGTGAAGGCTGTGAACAGTATATATTGACAGCTCTTTCTAAGCAAGCACATTTATACTTAAGCTAAAATCATTACAGACTTCTACTGTTAAAAAACAATAAGAGTTCCTATATGCATTCTGGAAGCTTATCAGAAATCACCCATCAGTCTTATGGGGCCTTAGCAAGTCAAAGTCCTATCAATCCTTATGTAAGAGTTGAGGACTCCTGTAGACAGAAGGTGACATCCATTTGCTGGTTCAGAAAGAAGGTCCTGTGTCAGTTCAAATTCATCCTTTTATACCAGAAGCCCTTTCTTTGTGTCCTAGTCTCTGGAAAACACAGCTTGACCCAGTATATGCAAACCATCCAAAGGGATGGTAGCTCTCTCGAGCTGTTCAGTCTCAGTGAGTCACCTTAATCACTATTTTTAGTTCTTGAAGGCATTGTGGTGACCCTCCACCATGGAGTAGAACACAATCACAAATAAACCATTCATGGATTTAATACACTATCTTCCCCAAAGATAGTGTGCACGATTGCAATGTCTGTCACAGCCACCATTGGGAAAAATGAAGCAGAATCAAGGTCCTTGTTTAATCACAGCAATTGTAATGCTACTGCTAGGAAGTTTTGTTTGCATTATTCCAAGTAAAACTCTGAGAAAGTGTCAAGTTTGGCCTATGTGAGTTAAAAAAAAAAAAAAAAAAAAAAAGTTAAGTTTCACCTGTTTAATCGATTTTTCATTTCTGGCAGCTTTCCATGGAATTTGATCACTGAACAAAGCCAATCAACTTTGAGAATTTGCATTGGAGTAACATTTTACCACTTCCCCCTCCTCCATAAATTACTTCCCCCTGCCATACTGAAATGGTAGTTTTTTGCTGTGAATAGATTGCATATTACTGTCACAAAAAATCAAAGCAACTTTTCAGCAGCAGGGTCTCTCAGCAGGGAGATATGAGGCAGTGGGAGGGCCACTGTTCCCTGAACTCTTGCCCATAAGCTACTACGGAGACAGTTTTTAATTAAACTAATTCAGACTGGAAATAAAGCATAAAACTTTAATGGTGAAAATAATTAATCATTGGAAAAAATTACCCAGGGTCATGGTGGATTCTCCATCACGGACAATTTTTCAATCAAGATTGGAGGTTTTTCCTAAAAGATAAGCTCCAGGAATTGTTTTCGGGATGTTTTATGGCCTGGAGTTATACAGGAGATCAGATTAGCTAATTGCAATGGTTCCTTCTGGCCTTAAAATCTAAGAAAAGCTCAACCAAGACTGGAAAGAGCCTATGGGAATGGAATTCCACATCTGAGGAAAAAGCAACAGTTTTACTGTTGACACTAACTTGTTGCCCTTTGTCTCTCCCAATCACAACTAACATGCTTTGGCGAAAGAACTGGGGAGCTAACATTGAGCGAATGTCCGTCGAATCTACATTAGAGGGATAGGAGCACAAGAGATGACACGGTCAAAGAACTTTTGTCAACATCCCAAGAGAGGAATAAAAAGATGGAGGGGAGGGAAGTGTTCCTGAAGAATGACAGAGAAGAGAGAAAAGAACAGGGAACTGGCTAGGTCCTCATAGATACAACTGCTGGGGATGATGGAGAGGTAAACAACTCGCCTGGAGAGCAGAGTGACTCTGCTTCAGTCTATGCATTCCGTGCAAATCTTTACCTCTGATACCACCACATTCTAGGAAATGCCATTCACTGCAACAATGCCCAGAAACAGGTCATTTTCTAGGCAATTGTTGCCAAGGAACAACAAAAGAAAATAGACAATGGGATATCACCTTAACTCCCTCACCACTGAGGGATGGGCCCTTCTACTGACATCCCAAGATGCAGAGAACATCCTGTATCATTGCATCATCAAATAACGTTACTGATGCATTGCAGGACTTCAAAGTTTCAGTAAAAATTACCTTCCTTCTCAATCAATAAAGTTTCCTTTTCTGGGATTAGGATAAATAATTTCAGAAAAGAAAAAATAACCAAACTTTTCAAAATGTACAGCATTTCCTTTTTCAGTGAACTTCAATTGTCTCTATAAGAATGAGTCGAAAAGCATGTCATTAAGTCACACAAGAAATTCTAGACGGCTTCTCAGGATGAAATTCTAGCATCACTGAAGACAATGGAAGTTGTGTCACGGATTTCAGCTAGGCCAGGATTTCACCCCCACTCTTTACTCCTACTCCAAAGTGGGTGCCTGTTGAAACAGAACATTAGAATCATAGAAGATTAGGGTTGGAAGGGACCTCAGGAGGTCATTTAGTCCAACCCCCTGCTCAAAGCAGGACCAACCCCAATTAAATCATCCCAGCCAGGGCTTTGTCCAGCTGCTCCTTAAAAACCTGTAAGGATGCAGATTCCACCACCTCCCTAGGTAACCCATTCCAATGCTTCACCTCCCTCCTAGTGAAAACATTTTTCCCAATATTCAACCTAGACCTCTGTAAGGGTCTTCCACCACAGCCCCTCCACTTTGGCCAACCACTTGGTCACAAATAACTCCAAGACCCTCTGGTTTAGCAGTCACCAGTGCAGTTTGTTTACAGTGTGCTGTCCCTCCACCTTCTTACAACATACAGCTTAGGCTAGCAGCCTCTGGGACTTCTCAGCTTCAGCAGGCAGGCAGAGCCTCTACTCCCCTTTCATTCCCTAGCTTCTCCCTGGTTTCTCCCTTTCTTCTTCCTTCCTTTCTCTGGGCCTGTATAAAGCCCTAGGCTAATTAGGCAGACAGCTACTTCCCCTTCACAAATCAGGTACAGGTGTCCCTAACCAGCTCCAATTTACCTCAGTTAATTGGGGCTGGTGTGACAGAAGGCTGGCTAAGGGGTTGCTGCCCAGCACTCTGTCACACCTCCCCACTGCAACTACCAAACCCAAGAGAAAAATAAAAGAATAATAATGATGATATTAGGCCAAATGCAGCCACTGACTGTACCTTGCATGGTTCCCACTGACTTAACTGGCGCTACCCCTGTGCATTTGAGTGAAGAATTTGGGAAATTAAGTATGAAATCTGCCCAGGAAAAAGAAAACATTTCAGAAAAAGCCATATCTAATCATCATATTGATAACAAATGCACCTTATTCTTGCCTGATCATTAATAGATGATTGAGTCCTAAGGCTTGTCTTATGAGAAAGTTGCTATGATGTAACAGAAAGTGAGCTTTTAAAATAAATTTAGTTAAACTGGGGTAAAAGGCTGAATGAATACACTTACTTCATTTAAAACCAAGTTCATTATGGATTTAAAATAAATCAGTGGGGAATTTACATTCACTAGCAAGATGGCATGGGTTTCTGACTAATCAAAGCACAGAAGCATTTCCTTACGCTTTTGAAAGTGTATTTTGTCTAGACAACTGATCTGGATTTAAAGGCATTTCCACAACTATGCACTCAGCTAGCTCACACAGAAATTCCTATTTTAACAGTGCTAATTGCACCTTTTATTTCCATTTACTTTATTATCCTGCATGGATAATTAGCTCTTACTATGCACTTAATATGCATTCTTATCACTGTCTGAAAAAAAAAACCTATTTATAAAAGGTAATACTAGGTCATTGAAGAAATGCAAAATATTGTTAAAATTAGTTCTTGCTGCTTTCTTGTAGAGGAAGAAGGTGTTCAAGAGAGAAGTCCCCCACGTTTTATAGGCATGCTTCTCACTCAATTTTGTGACTCCAGGAGAAATAGTTGGCCCATTGCTTTATCTTTTGGGGTATGCCTACACTGCAACAAACAGGATTTATAGAAAGCGCTGCAGACTGTCCACACTACAGTGTTTGTGCTGGTTTCTTGCATCCACCTGGCCAGCCTTAATTCAAATTAGAAAGCAGTGCAATGTGGGAAGCTATCCCACAGTGCAACTAACCATAGAGGCTGTTGTGACGAGTGTCATCATCATGGGATACAGTCTGGAGGCCAATTAATTCTAATTAAGTCCCATTGCGTCCACACTCACACTAATGTGAATTAACTGATGCGCTTCAGGCGCTAATCTACTTGCAGAGGTGGTTTTATTAATTTGATTTTAAAGGCTCCTTAATTCGAATTAACAATGCGCAAGTGTAGATGCGGGAGTAATTAATTCGAATTAAGGGACTTCAATTCGAATTAAGCCACCAGTGTAGACCAGGCCCAAGGGAATGGATGACAATTTGGATTAGACCTGACCTGGTTTAGGAAGGCTATATGTGACCCACACTCATCCCCAAGTGTAGACCCATTTCAAAATATAAAGGAGGGGTAGGAAGCAACCCGCCTCCTTTGCTGCTGCTGCTTATCCCCTTTTACTGCCACTGTATTCTAACACCTTTGTACCATACTCACTATTCATGTCTTCTCCTTACGTGTCCTGACTTTGGTCCAATCTCTCTTTGCCCACTGAAGTCTTCTAAGGTGCCCTATACCTTTATAACGGGGAATGTCTTCATTAAAACGTGAAACAACAACATCTCCTCTCCCCCAGCCTGTAGGAAAATTACTTGAATTCGTTATAGCTGTTATTTTTCTCCCCACTGAGGTTCACCCTTCAACTAGTTTCCTTCTCCAAGAAGTGGTTGCTGCTGTCAAGTCTGGGGATCAGTTCAGTGGCCCATTATCCTGTGATTCCATGCTTGTGGAATTTGCCACAAAAACCACTCCCTTTCTCGCCCCAGGATCGAGCTCCAGAATCCAAGCTTTCATGTTTTCAAAAAAAGTTCTAGTTCTAGTTCTTATAGTTGGGAAGAAAACTTTGAAAATGTGAAGCAAGTGTTAACAGGTGCAGTGATGCCTCACTTAGTTTGCAGTTTGAAACAAAAGGTCTGAGAAGCAAGAATTGATCCTTTCATTTCAATGTATTATCTTTGAAAATTAAACTGACAAGTTAAATGGCCACAGAGTGCTCTTTCCCTGCTGACAATTTTAAAGCATCTAGCCAATGTGTTCCTTCCATACTGCCAGTTGCCCCATACCCATTTGTCATGACCTTCAACTTTCCTTTTCCCCCACCCCTAACAGCTTTTACAGTGCCATTATGCATTAAGTGTTGGTGGTACAAAAACTGCAGCATAATGAAAACTGAGAGCAGAGGGACAATATAAAATAAACTGAATTTATATCAGAATTAACTTAAAAATACTATATCACTCCTATTATTCATTTTTGCATTTAATCCATAAAAACATTATTTTCAAATATTTAAATGAAACTGCTGCTGGATTTTCAAGATGCTGCACCAGACTGTGTAGACTACAGATTCCTTGCCACAGAATTCATATACAGCTTGCTAAAGAGTACAGGGGGCTGCATGCTTTTCCTTCTCTTACCTTTGACAGGGCTGCAGTAACCCTTGAAGCTCTTCTTTAAGTAGGGAGGAGAGGGAAACCAAGGCAAGGACATACCTACAAAGGATAAAGGGGGGTGATGTCACCATCCCAATGAGTTTTCAGGGGCTGGGTTGGGTTATGATGGAAAGGGACATCCCTCTCTATTTCCCAGTCTTATCTATGTTTAAGGGGATGTTTGTTTTATCCTGTTGCACCCCATCCCTCCCAGTCTGCTTGCTCTATTTAAGTTATGAACTGCTGTCTTTTTTGTGACACAACTGGCAATTCAGTGTCCCAACCCTCCACACAGCTTCAAGGATACTGCACATATGCAAATATCTCCTAATGTAATCTGCAATACCAATCCACAGTGCCCATTCTGCCTCTGCCTCTGGGCAGGGATAGGGGATGGGGGACTACATAGGCACCACACCGTCTCTCCAGAGAAGGATTCCCAGCTACAGGATATGAACAGACCTGTACCATTGTGGACTATAGCTAGACCAAGAAAATCCAAAAGATCTGCAACATGGAAGTGCCATGGCCCATGAATTGGCCTATAGTATTTCGTAGCATATATTTTAAAGATATATTAATTCCATCCAGATAGACTTTAAAAAGATTTATCAATTTTAAAATACACACATTACATGCATACTCCTACCTATGTACAGAGTACTGATCTAAGAGCTGATGGGTGGAACAGGTTATAATCCATTTAAAAAAGTCAATAAATCACCTCCCAGTATACAACTCCCTTTAACCACAAAGTGGGTTCATCAGAGTAAGACCAAAAAGGTACTACTGGTGGGTAGGAAAAGAGAGGATATGTTGCACACGAGGCAAACACAACAAATGGGTTAAAATAGATTGAGCAGAAAGATTACTTCAGTTATTAAAGTTACACACTGGCACATCATGTGGAAAAAAAAGTGGCAAATTAACCAATAATTAGCACTCTTTATCATCTCTAAAAACTCAGTCTAGCATTTAATCAAAATCTGGGATAATAGACTTTAACGATATATCATAATGAGCATCATATCTGCACTCTGGTTATCCCAATCTGCAGGATTTTTAGACTCTGCTAATTCAAAATCAAGTACTATAACAGTGAACAATATTCCCACCCCCATCACTAATAATTTGAAGTTTGGTAGTAAATAAAGCAGTATCATTAATTCCTAACTAAAAGTAAATATAGATGTCAGAAATTCTTTTCTTCTGAGCCTATAATGTTTGGTCTAAATCAGGAAAGTTGTGTATTTTGGTTTCCCTGTTAAAAGGGACATACAGTCGTGGTGTTTTCAGATCTTGACCATAATGCAGTCTTTATCTCAACACAAGGTAAACAAGAGCATGCAAAAACCTATTTAGGTGATGACTTGTATTTTAGAGAACACAGATTTAAATAGCACTCTGAAGAGTTCAGTTATCTGCACTGGCGGATTAATTCTCTCAAGGAAAGATATCAGCAGGTGAAGCAAATGGGTACTGGGATCATCTCCTTGCCTCCTTTTGTATAAATTTAATGCTACGAGATTGAAGCTTTTAAGATTATTTGCAGTGATTTCTATTTGTCAATGAAATATGACATTTCCTCTGATAAATACTCCCATTAGAGAGTTAGAATTTGCTCCATAAACTTGCAACTCCAAATTTTCCTCAAGATTTAACAATACCGTCAATATTTCCCCCTCTCTCAAAGCTTATTTTCACAGCAACTGTAGATCTCAAGTTTAGTTACAGGAACCTTAATGGCTGAGGGATAGGGGAGAAACTATCAAGTTAAATATCTCAAGACCCCCAATTCAGCAAAGTACTTGATTATACACTTAACTTTAAGCATGTGTTTGAAGTAAACAGGACTTAAGGACATGCTCAAATTCTTTGCTGAATATGGGCATCTGCTCAAGAGATTTAGATTACCTAGAACAGTCGCTCATACCTGCAATTAAGATTGTTTCCATTCTTGTTTCAAAACTAGACGTGATGGGGAACCATTTCAGGAAACACATTTCTTCAATACACTGATCTCAACTTTATCTTTAGGGCGTAGCCATCTTTACATGTAGGATCTTAATGGAAAGACTTAATGAAAACTAAAATACATGGCAAAATTCTTTAACCAGTGGCTGGGAAAAAACCACTTTCAAGCTTAGAATAATCCAAACCCAGTCACACTGAATTCTATAGTATTTATGTTGAATGCAGCATGGTACAAACAAACTATAAGCCAACAACAACAACAAAAACTAGGACCCCTTAAGTTCTACTTTATGGATGAAATTCAGTTCCAGTATACATAGGTGCATTTTTCATTGGAGTGCTCATATATCAAGCGTATCAGAGGTAGTTAGTATCCCATATACAAAAATTCTGTGCCCACAGAACTCCCTGCATTACACCAGTTTTCCTTGTCCCGAGCCTGTACGGCCAGTGCATAGCTCAGACCTATGTCCTTTTCTCTCAGGAGTGCAACTACCAGTTCTCCTGAAAGGGTCATCAATGTGATCACCTGAAATATAACACCTGAAGCTATGTCAGAGTCCGTGGCAATACCATAACTGAAAGTAATGGAAAAGCAAAGACAGAAGGGGACAACCTGTAAAGGCTGCTTGTAAGCACCACTAACAGTAGCTCAGAATGCATTCCAAAGCAACAATAGAAGCAGTTCAGGCAGGCAGCTCATCAGGCACCTGACAGCAGTATTGGCTCAGCAGAAATTAAAGCCAGTAGGTCAGATGACACCAGCAGGTGGTATTTCAAAGAGATGCCCACTGGCTTCCCAAGACAGTTGCTGACATTGGCCCAAGAGTGGGCCCAATTCAGTGGAAATACTCTGGATTTATACTTGTGAAACCCAGCAAAGTTTGGTCCATTGTCCTGCTGGAGATGCTGAGTATAAACAGTGCTTCAATAAACCAGAACATCTTCCATGTGGATTGGTTTTCTCCTCTTCACAGTCATCAGAACGTCAATCCTACATACGGGCATTTTAAGGCTCCCACAGCACATGAGCATCAATAAGGTATTCTTTGCTACTGCACATTTCCAGGAATTACCAGTTTAATATTTGTTCTCTCAATTCCACCCACACAACAGATAGGAAAATTGGTTTACTGGATAAATGTGTGTTTGACACAAACCATGTCCAAAACTTATGGAATCCAAAAGCCATTTAGAACCGACCTTAACACTATTCCAGACATAGCATAACTGAATGGTTGCCATGGATAAAATAGCCTTAAAATGCCCTGCAGTCACACAGCTCCTCTGTAGTTTAGAGGTATTTTGCAATGAGAAATTTGACTTATTGTATGGAAAATTATATTTATTAAGAGTAAGCTAGTATCTATAAGGTAGTTGCCCTAATTCATCTTATAATTAGATTATTTCTATTTTGATGAGAAATTATCCAAAAGACTAATTGGCAAGCACATCTGTGATGATCAGTATCAATTAGCGCAAGGTTACTGGCCTGGGTAATTTCTTGTTAGTCCTCCTGGTTGAACAATTGCTATACGTATCACCCTATTTTTATTTATTTGCTTATTTTATTAACCAGAGAGTCTCACTACGCAATAGCTGTTTTTCGCTGCTGAACTAGGGATGGAAAATATCATCTGCACCTTCTCAGCTTGAATTAACGTTCTATGACCTGCAAAATGTTAATGTATGAGAACAAAACCAGAGAAATTGCTGTTCTTTAAAATCTAATAAATAATGAAACAATCTGTGCCACAACCTACGTGCAATAACCAGATTCTTTACACATTCAGAGTCTGAATGTCTAGAAGAGAGTCTCACTGATCCAAAAAAGGAAAAATGAGTGGGAAGATGGCATTATTTCCCTCAGTTCTGGTAATAAAAGAAATAGGATTTTTCACCCTTATTTCTTAAAACATAAATATCATTTACTACTGAGAGATTAAATAGTCAAGAAATATGTAGTGCTAGGCAATGAACACAAAATTTATTTTAATGGATTTGTTATTACCTGCAGACAGACTGAGAAAACATTTCCACAGCAAAAAGTAACTAACTACTATTCCAGCTGTTGTAATGACTGGTTCTTCTGACATCTCTGTTGATGTTTGTCTGCTCCATAGTAGTTGTTAAGCTGACACCCTCACAATGTACAAGAAAATTGTGACAGTTTTAATTTTAATCTCCACTCCCTAGATAGATGAGCAGTTTTCCTCACAAATTTTGTGGGATAATTAAGAAATTATATCAAACATAAAATGTGATTAACAGACAGAGGGCTGAATTACAGAGCACTTCAGAGAACCATAAAATAGAAGCTGGTGATGATTAAGGCATTTATTCCTCACCGATGTGTACACACAGCTCCCATTAGCAGACAGTGTCTGTTAAAGGCGTTCTTTAGCAGATTTCTATAAAGATTGCCACAGTTTTATCACACTCTTTTTACTCATTTATTGGGGTATCTAATTGAGCAACATCAATGGTTTAATGCATACAAAGTTTATACGGAGTGGAGAATTTGAAAAACAAGTGTTGTTTAGTAGGATATCTACTAGTACAACTACTGCCAACATTGAGCCAGACTTAATGAAAATTCTCTCGCTTCCTGCCTAAGGCCTAACAAATCAAAAATAGTGAGACTAGACTGGCTTCAGCTCTGTGGAATTCTTGCAGAATTTTAGTAGACTCTGCCTCATGACCAATACCCTGAGAATTGTTACCTCTGCACATATACACTCACAACATTTAATTTGATTCAGTGCTGTCATGGACATGGTATTAGTATACATTAGACATTACTTCGATCCTGTGCCTAGTGCTAAGAACTAATGCTAAAATCTTTAGGATATTCTGTCATGGTTTAAGGCTTAGTTTCTTAACCACACACATAATGTAAATCTTCTATATTTATTTAAACAACCAGGGAAAAATTCTAACCAAATTTTCCTTTCTTAGCACTTCCATCATTTTAAGAAAAGTGCTAACCAAAGCTGATGGTTTATCAAGTCTTTTTCCCAAGTGAACAGAGTCAAGAAGTAGAAGAAATACTAAACAAAACCATAACAAAAACCCAATACCACTTAGACTGAAATGATTGTTATCAGCTTCAGGCCAAAGTTGTGGCTACTTTCTCAGGTAGTCAGAATCTCTGGTCCTCTTAGGTCAGCTTGGAAAGCTGAACTGAGGTCAGGTGTAGTTGTTAGATGAAGTCTGCTCCTCTTTATTAGCGAGGGGGATCAGTAAAGAAGTAATCAGACAAACACCAAATCTTGGACTATCCTGGGTACATTGTTGAACCTGAGAAATACTATGGCCTATGGCTCAGTAGGCTTTACACTCATCCATCCCATGACTTGGAGAGGAAATACAGAGAATGATAGGCAAAGCAAACACAGCCCACTCCTTAAAAGACAGAGGGGCACCACCTCCCTCTTTGGCCACTCTGTGTTTTATACACAGGAAACCTTCTGCTACCAGCAAAATACTTTAGTGAAAGAATGTTGATAGCATAGTTATCTAGCTGATATATATGATTAATTTAATAGTCTCAGTCTTTCCTTGTCATCAGTGTAGCTGAAGCAACATGAGAGCTCTTAATTTGTTTTTCTTTAATGGCATAAGAGTCACTAACTGCCTGGATATACATCCACTGCCCTCTTATATATTTAAAGTGTTAAGATGACAGTGACAGGAACTGAGCATGATGAATACCAGCAGCGAAATTCTGTTTTCATTGTCATTGGATCATATGTAACAATCTGCTGGAGTTCCCAGAATTGTAAGTTACTCTGTTACCCCTCTTAGCCTCAGCAGTTGAGAGTTTTGCTGCTGCTATGCTATGTATAACAGCTCCCTCACACACCAGCTTGTTTGCTCTGCCAGCAAACTCTTCAGGACTCTGCCCAGACAAGCTTTACCTAGCAGGTAACAATCAGTAAACTCCAACTCCAGAGTTCTTCAGAGATGTCTTGCTTAGTGGCCAGCCCACTCACTGAGCATGCACAGATGTTATTAAGTTCTCTCTTCCCTCAGGGAGATAGCAGCTTATTACCTTAACTGGGATTAACAAACACTCTATTTTAATCAAAGCACTGAATTGATTTATAGTAAAGGTAAAACAAGTTTACTAAATAAAAAGTCATAGGTTTAAGTGATACCAAGTATAAGGAGTAAAGATAGAAAAGGTTACAAGGAAACAAAAGTAAAAATACACTTCTAAGACTAAAACCTGATTTAACAAACTAGAGTCTCTTTTCTACGAAGTGTTTCTCACCAAGTCTTTTTTCCAGTGTGGCTGACCAGACTCTTTGGCTAAGACCCTTCACAGAGCTCAAAGTGCTCAGTTTCTTTGTCTCCTTAGATGAAGGTTATCTTAGTGGTTCTCTCCCCCTCTCTTTATAGTCCAGTAAATCTTTGAAATGTATTCTTCTGAAGAGTATTCCAAAATAAAGTTCCTTTCCCCTGCTGGTGATTTTTACAATGCAAATGATCTCTTCCTGCAGCAACCTCGGATACAAATGAATAGCCCATAGAATTTGGCCATACGTGGTTTGAAATGTTGTCCTCTTTCCTTTGTCTGGAGAAAACCTGTTTATCAATGCCCTCTGACATATCTAGTTTAAGCACATTTTAGTCACCTATCTCAGCACATCTGTAAAGTTCTTTGTGTGGTTAATGTATGCATATCATGCAAGAATATTAATGTTCAGTGAGTCATTTGTTTTCCAGTGATATGCCACATTCTGGGTAAATATCATAACTGTGCCATCTGGCCTTGGAGTGCTCTAAGGGTCACACAGGAGGTTAGCTCTCAGATTTGGTAGACGCTCCCTAATGATCAGATGAAAAGATTCTGATTAGATTCAGAACCTATATACATTAGAGATGGACCTTCTCTCAAACCAAAACTTGAGGTAAAATTCCAATGTCATTGAAGACAATGGTAAAACATCTATTAACTAAAATAGGGTCAAGATTTCTCTCCTGGAGTCTAAATTCAAATTTTGCAAATGGCACTTACCTATATAACGGAATGAACCAAAACCTTGGATTCTCAACACCCACTGAACTTTAACTTTGAACTATTCAAAATCCAAATCAGTATCCAGACTTTTCAATTTTGGGCCTATAATTAGTATGTGGCAAACACAAACTTAAATACTGTCTATGACTGAATCTGACAAATGAAATACAGGACATGGACCTCTGAGTGGAGTTTGCAAAACATTGATTGATTTCTTCACTACACTAGGCTATTTAAATACTTTTCCACATAGCCTGAAATTTGATCATGAAGAAATTCTATCAGCTATTTGATCTCATTGGTATTAGGTTTGCAAAGCTGGATATCTATCATAAACAAATTGAGGGCTTATTTGATGAGTATTTGTATTGAAGTGGCTACAACTTGCTTTTCTGAAATATTGTCTTGTAACACAAGTGTCCAATTCAAAAATACCTACAGATATTTTAATGTCTTCTGAAGATCCTTTCTGCAATTACTTCTGCTATCAGCATTAAAGGTGTTTAACAATTCCAAAGATGCTTTCCTCTCTTACATGTAAGAACTGTAGTATTAACCAAAGCCCAGAAAGATTCTTAAGCATGTGGTCCATAGCAATTGATTCTTTTGATAACTGAGAATATGATCCTAACACAAATGCTGGCCATTAGGTTAAAATGAAAATGATCAAACTGATGTATAGATCAGAGCCTAATATTGCAAAACCTCCTGTGCAACATACAGTAACCCTCCCTCTGTATTTTGAGCGGCTGAAGAAATTCCTTTGGCTCCTGGCTTCCCAGTCCTGAGGAATATGTTGACTTCCTTTATTAGAGAAGTTGGGACATAGAGCTCTTATGGTAATGGTTCCCTTTTCGGGTCTAAAATATCTACTATCTACAATATCATTTAGTACTAAAAAAATAGGTGTTAAATTGGGGTATTTCACATTTAGTATTCTGATCTTTAAATTAGCTTTGATCTTTAGCTGATGTCTGAGAATGAGTTGACTGTTAGAGCTCGGTACGACTACCCACTATCTAATATAAACTAAAGCACTTAACATGATTAGCTCCTGAAAAGGGATTCACTAAATCAGAATAGTAGGGAAGAAAATAGAAAAAAATTAATTTCCTTAGTTACTACTGAAACATCCTACTTCCATCATGAACATGGGAATTTGAGCTTTCTGGAGAGGTATTTGCTTTGCTTTTGTTTTAATTTACAATACAGAACAGCAGTCACACAAGACATTTGTTTCCTTTTCAGATAACCTTTTTAGAGAATAGTTTACAAGAAGCTCAGATTTAAATTTTGATTATGTGAAAATAATTCAGACACATGTTAACTCTATAAGAGGCAGAAATCAAAACTACAAGAAGCCAGTCTGCCAACCCGTGCATTGTTCTAATGATACCCGTATCTTCTAGATCCAAAGCAGTAATGGATGAAGTAAAGAAGTCTGAGTCCAGATTTTTGTTCCTGGCTTAGTATGAATTAGGCTCTCATTGTCTACTTTTCTTATTGTTACAAAGTCAAAATCCATGGTGATCCGCTGCTCCCCCTGAGAGGTGACCTTCTCTTTATGAAAATGTTGACAAGTTACATTCCAAAGTTCAACCTGATGCAAGTTGAAATAGTGAAGAGATGAAATAACTGGGTAAAATATGGACTTTCAGGGCTTATAACCAAAAGGCAGATGAAGCATTACAAGAGGCCCTTTCATTGGCAGCAGTGGTATTAATCATATTACCAGAAGATTTAATCTCTTAATCATTAAGAAAATGTTACAAATAGTAGTTCCTGTGCATACATAACATCCCACTCAACTGAATGTAAGGGTTTTATTTTTATGTAACATTTAAGATGCACATAACAGCAAATATTAGTGAAAATATAGATAGGAAAGAAAATAAGGGATAAACTCATCAGAGATTACAGTCCAGAAGGAAACAGTATAATTAACACAAGAGGTGGATAGTGGAGCTGTCTGTGAATACTAGTACATGCTGATGTCATGGAATAGGAAGGTCTGTAGCAGAGAAGTGAAAAAGGAGACAAACTGGGCTTCTAGATTGCTGATTGGGTTCCAAGCACAGAAAGAGGGATGAGGGCAGATCCTCATTCAGCAGATGTAAATTGCTGTAACTGTTTTGACTTCAGTGGAAAGGTGCTGATTTACACAATTTAGGATATGACTCATCAAGTTAAGCATGGGCAAAAGAAAAATTAGAGCAACAGAGAGGGATGAAGTTTAGTGAGAATATGGGAAACCTGATTCTCATCTCAGTTACACCAGTTTTACTCCAATGTAGCTTTGTTACTCTTGGTAGAGTTATTCTTGACTTTCATTGGTTGAAGTGAATGAAGAAATAAGTCGAAGGAGTGGAATAGGGCATAGAAAGAGATTTTCCCAAGACACAACTTTTCCTTTTTGTGCTTTTATTTAATGCTACTAATCTTCATTTGAGGGAGTACAGGAGAGTCTGGAACATAAAGGAAGAATAGGCAGAAGGCTCCAGCAGAGTATCAAGTATCTCCCTTCTCTTGGAAGAGGAAGAACTTGGTATCTCTTTGTTATTTGATCTGGCCATGGTAGAAATAATCACTGGAGATGCATTTTACTAAATACTGGTTTGGAATCAATTGCTATGAAGAGAAGAAAAGATAGTCTTTTCCAAAAAGCTAGTTTAGGGTCTGAAAAATCCGTGTGTGAAAAATCTAGTTGTTGCCACTGTTTAAATAAAGCACAGATTAACCAATTTACAACATTCAGGATAAACCTGACTTCTGGCCACCTACCAATTAGTATCTAATCTGGTTTGAAACAACAAAGATATTGCCCTTCAGAAACCAGGAGTTATATTGCAAAGTCTGAGAAAATATTAACATAAGATCTTCAGTTGTCATTGCAATAAGTCTGAGGTTTTAGTAGTGTTAATTTTCCATTGTGGAGGATAAGATATTGTTGAAGAGTAGCTGGCCAATGAGTGCTCAGTGGTGGTTTTCCAAGTTAAGTGCAGTTCTCATCTGTTTTAGAACATTTTTCTTTCAAACAAACCATATGACATTAGTCCACAGTAAGTGTAATTGTCTGCCAAGTTTCCTTTTTCTCATCAATATTTCATTAGAATTAAAAAAATGACACAAACATGGCAGATCCAGTTCTCACAAGCTGCCCTTATTGAAACCTATTTCTTTCAACAAGGAAGTCAGAACAAGTTTTTTTTTTAAAGAGCTGAATAAATACTGGGGAAAAAATCATATGAATATTCATTTAAATGTCTTAAAAGTTTGCTTTGACTGGCACACTCCAATTTTATTTGCTTTCCATAACTTCAAATTCTTAATTGAGAGCATTCATTCTGGAAAAAGGATTTTAAGAGTTATGCTCATTCATGTATCCAAGTACTATGTGATTTATGCATCATTGTTACTAGGCTATCAGTATCTCTGTCCACTTTCTGGTCTCTCCAAGTGTGATGGGCCTTGAGCTTTTACCTCTCATGTGTGGAATTGTGCACTTTTCTCCCTCTTGTACAGAGTGCTGTAGCACAGGGCAAGATCTGTCAACTGTGGTTACCTTGCAGGTCCAACTGTATTCAGCACCTGCAGTCCTTTCCTTTGGAAATCTTTGATCAGTCATGACTATAATGACCAGACAGCTGTCTCAAAAAACAAAGCATTGTTTATTTTAACAGACATAACAAAGCATTTAGAGAAAAAGGATTTTAAAAACAAACAGAGGTTTACCTTACCTAAAGGCTTACCATCCCAGGATGGTAATCCAATCTATGTAGCCAATAAAACAGTTTTGTTGCAAATTATTTGCTCTGCTCTAATTTTTAGTCCTCTTATATTGGGATTATAAATTCAATCTGATTCTTGAGAAGAAAAATTAAAAAGAAAAATTACAGTGAAGAAAAAGAGTAGAGGAAAGGAGAAAAACTATTTGTCAAAATAAATTCTTTAAAGATTAAGACGACAACTTTGGACTTACATGAAATGCCTTTCTTGTTGAATTTTACCATCTTTTGTTAAAAATATGTATCTTTGTATACAAATTGATTGCCATTTTAACCCTAAAATGTCTGAGATGCTAAGTTTGTGACACTGGCATTTTAATGCCTACTCTGACAGAACCTACTGAAAAATGTATTAGGATATGAGTTTTGCGTGCGCACACATATTAATGTAGGAGGTACAGAAAGGGTGAGCAAGTGCAGGGTAACACATTTGGGATGAAAAATGAAATGCTGTCATTGGGCTAAAACAGTGAGTAATTCCTTTTGTAATGAAGTAATATCAGAGAGGAAGTTGGCCCATAAAGAGACTGAGCCTAAATGGAGATCCGACCACTCTTACCACAGAAGATAATTTTCTCTTAATTGGAAGAGGCTTCAGTTCTTTCCTCTACCATTTGGTACCTAGGTCCAGAGGACATATCTGTCATTGTGTGTATAGGCAGCCAGTTCACACCATGCCCAGCACATCCATACAGCAGTCATTCATAACACAGTCCTAATGACCTAGCGTTCTCTAGATGGTGCTAGACTGTGAGTCCAGTTAGTGCATCCAGAAGTATTCCACAGTCATAAGGCAGCAGGGCCAGCTTGGAGGATGTATGATCAGAGCCCTTGCTCCAACTCACCCACACATACATAATCTTTGTCTCCCCACATTCGCACTCTGGCTTCTGGAAGCAAGTGCTAGGGATTGTGCAAAACATCTTTCAAAAACAATTTCTTCAGCACGCCCAAAGTCATTCTGTCTCCATCTGCATTGCATAGGCTGGTTGACACGGAGTATCCCCAATTATCTGCTACTACTCTAATCATGGATTGAAGGAAGGCCACTGGTTGGTCACATGTATATGTAGCTAAAACCCTTGACAACTGGAGATATTATGTGAAAATATGACTGACATCCAGCTAAACATTTTCTTGGCTGTCGGGAAGATACCACTGTGTTAATGTATGTAAATACTTATGACCTTCATGGCAATAGTATCTGAGTTGTTCATAGACATTAATAGCTTTTATCCTTATAATGTCCTTGTGCAGTAGAGAAGTATTATCCCCATTTTACAGATGGGGAACTGAAGCTAAGAGAAGATCAATGTGCTCCAGGTCATGTACTATCTTACTAATGAGCAGACTGGTGTCAAGATAAGCCTTGATTATGAACAGGAATTATATGCAGAATAAGGAAACAAAACTTCTTACTGCTCTGCATAACTTCAGCCTCTGACTGCCCTGTTCAAGGCTTTTTTGTTTCTGCTCTCCATCAGGATGTGTCTCAGGAAATGGAAGACTGTATTTGAAGGGTAAAGGAAGCGTGGCATTTTTACATCACTTCCTGGAGAACTTACTCACTAACAGGGGGGATCATACCTGAAATTAGTAGCAGAGCTGGGAATTGAATCGAGGATATAAACTGGCCATCAATAAGTTTAAGCTTGAAATTAGACAAAGGTGTCTGGCCATCAGAGGAGTGAAATTTTGGAACAGCCTTCCAAGGGGAGCATGGGGGCCAAAAAACTAACTGGCTTCAAGACTGAGAGTGTGTCTCCACTGTGAAGTGAAGTCAATTTAATTTCAGTCGACATTCACCCACCAAACTAATGAAGTCGGAGGAGCATGATCACACCATGCCCATTGCGTCGGGTGAGTGCGTCCCCACCAGCTATGTTTACATCAATAAGCAAAGCAGTGCACCATGGGTAGCTATCCCACAATGCAACTAGCCGCAGGGGCTTTTGGGATGGTCTTCATCCTCCCATGATGCAACATTCTCTCTACTCTCCCTTTTTGTCCTAAACAAACAGATGAATAGTTTTTCACGCTTTTTTTTGAAACCCTTCAGTCTCTGCCATCTGTATGCCATTGCCCGAGAGGCTTGGAGCCCACTCAACTCTGCACTAGCATTGTGAGCATCACAAACACCTCACGACTCATCCTGCAGTATTTCCAAAAGCCAAAACAGAGGCCGCAGTGCTGAAAATTGCAATGTTATTCAAGCCACCCTGTTACAAGTTATAGAACGAAACAATTCCTGGTTGCTGCTGGCTGTCACGCATCAGCTGCAGTCGGTGGAGTGCTGCTTCTGGTCCTGTGAAACAAGCACAGACTGGTGGGATCGCATTGTTATGAAGGTGTGGGATGACGAGCAGTGGCTGCAGAACTTTTGGATGTGTAAGGCCACTTTCCTGGAACTTTGCGCAGAGCTGTCCCCAGCCCTGAAGCACATGAATACTCGCTTGAGACCTGCTCTGACAGTGGAGAAGCGAGTGACCATCACTCTGTGGAAGCTAGTAATGGCAAACTGCTACAGGTCAGCTGGGAATCAATTTGGAGTTGGTAAAATGGGAGATGCTATGATGCAAGTGTGCCAGGCCATTAATAGACTTCTTCTAAGAAGGGTGGTGACTTTTGGAAATGTGCATGGCATAGTGGACGGGTTTGCTGTAATGGGGGTTCCAGAACTGTGGTGGGACGATAGATGGCATGCATATCCCTATTTTAGCACTTGACCACCTTGCCACAGAGTACATAAACTGAAAGGGATACCTTTTCATGGTGTTGCAAGCCCTTGTGGATCACAAGGGATGCTTCACCAACATCAGTGTGGGGTGGTTTTGTAAGATGTGGTCCTAAGGGTATGGGGGGCTGTGTGGGTCAATGTCCCTGAAGAAAGAATATGGTCACCCATTCCAGGATCCCAACACCCAGAACAACCTCATGTTGAAGAATTTGTGATGGAGAGACCCAAGAAACCATCCGTGGCAGGGGAATAACACGCATTGTGTACTTTGGACAGGTATTGTAAACTTGCACCATCTTCCCTAGGTGATCACGTGTGATATCAATCTCCTGAGGGTAATACAGGCAGAAAGGGAGGATTTGCTGCAAGCATCTGGGTACAGGCCTGGTCCTTATGCTGCTATGCCTGCACATTTAATAACAGAGGCAGGGGAAACTGTCCTATCGTGGTGGAAGAAATAAGGCTGCCCTCCCAAGGAATCTTCTGTAAAGGATTGCAGAGTACTTACATAAAGTTTCCTAGAGATATCCATGGAGGATTCTGGGGCCATCCCTGTGCACATAAAGAGTCTTTTCCAGGGGCAACCCTATGCTTAGGTGCCTAACAGTGAGGAAGCCCATCCCCAACAGCTTACACAGTAATTTTTTTCATCTTAACCTGAACTGGGCCTGTAACCCCAGGAATGTGATTTACAGTACATACTCACCAGATGTGACTTCCCCGGCATCTCAGTCCAGCTGAGCTGCTGCGGGGTAACAAAGAGCTCATGGCTTTCAGGGAGAATGGATACCCCACCTGCCTTCCCCCTGTTCTCCTCATCCTCCTCTTCCTCATCCAAACACTCATTGTCATTCATCCTGGACTCAGATTTCCCTGAGGTATCTACGCTGCATCAGGGGGCAGTCGTGGGGTCACCGCCGAGAATTGCATGCAGCTCCTCGTAAAAGCGGCATGTCTTCGACGATTAGCCAGAATGATTGTTTGCCTCCCTTATTTTCTGATACACCTGCCTCAGCTCTTTGATTTTAATGCGGCACTGCTGCGCATCCCTGCTGTGCCCCTTCTCCAACATGCCACGCGATATCTTTTCATAGATGTCCAGATTTCTTTTGTGGCTCGGAGCTGAGCCAGAACAAACTCTTCTCCCTACTGACCAATGAGATCCAAGACCTCAGGTTGACTCCATGCTGGAGTGCGTTTGGGGCGTGCAGTCGCCATGATCAGTTCAGCTACAAAGCTCTCTCCAGGCTGACAAAATAGGAAATGGGAATTGAAAATTTCCTGGGGCTTAAGGGGAGGGGGTATTTCCTGTGTGCGTGGCCATGGTTCAGCAGAGTGCAAATGTACAGAACGGTCACAGGGGACCATTGTGGGATACCTCCCAGGGGCCAATGCAACGCTCCACCTACACTGCCACTCATTCGACCCATCCAATTCGACTTCAGCACTACGTCTCTTGCAGAGGTGGTTTTATTAAGTTGAAATTTCCGGTGATTTAGGTCGGCAGAATAGACCTTCCAGTGAAGACGCATACTTTATGTGGTCGACGGAATACTGACCTAATTTCATTGAGCTTGATAAGTTTATGGAGGGGATGATATGATAAGATTGCCTATAATGGTATGTGGCACATCTGTGACTGTTAGTAGCAAATCTCTCCAACGGCTGGAGATGGGACACTGAGTTACTTCAGAGAATTCTTTCCAGATGTCTGGCTGGTAGTCTTGCCCACATGTTTGGGGTGTAACTGATCACCATATTTGGGGTTGGGAAGGAATTTTCCCCCAAGTCAGATTGGCAGAGACCCAGGGTTTTTTCACCTTCCTCTGCAGCATGGGGCATGGGTCACTTGCCAGTTTAAATTACAGTAAAGGTGGATTCTCTGTAACTTGAAATCTTTAAATAATGATTTGAGGATTTCAGTAACTCACCCAGAGGTTATGGGTCTGTTACAGGAGTGGATGGGTGACCTGTGATGTGCAGGAGCTCAGACTAGATGACCACAATGGTCCCTTCTGGTCTTAAAGTCTATGAATCTCCTAAAATCCAGTCCCATGCTCTATCCACTAGACCATCCTATTAAGAGTTAAATATTTGGAAATTAAAATGAGGATGAATTAATGAGGCAGTGATGGGGACAGAAGGAAATGGGGGCTGGTCTATACTATATTATTAGGTCAATGTAAGGCAGCTTAAGTCTACTGAATTATGTCCGTGTACACACTACAGACTTGCTCCCACTGATGTAAGTGCCCTACTACACCAACATCATAACTCCACTTCCCTGAGAACCATATGGCTTATGTCAGGGTAGTTGGGGCGACAAAGTGGCTGTGCAGACACTACATCCCTTACATTGGCTGTTGGCTATCTTGTCAATTTCATGGCAGGAGTCGTGAAATTGACAAGACAACAGGGCAGCTAGAGCCCAGCTGCCCCACTGCTCCTCTGGAGAGCTGGGGGGTTGGATCCCTCTCCTGACTGAGAGCTCATTCTACTGAGCAATAATCTGACAATTGTTCTCCATTTTGAGTGACCGAGAACATTACTTGTTGTATATCTAAAATGCTATTTTGGATGACTTTTCACAGTTCATTTATTACTGCTGTAGGGTAGGAGAGGAAACCAGGACAATGGAGAGGGAAAATCTATGGTTAGTGTTTTGAGAACACCTAATGTAAATAGTTTAGATACTGATCAAATCACTGGCTCACCATTTATGAAAGCTGCAAGCCTTGCCCAGATAGCAAAAGTTGTTAGAACTGGCCACTGACTTTGGCTGCCTAGGGAATTAGCTATCCAAATTGAGGAACCTCAGGCCTGATTTTTTTTCCTGAGGTGCTGAGCACCCAGAGGTCCCAA
The DNA here is from genome assembly GCF_026122565.2 of Emydura macquarii macquarii. NCBI lineage: Eukaryota > Metazoa > Chordata > Testudines > Chelidae > Emydura > Emydura macquarii. The sequence goes on from NW_027130613.1 coordinate 835,301, forward strand.
GCTTCAGATGCTAAGGGCTTCTGAAAGTGAGGCCAACAGTACCTCCAGTTGGGCACCCAAAAGTCAGTGGTCACTTTTGACAAATGTGGGCCTTAGCCCCTGTCCCTCAGTTTCCCCATCTATAAAATCCATAGGGTTACTAAGAGCTACCAACCATGTTGAAGCATTTTGAGATCTGCAGATAAGAAATGCTAAGAATTATTATTTAAATGTTATTTTATGCCCAGTTCCTCGTTTTAATTAGCATGTTTGCTCTTGCAATTTAAGCAAAAATAAATCACATGCCCTTAACTATTCTTTTCCAAAACAATACTATTATAGAATGAAAATACCAGATTTAAAGAGTTAGTAACAGTGATAGATTACATTTTCTCTGACAAAACAATCATTTTATAATGCATTGTTTTCAATAAGGAATCAGTCCAGCATTTGCAACTGCAATATTAATGACAAGGGAGACAGAATAAAATAAATCACGTCAGATTAAGGTTCTCCTGAATCATAGCTCAGGACATAGAGTGTAGTTCCTTAATAAACAGATTATGTTACAGGAGGTAGAACTAGTAGGCAGTCTTTCATTTTGACTGTTTGCATTAGGGCTGCATATGACTTATTGTGGCAGACCCAAGTGAAAACATCCCTTGGCATAATGATTCTTACAGATGCACTATCAAGTGTCCCTGTTTGTCTTCGGCATAGGCGTCCTCAAAACGAGGAGATATTAACCATGCCAGCCCTACTCTTCACTACAGCAAGAATTAGACTTCAAATTAGAATAAAAATTCAGTGTACCTGAAGCAAATCAATTGGTTATCTTCAAAGCTTTTTAATCTGTAAAAAGATCAGGAAAATTGCACACAAAAAGGGTAATGGCTGTATATACTAGAGCTAAGTGAATGACAAATTTCAAATAATTTATTCAAAAACAGATCACAACTTTCATCAAACAAACTGTTCAAGTATTTTTTGACCATCCATAGGCTCCAATTAAGCAAACACGTAGGCATGTGCTTAACTTTATACACTGTGAGTAGTCCCATTGCCTTCAGTGGAACTTCCCAGCATTCTGTTCTGTATAGGTTCTTATGCCCTCCTCATCACAGTAGTAGCTAATCTCCTTTCACTAATGCATAAAGCGACCAACATTTGTCATGTGCGTTCATTCTCTCTCTCCCCCTCTCCCTTGAGTAGGGTGACCAGATGTCCCGATTTTATAGGGACAGTCCCGATATTCAGGGCTTTTTCTTATATTGGCGCCTATTACACCCCATCCCCTGTCTCAATTTTTCACACTTGCTATCTGGTCCCTTACCCCTGAGGAAGAATAGTATGTGCAGTGTGAGTTTTTTTGTTTGAAATTTACACATTGCTCTGTGTTTATATTGGAGACCTTGAACTTGACTCCATATTTTATCAGAAGCCAGCAATGGAGATCGGAAGGCAAATATGATGTGCTCATGATGGCCTGTGTTGCTGAGACTTGCTGCAGGGTTCCATACAAGTTGGAGTTGCCGAAGAGTTGATGACTTCATGCTCAGCTTCCCACAGTGTGTAAAATTAGGAGGTGCATAAATCTTAGCAGAATTATGGCTTTAGTGAGTACAGTTTGAAGTCATGGGAAAAATAGAGCTGAGCTACAGGTAAGCAAAATTCTTGAACATTTTGAAGTCCTTCAAATAGATATTTGCTTCAGCTGTGTTCTCCTTTTATTCACTTTTCCATGAACATTGAAATGAAATGAAATGAAATCAATCAATTACAGGAGCATTCTTGGAAAATGAATGTTGGGCCCATTGCTGAAACAAAACTTGATTAATGACTACAAAACATTTGTTTTCAGGAGAAAAAGATATATATGAGAAGTTATCCAACCAGGAATCAGAAATAAAGCCATGTGACACACATAACCAGTCACAAAACTCAAATACTTAAAGCAATACTTGTAGAGAATAGTTTGCAAGCAACTTTCTTGTCTCCCATGATGTGTAACCCTTGGGGTTCCCTTATATCCCAGAGTGGTCACAAAGGAAGCATTCCCTACTCTCCAGTGAGCCCAGTGACTGCATCTGTTCACTGCAGGGGTGCAAGAAGCAGAGCATCTCCTCCCATACTGAGCAGCTGGGCACAATATGGCCTAGTGAGATGTGTCACAATAATAAGAATAAATGCTTGTGCACAAATCACAGACAGGAAAAGGGTTGAATCCACTCTATAAATTGTATGTTAGGAATAAATCAACTAGCTCTAGTGAAGTCTCATTTTCCGTTCATAATCATAAATCTTTCTGCAGAGGATGTACATTGCACAAATATCACAGAAAATTCAAAGTGCTATAACAACACAACTGCAGTGTGTAACATTTTTGCCTATTTTTTTCTCCCTTGTCCACTTGATTTTAACCAGGGGGATAAATTTAACTAAATATTTAACTTTTAAATTTAAAATTTAACTTTTAAATTTAACTTTTCATGATCCAGTTCTGGTACCAAAGGATTATAAGATGCACATGAAGCGACATGTACCATTAAGATCTGCTGCAGAAGAGATATTTAGGGAAAGGCTGCTATTGGTTCCCTTCCCCCTTTCATGTAAGAAGCAAGCTTATGTAGGAGAAAGCCTTTTTGTGATGAGCCTTCCACATTCCCCTGAAGATAGCGAGTCTGTGAGGAGGAAACTACTGGTAGTCGGCTCTACTTGCCGATTGCCCCAGAGCTGGGGATCCATGACCTTTCACAGAGAATTTTGAAATTTTTGGTTTTCCTTCTGAATCATAATGAAGGCAAATTTCAAAATATCAAACTTCTCCATGAAATGGAATTATCTTTCTCTGCCCAGCTTGAGTTGTTAGGCTTAATTCATTACATGCATGTGAGGCACACAGATACTATCAGTGCTTCAAAGCGGTCTGAAAAAGGTGTGTGTGTGTGTGTGTGTATGTGGGTCTATCACAATCTGGGAGCAGCAGTTTTGGAAAGACAATGCTTCAAGTGTGACCCCAACTCAATATTTATTTTCTCCCTTGGTTCTGGAACTGCTTATGATTCCCCTCCCCCCAGAACCACCTTCCTGACACTTTAAGCACTGGATACGGTTATGGTAAGTGCTATACAAACATCAACAAATTTTGAGAATGAATGGGTATATAGGGAATTTTTGTTCATTTTGCTGGCCAACAAACTGTTTTGTTTTGCATTGTGTTGGAGGAAACCTGAAATATGCAGCTGTAATTCTATGGCAAGGAGCATCCTGGGTATGAAGAGAGATTTAAAAACCCCTGTAGCTTGAAGAGGATATTTTTTTGAATACAGGAATGAAACTGTTCTTTCTAAATGAGGCTATTTATAAAACGAATGTTACATTAACCAGAGTATGCTGATATATATTATACTATTTTATGTATTGTCAAAGGCACTTCTTGCTGTCGGCTACATTTGTTTCATGTGCACTTATGAATTGTTGGTGTTACTGAGAGCTGCTACTCATTCCAGGTGTTCTCTTGGCTGACTGGAGCTTCCTGTGATAGAGGAATTCCCAGCAGTTGAGTTTCTTATATGTGGGAGGGTGATGTCAATTTTGGCCTTCTGGGAAATATAGTTTAGTAACACCGTGGCTATTTTGTTGCAGGCATTGGTTGTTGGGATTGGTTACATAAAAGAGTGTGTAGCCTATAGATATAGCTATTTGCTAGGTAAGGAATAGGCATAAGTTAAGGCAGCTAAGCAATAAGCCTACAGGCCTACATCCTGTAAGACATTAGCTTAAGCAGTTAGCATAAGGCTTTGAGGCCTGTGAACTTTGGCACAGATAAATGGCCTGACAGTCACCCTGAGTTTTGGGGAACTGGGAAAGGTGTGTTTAAGGGGGAAGTTTATATTAGGTAACCACAAGAACACTGAATTGATACTAGGCTTGGATATTTTAGGATAAAATGTTGACAAAGGCTTACTCACGATATTGCCTTGGTGACGAATTAACACATATGATAATAACTCAAAACCATTAATATACTAACCTATAGGATAAGGACACCCTAACATTAGTAGGGTGAAGAAATATGAATAATGAAGAGGGGAGAAACCCCTACTGAATAAGCATTAGGCTTAATGGCGTCAGCATACCCTATTATAAAAGTTGTATCCCGGCCTGTATGCTTGGGGATGGAGAGATGTGGCCCTGGGAGGTGCTAGGATGTTGGCCATTGGCAATGGTGATGATGAAGATAACGGCTAACATTTTAGGTTGTTCTGAAAGGGAGGGTGTGAGTATATGAATGTTCAAATGTACATTCTGTATTATCTCTATCTACCTTGCTGGGATAGGGTGTTGGTGACTTTGCTAACTGTATTAATAAAACTATTACAAATACACAGATTCCTAAGTGTGAGTGTTACAACCGTGCACATTGGGGTTCCTAAGAGTAATTTTAATAAAACTAGGCCTGATCTTGGGACAAGAACCTATCAAACCTCAGAGTGTTAACTGGGAATTCTTAAGTAATCAATGTAATCAATACACAATCCATAGATCAGGCAACAAGTGTGGTTTTAACATCAAAATTGAATTGAATGAAATGGAAGTGATAAGTTGCCTGCCTCCTTGCTGCACATGAGCATTAATATGGGTTTTATTAATGGAAACAAATATTTTGCAGGCTGAGGGTCTAATAATTCCCTATAATCAGGGTTGAGATGAACAGCTAAGGCAAGTCTCTTCTATCTGAAAGAAATTTATGCATAACTAGAGATAATATGGGAAGATGCAATAGATGGGGTCTTCTAGCTGTAAGTCTTAGGGCAGGGGGGTTATTGCTAGTTTGTGCAAGCTGAAAGTTGAAAGTTGGTGGCAATAATCTGTAGTTTGGCCATTAGAATAAAAATTGAAAAAAGAGAAGTTTCTATAACCCTTCCCTTGCTCATCAGTGAGATATACTGACTCCTCCCAGGAAAAAGGGGGGTGCAAGCTATGGAAGAGTGCAAATTGTTCTCCCCCAGCAAACCAATATCTCTCTGCACTTAACCTAGAAACCAGTTCCCATGCTCTCACCTCATAATGTTCCCAATCCCCAATATAATCCAATTTGAGACATTCAGTCTTGACTAGCTTCCCCTCCATGATACACCTTTCCTACTGACCCCATCCTCATTAACCAAATACATTTTCCCAATTGGCTTCTTCTAGGAGAGCAACCCAGCCTTCAATGCTCACTCTTTCATCAGGAACTCGCAAGTGGTGGAGCCAGATTTTGCAACGGGGCATGTGTGTGAGGGGAACGATGGGTCACTAGTGACTGGCGTGGGCTGGACAGTGAGCCTGCCCCATACTCACCTGGCAGCCAGTGGCCATGGGGCTGGGCCTGGCTCCACACTTAGGGTATTGCGACCTGGCACTTGGGGTCGCAGCACCATTCAGGTTTGGCCTGGCCACCCCTCCATTCAATCCACTGAAATCAATAGGAATCGAGCACTGAAATACCTTTAAAAATCTGACCCTAAGAGGCTTGCCTAAGGTCACGGAGGAAATCTGTGCAGGGAACATTTTACAGCAAGAAACAATGATTCTTTTCTGTAGTAAGCTTGTGCCTGCTGCCATTTTTCTGGGGATTGTAGCAGTTTGTGCTAGCCCACCAGCAAAGAGACTGCTCAGTGACAATGAAAGCAGGTTAGTCTCACTTTATAATGTCTCGCTCTGGAGGCTTTTTGACACTTTCTTCTGCTTGCCTTGGTATGATACAACAAAAGAATATTTCTGTGGATGATCCAGCCATCTTCCATTGGGTTCACATGTCAGGGCATTCACAAAGACATCTTAATAAGGCAAACAAAGGGCTACATGTTCCTCACTTTACTCACATGAGTAATCCAATGAAGTCAATGGGACTACCTCTGTGAGTAAGAAGAATTTGGGCCAAAGTGGCTTCACTGATGTAAACAGGCAGCTCTCAGGGGAAAGGGAGAGTGTGCTGAAGTATGAAATTCAAATACAGACATAAAAACATAATTGCCAAAACTAGCTGCCACCTCCAGTATATTTAACATGTGATTTTAAGCAGTATTCAAGGAAAAAGCTGGCATATCACATCTACATCAGATCATTGGGATGATATATAACCCTTGGCATGTGGTCGCAGTTACTCCAAAAACAAAGAAACCAAAAACCAAAAACCAAACCAAACCGAACAAAAAACTAAAACAACACACTACCACCACAACAAAGAACTATTGTGTATGTATCCCATACACTAGCTGCGAATTGGTGTAGTAGAGCTGTGCTCAAGCCACACCTACTCTGGCCTGACATGCTCCTGAGGCATTCCTGACACCAGTGGTTCTCAACCAGTGGTACGTGTATCCCTGGGGATACGCAGAGGTCTTCCAGGGGGTACATCAACTCATCTAGATATTTGCCTAGCTTTATAATAGGCTACATAAAAAGCACTAGTGAAGTCAGTACAAACTAAAATTTCATATGGACAATGACTTGTTTACACTGCTCTATATACAATGAACTGAAATATAAGTACAATATTTATATTCCAATTGATTTATTTTATAATTATATGGTAAAATGAGGCAGAGAATCTGGGCTTAAGGTCATAGTGACTGAAAGTTATTAGCATCTAATAGCTGTTCAGGGGGCCTATATTAAATGAATCTAATGGATATGTGACCATATGCAATCTGTCTCTCTCAGTTATTTCTAAGGTTGTGTCTTCATTGCCAAAAAGATGATTTTTTTTTTAAGCAAGGTAATAGACACAATAGTTATCTTACTGTTAAATCCTGGTGGAGAGAAGACATTTCTAGTTTTTACTGCAAGGTAGCTAGATAAGGTCAACACTATATACCCTGCCCAGGGTTGACCTCACCTAGCCTACACTCACAATAAAACTACACTGCTATGCCTGTACCAGGATTTTAGAGCGGGTTAGCTAACTTGCACTGGTTACCCCCTGGGTAAACACATTTCTTTTTTTAGCAATGAAGATCAAAGCTTAAGTTTTTAGATACCAAGATAACAGGCCTCTTGAGTATGGAATGGGACCAAACCTCCTTACCATAAAAGAGACCCTAGTCTCACTAGGTTATGGTTAAACTAAATGGTAGCTCCCCCCACACCCCATCCACCATTTATATTTATTCACTGTTCAGCAGAAACAAGGACAAAAACTGCTTCCTAACCCAGGGCCACAGGCCAGGTGCTTATGTCACTATAAACAAACAGCAACAATCAGTGAAACAGTCTAACGAAACATATTCATTCCCCTAGGTTTGTTTTAGTTATTTATTTATCTTTAACATAGAGTTCTGCCTGTAGATTGTCTTGGATGTGTCTGTGAGGCTCACTTAAGCACAGCTCAACCTACGTTCTAGCCTGTTGGGTTAATTGACAAGCTAACAAAGGACACCTGCTAGCAAACCCAGCTGGTTCGTAACACTTGCTGGGTCTGACAACATATCTTCAGTGTGCACAGGGTTATGAGGTTTCTATTGTGCCAGTCTGAGGGTGGGATTATCACCCTGAACCCTACAAGGTGGATCTATTCTATATGACAGACAATCACCATCACAATTAGTCTCAGCAGAAGCCTACGATTAAATGGGCATGGAGACGGAACCCCTCTTTCACCCTGAAAGATTATATCTCAAGAACATGTCTTAAGAAGTTCACTTGAGGGGCCCAGCTGTTGCCTGTGCTGAAAATACCATAAATAAAAAGAAGACTTCCCATATTAGTGTTTAGAAAACTGTCATGGGTTTTTTGTCTTCCATCTGAACAGCCTCCAGAACCTGGGAGGGGAAAACATCTCATTCAAGAATGATACTTTTAATGGTACCATAACTCTAATAGGATTTCACTGTAATGTCAGCTTTGCGTATGAGCCAAGTTCTGGTTCAGACCCCAAATCCATAAAGTTCTAACACAAAGGCAAGAGTGCTGTCAGTTAAGTCTTGCTAACTCATTTTAGCAAGCAATGTCTCTGACATATTTTCACTGCTAACCTTGTATTTGATATTTCCATGGGCAAAACTGAATATTTTGTCGTGCCCAATTACATTTATGAGTTCAAGTCTTTACTCACTCAGAACCTAACCACATGTTTCATGTACAAAAATGAATATTTTCCCTCCTTAATCACATAAAGTCGTCCAATCAGACCTGAAGGCAAACAACAGGAAAATGTTGTTCCCTGATTGTCTTTTCTCTAATGATTAAGGACCATAAAAAGGAATTATGTTTGATATCAATTATTCATACTCGAGCGACTACTGACACATCCTCAAGTTATGACTTCCATCCACACTGGCAATAAAATGCAGTTTTACTATGACTGGAATGTATGTTACTGTCAATTGAAATATATATCATGTCCAAGGCAATAGAGAATGACAATACCAGAGAGGAAAGAGCACTTGGCAGTCATTTGGGAAGTACAGAGGAAAGACAAGACAGCAAGGTTGTCCAGGATCCTTATCTAAAGCTTCTGTACTTTTAACATTGACCTCTGAGGTATGAAGAACAAGAAGAGTTATCTGTACTTACCTGAAAATTTCCTTTCTTCAAGTAATAAGGTCCACTGATCTGTTACAATGGGTACTTCAGCTGGTTTGAGGGAAGAACCAGACCTGTCAATCACCAATAGCAGCAGCATGCCCTGCTCCCTCCAAAGGAGATAAAATCTACAGCCAGGATAATTCCAATCTTTCCTAAACGACAGATTGTGTTAAATATATGTTGAGGAAAATGCACAACAATTTCTCCCGCTGCAGAATATGCAAAATTCCCACTAATTCCAAACCCAAATCTTTGGATATCAATTTCCATCCCTATTCTGGGTAATCCATTTGTGTCCAGGATGGGATGGATCTGTGCACCTTATTAGTTGGAAAAAGGAAATGGTCAGGTAAACACAGATACATATTCCTGTTTGTCATCATGTTAAGGCCCACAGATTTGTTACAATAGGATTTTCATAGCACTGTGCCTTTGTGGGTTATCCTTTAAATATGGATTTCCAAAATGAGATCTATCATATATCCTCCATCTCCCCTTGTCCACTAAGTCATAGTGAAAACTTCTGCCAATCTCCCCTCCACCCCCCGCATTACTAAAGATTGGATGTATAAATGGCCACACGGCTGCCTAATAGATATCAATACAAGAGGGCTAACTTCTCTACCTGACAGCATCACTGACACTCAATCCTGCTTGTCTTTTGTATGGTCCTGAGGGAAGATGAAAAGGTGGAAAGCTGTATATCAGAGACTTTGCACTTTGTGAGACGTCATTCACCACCTCATTCCCAGGTCCTGGTACATGCAGAGACCACAGGGAACATTATAGCTCTTTCCAAATGCAAAGAAGTCAAAGCATCAGCCCACCAACTTGACTTAAAATGAATGAGGCTATTTCTGGGTGAAGGTTCCACGCTGCTGAATCCAACTTCTGCCATGTATGTAGTGGTGTTAGACTCCCTCTCGATGGGCAGTACACACAGAGATAGAAGCTTGCTCCACCCAGCACAGAAATGAATTTTTCTCTTTGGGAGAGGGCTGATTGTGTTCTTCCTAGTTTACTTATGAAATTCCCATCAGGTTAAAATAAACTGTTATTGATAGAAGGAACAGTACTCTGCCACCTCAATGAATCATAGCATTTCAGCTGGTGGATGCTCTGCTGTGTCTCTTCCTGGTACCCATTCCTTGGATTGAATTGGGATTTGAATGACCCCCTCCATTATCCCCAGCTGGCATCAGACATAAGGATTTTCTAATGGGTACTACTGATTTACTAATGGGTAGCTCCCTTCAAAAGTCTGTTCTCTGCACTCACCAGGGTTGCATAGGAGCAGGAGGCAGCAGACTGTCCAAGGACATGGGCCTCACCCAAGCAATCCCAATCCTGCCCCTTCTGCTGCCAGGACTGTGGGGGTGGCAGGGTAGGATCAGGACTGCGGGGGAGGGAGGGGTCCATGGGTGGCAGAGTCAGGAGGCAGCAGGCTGGGGCTTGGGATGGCTAATTTCCCAGCCAGGGGTCCCAAACCACCTCCCCAGCACTAGCCCTAGCCTAGCTGGGCTCCCTCTGGGACTTCCCTGCTGCCTAGCAGGAGGGAGCATGGCTGGGAGCTGCAGCCACACACATGCCATCACCGAGGGAGGCACAAATTACTGCAGGTAGGAGGAGGGGAGGCACTGCAGGTGGGGTGGCCTGCACAGCACAGTGACCAGTCTAGCCCTAACTCCTTAAGCTGCTCTTTATTTTGTTATGGGGGGCATGGCTTGAGAAGTGGGCCCCCACACTCCTCCTTGGCTGGGTCCTGCCCTGAGGCTGCCAGAGGCTGGAGCAGAGGCCCCTGGGATCAGAATGAAACAATTCACAGCTGATTGATGTAACTTGATTAAATCAAACAGCTAATCAGCAGCCAGGCAGGTGGGGCAAGACAAACTGCAGCCACAGTCCCTGGGTGAAATAGCTGATCGGCAGACTCCACCAACAGCTAATCACTGCGACTGTCCCAGTGGGTGCTGAGCACCCACTGTTTTTTTCTGCTGGGTTGGCGCCTATGGAACCAGTGTAGGAAGTAGTAGGAAGCAGCCCAGGGATAGAGCAGTGAGGCCACAGAGAGAAGGCTTGGACTGCTGAGGGTTGCTGGGCTGGAACACGAAGAAGAGGCCTGGCCCGGTTCCCCTACTAGCCACCAGGTGAGTGGCTCCAAGGCAGTGAATGGGAAGACTGCCGAGGATAAGTGAGGAGTTAGACCTCCCCCGGAAGGAGTGAACACAGACCATGCCATGGCTGGAGGGCTGAGCCATGAAGAGGACGTTGTGGTTCTTGAGGCTGTGAGAGGAGCTGCAGGTGGACGGAGTAATGGAGCACAAACCGCAGACAGGGAAGGTGTTGGCCTTGAGTCACTCCTCAGAGTACCAGGAGGAGGCCCCAGTCCATTGATGAGTGGTGCACCCCGTGACATCTAGAAACTGTATCGCTCTGTGTATGTTCATTTCAACTTTCTCTCTATATGGAACACTGATGAGAAAAATTGCCCAGGAGAGTTAAAGTGAATTTCCTGTCTTCCATAAAGCCAATAATGAAAATTACCATGATCCTGGAAAAGACCCTGGGAGCCTCTTGTCAGATCAAATGGCAATTATTGATGTGGGGGAGCAAGAGGAACTGCCATCCATATGAAAAAGGGAGGAATTATCCATGGGATGGTAAAATAAGTATGTGAAGATAAGCTTTCTTTAGGGACTGACTTAGATGTTTGTCAGGTGGAGCCCTTCTCTGTTTGTTCCCAGTTTTCTGAGGCTATAAATAGGATGAGGAGCAGTTTGTATTGCTCCAATCTGTAGTATATGATGTATGGCTTCATTCTTGTCCTGGCATTTCCATAGGTTTGAGATTGGGAATAGGACAAAGCCGTTCTTGTGATTCTTGCACAGCTCCATATAATACTCCTCCTGGAGAATGAGTGGGATTATATGCCTGCAGGGACAGGGGGAGTGGGGCTTTGTTTAATGATCCAAGGGGTCCCGTCTGGTCCTATGTTTTATGTTCCTAAATCTTATGCTTCAGGGCTTCAGACAGTCACCTTCAAGGGTCAGGAATGAAACTTTCCCTCCCACTCCAAATATTATTGTTTTTTTCCCCTTCATCTGTCTCAGAGATGGTGATGTCTGGAGAGGGGACACCAGATGGAATGGGCTGGTGCTCTGAGGTAGCACAGAGAATTACCTTTCTGAGATACTTGGCTGATGGGTCTTGCTCACATGCTCAGGGTCCATCTGGTTGCCATATGTGGGGTCAGGAAGGAATTTTCACCGAGATCAGACTGGAAGCATCCTTGGTTTGTTTTGCTCATCCCTGCAGCAAGAGGTGTGGGTTATTTATTAGGATCATCTAGAAATAGCTCATGAAATCAATTCCTTGCCGTTATAGGAGACTTAGGCATTAGTGCACCTGTTTTTCCTGTTCCCTGCATGTGGCACACAAAAGTTTAGTTTCCTGATGGCTGTAATGCTTTAGTCTAATCCAGGCTATTGGGCTCAATACAGGGGTAACTGTTGGTGGCCTGTGATAAACAGAAGGCCAGCGTAGATGATCTGGTGGTATTGCATGTCGGGGCCTCCAAGACTGAGGTTTGCCAGACCACCTTCGCTGGGTCTAAGATGGTCTCATTGATCGGGAAGGTGATTTTGGATGTGGCTGAAGCATGGAGCATGTCAATAAGCTGAGGGTGTGTATCTTTAACTTCCTCCAATGGTATGTGAAGGGTATCCGCCATTCTTTCTGCCAGCTCCTGGAATAGGTGAAAATCATCTGCCATGGATGACGGTGATGGCATGTCTGTTTCATCTGGGAACGAGGAGGATATGGCCTTGGGTGTGACCTCTTCCTCTGCATCCACCTCTTGGGGTTCTGAGACCTGTGATGCTGTAAGCCAAAGTTCTTGAGTGATGCTTGATACCCCTGAGGCTGGCTGTCGGTGCGCAGCCCAGGGTCCCAGTATGGCCACTGTGGTGGCATAGGGCTTGGTGGAGGTACCAAGATGGTGGCAGTGCCATCTGGTGATGCATTCACGAGCCTTGTTGGTATTGGGTCCCATATAGAGCTTGGGAGGGGTATAAAGAAACCGCATCAGGCTCACTGACTGATCCCTCGCTTGACATCGGAGCATATCATGGTTATGGGAAAATACCCCTTGGTTGGCCATGGCTCGGTTCCATAATCTCCATACCAAAGTGCGGAGAGTCAGGAGCTTCCAACATAGCCCAATGATCGGTGTTGGTGCCGTGGGGAATAAAGACCTCACCTGGACCAATCTCTCCGATGCCGAAGGCACTGATACCATGGGTAGTACCAACACCAGCTCACATACTGGGAGTGCCTTGGGGTGCTTGCCCTTGTCCCTCTGTACTGCAGATTTGGTACTGTGCCAGGGTCCATGAGCTATCAATGGTACTGGACATTGATGGTTGCCGTGAGGTGTGGGTGCCAGATGATCTTGGTGCTGAGGATACCGAGCAAGATGGAGATCCCGTTCAGTTATCTCTGGGCTCGCTGAGGGGACTTCCCACTCTCTTTTTCAATTTGTGAGTGGAATCCCCTTGACTGTTTCTTCAACCCACTATCCTTCGCAGTTGAAGGTTGAGGGGAAGACTCTCACCTGTCAGAAGGCTGTGGTAGGAGATTCACCTCCATGAAGATGGTTTTCTGATGGAGCTTCCTGTCCTTTCAGGATCTCGGTCAGAGCCGTTGGCAGAGGCAACACTTTTGCTGGGTGTGGTCCTCGCTGAGGCAGCAAATGCACCAGGAATGCTTGTCAGCAACTGGGATCACCTCACTGCAAGTATGACACTTCTGGAAGCCCGCAGAGCTTGGCATACCCTTGTCCGGGGGTTCCACCAACCAGGAGTCGACACAAGAACAAAGTCTTCTCTTTTCCCTTTTTTATTTTGTTTAGGCATGGCCAAATAAACGTTAAAGAGTTTCTAAAAATTAAAATTAGCTTTTGAAAAGGAGAGTTAATGATCTGCTAATGGACAGCTAAAGGCTCCATCTCCCACCAGGGGCCGTTGAGAAGGAACTGAGGAGGCTTGTGTGTGCTGGCTTGCCTTGTGGCATAGCACAAGGAGAGACTGCACATGTACGGGCCCAATGGACCTTGCTACTGAAGTTCTCTGATCAGCAGCACAGGGATGCAGACATACCTCCAGTGGAGCACTCATAGGGACCCTATTTGAAGAAGTCTAAAGGTCGAAATTCAGCAGAACATTGAAGTACATGCTGATCATAGTCTAGATCACATTCTAGAAAGTGAATATATATATATGTCTTTGGAGGTGTGAAGGTTATGGAATGACTGAAGGTAAAGTTAGCCCAATCACCATTTAATGTGGAAAAAGGATCTCGGTAATAGCTGCATGCAGGTTTGAGACAAAGCTCATTGCGAGGATTGGGACTTAGGCAAAGCAGACTATGAAATGATTTTCAGTAGATTCTCCTTCTCTTGTAGCCTAGATACCAGATCCTGGATTCATGTAAATAAACCCAGCTCCCTTGACTTCAGTTGAGCTACGCCAAATTACAGCAGCTGAGTATCTGGCCTCATATTTTACATGAATAGAGAAGCATTGTTCTTGCCAACCCTCTTAATCCATCGTTTTCTTTCATCTCTAAGTTTTAGTTAATTCTTCTTAGTTATTATCCGCATTGCATAGTGTCCAAAGGGCCCTCTCGTTCACTCTGAATGAAAATATTTGGGAGTCGCGTGGCATAACAATTAAAACTTACCAATTTCAAACACTGTATAAATATCGACAATTTAATTCTCACAACAGATCTATGAGGTAGGTAAGTATTATTAATCGAATTACTGACATCAGCACCTTGTATTATCACCTTCCTGAATCTGAGTTTCCCAGATCCTTCTACGGACTATTGTCACTGTACCAGTTACATATGGCTATTTTAATACATTTTATTGGTAGTTTTCTGATTTTCCTTTATCAAAATATAATTAATATTACTCTTTCTTATTCTTGTATTATTCTTGGCCATTTCATTTCTCTGTGCCTCAGTTCTGCATTTGTAAAATGGGATGATGACAATGATTTTCTTTTACCCTTTGTTTACAAAGTCTATATACATTGCAAAATCTTAAAGGCATGGACAGTTTTATAATGTGGATGTACATCACACTAGGGCCCAGATCTTGTCTGAGGCCTCTAGGCATTACTGCAACAAATACAGGCATTAATAACTAAAAATAACATCATCGTGACCGCTTGCTGTCAGTGAAGACGCCAGCCGTAGATTTTTCTCAAGCTGTGTGGTGCAGATCCTGGTTTCCAGGCCAAAATCCTATTTTGACAAATACATTCCATTTGCCTTAATTCCTTGTGCATTTTCAAGGGATTAAGGTATTTTTCATTGCTTCCTGTCCCAAACTGTCATGTACAGTTACTATGTGCTCTCAAATATGTGTCCTGTTTCATTTCATGGTTGAATAAATTTCAATGGTGATTGAAAAATTCCTGTATATCTAGTTAGTAAAGCATTTAAGGATCCTTTAGGATGAAAGCTGCTATAGAAATGTAAAATGCTATGATTCTAATAAATGGTCACTAGCACTTTGCAAACTGTCCCAATCCATAAATATTCCTGTGCTTTAACAAAAGGTCTTGGGAATATTAGCTTTAAAGTGGAAGGATATATTTTTACAGTACCAAGAACACTGTTACTATCTACTTACGTGATTTATGAAGCATTATCTTTTCATTGTGGCATTATTGAAAATGTGGCCTCCATATCTGTTAAAATTGCTAACCATTCCCTGTTACAGCTTTCAAAAGAATCAACATTAAAAGAATAAATCCTTTAATTTTTCATTAATTAAGAAAGGTTTATATTAGCACTAATGATCTATATTCATTGGCGTGTGTTATTAAGTAATGATAATCCAGTA
Source organism: Emydura macquarii macquarii (assembly GCF_026122565.2). Lineage (NCBI taxonomy): Eukaryota > Metazoa > Chordata > Testudines > Chelidae > Emydura > Emydura macquarii. The sequence goes on from NW_027130613.1 coordinate 850,767, forward strand.
CATTTCACTTCCCATAGATTTGCCTCAGCCTTTTAACTCTTCTAATTGATTATTACCTAACTGTAAAATCTCCCAAATGGGTCATTAAGGCTTAAGTAGATTTCACTTGCTATTGCTAGAATATGCAGTTGTACAGAATGGTATCTAAAGAGAGAGACTTGTTTGTGAGTGGCTTATTCTGTACGAAAATTTAAAGAAATACCAAGTAAAAATGAAGTTAGTCAGTGAAATGAATAATGGTTTGCAATAATTACTATAAATTAATACATAAATGATTGAAGGAGTACCCCACATTCTTTCCCATTCCACAAAGGATGACTCATCAGTGCTGGGCATCGGAATACATGCAGCTCTTACTGGCAGCATCATATAGATTCTAATACACAGCATCAGCCATGTTTCAGGTAACCGTCTTAGTGGACAAGCTAAACTACACAACCAAATGAGACTCGCTCATGGAAACAGGTACTATAGTTTTGGCATAAGAAACCTTGCCCTGCATGGCGAAGTCATGAGTCAAAGTGAAGCTAGTGGAGGCTGCAATATGAATGGGAGCATGAGATCACACCAGGGCCAGCAGTGAAGACATCATGTTCAAAGCCAACCAAAACTAGTGGCATTGTCTCCTGCCAGGTTAGAGTAAAAGACCCATTATCAGCCATAAGCTGCATTCTAACATTCTCTCTCATTAGAACACACTGTAGGACATCAGACTGATGGATGTGAAAGTAGACGTGGCTAAGTGCAAGTCATCTTCACTTTAATCCATTCATTGGCAGGCTAGTCAGATCATGGTGAATAAATGACTCTTGACCAATAATATTGAAGAGCTTTGAGCAGAGAAGGTGTCAAAAGACATATTTGCATTTTAATACCAGCTCTTTTCAGGTGTTATAGTAGGTTTTAGCTGTTGTCATTTTTTTCTTGAAGCAAAAATCAGTACAGTTAAAGAGTTGTTTTAATATCTAGGCAAAGAAAATAAAACTTGAGGTATAAACAAGATACACAGTGGAAAAAACAATAATGGTGTATAACACTGATCCGATTGATAAGACCTTTAATAAGTGCTACACAGCCAGAAGTTCTAAATTCAACTCTATGGCTATTTAAGATGGTGAAACACTCTCCTTTCTGGTTATGTAGCTACTGTTTCTTGCCAGGTTGCTTACATTTAATAAACTCTCCAAACTCTTTCATCTGCTTAGATTGTACAAGCACCTCAGTTTGCTTTAAGAAGGCTGTTTCCATTTAACTTATTCTCAAAGTACTCAACTGTACCTAGATACATCATCATTTGCTTTGATAGGGCCTGATGTATACTTCTTCACTGATAAAATTCCAGCTGACTTGCAGGAAGGGAGCAGTCTTATGCTTCATTCTGCAACCAGCCAAGGCAAGGGATAATGTATATCAGTTATGAGTCACTGAATCATACTCTGATACGGCCCAAAGATTTTTTGAGAAAGTTAATGTACAAGTATGCACCCCAAGTCTCTCACAAGCTGGGGTCCCATCAAACGAAAGGATCTATTTTTTTCTGAGATGCTAAAATGAATTTCTAAGAATGTCTTTCCAAATACATTTGTTGACATGAGCTACTTATGCAATCTAGACACCTTATCTATCATGATGATCTTTACAACATGATACCTTCAGTGACAAGGTGCAATCTCAAAAGCTCTGACAAACTGTAGGCCTCTTGACCAATGATTTTTCACTTATTACCAGAAATGCCTCTTCTCGTGTGAGATGTACTTTATTACTTGTTCTGACTAATGTCAGGCTAAGAGAGAGATCTCCATGATGAGAGATTTATGATCCAGGAGACATTTAATTTTCTTTTTCTGTTCAGGAAACTGTAAGGACTGGTTCAAGCTAAAAGTAGCATGGGCTCATCAAATAAAAATAGAGCTGCAAAACTGCTATCTAAGATGAGTGTGTATGCATGTTCGTTGTTACAGGACAGAAACCCAGAAATGAGGGAAGGAAAAATATTTCTTTAATTTATACTTTCCTCTCCCATGGGTAATTATTTTGGCATAAAAGCATCATCAACTGTGATCAGCTTTTAAAAAAAAGGCATGGGTTACTAATGTGGCATTGCTGGGGGAGATGAGGGACTTCATGCAGAGACAATGGGTTGGTCTACACTTACCTTGGCGATTCGGTGGCAGTCAACGGGAGCTATGCAAAGTACGCAAAGAACTTGTGTAACTCCCGTTGACTTCTGTGCTTCTCTTCTGCGCGCCGTCTTCACTGCACTGCGCTGACGGGAACTGTGTTCCCGTCAACCCAGCACTATGCCACTTGAGGAGATGGTTTAGTACGTCGACTTCTGCATTGACTGAGTGGGTCTTCACTGACTGCTCAGTTGACCCAGATAAGTCGATCTGACGGCGGCGACTTTGCCGCCGTCAGTGTAGACATAGTCTATGATGCTTGCTCTGTTATGCAGGCAGACCACTAGCTCAAACTGGCATAGTGGCAGGCATGCCATCATCCTAACAGATGGTCAGGAGTAGGGGAAGCCAGAATACGATAATCAGGAATCCTACTGTCAAGTATATTGTATGCTCTACATAGGAACAGCTGTCTGTCCCTTGTGAGCAGTCATATTAACGCCTAATGTGACACACCATTATTACTCCATCAAAGAGCTGGATTTACTTTAAAAACCAGAGAATTTTGGATTAATGATCTTTGCACAGCCCCAAAATGAATAATAATAAAACCTTCATTCTTCAAAGCTCTAAGGAACTGGCTTATTCCAAGTTCTGTGGGACAGTCCAATTTCCCCTGAATAGGTTAAGAAGTTTAAGTAGTGCTTTACACAATGCTCAGTTTGGCCAAAGGCCATGTAATAGCCCTTCTGAACACATTCTGATGAGAATAAAGGTCTTTTATGTCTTCAGATGGACTTTTCAGGAGGATAAGGCTGCTCAAACTGGAAAGGACAAATACTACTCCAAAATACTAGCAAAGATAGTTAATAAAGCCTTGACTGAGCAAAGTACTTAAGCTTGCGAATACCTGTAAGCATGTGAGTACTCCCACTGAAGTCTATGAGATCATTCATATGCTTTAAAGTTACACAAGTGCTAAGAATCTTACTGAATCAGGGCTTAAACACTAATGTGTTCCTCATTTGGGACCTAATTCAAAGCCCAACAATGGCAGTGGAGTCTTTCTATTGACTTTAATAAGCAGTGGATCAGATCCTCAGTGAATTATTTTTCTTTTTAATTTGTAATACTTTGGTGTCCACGAAAGTTTCCAGCAGAGGGCTATGTGCTAGTTTTTAAATAAACACATTTTGAGCCATAAGAATCACAGTTAACTTGGAGTTTATATGCATTAAAATTACTGTTTCCACAGCTTTGTGAATTCTGGTCACCATAACTTCTTGATATGTTACATCATTATCCCTCTACTACCTTCTACATAAATTGTTGAGCATACAAGTAATCAAGGAAGCCATAAAAAGTCTATACTTCAGTTGTAAATTTTACATAACAGTAACTTCAAATAAAAAAACCCCATGTTGCTGTTTTTGTTCCAACAACTGTCTAATCAAGGAAATTCATGAACAATGTCTGCAAAGCAATTCTGAAAGAGGAGAGATCAGGTCAGAGTTGTATATATTCCTAATTTGGTTGTGTGTGCAGTTCTTAAACAGGATGGTAAATCCTACCCTGAGCTTCAACCTTTTTTCCTCCTTCTATGGAACCCAATCACTTTTAACTAACCAAGAAGACTCATTCCCTTATTTTTCCTGTTGATAGCCCTTCTGTATTATTTTTCTTTAGGTTGACTATTTGCTTTGCAGAACAAATGTTCAATTAAAAATTATTACTGATCTTCATACAGTTTAATCAGCAATCAAACTCTAGGAGAAATCTATGAAGCCTTAATAACTATTTGATATTTTTTCCTCAAACTATTTCAGGATTTTGCTGAATCTATATTTATTTTCAAAATTAAAGTATTATCTAGTGACCTAAAAAAGCTGTATATAGTATTTAAATCCATATAAAAAGATTTGTCTATAATTTATAGTGAAATCTACATATAAAAATGTTCTGTATGCTTAGATTATAGGCTATAAACCAGATTTAATCTCCTTAAAAGTAGGCATTTAAAATAGCCTGCGTTTTGGTCAAAAGTCAGTCATATTTTGGCTATTGAATTACTTTAATAAAATTCTAATTTGCAATATACCTATCAGATCCTATGTACTTCTATGTAGAAAGGGTCATCTGGTATTATTTTGGAATGGAAGTTAATAAGTAGCTTCCGTGTTCCTTGTTCTTCCTTATCCACATCACTTCAAGGAAAGATATATGTTTGTAGACAACAGCTGGAATTGCTCCTAGAATAGAACCCAACTACTGTGTCTCATGCTCTGAAGAGGAAGCTTACTAACCATTTTTATTCTACATTCCTTTAAATGGAAAGATAATATTGCAATTCGCTGTAACAGGTTGCTAAAGAAAGCCAGCAGAATTTTGGATGATGCTAACCACTATTGGCCAGGCTGTTAGTCCAGGTAATTGTTTCTCCTATTGTGCTCTAGTTTATTGGTGAATTACAGTGATCTGGGATGGACTATTGGTTTTTTCATCTTTTAGAAGTCATCCTGAGCCACAGCAACTGTCCTCAGTTACACTAACAACTGGCAGCAAATGTTGATGTAGGCCCCATCCTATTTGCTCCTGAGCCAACAATCTCTGTCCATACTGTGCTGGCTGATTCCACAGGCACTTTATATCTCTTTAAAGCCAGTTAATTATTTTCCTGAATATCCAGGGTAAGGAGGAGGTGATGGATCCGGTACTGAAGTCTGTGGAGTTGGAGTGTAAGGTGGAGGTAGGTCTGCTGGGTATTCCATCTCATATTCATAGCTATAAGGTGGAGGAACCACTGAAAGTGAAAGAGAAGAAGAATTAGTTTGAAAAGTATAATTTAAACAAATCAATATGATTTAGGTGGTGAAGGTTTCCAGTGGCAAATAGCTCTACACATTCTGAGACAAAGCCTGAGGTCTTCTCTTAAGAGTTTCTCAAGACTTTACCTGACTAAGACAGAGTGAAAACTGAGTAAGAATTTTAGGCTTTGGTCTTAGATGTGGTAATGTTATCTAACAGGGAATATATGATGAGAAAGATTTGTTGGTAGAGCTGGGTTGGAAGTTTTTGAAAATTCTATTAAAATTGTTCACAATTTTCTTCACTCCCAACCAGCTCTACCTGCTGTTAATCCTACAAAACAGGGTTTAACCCAGCAAACATAAATCTGCAGCTCTTACTATAATTTATATCATGGTAGCATCCAAAGATCCCAATTAGTGTCAAGGCCCCAGAAAGACGCAGTCTATGCCCCAGTGTGTGGTTCTTCACAGCGCCATATCTCATCATGTTCCTAACTGGATGGTACATTGAGAAGAGGTTGAACTGCCTGACAGTGAGAGGATGTGAACCTAGCATGTGTGCACTGCAGGGGAAAATCAGATCCTAGCACAGAGGACGGATAATGGCACTTCCCGAAAATCTACTCTCAGTTGAAGTTGAGGCAGAAGGAAAAAAATTCCACAGCTGGCCAACTATATCGAAGACAGCTCCTACCTATGGTGGGAGTAATAGTGTCTCAGAGCCTGCTCCATGCTCCAAACTCTGCTCCTGCTGAATCAAAGAGCCTTTCCCAGAACGTATGTTCATAAAAGGAATAGGGAAAATGGAGAACTAAAATGTTTCCTGCTGGAGACGGATGGTAAGGATGAAACACAGCGAGAACGGCATTGAGGTGGGAAAGTCTAGAGCCTTCACTTTCTGCATATTGGGGTGACTATCAAATGCAAAAGTGGCTCTTTAGCAATCCATGATTGAGACTCCTTATACTCTTTATCACTCATCTCTCTGTTATGCAAAGCATGTTGCTATAATGAGGATGATTATAGCTAAATGTAGCTGGAAAGTATGGGAGTAAGGGGGAAGATAGATACATTGAGTATGGAAGATTGCAATACAGATACATACGCAAATACCAACTATGTAGAGAAATGAGGAGATTGCTTGGCAAACATAGCATAGTCTGGAGTGGCATTAACTTTGCTGCAGAACCCCAATATGGTAGGGATTCCCATTTTTAAGGCAAGGGGGAATTCCTGTACTTCAGCAGCACTGATTTTACTGTTTGTAAAATATGTAACACAAAACCCTTAGCAGGGTAACTTCAATAAAGTTGCCAGAATTAGAGCATAAAATAGAACACAACTTACTAATTATTAGCAATATTATAAAAGTAGCACAGGTCATACAATTGATTTAAAAATATAACTGATATTTATTTAGGCTGTAAGCTTTTTGGTACAGGGATGGCCTCTTAGCATGTGGACACAAACATTTAATAATATTAAAAAAGCCCTGGTTCATTTTCTCAGAGAGCGCTTAGCATTAAGGACAAAATCCTGCCAAGTGTTAAGAGCTCCCTCCTCCCACTCTGGGGGAATTTGCAGAAGGCACACAAGACCTTCCAGGAATGGGCCCTTGATATAATTTGTGATTCTTCTGTTTCCATCCCACAAGGAGTACTTTATCTTGAAAAGATTTTGTTTACAAAACTTGGCCAATCTCCTACTTAAACCTCAGTGTTTTTTGTTTTAAAAGACTTGTCCTTAAAAGGTTATTCACCAAAGCCATTCCTCTAATTTGATATCTGGAAAACCAACTGCATTCTGCTCTCACATCCTCCCGAGACAATATAACAAGATCTCTCTCTATGTCATGGCTTCTTGTGCTGTTTTTCAGCCTTATCGTATCACAGGTATTCACTTCTGATGTTGGAGCATGCTCCCAATAAACGGGATTGGTGGTTATCAAATGTCCTAGCTTCACTTTGACATGAAAGCAACATGATAGCCGGTTGATTGCCTCACATACCTGTGGAAATGGAGAGAAAAACTCTCAGATAAGTTTGGTTTGGGATACGGGGGGTCAGCGAGACAGTGAGGATTCTGGAGGTTTGCTTAATCAATAAACCCTTTATTTTACAATAAACAATTCTATCCCTATAATAAACAGTTTTATTCCTATAATAACAGTTCCACAGCAAGCAATTGCACAGCAAACAGTGATAGCAAAGGGCAGGAGAACTCCATGCGCGAAAGGACAAAATGTGCCACCCAAGACTTTAGCGTTTCGTGATCTCTCCAGATGAACGCATGGCTGCCAGCGTGTGACACTAGGGTGCCCAGTTTTGGAGTTCCCCAAAGAAGTTACAAGACAAACACAACAGAAAACAGTTAATCCATACTCACAAACATTATATACAGGTATACCATGTTGGCCAAATTCAGTTGCCGTTTGCTTTAGATACTGCAGACGGGAGAGAGCCGCTGTGAGTGATCAATTCACAGCGAAGCGGGCTGGGGAAGATGCGTCAGCCCGCCGAACCGACACGACCAGGAGATACACAGGGTGCTGAGTAGATTCAATTTCTCTCTGCTCTCTGCTACCTGGGTTTGAACTTTTATAGTTTCCCGCGGTCAGCAGAGACTAAGCCCCATTGGTTGCTATTTGCTGCGTGATCTTCTAAGGTCATGGCTTGGAGTTTAGCCAACCAGGTGCTCCTGATTTCCCGGGCAGGTATGGACCAGCCAACCAGGTGATTACAATTTTCCCGGGCAGTTGCTGACCACGCACCAGCAGGTGAGGTCGCTTCATTTCCTTATAAGGAGACAGGTACGTGCGGCTCGTGCTGCTGAGTCAACCCTCCCGAGGCTGCCTCTTTATCTGCCTGGGGGGGGGCGGTGCACATGGCGCTGTAGACGCCACTATGCGATTTTGTCTCCACAATACCCTGCCGCCATGATCATTATTCCATGAGTGATACAAAGCTATTAAGAAAGGACTTGATGGTGGAAAACCAGAATATATTTAGTTTAGTAGTAGTGTATTTTGCATGGCAAACCATGCCCAGTATTTTAGGGACTGACTGTGTAGACTAGCTTGGAAATGAAGTCTGTATTTTAATATTAATATTCATGTGTTTGAAATAAAATGTATTATTTTTACTAAGCATTCAAAAGAGTTCTGGGTGCTTCCAAGATGCAAGAGGAGACATGATTTCTGCTCCAAGGAGTTTTCAAGAGAAAGTCTGGGGAATGGACTTTGTGGTCTGTTTTTCAGAAGGGGATGTGGCTCAGCAAAACCTGCCTCTGATATGATATGGGTAGAACAATGCAAGTTGATCCACATGGAGATTTCCTCCTCCAAAACCCCTTGCAGTTGTGGATCCGGGCCAATCTACAGTATGTTGGGTTTCCAGAAGCTTGAGATGCAGATACTACTAAATCATTTAGATAAACGCTTGCTTTCCATTATATAGACTTTCCTCAAGTACAGAAACCACACCCACCCAACTCTTGAAGATTTGATGGGATCGCAGGGTGCACTTTACACTGCTCCCGAGTAGTTTTTGAAGTATCTCAGGGTATATCTACACTGCAATTAGACACCCATGGCTGGCCCGTGCCAGCTGACTCAGACTTGTGGGGCTGTTTAAATGCAGTGTAGATATTTGGGCTGGGGCTTGGGACCCTCAGAGGTGGGAGGGTCCCAGAGCTCCGGCTGCAGCCTGAGTCTGAATGTCTGCACTGCAATTAAAAAGCCCCGCAAACCTGAGCCCCGTGAGCCTGAGTCAGCTGGCACAGGCCAGCTGCGGGTTTTTAATTGCAGCACAGACACATCCTCAGTTATTGGGAACAGCCATCCTTTGTTGAAATCTTTATTGTTTTATTTTACTTACTATGAACCAGGGGTGGCTGTAACCTCCCACTTCAATGGATGAACTTAACTAAACTCTTCTGCTGTAGTCAAGGGGGGCACTGACCATCTGCAACCCTGACCCCTTAATCCTGGCCTGGAGGGGAGACCTGAAAGCTGGCAGGGAGATGTGGAAGTGTGAGTCTGCCCCACACTCACCCTGTCCCAGGGGGATGGTGTTGGCTCCCTGTTCTGGGCATTGCAATGTGGTGGCCGGGGGTTGCAGCATCACTGAAGTTTGCAGCATGAGTGGGGGGGGGGGTTGTAATTTCTGTGGGTAAAACTGAATCCATGAGCCCTCCCCTAAAGCTGCCACTCCCAAGAAATCATAATGATTAAAGAATTTAGCTCTATCATGAACATTTCCTACGGAATTTTTGGCAATCTTATGAGGGAGTAACAGCATCCTCACCTGGATAGGAGCTGATGGTGTTGATGTGCGTAGTTCTGATGACCCCTACTCGAGTCGCACGGTTGTTCTTCGCGCACATGCAGATACAGATGGCGATGCCGGCAATCACTCCCATTATAAATACTATGCCAAATACAATCCCTGCTATCGCTGTGCCTCTGCAATATAAAAGGAAATAGGCAATCAGTTTCAGCCAAAGGCAGTTTAAAAAAGAAATCCTTTCCTCATCATTGATCATTGGAAATATCACATAAATCAGCCCCTGACACACACAAAAAGATCCCAGACACACAAAATGAGACAGTAGATTCAAAATCACCTAGAACATTGAACAAGGTCATTCTCTAGATTTACTATATGTTAAATCATCTCATTCCAGGGCATACATAAATGACTTTTAAATATTCTGCAGGACAGTTTCTCCTCCTCCTCCTTCCCATTATGCAGGTTTTTCTCCAGAAGGTATCGCTATTTTTTCCCTTCAGAAAAAGGTAAAGTTTCCCATAGTAATTCCAGAGGCATCCCAAGGTGCTTGCATGGTATGTTTGCATTTGCACTGTTCTTGTCTTTGCTATATTTTGGGTCACAGAGTTCTACTATATAGAGTTGTGTACCTGTCCTACTCCAGGCCCACAGATTTAGGAGAACCTTCTCTACTGTGAACAAGAAGCAGCAAATTCAATTTGCTCATTCTTTCCCACATCTTTTGGTGCATCCAGCATGTATACTTGCACAATGATAAGAACAAAACAACTGTCATAAGGGCTCAATTTACTCAAGTTGCCTTTTCTCCAAGGTGATTAATCAGACTGTATTTCCAAACCATTTGGAAGAAGAAAGCCCTGTTGCACTTGCACTTTGGGTCAAAATTCTTCTTTTTGATATATGTGAAGAGCTTCTGATATCGAGGACAGAAATTAGCCCTTATGATACACCCCACACTAGCTCAGTGTTGTTATTCTGTGCTGTCAGTGAAGCATACACAATGTGCAAGATAGTATTGATAGTCATGACTTTTATAGAGAGAAAACACAGTTCACTGAATATTTTATTTCTGGGCATCATTTTACTTTCAAACCAGAATTCTAGATAGCAACCTTGTGGATACTGTTATGTATATTTTATGCCTTCTAATTTGATACTTTGATCAAGAACAAATAAGCCATAGCAGGATATCTTGCAATGCAGAGAATAAAGTAAGCATTGCAAACACCTGAAGGTTATAAATAAAACAGGGTTTATAACATGTTGGTTTTCATATACAAGTGTCAGCACAAATAACTGGAATGAATTTCAAAATGCTGAGTGCCCAGCTGCTTCAGCTGAAATCAGTGGAAGCTGCAAGAGTCCAACACTTCTGCAATCAGACCATTTATTTAGGTGCCTAAATATGGATGCATGGGATCTCTCTTGATCCACAAAGGGGATTTAGGCTCAGTGTGTTGTGCAGAGGGGGATCTTCATCCCTGAGGTAGGCACCCAGGCTCTTTGTACAGTGAAGGGGGAGACTCAGGTGCCTAAGAATGGGATTCACAGAGGCCATCAGACTAAGGAGCCACCTAGGCCAGCCAGTAGGAAATGCTTATGCCTTTAAAGGTAGTTAGATGCCTGACTCCACCCAGAATTCAGAGCCACGAACCCTCTCCTGATGGTAGGCACTTATGCCAGCCCTTTCTCACAAAAAACAGTGGTGATGGCACCTCCTTATAGCCAATAGCCCAGCATTTAGAGTGTTTGCTCAGGATGTAGGAGTCCCCAGTCTGCCTGGCTTGAAAGCAGGTCTCCCGCATTGCAGGTGTGCCATAACTACTGGACAAGGGGCTATTCCTGGGGTGGGTTTCTCTGACTCTCTCCTGTTGAAGCTATTCCTCTTTTGTATAAAAATTTATATAGCGATTAGAGCAGGGACTGGAACCAGGGTCTCCCAGGAGAGTGCCCAAACCACTGGGCTCCAGACTCATTCTCACTGGCCCAATGCATATTTAAAGTATATTATGAAAAAGTAAAATAAGGGCACTCACCTGGGCTGTGGGACACCTGGATTCAAGTATCTGCTCTGAATTACTCAGAAGGGGGATTTAAATCTCAGTCTCCCACATCCTGGGTGAGTGCTCTAACAACAGGACTATTGCACATAAGGAAAACAGGGACAACTCCTCCAGGTTCTGCAGTGGCCTGATCTAGTTGATGGCTTCTAGGAACATCTGCCAGAGCAGGCCCTGCAGCCGAGATAGGCAGGGAATTGCCTTGTTTGACAATTCTGCCAGGGCTTAGGTGCTGAGCAGCCCAGCGGTGTCAAGAATTAGATGGCTTTGTGTATGCCCACCAACAGAAATGTAGAGATCTTTACTGGTGGAAATGTAGACACCTAAGGACTTTATGTGCCTTCAGGGTTAGGAAGCAGCTGAGCAGGGGTTCTGAGGGTTTAAATTTTTGACTTACGTATCTAAAGTGGCAATTAGGTGCCTAAATCCCTTTGTTGATCTAACAGTGTTCACCAAGAGCAGTGAGTGTTCCACCCTTAGACTCAAGCCTAGAAATGTGAGGAATATAAAGCCCCTTAATTTGTAATGTAACATAGAATGTTGCAACATTAGAATATGTGCCAGAGATCTTCCATCTTTCACATTCATCGGTTCTTTCTGGGAGCAATTTAGCCATTTTTGGAACAACTGGCACATAAAAAAACCTATTTAAAATTCTGGAAAGACTTTAGTGTGATATTCTTTCATTTCCAAAGAGTCTTCTGATACTACCAAAAAACAAGACAAAACAAAGGCATAATGAAAGTTCCATTTATTATAAACAACCGCAGAACTGTGAATGCTTCTATTATATCCATTAAGTGGATGAATCATTGTGACCTTCCCCTGGAGTGCAATATCAGACAATCATACGGAACAATGTTGTGCTTAAACTATATTCTAGGTGGAAGAAACAGAACCTGAAACTAAACCTCCTGGACTGCTGGCTACAATTTTAGTGTTTTATTTTTCCTTTTTACATGTATCATTGTTAACTGTTCAACAGTAGCTATGTTCCAAATATGCAAATCTGCTCTACCACCCTCATTCATTAATTAAAGCTCTTAAGATTAAAACAATTTGCTACTTTTTCATTATAATAGTCTGCAAACTGAGGGGAATCCAAACCACTATTAAAGGAATAAAGGCCAGCCCTTCCCTCCCTCCCCACTCTCCCTCTCCCCCAAAAAACCCAATCTCAGAACCAAACACCACCATCCAATTCTCTGGAAACAGTGATTGATCTAAAAATGCAACAATCTAAATACAGGGCGCCAGATTCTGCTCTCCTTATGCTGAGTTAATATTTCACAACATGAGTAGAATTGAGATTAATGGGACTACTCATGGAGTAAGGGACTACTCAATGTAAATGTGGCAAAAACTGTCCAAATAACTGGATGAGAAGTAAATACTACTAATACTCAAATACTAAACTATTACTTAGGCCTTTGTCTACACCTAAAAGTTTGCCAACATAGCTATGTCAGGAAAACCCTCCTAGTGTAGATGCAGTTATACGTGCAAAAAAAGAAAAAAGAGTAAGCTTTTGCAATATAGCTTACACTGGTTCAGTGAGAAAGCTGTTATATCAGCAAAAGTACTTTGCTAGTACTAGTAGGTGTTTTGCCAGCAGGCTACATCATCAAAAAACCAAAAGAACACACTCCTTACCAACCTTAGAACCTTAGAAAGCTTGATAATTTGGGATTTATGCAAATGAAGTGAATTCCAAACCTTGCCAGCTAAACTTTTACATGCAGACCTGGTCTTAGAGACTAAGGGAACGAGGCAAAAAAATTACCTAGCTAGCTAAACATCTTTGTTTTTATTTAGGAGGTCAGGTTTTGCATTAAAGTGGTGATTAGAGGCTACTTATTACATAGTTTGTTAGTGAGAGTATGAGACACGGAGAAGGAGCTGCCAACCCTCAACTGGTTTCTCTATTCAAGTTGGGCCTGATCCCAAAGCCATTTGTAAAAAAAACAAAAAAGAAGATGAAGAGTATTTTGAAGAGAATGTTGCAGCATTAAAGTACTATTTGCTAATTAGTCACATAGTAAGAGCATGCATGCTATTAAGAGGTGCTGAGCACCCACGGGTCCCACTGACTTCTGCGGGAGCTGTGAGTGCTCTGCATTTCTGAAAATCAGGCTCCAAAAGACTAAACCTCTCAGAATCAAGTCCTGGCATGACTAGAGTGCTGGAATGACAGTTCTGTGGAGATGATGTGGAAAAACTTGTTCACTTTGTGGATAACCTTTGGTATGACTAAAATGTATGAAAGAAAATCATAAATATATTTATTTACCCTTATGACAAGGCCAAATCTTTCTCAATGCTATTTTCATGTTCCTCCTGTTCAATTAAATAACCGATAAAGAAATCGCAGTCATGTTATATTATAAAATGCATGCTCTCTCTCTTCTCTCTCTCTTTCACTCAGTACTTAAGAGGATACAGATGACATTTTTCATGCTATCACCACTGCAGGCTTTTTCAAGGGGGAGTATCTTTAGAGAAAAAAGTCACAAAAGCAAAAGAAGACCTAGAAACTGCACAGCAGAATCACACAGTAACTAGGAAGATCTGAAGGAAAGAGAAAACTTTGAAGTACAACAGTTTAAAAGAAACCTTATGCAAGGTCCTCCACAGAAAAGATATGCATGGAGGGAAAAAATATAGCCATAGAAATAGTGACGGAAAAAGAGAATACAGAAACGTAATGTGGGAAAAGGAAAAGATAATTTTTTTAAAATAAAGTGAAATTTCAAGAGACATTCTCAAGTTAACAATAAAATAGTCAAAGACAAGTTTCCATCCCCCCACCACTAACACAGATCTGTTTTACCAGTCAACATTTCTGCTCTCAGGCCCTCTTCAGTATTTCTGGTGGGCTGCACAGGGATGCTGCCAGTACAATGGTGATCCAAGCAGCCTCTGCACCTCACATGTGCCATATAGGAGGTCTCACTAACCACCCTACATCCACCTGTCATGATGGTGGATGAAAAGGAGAACGGCCACAGTACTGATCACTATGTGGATGCAATGGCCTTAATGCCCTGCACAAATGACAGAGGGACAGCGGCTACTACTCTACCTCAGTGGTGCACAAACTGGGGCATGCAATAGGTCCCTGGGGGGGGAGAAGGGGGCGCAGAGAAACGGAGATTCCACGGGTCCCACTAGATCCACTGCCATAATAGTGGGAGTGAGATAAAAATAGAGAGGGTATTGTGGGATAAAAATAGAGTGAGTACTGCAGAACGGGAGTTGGATTAAAAAAAATCATCCTCCCACACCGCAAACAACATTACTTTTGTGCTGCTGCTGGCCTTCAGAGCTGGGCGGCTGGAGCGGGGGAGTGACAAACTCCATGAATGGTAAGGGGGTCACGACTGGAAAAGTTTGCACACCACTGCTCTAACTCATGGGTTGGAGTAGTGACTACTGGGGACAGACAGTGACTGCACTGCAGCTACACACACTCATCGTAGGTCGGAGGGGGTAGAATTCAGTACCAGACTTCCTTCCCCTTAGAAAGCTTGATAATTTGGGATTTATGCAAATGAAGTGAATTCCGAACCTTGATAAACAAATACTATACTTCCAATGACATCTATTTTGTACTGTGGCTTGTGTGCCTCTGAAGCATAAAATGCATATGATCCATAGCTTAGATTTGCTTCAGAGTAACTGTGACTATTGACCATCCCTCCTTACTTGTATGTATGAAACAATGTAGAGATTTCCTGAAATTTAAAGAGCTAATCTACACAGAGTTTTTCTACCGTTATGTAGCAAGCACTTAGCCAACCTGATTTCGGACCCATCCGCTGCTTCTCTTTCTGTCTCTCGGGATCTCCAATGACTCAATATAGGCTTTTATGCATCAAATAACACTCCGTCTTCGGATTTCGTTTATTAACACAAAGTCCAAAAGAAAGCACAAGAACTTCCACCCAGTCTTCCTAGCTGTCCCCAGATCCTTAGTGCACGATTCTGAGGCCTGGTCTATACTTACTGGCAAATTCGGTGGCAATTGACGGGAGTTACACAAGCTAAAGTATGTAAAGTAGCCTGCGTAACTTACGTTGACTTCCTAAACTCCGTTCTGCACGCTGTCTCCACTATGCTGCGCTGACAGGAAAAGTGTCCCCATCGACGCAGCGCTATGCTTTTTGTGGAGGTAGTTTTACTAAATCGACTTCCGGATCAATTGAGCGGGTCTTATCTTCTGCTCAATCGATCTGGACAAATCAATCTGACAGCAGCGAATTTGCCGCCATCAGTGAAGACATACCCGTAGTCCTGTCCCTGTTGAGACTTTGCTCCTGCCAGTTTGCTCCCCGTACTCTAACCTTCCTAGCTGGCTGCTGCTCCCTGCAGAATTGCATTTCCCAGTCCCTCTATCTGGGAGCTAAGAAAGGACTTCCTATGTAGAGCAGCTTATTCAGTCATCTTAGCTCCAGTAAATCTCTCTCTGACCTCGGGCTGCCCTTATATTTACCAGTAGGCCTGGGTTTGCATCACATGCTCCCGTTCCTTGCCACCTGGACTTATTCCCTTCATTTGAGGAGGTGGGTTGAGCCCAATACTCTTAAAGAGTCAGCTCACTGTATGTTATAGCAGTTTAGAATGCAATATAGATAAAACAGTACAAGCCTCTAGTGTGGACAAAGTTATACCAGTATAATGGTCCTTATATTGGGCTAGCTTACTCTGAGAAATTTACAGAAACCCAGCCTAACAAGGTAAAAGAAATATTGTTCTTAGATGATATATGATGGCCAGTGTCCTCACTGTATCTTTACTATGTTTCACTACAATAAGGAGGTGCTATTTTTACAATCCTCATTTCATGCATCTGATCTACCCAGTCTCAAGTTTCTGTACTTTTTTAGTTCTCTAGTGAATTTGTTGCCAGTTGTTGGCACCAGTGGTTTGCTGGCTTTGAATTTTTAATCAATACTGTACATCCATAATGATGCGTGTAACACAAATGTTGGAATACTACTACTACCACTGATATATCTTTTAAAGGATTTTCCCTAGCGTGTTCTAAAATGAAGCTACAGGATTTTTAAAAAAGTAATTCTCTGAAATACTACTATTTAAAAAATCATATTCTAAGCTGTTTGATCCTCTGTTCTAGCATATGGTATATTTGAAAAATGAACTCTTTGGACTTTTGATTAGGCCTGATTTTGCTCTTTTTATATAGGCAAAACGTCTGCTGAATTTACTGGGACTAACATGCATGTTAGGTCTGCAGCAAAGGTTCAGCAGGCCCATGTGCACTATCCACACAGAGGGCAGATTCATGTCTACTGGCCTGTAGTTGTTCAAAGTGCACCCTTCTGTCCTAGCTGGAGCAGCTGCACCTGATGGGTATTCACCTCCACATCGAAGGCAGGCTATGTTTCTACTGCTACTCTCTTGCCAGGGTTTTGCCAGGGAGAGAAGATTTAATTTATGGCTGGGACACCATGGGAGCCCCACTTGCAAAGCGTACATGTTATACTGATGGAATCAGAACATCCTCTGGCTTCCCAGGGCTCACTTGTTCTGGGCAGACTTTCCACCACAATGGGACCATAACCCTGGAGCACCTTAATAGAGGCCAGTGTAACCTGGGCTGCATATAGTCAGAAAACTGCTAAACCAGGGACTCAGTGAAATTGTTTGGCTAGCTGGTACCCAGTGTTTAATGAAATAATTGGCTTATGGAGTAGCAACTGAAGTAGGACTGGTTTTGTCTTTGGGGCCTTATTCTGCAGTCTTTACTTAGGCAAAACTACTGACATCCTTATTTTTACATTTTAAAAAGTGTGTGTCTATGCGTATAAATATATGATTCTCTTTCAGCCTTAAGCCCTCTTTTCCCCACTGGAACTGAGTAAAAATGGTACCCAGGATATACTCCCTATAAGGGGGTTCCCCATTCAGCACAGAACTGGTGGAATGGTATTATATCCACCTGACCCCAGATGGACATAGCACAGTGCATTCTGGCTATTCTTCTTGGCTGTCCATGGCTACTAAGGGGCTATGGAGAGCACAAGGATAAGTGAGAGCACCCCTGAGGCTGCTCTAATTTATTCAAAGTGTCTGACAGTCCCCCTTGCAGCTCTGAGAATACAGGAAGTGCAAAGATGGCTTGAAGTCACTTGTGCCTCTTCTTTCATTTCTGTGCCCAGTACCAAATCAGAGCAACTCAGAATCAGGGCTAGAGCCCCATCCAGATGGTGCTCAATACATGGAACTCCTTTTTGAAACTAAAATTCTCCAAGCAAGTATCTGAAGGTAATATTATTGTCACCAATCAAATACTAATGTAAAGAGCTGCACACTAATAAACCTTTTAAAAGTACATCAAAAGCTAGTTTAGGATTTCAACTGTTACTTCATTAATTCTGTTTTACTTAACTCAGACTATGTATTTAAATATGCTGCTGATGTTTGATTCCATCCAAATTGATTTTTTTTCCTCTTTGATACTCACAAGGTGAGTTATTTTTAACAGCTCAGCCAAGCTCAGCCTTGAGAAGTGTATGCACTGTAAAAAGCCAACAGTACGGCCCTTTGCCATATACTGCAAATCCTAAGCTTCATTTCCCCTTCTCTACTGGCAGACAGTCCATATCTAATGTTGCCCCAGCAGCTCAGGACAGACATAACACTAGACAGGGTTAAGAAGAATATCTTTTGTCCTTTAATATTTCTAGTGCATGAACAGTAGGTTACAACCTACAAGCTTGTTACAAGGTTGCACATCCAGTGAAGTGTAGCTATGGCAGATTTAAAGAACCTTAGAGAAAATCATATACACTGCAACATAAAAGGATACATAATTACAGTTTGTCCTGGTTTCAGTATAATCTTTGGATGGACTTTTCAGACAACTAATCTTTCCCCAAACATGTGAACACAATGTGCTTACTTCCTTTACGCACATCCACACACTCTTTTCCCTGGCGCCTAGCCTGAGTGGCTTGTCTGGGCAGTGGAGAACTCTGCAGGGCCATATAAGGATGGAATGCTACAGAGCGGCAACAGAGGGCTCCAAGTAAGCTACACTGGAGAAGACTGTAACATCCTGGTGCCCACCCCGCACTGGGAGAAAGGGCCAAATCATTTGTATAGTTATGGATCCTCTAGCCTGTTCCAAAATCCCCTCACATGACAATAGCAAGCCCCTGGGATGCTTGAAACACACCATGAAGGGTGTGTGCGCCTCTTCCCTTCCCCATCTACCATACAATACAGAAGCATCTCAGTTCCTCTACAACTCTGCCCTCTGTACCCACAGAGGATGATTCAGGATGTCCTGCTCAGTGCATTCAGGACACACGTGTACAGGTCTTTATGTTGATTTTATCTCTTGTTTAAAAAAAACAACAACAGGAAATGAATTTAGTGCTTGTGGAAACTGCTGAAGTGCCCTGGGAACTGAAGTCAACTCTTAACAGAACAAGAGTGTGTCAGGACAAACAAGTGCACTGCTTCCCATCATTGTGCCTCTGCTTTAGGGTCATCTCCCAGGTACAAAGGTCATGGTAGTTTGAAAACCATGTCCATTCAGACTTGGACTTTCTGTCCTGACTGCCTATCAGGGACAACGCCGGTGCAGAAAAGCCCCTGACATCCTCAAATCATTTCACACAGAATAAGATTATTATTAGTTTGTACTATCGTAGTGCTTAGGTGTTCCAGTTCAAGGATCAGGGCGCCACTGTGCGAGTTACAAGAAGAAGGTCCCTGTCCTAAAGAGCTCATCAGACAGGTTTATGACATTCTGTGAAAGGCAGACAAGACAGATAAGTGGGGGGAGGAGGGAATCATGGAGGGTGGGATGACAACATAACAGTAAAATTAGCATGTTTTGCATAATAGGAAATGGTTACAGGCCATAACCTGACAATGGCTAAGCAACTAAATTTTGATCAGTCTAGATTTGTTCTCTGTTTGAACTTGAATTTTAAAGATGAACAGATCCAGATAATGGCTTTGAAGTCGTGAGACAATCAGTCCAATAGTAAAGAAATGAAATGCTTTTACTGCCACTTGAAAAACTGTCACTACATTTAACTTAAAACAAAAGTGATACAGAAAAATGCTGTTAATACTGCAATATCAGAAATGATAGCTTTTCTATTTTTTATCTTAAAGTATTTTGATTAGGACAATACCCCAGGGTTCCAATTATTGACTTTTCCCTCCGACCTGTTTGGTCTAGGTGCTACAAAGATATCTGAACCCCAGCCTCCCAGG
Organism: Emydura macquarii macquarii; assembly: GCF_026122565.2. Taxonomy (NCBI): domain Eukaryota; kingdom Metazoa; phylum Chordata; order Testudines; family Chelidae; genus Emydura; species Emydura macquarii. The sequence continues at coordinate 870,299 of NW_027130613.1, forward strand.
TTAGTTTGATGTGACTTTTCTCTCTCTATTTTCTAATCAGCCTCTTTGCTGCCTGCCCTTCCCCTCCCCCCCAGTCCTCATGTTGCAATCTCATGAAATTTGAGTTTTCCCAGCGGTGGCCCTGGAAAGGAAATGGAACCTGTAATGGAATTTCCGTTTTTTGAAATGTTCGACATTGTTGTGCTTCCTCCCGGGGCCTGACCCAGTCACTCTAACATTGTATCTACAGCTGGGAGGGTGACAGTGTTGCACTTACTGTAATCACCTTTGTCTTGTTTTAGAGGACATACTTTTTTTTTTGCTTTTGGTCCCTGGTATTCCTGGTTCTAGACCCAAGGTTCTCAAACTGGGGGTCACCCCCTGTGGGGATGGGGGGGACGGGGCATGGAATGTATTCTGCGGGGGTGTGAGAAGCTTTGGGGGGTAAGAGGGAACTTACTGCGCACATTTTACCCATAGCAATGAATAACTAGCAATGCGGATTCCTCCAGATAGATCAGATCCTCAGAGGGCGCTGTGCATTTGACTCTAGACGGCACTGGCATTTTGATGGATTTCTGTTAAGCTTGCATAGCATTATACAATGTTGTTGCCACCTGTACGTTAATCTGTTTGCTATGACGTGGTGTGCACATTTAATTATAAGCATTGACCATGATCAGTTTTGCTTTTGCTCTCATTACAGTGGATCACTGGCTCTATTTGAATCAATGCATTACTGTTTTTTTAAAAAAAATCAACATGCAGCTCACTAAATATTATTGGTCTATGTACTTGTATGGTGGGAGGGGTGTGTATAAACTACTACAGACATAAAGAAGGGTGATGCAATCAAATAAATTTGAGAACCACAATCCTTGACTACTGTTAAAGAGCGCCTTCTGAGTCAGGAGCCAGGAAAGGAGGGGGGGACACACACAAAAAGGAGCAACATCTCTAACAGCTGAAGAAGAAGAGAGTTGAGCTCCTTCCCACAGCCATAGAAAATTGCTACCTCTCCAGAAAACTCTAGTAAAAATCCACTTTTGGCGTCAGCTTGGTTAGGTAGGTTTAAGTGCCTCCCAGAATCCTCTGACTAGTGTTTGTTTGGTAAATGTTTGAAGTCCAATTTCTGGCACCAATTTTATTTACATCAGCTTCTGAAAACATTTGGTTTAATATATTTCCACCATCTCATTTCAAGAGCTATGCCAGATTCTGTGTTTTTGCTTCGCAGGGTTTGTTTCAACATTTTATTTGCTTTCAATTTGCAATCTTTGCTTACACTTTTGAACTTGGTGTTTGGAGGAACCCAAAACCTCAGATCAAAATCCACCAAGTTTCACTTAGGTTTGCATCCACAGTGGATGTGACATAGCTTCAATGCCAAATCAAATCAGATCAGAGACGTGTAAGAGCTTCATGGTCCTGAGACTTTCTGTGAACCCATTTCATGTTTCAAGTTTGTAAGAAATCCCTAAAAATCAGGCAAGTTTTACATGATTTTAGGTTTCACTGAGAACATTACAAACAGCTCTGATCATTATTTGCAATGTTACCCACATGAGTAAGCACTAATTAAAGGGGTTGCAAGACTGGGCTCTTAATTACAGCTTGTAGGCAGAGAAGCACAAGCTTGCAGGGAGAAAATTAAGTGGATGAGTGACATGGAAGGTGGCATAATATATGTGTAATTGATAAAACTTAGATAATTCTGATGACAGATACCTGGTAGTTGCTGATGCAGAGTGGGAACTGGGTCCAGATATGGTTCGTCTGGGGCAGTATATGCCTGAGACTGTACAGACAAGCATCTCTTACTCAGCCCTGGCACACAAGCATCCAGTTAATGCTTTCTCCTGCACTGGTGCACTGAGGCTGACGGGAATGTTACAAAACTGTGTGTTGCAGAGAACAATTGCAAGTACCAGATAAATCTCTCTCCCACATACAGCCACTCATTCTCATGCACACACACACAAAGGAAGACTAACCTGCTCCCTCTTTCAGTGCACTGAAGACATAAGACTAAACAATAGCTATTCTATTTCAAAACACAAGGTTCACTTTTCTTTGAGAAGTGTAGTGGTTGAAAGAATTATTAAAACTGAAAACTGAAAACAAAAGGACAAATTAAATGAACAAAAATCAAAATAAATGTGCGTTTGTGATTATTAAAATTAAAAGGAATAGATTCCCAAGAATTCAAAGGCATCTGGCTAAGCTGGAAAAGGTAAGTACCCAGTAAAGTGGAAGTTAGACCTTAAAACCAAACTTCCTAAAAACGACAAGACACAACTCCAGTTAAGTGGTGCTGTATAAGCATATGTATGCAATCTCTAATATGGTGTTTCTCAACAACCAGTCTGTGTACCGGCGCCAGTCCATGGCAGCCTCCTTTCCGGTCCCTGAGATTTCCCTGACACAGTTTAGGAAGGCAGCAAGCCAGTCCCTGGTATCAAAAATGTTGAGAAACACTGCTCTTATACACCAAAAGAGTCAAACCAAAATGTGGCGTGCTTCATGAGAGATTACATGCTATTGACTCAAATTATCTCCCACAGCTCTGGAAAGGCTGAGGCCTAGAAAGAGATCCAACAGCTTATATAAAATTGCTAACTAAGACTTATTCTCAAATACAAGAATTTTTCTACTGAATATTGTGCATTCCCTAAGTGCCCCTTTAGTCAATCACTAGAAAGAACTATATTGTCATCTACTAATGGCTGTCAGTATTAGCCAACAAATGCAAAAATCCAGAAGAGCCCTCTGAGGAAGGAAAGCCAGTCTGCATGGAGGTACCTTAAGGGACAAGCTACCCAAACAAATGCCCAAGGGACAAGCATTATATAGCCAAATAGCTCTCCTCTTTTGATAGAGCTCTCCTCTTTTGATACATTGCACTGGAAGAGGCCCACTAACTTTTAATTCTGTTCATATCAATGGATAACAACTAGTGGCCACCTAAATCACAGCAATGACATAATAAGAGCAAAATAAATTCTACTAATGATATCACTTCTAGTTCTCTTTATATTTCTTGCTGAGGGTGCTTTTATGTTAGCATCACTGATGAGAGAGTCCTAGAAAACTATAGTATAAATAGATGGCCACTTCAGTTCCACTCCTGCACCCACTGGAATTATTGGCACTATTGTCACGCATTTCAGTGGAAGCAGGATCTGGTTCTATGGATGAAATATCCCCCCAACACTGAGACTCATTCAAGACTCACTGCACCACTTCAGCAGCTCGGTACTTCTGAAGGAGGAGACGGCCTTGGAATAGATAGAGGTGCATCCCTTGTGTATTGCTGAAGGATAGTTTATATCAGCTCTGACTGTACCCATTTTCATGGAGGCTGTGGTCACTACTCCAGTTCATAATTCCCACAGTAAACTGACTCTCCAATCCCTGCAGAGTTCATCACCTATAGGGCCTAATCCAAAATCCACTAAAGTCAATAGGGATTTTTCAATGGATTTTAGTGGGTTTTGGACCAGTCCTATGGATGATTAGACCTTGCTTTATTCAGGGAGGGGCAAATTTCATCCCTTAAGAAAAGTTGTTCCTTTAATTTTTTGTTTTTGTTTTGGTGGCAAAACTAACTGCAAAATAACACATAACTGCAAAATAAGAGTATGCGATACCAAAACAGAAATCTCTCAAATTAAAACACACATGCAATACTATTTTTATGGAATAGAAAAAAGCTTTAAAGTTATACTTTATTTTTGTAACATTTGAATCTCAGAGCTTAAATCATGCCCACAAAATGCAGTTATGATTTATTAAATTCCAATTCAAATAGGAAGATTTTACTGTCTTTGGGAACGCCAGAAAATAGAGTAAAAATGAAATAGATGTAATTTTAAAAACTAAACTATCAGAATTATCTCCTGAATCCAAAGTGGGAAATTAAAGCCCCAAATTCTTTAATCATTTACACCCTAATTTTTTAAAAAGAAAATTATATCTTCATGTACATTGCTAGAGGAATAAAACAACAGTAAAATATCTTTTAAAAAGGCAACACTATCTGGTATCATATTTTTAAGTCTGAACAAATTTATGTGGGCTTTGAATTACCTGGCATAACTTTTTTTCCAATAAAAAAGAAAAAGGTATTCTTCTCCTCTTTCTAATGTACTTTAAAATTCAGCCCTCTGACAAAGTAATAAAATGGGCTTTGAATCTTTCAGCTGCTAAAATAAAGGGGAATTTCTTCAGCATTCCTTTCCTTGTCAAATTTACAATGTGGTTTACTTTCTTTACCTTTTCTCTTGCCAGAATCTGCATCAATCCTCTGGAGATAACTCTCATGTCTTTTGTGAGTTGTAGGAAAGGCAGGGCTCAATTCTGTTGTACTGAAAACAATGGGAGTTCTGCCAATGCCTTCAATAGGAGCAGGACTAACTTTGAAGGCCCTGATCCGGCAAGTATTTATACACGTGTAACTTTAAGCATGTGCATGCATCTTTACAGGATTGGGGCCCTATTGTGTAACGTAATAAGCAGGGATCACCAGCAAACTGTGACTAAAGTGATTAAGCAAGCACAGGTTAAACATGGCTGTAATATGAGACGTGTGAATTATATATATTAAGCATGAGAAGTGAGTGGTGATGGGAATCAGTTTACATTTCTAAGGAAAGAGATTATGAAGTGTTACACAGGAAATGAAGTTCTGTTTGCAAAGTTGTTGGGTTTTTTTTTCTCTTGTATGTTCCAAAAAGTGCAATAATTAAGGTAATTTTACCCAAAGAAGGTGGTTGTGCTGAGGATGCAGAAGGGGCCATTGATCCATAAAAGCCTGTCAACGTGATAATTTAAATAATACTGGGCTAGATTCTTCTTTCACCAGAAGGAGTGCTGGAGGTGTTTAGGAAGGGCAAATGATTAATGAATCAGCCAGAATTCCTCTTAAGGTGTCTCAGAAAGCACACACTGATGTGCCCACTGCACCATCCTTATAAATGACACAGTATACCCTGGCCGGCATGGAGAGAGCGTGGAAACATGACCCAGCCCCTCCTGCCCCTTTTCAGGTATCTGTGCCCAATGGGATGCAATGAAGGAAGAACTACTATGCACCTCCTCTATCAATTCTGGCCAGTTCCTATATGGAGGTGCCTGTACTCCAGTGGCTCTCAACCTTTCCAGACTACTGTACCCCTTTCAGGAGTCCGATTTGTCTTGCGAACCCCCAAATTTCACCTCACTTAAAAACTACTGGCTTACAAAATCAGACATAAAAATACAAAAGTGTCACTGCACATCATAACTGAAACATTGCTTACTTTCTCATTTTTACCATATAATTATAAAACAAATCAACTGGAATATTAATATTGTACTTGCATTTCAGTGTATAGTATATAGAGCAGTGTAAACAAGTCATTGTCTGTATGGAATTGTAGTTTGTTCTGACTTTGCTAGTGCTTTTTACGTAGCCTGTTGTAAAACTAGGCAAATATCTAGATGAACTGAGGTACCCCCTGGAAGTCCTCTGTGTACCTTCAGGGGTATGTTTACCCATTGTTGAGAACCACTGCTGTATAGTGTGTGGGATGAGCTCCTTGTACCTCTCTTCCCCTTTGCACATAGGGGCTGGCCAGAATTTGACCCATTATTACTAGATATGTTCCTCCACAATTTTTATCATAGTCTTATTTTATTTGCTACTGATAGGCACAGATGTAGGGCTAAAACCAGCTCACCTTACTCACGCATATAAGATGGGAAGGATTTTCCATATAGACTATAAGGGAAGAGCTATGTAACCTCAGTGGGGTCCCAGTTCAGCAAAGTGCTTAGCATGTTTAACTTTAAGCATATACGTATGCCCAATGAAGTTTACAGAACTACTCAAGTGCTTTGCTGAATCAGGGCCTGGATTCTCATCCATTACTTGTTATACAACTAAAAATGTTATCCTTTTTTTTCTCACCTTTGCCTCATGTTCCCATATCGTGCAGGACTTCGGCACTATTTAAAATTATATTATAAAAACATTCTGCTACAAAAAAACATTCAAAGAATGCACAACATTCAGATTCTCAGTGGGAGAAGATGCTCCCATCACACTCAATCATTTAAAAACAATCTGGAATAAAAAAATATTGCTCACCCTTAGGTGTGCTTTCTTATACTACGTGCTTTACTAAATTAAGCATCTGTAACAGCACTGGAACATTACTACTTTGCAAAACAATGATGATATCCACAAGCCAGAAAAGCTCATTTCTATGCAAATGTCCTTAGTAATAAAATACAGAGAAATACTGAAAAATTGAGCTTTATTGGCAGAATGGTCTGTAAACAGAATGGTTTTTTTTCTAGAGTTCTCCTTGAGGCTTTAAGTATTGCCTTTATATCATAGCTGAAGCCGATTACTAATGTACACTTTACATGATTTATATAGTAGTGTGAAGGAAGTGACTGAATACTGTAATAAAATGGCTTACAAAATATTCAAAAGCAAAAGCATTTGTAACTGCAAGACCACATACTGATGTGGTTTTCACTGTGGCCTAGCCCCACAGGGCCATTTTATTTTAAATTTCACACTCCAAGATAGCCACTTAAGACATATATCTCAGTGTCTCATGATATAGCTCCTGGGGACAGCAGTTGGGTCAGCTACATGTCACAACAGCACATCACTGTAAAAGAAAACATGTCTCAAAGAAAAATGGCCAAATTCTGTCCTTTGATGTGTGTGAACAATTACCCTCATAGGAGTTGTGCACATGCATCTGGGGCACAATTTTGCTCAAAGAATTGGCTAAAATATTCAAAAGGAATGTTTAAAAATATAGAAGCAGAAGTATATTGCCATACACTATGTCATCAAGGAAGTGACTAAAGCAATTATTGCACATTTTATGCTAGCCAGGCATATAGTTTACAGAAAGGGGCCAAACATGCTTCACCAAAATTGGCACACTAGTGGTAGAGCAAACTTTACAAAAATGTATGTGGTTACTCTCAATTCAAAATGTACATACAGCAGGTAAAAAGATCCTGCACAGATTTCAGAAGAAATCACATTCACCCCAGACTCTCCAAAACTTTGGAGCAAGGCTGCTGGGTGAGAAGACAACCTGGGTTTTAACTGACGAAAAATATGCAAATAATAGGCCAACTCTTGTCTTTCTGCAGAATGTTGTATGGAAGCTCAGTATTGGGAGCTCTTGGTGATATAACCATAATCAACACACGGACTACTCACATAGAACCAACTTTTCTTCTAACATCTGGTATTTTCACGGCAGTAGGTTGAGGTACTGAGGTGAGCAGGTACAGCTCCATTGCCTCCAGTGGAATGGGACCTACTGATGCCAGGGATACATTTGGCCTGAGAACATTGTTAGTATTTTGAGGACTAGAACTGTGCCTTATATATACTCCAATATAATTAACTAACTACAGGGGAAACGTTCAAAGGCACAAAGGGAAATCAGGTGCCCAATTCCTGAGAAGGCAAACAAGTGATAGGGGAAAGAAAGATAGTATTGAAAGAAAGAAGGAACAGAAGGAAGAGTCAGAGTGAAAGAATGGGAACCAAGAAGGAAATCGAAGGATAAGGAAGAAAAGGTAGAAAAGAAAAGAGGAATAGAAGGGAAAAAAACCTATCCCTTTGTGCCTCTGAAAATCTTTTCTTCTCCTTTCAAGGTCACAGAGGCTACTTTTCCTCACCAGCTGAGTTTTAGAGTGATTAAAACCCTGATTCAACAAAGCACCTCAGCATGCACTTGAAGTTAAGCATGTGGTTAAGTGCTTTATTGACTTGGGGTCCAATTTCTTAAATGGAACGAGGAAAGCAGTAATATAAAGATTAGTGGCTATATGTTGGACTTGTGGGAAGGAGATAAATCCACTGCATCCAATGTATCTTATTGACCTAAAACACAGAAAAAGCTGGGAAGAGATCAGAAGAATTAATATGGCTTTAAATGGTGACAACTCAGATAAACTCTAGGAACTTTATTCTGCAAGACCTAAGGCCCAGTCCATATCCTAGTGAAGTCAACAACAAAGCTCTCCAAAGACTTCTATGAGACAAGGATTGGGCCTTTCAGCATCTCAGAAGTCTGACTAATCTGAAAAAGCAAAGCACCCATAATTAGCAAAAAAAGTAATTGTAAAAATCTGGAAGAAAGCAGACAAGCTAAATACTAGTGAGTGGGGGTAATGAACTGAGAGAAGTGGAGAACATGGGAACAATTTTACATGCTATTTATGATTATTGACGTTTATGAAAAAATATGGTACTGATTTTTAGAACTTTTCAATGGATCATTTATATACCATTCTTTCTGTTTCACTTTTTCATGACTGATCAACTCATGTATGGCTGAGCGAAGTGAGACTTAATACAGAACTTAATGGCATGTCTGTGTGTGTCTGTAATGTGACAATATTTGAAGATCAATCTGATCAATTCCAAAATTTCAGGGAATGGTCTTGGCCTCTGTGAGAAGAATCCTACTGATTGAGTTTCAGATCAGAAAAAAATAGTGTCACTACTAATGTGAGTAAAGTTACACATGTGCTTGTATGTTTGCAGGATTGTGATCTTAAACCGGAGTATAAATCCCAATTTTCAGCTTCCATTTTCTACCCTGGTAAATATTGTACACTATATTAGGTCCTCAACAATATTTTAAATATAATTTTTTGAAGATGAATATAATAAAAAACTGACTCCTTGCAATGAATCGACACCTACTGCTGTTCCAGCCTCTATGGTAGTGGGACATAATATTTATTGAGACCAGACATCATCCAGGACGGTGGAACTTGCCACAGGAGTGTGGCATCATAACATCTTATTATTTTTAAACAGCAATTTGCAAGGTGCTAAATTAATACAAACTAAGTAAAATAAAAAAAGAGTCCCTTTGTGCTTCTAATGTCTGAGCTATTCATGAAAGACCACTCTGCCAGACTAATACAGTACAGACCTCAAAGCACAGTCCCTGCAAAAAGATACAATACCGTGGCTGCCACAAAAGTTGCCTGAACAACTCAAAGAATCATTTAAGTCCCACTGCATTTTTGCTTTCCTTTACCAGATATTTATCTTGAAACGGTGTGTCATATATCTTGTAATGTTTTCATGAACCCATTCATTCCTTTAATGGCTTTGGGGATTATGAACATACCTTCCCCTCTACTCAGGAATCAGATAATACTCCTGGAAACATCTGTTTAGAGACTCTGTTCTGGAAGGGCCATTATCAGCTTATGGGTGGTTTTGAGTCTGTTGTATACATTAACTCTTGGGGAGGGGAAAAAAAGGAATAAATTAAATCCTTTTATTTCAAAACAGCAATCCTTCCTCCCCAAAAAGATTTAAAAGGATTCACGAAATATCAGAAAAAAGGACTTCATTACTAATGAAGTGTTTGCATGGTTAAACCCACAGGGTTCCTTTGTTCCTATCTAATTTTTTTAAAGGTCCTGGTCTTTTTTTAATTTTGTGTTTTCCTCATTTACTAATTCCAGAGGAAATCATTTCCTTTAGCCTGGTTGGTTCCATATGGAATTAAGCTCGATGAAAACAAAATTCAACTTAGGCTCATTCAATGCCAGTGAATACAAGCCATGACCAGTTGGTTCTGATTTGAACTCAGAGAATTTAATGAGGAAGTCATGACTAAGCACTCTCTGTCCTTCTAGTGATCCCTCAATTGTGCCTGGATTTGTAGGGAACAACCACCCAACCGGCATTTGTATCCTGTCTGGCTGCACATCAGAAACCCTAACATTCCACACTTACTGCCCACTCTTCAGCTCCAGTGCTGCCTTGGGTAGAGGTGAAAAGGTCATTTTAGGGGCGAGAGAAAAGAGAGAGAAATTGCTTTCTTAGGTTTCTAAAGCAAATTCAACCCAGCTTTATTTATTAGCGCTGTGTCTGTACAAGAACGCTTGCAATAAAGAAAAAAGTTTTCCCTTTTCCTTTCCAGATGACAGTATTTCAGAATAGTACTGTGGGAATCAAAGGGTCAAATCCTCAGCTGACCTACAGTGATGTAGCTCTGAAAAGTCCAGGATCTAGCTCAGATGGATTTATAATATTTTTCCTCATGAGCCAAGGTAAATTTGTTCTGCTTCTTGTACCCAGCTGTATATTAACAGACCTAAGACCGAATTCTTTTATCACTTCCACCAGCGTAAAACAAGAATAACTCTACTGTGTAAAACTGCGGTAAGTGACAGAAGAATGAAGTTAATAGGTTAAAATTTTTAAAAGTGACTAAATGATGTAGGGGCCTAAATCCCATTTCCAAAGTTGTCTTACGCACTTAGGCTCCTAAATCCCATCAGCTTTCAAGGAAACTTAGGGCTTGTCTACACAGCCCTGCAGTTTCAAACAGGACTACATTAACACAAACTAGGTACCTTTCAGTTTGCGCTAGCAGGGTCTACATGGGGCAGTTATAGTGCTACACTTTAGTGCGTGCTGCAGTTCACACCCCTGTAGTCTGCAGTGCTGGGTTCTGTAGAGAAGCCCTGATTTCCTGATTAATTTAGTTGCTTATATAAACTTTTCCCAAGCCTACAAAGATAAATAGCAACCAGTATCCTTGTGTCTAAGAAAATACTGCAAACAAAAAGCAAAACCAAAATCCTCCTTTGAAAGTGTTCTCAAGCAATGATGCAAAGAAATATTGTACAGTGTAGTGTTATGGAGATTGTCTAGCAGAATACTACAGTATGGCAGGCAGTACTCCAGCAAAGCACTTAAACTTGAGTAGTTCCATTCGCTTCAATAGGACTAATTAAATTTGAGTTTGTAATAAAATGAAAACAAATTTTCATGAACAAATTTGAAATTTCACAGTGGTTTTTGTTTTGAAGTGCTTGAAACAGACCCATTTTAGTATTTTAAGTTTTTGTTGTATTTTTTTTCAAAATGTTTATCTTTTAATAATATCAAGAAGTGTGAAAGTAATTTCAAAGTTGACAATTTCTCATTTTTTTAAAGAAAAAAAGGCCATTTTCAACAAATATTTTAATTTGAAAAAAAAATTAATCTGCTATAACAAGTGCTTAAAGTTATGCATGGGCTACATGCTTAGTTGGAGTAGGGTCTTAAAAGGAGACTTCTTGAGGAATCAGGAATTTCTACTTACACCTGTTTCTTCCTCCCCTGGTGTGCATGCAGAATGCAGTGGTGTGAAAGAAAGAGACTTTTCCTGTTTCCTTTATTTTCTTATATTTTCATCTCTTGCATCTCAGGTCCAATGACTAGATCTCTGCTGCATCGGATACAATGGATGAAACAGGAATGAGTTTCTCCCATTTGACTGCCTTTTATGTGTGGGGTTTTTTTTTAGTTTTGTTTTTTTGTTAGCATGAATATGGCTTTCTGAATCAGATCAGTGGGAAACTCTGCCCCTCCGAAAGACTTCTGCTCGATGAGACCAGTGGTGCCAAAAACAAAGCCATTCCTTACAGAGATAGCAGAGCCTTTTATTCAAAATGATTAGCTCACCTGTTTCGGTCTCAAGCCAACATGCTATAAAGTCAGAGATAGGACAGCATTTGTGATCTTAGCTGAAGAAGCAGTCCCATTCATTAAAATATTATATTGAAATAAGTGCAGATAAACAGCAATAATTTAAATGGGGAGGTGGAGGGGGGGAGGAGAAGCTACTTCACAGTTCAGTAACACTTGGAACTAGCAAAACATCTGAGAAAATTTGATAACCCTCTGGTCGAGAATCATTCTAAGAAAAATAAAGATTTCCATGACTAACAATTTCAGAGAATAAAAATTTGTGGTGGAATTTAAATATATCCCCTTAACTAAAGAACTTCTAGCAGAAAACAAGCTTTACATCTTCTGGGGAAAAGAGTGCAAGTTTCCACACATTGTCTCCCAAATTCTTGCACAGAGGGCCAAACTCTGTCCCATCCCATGCTCTCTTCTCGCCTCCTGCACAAGAGTTGAGATTGACTGTGCAGGAGGTGGGGGGACAATTTGGGGACAGCGTATGCCATGGAGTTGTGCCCTGTGAGGACCTCCTGTGCATCTCTGTGCCAGCGAAAAGACCACCCAACCCTGCAGCCCCTGGGGATGACTATAGCCCTGAGGTTGCAGTGTTGACTATGGTGTAGATTCATCGCTGCTCTGGGGTCTGGGTGGAGAGAATTCTACCCCTCTCAAGCCCTGCTGATTGCTCCAGTTCACAATCTGAGTATGTTTAGCAGAAGAAACCAAACAAAGCAGAGATACCATCGAGGTTAGTGAAGTGGATGGAGATTGGCTAGACAAACTACATTTGGGGAGAGGAATTCACCTTCAGTTCAAGTTCTTCTTTCTCAACTGTCTGTCTGCCGACTCAGTAAGACTGCATTGCATCTGTTTACATTTGGTCCACATTTAGGAGGGTTACTTTGCAACATTAAAGACTAGAAAGCACATTTTCAAGGAGTTTAAATTCTGCTTAAATTGATGGCTTTGGCCCCAACACTAGAAAATAGATTTTACAAGACTGGTTTAGCAACAATAATTAAGCTCCATATCAACTTTATGAGGTAAATACAGCACACCCCTATTTTACTGATGGGAAAACTGAGGCACAGAGGGATTAAATTTGTGGCAGAGCCTGGAAAAAAAATCGAGGATTTCTGACTCCCAGTCCCCTGCGCTAGTTGTTCCACACGCTCTCTTTAGCATCAGTTTCCCTAGTGCTAAATTAAGCTTTGAAATATTTTATTGCATTTGATATGAAGAAGCTGACAAGAGTGGTCCAAGTGACTCAAAAGAGTCATGGCACAGAGGTTTCCATGGAGGTGACCATTTGGTGGTAGCACTGTACTCCCTTCTGCTTTGCTCATGACAGCAGGATTCCAGGGGCAAAAGGGAAAGGCTGAGGCCTGTGGCAGCCCCCATGTGGAACTGGAAGTCTAATGCCACGAGGTCATTAAGAACCTGCTGCAGAAATCCACATGGCACTGTTGTACAGCAAAACAGCCCCTCCCTGGACAGTATTCCAGTCTGGCCTTGCAGCCACTTTGCTACTAATTTGTTCCCCCTGCGTAGCCTGCCAGCTGTGCCTAAATGCACAGTGATTTTGTGGTACAGACATGTTTCTACTCAGAATTAGTTTAACTAGCCTGAGACCTACGCAATATACGAACCTAAATTCCAGAAGTGATAGGTCAGTGGTCTAACACACTATACAAGGCCTGCACAAATGGTGAAGAACAGATGCAGGGTAGGCCACTGCCAACTTCGTTTTGGCCCATGGGCAACTATCCAAGAGTAGGCTTGTAATTTTTGCAAGAGCCCCACCTGGCCCACGGTCCTGGTTGGTGCTTCACTCGCTTCAAAGTGTCATGCAGAATGCTGATGTTAAACAATGCCTCCTGCCTGCTGATCTTAGCTCAGAGAACCAGTGACAGCTGTGTGTGTTCCCTATGACTGGGGCAGGAGGAGAAATTCTTTAGGCTCCTTCCCCCATTGGCATTAGGGTGAGGAAGAAGAGGAGAATGCCTCCAGCCCGGCTGAGAGCCAGGAGGGAGCGCGGAGTACTTTTTACCTAGCAGAGAGGAGAGGGGGAAGATGAATGGGGTAAATTGTCCCCCCATTCCCAGAAACTAGAAAATATGAAGGAAAAAAGGGACAGTAACTTGGAAGAAGAAAGAAAAAAGCCTTATAGAGCACCTCCCCTCTTTCTACAGCTGCTGGATAACTCCATGGCCTGGCTATGGATCTCATGAAAGCTTTATGGGTTTGATCCTCCACTGCCTTACACCTTGTGTGGTAATTTACATTTGCGCAGAGTGGTGTAAAACACTAGAATATCAGAAAGGTGGCATTTTACACTCACTTTGCACTGGTATAAATGTCTGCACAAGGCAGTGGAAAATCAGGCTTGTGTGTGCTTGCATGAGATCCAAATGAAAAAATCATATTGGACACTGGACAATTCTAGCTGCAGCCTGCAGAGCTATGGCATGCAGTCTTCTGTCATTCATTGTTACACAGCATTAGCCTCTCTACATAGCCATAGCTATCATTTAATGTGGGAAAGCCTGACAGGAACAAAAATATGCATGTTTACTATGTGTTCAGAACTGAGCACAAGCAGCAGGGAATTCCTGTAATGTTGAAGTGGGGCAGGAGTATAAGACATGGGGGAAAGATGAGAAAACACAGGAAGCCCTGTAATACAACAGTCCACTTTGGAGCTTGGCAGAAAAGCCAAGGAGGTATGGGATAAAGCATGTGAGAGCTTTGCAGACCAAGTCTAACCAAAACCCTCAGAAAATCTATTTCTAAGTCTGTAAACTATTTAATTCTCTTAATCTTTGCACACCCCTCCCACACCTTGTCCAAGTAAAACAGCAAGAAATTTGTTTGGTTTTATTTTAGGAAATATACTGGCCTTGGTTCCTGCTTGACAAGAAGGCACTATGTCTTAGCACATAAGAGTTCTTGCTTGCTCTCAGTACTGGGTCTGCTTTGACATAACAATTTGCTAATACAATCATGGCTTCCCAGAGCAACTCTCTGCAGTGTTACTGTGAGATTTTAGTCTCATCCTTTTGAAACGCATTGCCTGATGGGCAAAAATATTCATTTCCAATATATTTTGGAATTGGACAGAGGATTGTTGATATTACATGGTCCCCTATCTTATTTGTTACATAAGCTCCATGTTGCTGGGTGAACATTCAAAAAGTGATTTTAGATTTGTCATAGGAAAAAGAACCCTCAATTAGGTCTTTATTTACCATAGCAGAACACTGACTCAAAGTCTGGTATCAACACAAGACAGAATCCTATTTTTCCTTTTCATAAAGTTTTGTATTAGTTTGCATTCTACATAAAATCTCAAAAATAGCCTAAGAGAGAATACTTTCAAACTAGCACAGCTCATAATATAATATCATCTGAGCTGAGAAGCATGCATTATAAGAAAAGTGTATATGTCAGTCACCCCCAGAGGATAATTCCATTACATGAAAAGAAAGTATTTTAAAAGAAACGCAGTGACAGTAATTTACTTATAAAAGGCATAATTCTGCATTCACCTAGTATTTAATTCAGTATTTTTCATACTTTTAACACAACACGGTGTCCCACATGAGCTCAGATTTGTCATCTTTATCAGTCTAAGTTTGTGAAAAACTGCCTTGAAAATGCATATTCATATGCAGTGCCCCATTCCAGCATGATTCATGTTGAAGCTTCTAGTAATCACCTGCATAAATCCTTTATAGTATCTAAATCTGGCCACCTTTCTGTAGATCTGTCCTTACTTGCACTGGTAAACATTCAGGGATTCTATATAGATTCTAAATGATCTCTTAAGCAAGCCTTAACTCAATCACTTATTCAAGTGGGTCACTACCACTACAGAACATTCTGAAAGCTTTCATACTGTATTTTTCAGAGACAGTGAGAGAGTAAACATACTTGTGAATAGTGCCAGACTGATAGCCCAGGAAACTGACACTTGTTAACAAACAGGACATACAGCATAGGAAGCAGCAGTGCAAACTTCGTAAGGGTGCTCCACTAGGGTGCCTCAAACAAAACATACAGGGACCAACTTTAGAAGTGTGATGTTACAATTCAGTCTCCATGTCAGTTAACACTTTCACTTCTGTGTGGTGCTTTTGTTTCTGGGAGTTGGACATATATCCTCTAGGAACAGGACCACGATGACCAACTCACTGGTGATGACATCTCCCACTGCAAACTGCTGTGTGTGTTCAGAAAGAATGCTTGGGTAACAGACCCCAGGGAAATGCTGTCAGGAACTAGTGGTAGGATATACACAGTGGAAAGTCCTTGGTTATGGAATTTTTTATGGCAGAAAATCAGTGTGCTCCTAAGACTCAGTGTCATAACATAGCACCTGCCATTGCCTCTTCCCTCACCAATGACAGGAGAATGGCCAGCAATGGTTCTTGTGAATGATTATTTTAAAATCATTTCCAGTAACTAATAACAGCTGAAAGCAGGAGTGTTGGAAAGGAGAGGCCCAGTCCTGCAAATGCTTAAAAGCATGTGTCTAACTTTATTCATGTGGGTAGCTCCACAGAGACTGCTCACGAGTAAAGTTGGCACGTGCTTAAGTGTTTGCACGACCAAGGCCTAGATGTCCTTTTTGGCAATTAATATTACTCTCAACTTTGTACTTAGTGCCAGGTGATAAACTACTGGGTATGACAGATATGCACAGACAGATTAATGAACAGAAATCAGATGCATAATAGCTGTTAGTAGAGGCCTGTCTGGATTTAAGCCACTGACCTAGTGGTGTTACTAATCATCTGAGCCAACCAAGTCCTGTCTGAAGCATCTCTTGGCTTTCACTGATTAAGTGAAAATGATAGCTACATGTAAAATAATTAATGACCAAGTTGCTAGGGATATTTATGCAAAATCTGATGAGACACATTCTTGGCACTTTCAAAATCTGGATTAAAGTTAAAATGTCTTTTATATTGTTTCTCATCAATGATCCAGTATGTTCATAGAAGTTTGAGATGGCAGAATCTATTAGGTCACCTAGCCCATCCCTGCACCAATGCATAATTATTCTTTACAGTACTTTTCTCATTGTTTTGTCTAGTTTAGTTTAAGCACCTTGATTGATATGACTTTAGGAAGTTTTTCTTGCTATTCAGCATAAATTTTCCTTTCCTTGATGTCATCCCATTCCTCCTACTTTATACCACTTGTATACAGCAGCTGACTTGACCTCTTCTTAAGAGGAAGAACAAACAAGCAAACTCACTGAACTATAAGAAGGTGGTGGTGATGCTGGGGATGGAATGGAGGAGCCATTCTGTAAGGGAAAGCTTGCCCCATCTGTCACAGCTGTGGAGGGCCCTACCTGTGCAGAAGTGGCAGCACCTGGGATTAGGTCAGAGTGAGCCCAGGCAGTGGGGCTGCACTCCCTGAGCACTCCAATGCTCAGATTCATGAGGACTCCCCCTTTGCATCTCTGTGCAGCAGGGTTAAGGAGAACAGGCCCAAGCTGGTAGAGGAGTGGATCAGCTTTCAAATGGAGCCATTAGCCATTTCTCCCTATAGAAAAGGACTGCAGTGGGGGCTACTGCTGACAAGAATTCTGCCACCTTTCCAATGCCTCTGACAAGCCAGTTGTATGGAGGTAGGATTTGGCCCTGTTCCAGAAGATGGTTTTGTTTTTCAATGTTTGGAACAGCAGCAGGAACAGTTGCCAATGCTGTGCCAGGTATTCCCTGTTTATTAATTCAGACAAAGCCATGGCCCTGGAAAGGCAGATTTAATATGGCAAGCAAAGCTTGACCTAAGGTGCCGCAGAACTTCAACAATTAAAAGGAATGTGAATCTTTAGAGGGGGATGGGAGAAAAGTCTCAAATGTGATCGGCACACAGTGAAGAGAGACAAGGGGCTTTATGTGATGGCTCCCATCCTGGCCAACACACCAGAGTCTGAGTCGGGGAGCTCCAGAGCTAAAAGCATGATCTCTTAGGACTCAAACTAAAGAACCCAACTCTCTCTAGGTGGGGGCTGTAGCAACTCCTATGGTCTGTAGAGAGAGGCGCAGAGCAGGAATTGGAATGCACGCTCACCAGTAGGTTACGCTTGCACCTTGGGCGTCGTTACACCAGTGCTAAATGGATACATAACTCTACCAAATCAGAGTGATTGTTTTTTTATACCCACTTGTCACAGATCTAAAATGACTGCCCCAAGGTGCAGGAAAGAAAGAAGAGAAGTAGGATAACACACAAAAAGATGGAAGAAAGAAACGGGATTGCCAGAGGAGGAGGAAAGGATTCTTGACATGGTGAAGCCCTTTCCAGAAATAATTTTATCCCTATAATGGGAGTCATTTTGAATCAGTTTCAGTTTCTCTCATACAGGTATTCCAAAACTAAATTTTTGTTCTTCTAAGTAGCTCTCACTCCACCCCCCAGTATTACCTTTGGTTTGTCAGTTTCCACATTTGGCTGATCTTCCTCCAAGGACTGCTGTTAAATGGTATATTCCTTTGCCCTTCCCAGCAGCGCTTGGATTTCTCTTTCTGATTCAGGAACAACAGAGTGGCTTGGAGAGAGAAAAGAGTGGCAGAGCCCAGAGTCAGCCCTTAGAGGAGCAGACCACAGAAAGCATCAAACCAAAGAGAGTCGTGTCATTGCCAAGCTAAGTCATCAATAATTCAGAATCCAATCCCTTCTGTACCGGAGCTGTAACTGTTTAAGAACTCTGGGGGGAAAAAGGGATCTCCTTCCTCCTGTGTCCACTGATGTGTTTCCTGATGAGCCCGAATGCCAGTCCCAGTGAAATAAAATGTCAGGACCTCCAAAGCACTCAAACACACAAGTATTCATAAACTGTTCTTAGGGATCCGCTCGTCCAGGTATGAAACAAAACAAAAAACAAATCTAGATCAAAACCTTCAGTGAAAATATTACACCACAATTTACAAACCTGATCTAACCTCGGGATTTTTAAAGTTCTGATTTATAAATCAATCACTTGTACCCTAAGAGTAATGGTAGAATTTGTATACAAAAGCTTATTTAGGATTTATTAGCAGGATTTGTATTGTAAAGGCATGAAAGGATTTGTAAATCTAATTTCTGACTTATACATTTTTTTATTTTTGTTGGTAACTCCAGTTAATTTAATTTAATTTCGAAATCAGAACTCTTAACTATGTCATATCTTCTGATAATAAAACCTAGAGCCCACTGGAGAAGGGGCAGGAGCCCAGCTACTCGGTAAGGCTCACTTGGGGAAGCATCTGACTATTGTTCCTCACAAGGAGGATGGCCTTGATATATAAAAGAGGCAAAGGGCAAGATTTTGAAACTGGACAGATCCTGGAGAAAGGAAGCACTAGCCCCATGGCGCTGCTCAGCCTCTCTCTTCTGCTTGTGCAACATCACCCTCCTTGAGGAGGATACATGGAGCTGGAGCTAATTCTGCCAATGACAATATTCATTCTCTGTATCCAAGCTGGATACCTCCAGCACCTTATCTATCTGGCGACTTCTAACTAGAGTTTCCCTCTTCACATGCTACCCATTGAGTAGAGGAGCCCTGATACTGCTGAACCATGGAATCCTGACTTTTCTGACGTGGGGCAGCTACCTTGGATTCCCAGTGCCTGGTTTCATTTGGAGACCTAGACTGGTTTGAATCACAAATTAAATTAGATATGGGTTGACTCCATGTGGTAATTTGTCCAGACCATGAAATCACATGGAAATTTGGCACACTTCAGCCCATTTAGATAATATACGGAACGGTGCTATTCTCTGGCTTCCAATTCAGTCTCCTTTGCAGAGTCTGTTAGTAATTCTCCTTGTTTATTTAACAATGAGATTACACTTATTAGAAGAACATGCTAAACAACCTATTTCTGATGCTTAAAACAGCTAATTCAGGGCTACAGAATACCAATTACTTAATTAACCCACAACATATCAACTGATTACAGTGAATGTTAAAAAAACCAACCAGTACCATATACACACTTTCATTTCAATCAATGCCTGCAAGCTGCATTCAAACTTACTAATCAATTTCTGACTCCACTGCTTGACATGGTGAAGCCATTCTCTCCCCTTTTCCAGAAACAATTATCCCTATAATGGGAGTCATTTTGAATCAGTTTCAGTTTCTCTCATACAATTTTTCCAAAACTAAATTTTTGTTCTCCTGAGCAGCTCTTGCTCCATCCCCAATATTACCTTTGGTTTGTTAAGT
The DNA here is from genome assembly GCF_026122565.2 of Emydura macquarii macquarii. NCBI lineage: Eukaryota > Metazoa > Chordata > Testudines > Chelidae > Emydura > Emydura macquarii. The sequence continues at coordinate 890,020 of NW_027130613.1, forward strand.
TTTCACATTTGGCTGATCTTCCTCCAAGAACTGCTGTTAAATGGTATACTCCTTTGCTCTTCCCAGCAGCCCTTGGATTTCTGTTTCTGATCACAGATTCAGGAGCAACAGAGTGGTAGAGTCTCTGTTTCTCTTCTATCAAAATGATTCTTAGAACTAACACTCCAGCTTCAGTGCTGATTATCTTTTCCAGGATAAGATCATTTTGTAGAGGGAGATTTTCATTTTGTATGGGCCAGATCCATCAATTGCAATGGAGCATGCCAGTTTACATCAGATAAATATTTGCCTAGATAAAGGTCTAATGGTTAGAGCAAGAAATGGCTGCCAGGAAGCTTGAGTGGTGGTGCTGAATGTGCCACTGGCTTGCTGTGTAATCTTGGGCAAGTCACTTTGCTTCTCAGTGCCTCATTTTCCGCATCTGTGAAATGTGAATAATACTTATGCACAACACCCCAGCAAGGTAGGTATTAATGTTTGTCAACAGCTTTGAGACTGATAGATGGAAGGCACTATAGAAGTAATTTTTAAATTTCAAATCCCTCACCTAGGCAAAGTACCCCCAACTTACTCCCTTTATTATTAGTACTTGTATTATGGTAGCATTTTGAGGCCCCAACCTAGACCAGGATCCTATTGTGCTAGATGAGATAAAGGTACTTAGTAAGAGACAGTCTCCATCCCAATGGTTTTAAAGACTAAACAAATCTATATGGATTATGTCTTGCCCAAAATTATATAGGAAGTCCATGACAGAGCACATCATTGAACCAACTTTCTTGAGTCCCAATCTACTGAGTTAATCACAAGGCCATCCTTAGTGCTTTTTAACACTTTTACAAAATGAACAGTTTATGAACAGGAAATCCCAGCATTAGTTAAAATAATTCCCAGGAATCACAGAATCCCTGCATTGCCAGAGTAGTTGGTTCTTTCACATGCATCAGAAACACGTTGCATAAAATCCTAACAAACCAGTGAGAAAGACGGTGTGATGGAATACACCCCTGTAGTCACACCTGACATATGATTATCATAATCTTTGTACAAGGTATGCCTTGTAAGGTATCATCTGAAAACTCTTAATTTGATGGTCTGTCCTGTCCTGATAAAATGTGTGTGGCAACACTGTTGAAGTTATCAGATTCCTCTGGATGATGTTATTGACACATATTCCAAATTCCAAAGCCCTGTCCAAGCAGAAGTCGGCAAACAGATCTGTCCTAAAGAAAGGAATGTGTGCTTGCCTTAATTTGCATTTAAGCAGTAAAAAAAGTCATCAAGCAGGAAGGGAAACAAAGAAAGCTCAAGCAGGTGAAAAAAGGCAGCAGGAAACATCCTTCCACATATTTTCTTTATAGCCTGGTTCTCAGCTGGAAATGTTTTTCAAGAGGGGGGACTGAAACTATAAAAAGCAGGGACAAATGCCCCAAGAGGCACTCCCCGCCCATCACATTTTTTGCACCTGAGAAAACAAAAGGAGACAGTTGCAAGACTTGGGGGGGTGCAGGGACGGGACGGTGCGGTGCGGTGTCCTGACCTGAAGGGTTTGGTCAGTAATATTGCTGGAAGCATGTGGTGAGAAATTTTGCTTGAATATATTATAGTTTGTTAAGTTAGGCACTAGTAAGTATTTTACCTTTATTTTTCTTGTAACCATTTCTGACTTATGTGCCTCATTACCTGTACTCACTTAAAATCTCTTTGTACTTAATAAACTTGGTTTACTGTTTTATGTAATCTCAATTGAAGTGTCTGGATAACTATTTAAGAGAATAAAATGGCATATTATTCCCTTACAGGAATACCGGATTTAATATATTTGTACTGTCCATGAGAGGGCTGGGCAGTATAGGACATACATTTCTGGGGGAAGACCTGGGACTGGGGGTGTCTTGGGGTCACCCTGCAGTATACCCAAGGCTGCTGAGAGCCAGGGTGTTGCTGGCAGGCTGCAGTTACACACAGACACTCAGGATTGTACGTTGGAAGGCTGTCTGTGAGCAACCCAGGTGGGAGCTACTTCAGCAAGGCATTGGAAGGCACCCAAGTTTGGAGGGGAGGGGTGACACAGCCCCCCATTGATCTGAACTGTACCCCACTATGTCTCAGACAGTAAAACGATTAACTGCTAACTTCATAAAAGGTTTAGCAGAAAACAATTATTTCTTTGTGGAACAGCACAATCTTACAGCTGAATTACACCTTTTGGTGGAGAAACCACATTTGTACTAAATCACTGTGTGATTTATATTCTCCATTTCATCAGGTCATGAAAGATTCAACAGATAGCTGAGTAAATAACTTAAACATGCAAATCTCCCAGGCATCAGTAATATTACTCCAAGGATTCTGTCCCACTGGCTCTTACCAGATCATGGAAATGAGAATGACTCAGAAAAGAAAACATATTTTATTTTAATTCACTCTATGTTTATTTTAGCTGCAGTTATTATTTTCACTTATTATATATATTATGTTCTAGTGGAAATTCATGTGTTTCAGAATCGGGGGTATTTATTTGCACAGACGCTAAGTTAACTGTTCTTTAGAGCCTCCTTTGCAGTATGCAGCTGCTTTGTTAGGAAGTTCCCAAAGCAGTGGTTGGCAAAAAAGTTCTGGCAAGGGCTGAACAGGGGCCATGTTGATGGTCAGAGGAGGGAAGCTGCAAGGGTGGTGTATGTGGGTGTGTATGTGCACGCACCCAGAGAAACTGTGCAAATAGCTTCACACATAGTTTCTGGAGAGACACATAGTTTCTGGAGGCTGAACATCCTACCCATTAGCCATTTGTGACATGATGGCAGGGGCAAATTCCCCCTTCTTTAATCCCAAGAGAAGGACCTGAGTTTGCCTCCTCCCAGCTCCCCTCTGTGAATATTTCCATGGGAGGGATGATCTGGCCCCCACTTCTTAACTCCAGCAGTGTCCAACCAGCAGCATCAAGATTTGACTGTGGGTCCCTATGAGCTACTTCTCTCTACATCACTAAGAGCTAGTTTGTTAAGCCCTGTCTCTTAAATGTGAAAACAAAGCATATTCCTTAGCTATTCATGCCCTAATGCTACTTATCCAAGTACCTACCAGAAACAGTTAGGCTGATATACTACAGAAATAATAATATTATGCACAGCAACTCTTTTTCTTATAAATCAAACTTGTATACCATGCTGGAGAGCAAACAAAATGTGCCAGATCCAATAGGGTCTTATTAAAGCAACAATAATAAAACACAAACCCCACTGTAACAGATTTGGGTATGCTGGTTTCAGGATAAGCTCATTTCCCCAGTGATTCACTTCAATCAGAATCTGAAAAAGAGTGATTTCCAGTCTTGCAGTGTGTTGTGACCTCATAAATTATTTAAGTATGAAATATTTATATTAGAGAAAAAGGCCATGCTCATTTTTAAAAAGTTTAATGCCTTTTTAAATATGCATGAATGTGATTTTGAAGTGTTTGCAACTTATTAGGTACCATTGGTTTCAATATGCTTATCCCCAGTCCTCGATATTCTCATGCAAGAAAAATATCTGAGATTTTATCCTCTTCGGTCCCACACTAAAATTTAAAGTGATCTGAATTTTTTACAACTATCATTACAGTTGGTTATTATTTGTACTGCTATAGTGCCTAAGAGCCCTAATCAAGAAGCAGGACACTATTGTGGTAGTTGTTATACAAACAAATACTAATTCCTCTTTTCCCACCTCTCTGTCAGCTTTGAACACAAAGAAAAATGTATTTTTTCTCTTAACAGCTTTTTGTACCATTTAAATAAAATGGTGACTATTTTCTACAGTGATACACAATTGCAAAGCTGACCTTAGAAAACACAAATGACTGGTTTGGGCCCTGTGCAGACATGGCAACTTGGGATATGTCTACATAGCAAAGAAAAATCCGTGGCTGGCCTGTTCCAGCCTACCTGGGCTCGGGCTGCAGGGCTGTTATACTGCTGCATGGACTTCCAGGCTTGGGCTGGAGCCTGGGCTCCAGAACCCTGCAGGCTGGGAAGGTTCCGGAACTCAGGCTCCAACTTGAGTCTGGAAACCAACGCAGCAATGAAACAGCCCAAGCCCCTCGAGCCCAAGTTGGCTGGCATAGGCCAGCCACAGATTTTTCTTTGCTGTGTAGACATACCCTTAAAGGCCAGTCCAGTGTTCCCATTATGCAACGGAGCTGGTGGGAGATGCCATTCATAGACAGATTCCCCTGCCACAGCAGCTTATAGCCTGCAAATCATAATTCCACCCAAAAATGAGACCAGAAATAGTGTCCCAAAAGAAAATAGACCCATTTAGACAATGGGGTCCCGCATGGGTGCAGAAGTCCTCTTACATAGAGCAGCTTGCAGAATCAAGGCCAAAGTTTGCACAGAGTGCATATACTTATAAATTCTAACCATACAGAGCTACTCACTTCTATTTTGAAGTGTTCTTCTATTTGCTAAAGCTTGGAAATGCATAGCTAGAGTTACACCATTGACCCTTCCTTCTGTGACAATGCACACACATAGGGTTTGGTATTTACCCACAGATTTTGAGAGAAATATTTACTTATAGTGAACTAGCTGACTATTAGAAGAATGAGCAAAATCTCATTTATTGTGAAACACTGGAAAAAAGAACTCTTTAATAAGTAGAATAACAGCAGCTGTATTGTTATTATTACTGGATATTTATGAAGGCATTCACTCTGTGCAACGGATAGGTACTTTTCTTTCTCAGAAAGATTTAGGTACTTAAAAACTCTCTTTACATTTGGAAAGACAAAGGTCAATTGACATGCCTTCAACTCAGTCCTAAAACATTCCTTTCCCTCCTTGCCTCTGTAAGCAAAATCCTTGCTCCATATTTTCTCCTAACCGACTCCATAAATAGATTATTGAAGTGCAACTTTTGAAAGGCTACTTCTATCTGCTAGAATCATTCTGAACTCCTCTTGTGAAATGAATTGGCCTGGGCAGAGCTGAATGAATGACAAGCAACTTCTTCCAGCTAAGGGTAAGGTGTTTTTCAGATGAAGGGGGTGATTCCTATGTGTCCTGATTTAAACAGATAATAAAGGAAATTTACAGACCATTATTAAAAATACAGTTATAATTTGGGTTAGGTGCTGTATAATTATAATTTGGATTGGCTGCTGGCATAGGAAGGGCTGATTGTATTTAAACTTACTGGGACAAATTCATTGTTAGTGTCATCAGATGCTAGTCCTCTGAGGACAACAGAGATACAGTCCATTATCTAGTGATGATGAAAGAATACCAAAGAAAGTAGCTACAAGGATTATAATTTTTCATCTTTAAAAAGCGTTTACTCTAGCAACAACCACTCTTTTAACAACCACACGGAATTTTCCAGAGAATTGAGCACTTGTGGGTGTTGTTAATGGTTATTTTCTCACCATGGTCATTGGTCATTAATCCTTAGTGAAACATCATATGATTGACTGGCAGATACTGCAATAACAGATACTGTGTGAAGGAAAAAACAGTTTTGTATATTTCTATCTTACTGGACATATTCTTACCAAAAAAAAAAAAAAAAAGGTATCCACTCCAATCAGCATACTGTTGATTGGGTTGACTGCACATTACCTGGCATGGAAACATACTGATTTTGATAAACACATGTCTAGATCACACAGTAATTAAAGAATGGTCTAGATCCTAGTAACAGAAAGTCAAACAACAACATTATGTGCTTCCATTACCACCTTCTCTTTTAGGTGAAGTTCAAAAACTGTCAGTTTGTTAGAGAGTTTAGAAGGAGTTTTTCTCACTACCCATGATCCTCTTTGTGTTCATACAATTGATTTTTGTTTGGAGCACCAGAAGCTCTGAGATATGGGATGTACAATATCCTGACCCCTGGCATCAAGTGAATAGATAAGAATTTGAAATTCACCGGCTTCCCTTCTAATGCCTCCCTTTGAGGAAAACTCTGCAGCATTGTTTTATTATCTGACTTTGCTTCAGGTTCTAAATGGAGATTATACTGATTTTAAATACATGCTGCTTAAGGGAGACTAGAGATAGTTTAGAGGATTTGTAATGAAATACAGCAAAAACGACGAGAGTCCTGTGGCACTTTAAAGACTAACAAATTTAATTTCTGCAGGCATAAGGTTTCGTGGGTCATTAAAGTGCTACAGGACTCTCGTTGTTTTTGCTGTAAACAGACTAACATGGCTACCCCTCTGGAACTTTTCACCATGGAACATAGTGTCTTACCTCCAGGTTGTAGCCAAGGATAAAAGGCATCAGGTAAATTCAGGGTACCAAGGTGAAATATAAGGGTTATCATTATTTTAATACAGGGCCTACAGGCTTCAGGCCTGTAAAATATTTAGTTTCGCAAACTTAGGATTTAGGACAAATTAGCATAAGTAAATTAATAATAAACCTGATGATCTTATGTCTGTGTTTGTGATATGCTGACGTTTTGAAACTAACTGCTGAGTTTGGATAATAATGTCTAGAAGAGATCAGCAGACACCACAAGGTGACCGTTGGTAGCTAGGGTGAAATGTTAGAGACTTCCTTAAGGCAACTTTCTGTACTCTGGAGATAAAGTGACAAAGGCGTTAATGAGTATAAGGGGAACCAATGAGTTAGCCTATGAAAAATGGCACAGCCCAAAAGTAGTCAGAAAAAGAAAGTAAGAAAAAGAGATTAAAACCTTCAGAAGTGCATATGAACCAAAGCAGGCAATGGCCCAACACATTATAAAAGCTGTATTCCAGCCTGCGTGCTTTGGTGGGGGGAGGAGATATGAGGACGACGACCACTGGTGATGATGATGATGGCCATGAGGATGAGGACTAACACTTCGGGTTTTTCCACAAGGCACAATGTGCGTAATGCAAATATTAAGCATTCTGTGTTGGTCTCTTGCCCCTTTACCACATTTCAGTGTGTGTACTGATTTGTTAATAAAAGTAATGATTATAGCAAGAGCGCTATGTAGTCTCTGTTGTGCACTATGAGGTTCCTTTTCTATCAATAACCTCTCTACTCAATCTTGGGAGCTGAACTCTCAGAGATTAAAGTAAGTGTAAAACCTTCACTTTGGGGGGGGGGGGGGGGGGGCGTAATTGGTTAATGTAACATATAATTATAGATAAGGCTACAGAGTGACTGGTTCAAAAGTGGATGCTGCACGGTCACTCTTCAATGACCTAAGGAATGGGAAATGAATTGTTGCCTCAGTCAAGTTCCTGTGCAAAGGTATCCATTTCACAAAAGCCACCACCGTCACTGGTGCCAGTTGGCATCTGCAGTTTCGGCAGAAAGGTCATAGATTGAATGAGCCTGGAGACTTGACTGCCCCCCCCCCCATCCTTAGAGACTGTCACTTCTTTGTTCAGGATTGAGGTTGTGGAGGGTAGCTCTCACTGTCCCTGCTAAGAGTGTTAGAATTCTTCAGTTTTCAGATCCAGCTCCCATGACAGTCAATAGGAGTCTTTCCATTCACTTCAAAGGGAGTTGAATCAGGCTCCAGGTGAATCACGCACCTTTCAAAAACAGTAATTTTTAAAATATATTTAAAAACAACAAAACGACTTGGCTTGCAGTACATCTATACATTCTTAGTAGCAACCATCTGTTTAAATAAACAAACAAACATTGGTTTCAATAGAACGCATTGGCCCTTGTACAATCATTTTAATGAATGCTGCATCATATCCTAATTAAACATATTCTTCCTCAGTAAAAACACATAAGCTCTTGGAAACCTGTATTAGTGTTCTGGGTCTAGTGTCACACAGTGTCCTATTCTCTGCCTGTTCTGATTTAAACACCATTGCATAGCTAACAGTAAGTAAATAGATGCACCAGGGCATAAAACCCACTAGACCCAAATTCAGAAAGGGTCTTTCCCACTAACACAATTTTCCGTATCTTGTCCCTTGTGACAGCCACCCAAAACATCCACTCTAACCCACACCACCCTCTCCTTACCTGCCTATGCTTCATTCCCCCACACTGGTCCAGCTAGGCTTGTTACTGGCAAGAGGATGCTGTGGTGATCTGCTCCACTTCTTCATAAGGTGGGCATTAACTCCCGTTTCACAGATGCTGCTCATGTGGCCAATTGTTGGGAGACAGCTGACAGAGCTGGGCACGGGAGCAGCTTCACAAAAATATCTTTAGGTGTTTCCCCCCATTTCTGACAGCAGCAAGCTTTTGAAAGCAAGAAAAGCATTGGGAGACGTCTTCACCCTCCTCCAATGCTTCCTGTTGATTATCCTCTACTTTCATATGCCACAGATTATTCAGAGATGGGGGCTGGGGTGGGGAGCAACTCTTGGAACTTGCCTCTTCTACCTGTGTCAGCATGAAGGAGATCTTCCCTCCCGCTCCCCCGCCCTCAAACACTGCTGAAGCTGGCAGGCATGTTCATTTTATGGTTATCACACCATTCCTTCTCCACCCCCTTTGTTTCTCTTATCTACCCATTGCATCTTGCCATATTGATGTGAGCTTTTTGGGGCAATGGCTGTCACCTAATTACTGTACTTCTTTGTACAAGGTCTAGTAAAATTGGGCCCTTGTCTTTGAATGGTCTACAGCATGTACTGTAATACAATAATTAAAAACAACAAGCTTAAGTACTACCCACACAGAGAGAAGCTATCTGACATTAGGTTGACTTTGAACATAGCACGGAAAAGCAAACAAGATCCAACAGCTGGAAGATGAAGTTAGAAAAATTCACATTAGACACGGGCTGGAACCACTGGAACAGCTTAGCAAGGAAAGCGGTAAATTCATCTTCACTTGGAAGTCTAAATTGAGACTGGATGTCTTGAGAAAATATATGCTGTATTTCAACCGCAAGTTATTGGACTTGATAGCATACACTTATATGGTTGGGGAAAGATAATTTGCTACACTGCAGGAATCACTGGATGAAATTCTATGGCTTGCGTCATGCAGGAGGTCAGACTAGGTGATCATAATCATCCTTCTGGTCTGAAGTCCTACAAATCAGCCAGGATTTACACCAACAGCCACCTTGTTTCACTTCACAGGTTGATGAATTTCAGTGGCAGATGAAGCAATTCTCATATTAGATATATTATAAATATAGAGACAATGTTAAGATTATTAAGAGTAAAACTGACACAAATATATTTTTCTCAGCAGAATGCCGTGTGTTTTATATTTTATATTTTGTTTGTGCAAAACTGTATTCCTGTCACTTGAAATATTTTTTTTAAACCCAGAATGCTTGAAACTGGATTCAAAGTAAGACTTTCTGAGGGTGACTTAATGGACTGTACAATAATCTCCTATGGAAAGTGGTAGAAGTCCATCACAAATGTACTGCACTTCTGCATTGCAGTGGCATGTGTACTAATCGAATAGTGCATTTCTATCGATTGGTTTCAGTGTTTAGAGTGGTACACATGAAGTTATAACATCAGTTATCACAGTGTGTGTGCCAGACTCATTTATTACTGGTTCAGTCCTGTTCCCACAGCAAAACTGCCACTGAATTAGAGTCACAGTTTAAGGCCAGAAGGGACAACAAGATTGTCTAGTCTCATCGCCTGTATATCACAGGCCAACATCATCCAGCAGCCACACACTAAACCAAAACAACTAAAATTAGACCAAAGTATTACAACCATAGAAGACTGAACTGTTATGCACCAAAGGCAGAGAATAGGAAGGACCAAGATGAACCAGTGCTTGATGCCCCTGCAATGGCATGTAAATATTTAAATGAGATATACTCAGATAATCTTTGCAAGTGACCCGCATCGCATTCTGCAGAAGGCGGCAAAAAATCCTCAAGGTCACTGACAATCTGACCTGTGGAAAAATTCCTTCCTGACTTCACAGATGGCCATCAGTTAAAACCTGAGCATGTAACCAAGAACCAGCCAGCCAAACACCTGAGAGACAGAGAGAGAAACTGCAGGGGGGAAAAATCACTTCCTGGCTAACTGAAACCCTGAAATATTAGCATTAGGAACATAAAATATAAACCACAAGTGAGCCCTGTAACACTGTCTGGAATGGCTCACGAGTGAGAATACCAACCTCAGGGTAGACTGGTAAGATGTAGGGCACATATACCCCAAACTGGTTGTGAGTTTTATATTTAGATTTCACCAGCCAAGTAACAAGGGTAGACTCCTCAGGAACTATATACAGCCTTAACGTAAGAGTCACAGACAGTCCCCTTGGGCATTTCAATTTATCTTGCCACCCAGGCAAGCTTGACTCTGTAATAGATGGTCACTTAACATCAAAGATCACAAAATATTCAGGTTACTCCCAGTCCCAAAGGACTGGTCCCTTACCCAGGTCAATTTGCACTTTAGATCCCACACTAAAAACAAGGCTTGGAGCCAATCCTATAGAGTAAACTAACTAAGGATTTATTTACTAAGAAAAAAGAAAAGAGTTATTTACAAGGTTAAAACAGATAAGATTGGATCTTATTTTGTGTGTTTGTTGATGTTCAAAAGGTAATAGAAGCTTCTATAATAAGCAAGCTTTTATGTCCTTTGGGGATAACCCAAGCCAAGCAGGTTGGGGATCTCTTGCTTATGATTAGGAGTCCAGACAGTATAAAGAGACCCTAATTTCTTCTAGTCAGGGATTTTCATCCCCATAGGGCTGATGGGACAAGTGCTTCTGCACATAACCTCTTTATGGGGGGTTGGGGGAAGCAGTCAAGAATAGTCTTTGTTCCACAAAGACCCATTTGGATTCAATAGTCCTTCCTGACAGGCAGGAGATAACACCTTCTGTAGTAATCCAGCATTTTGCATTACATGAAGCTTTTTTTTCCTGTTTGGTGAGTTACAGAGTTTCAGAACAAACATTTTACAGTTATAGAGCAAACACGTAAGTATTACATTATAACATGGGATACAGATATTACATGTAGGATTAATATATGCCGCATCCTACAAACATTCCATAAAGTCAATACACTTAACACATTCTTCTAACACTAATATCCATTTTAACTACACTAACCTACAGGTAAGCCAGACTATTTTCCAGCTATGCATTTGTCAGTGTTCAGTGAAACCCAGGGCCTTGGCATGAACTGGCACCTGGCCTGCCAGCATCACAAGCCCCAGGACTGTTCAGCTCTTTCCCCCTTACCATCACAAGTAACCCCACCATACAAGTGCATTTATAAATTTGTCGAGTTCTCTCTTAAAACTAGTTAAAATTGTTTGCCCACACAACTCCTAATAGGAGGCTGTTCCAGAACTTCCCCCCTCTGACGGTTAGAAACCTTCTTCTATATCCCAGCCAGAATTTATTCATGGCCAGTTTATATCCATTTGCTCTTGTGCCAACCTTGTCCTTCAGCTTAAATATCTCTTAATCTTTCCTGGTGTTTACCTCCCTAATTTATTTATAGAGAGCAATCAGATCTCCACTCTGTCTTTTTTTTTTTTTGGCTAGGTTAAAGAAGTCAAGCTCTTTCAGGTTCCTCTCTTAAGATAGACCCTCCATTCCCCTGATCATCCTAGTAGTTCTTCTCTGCACCTTTTCCAAGTTTAAATTAATCTCTTTTGAACATGGGTGACCAGAACTGTACAAAGTAATCCAAACAATGTCTTTCCATTGCCTTGCACATGGGCATTAATGCATCTCTTGCTAACACATCCTAGGATTGCATTTGCCTTTTTCACAGCTGCATCACATTGGTGGCTCACAGCCATTCTGTGATCCACCCATACACCCAGGTCTCTCTTGTCCTCTGTCGCTTCCAACTCATAAGCCCCCAGCTTGTAGCAGAGTTCTTATTACGAGACCCTAAGTGCATGACCTTGCACTTTATAATATTGAATTTCATCCCATTTCTGTCACTCCCATCTTTGAGGTCACCCAAATCTTCCTATGTAACATTCCGATTCTCATCTGTATTGATGAAGCCTCCCAACTTTGTAGCTTCAGCAAATTTCATTAGCATACTCCTACTTTTTGTTCCAAGGTCAATAAATAAAAATATTGAATAAGATTGTTCCCAAGACTGATCCTTGAGGAAATCCACTAGTAACCTTCCTCCAGTCTGATAATTCACCTTTCAGCACAACACATTGCCTTCTCCCCGATAGACGGTTTCCTGTCCACCTTGCAATGCTTGTACTGATCCCCATGTTCCCTAATTTAACTAATAATTTCCAATGTGGTATCATGTCAACTGCTTTACTGAAGTCCAAGTACATTATATCTAATGCATTTCCCTTGTGTAAAAAAAAAAAAAAAATCAGTTATTTTCTCAAAGAAGGAAATCAAGTTAATCTGGCATGATCTACCTTTGGTAAATCCATATTGCATTAAAAGGCCTTTAAATCTCTGTGAATTTCATTATTCTTTCCTTCACAATTTGTTCTAAAGCACTGCATACTTCTAAGATCAGACAAACAGATCAGTAATTGCTCAGGCCTGGTCTACACTGGCGATGGAGGTCGATGTAATGTCACTTACGTCGATATCTGAAAGCCTGCATCTACACTGGCATGGCAGTTCCATCGACTTAACGTGTGGCAAAAGTTGACACAATAAAACCACCTCCGCAAGGGGCATAGCGCCTGATTCAATTTTATTGGTTCGATTTTGCGTCAGTGTAGACAGAGCGTAACGTAATTCAACATTCATGGCTTTCGGGAAGTATCCCACAATGCCCTGTTGTGACCGCTCTGGACATTCAAGCTCTGCTGTTATGTGGTCACGCTCACCGGAAATGGCCCCTCCCCTCATGCCCCAGGAAAATTTCAATTTTCATTTCCTGTGCAGCCAGCGTGGAGGGAGCTTGTAGCTGAACTCCTTATGGCTACTGCAAGACCCAAACGCACTCCAGCATGGAGTCGACCAGAGGTCTTAGATCTCATCGGTCTGTGGGGTGAGGAGTCCGTTATGGCTCAGCTCAGAGCCAGCAAAAGAAATTTGGATATTTACTGGAAGATATCCCAGAGCATGTTGGAGAAGGGGCACAACAGGGACGCGCAGCAGTGCCGCGTGAAGATCAAGGAGCTACGGCAGGCATATCAAAAAGCCAGGGAAGCTAACAGCCATTCTGGCTCCTCGCCCAAAACATGCCGCTTCTACGAGGAGCTGCATGCCATTCTCGAAGGGGACCCCACAATGGTGCCACCACGCAGCATCGATACCTCCGCTCCATCCACTCCAGGGACAATGATGAGAACTCCAGGGACAATGGACGAAGATGAGGAGGAGCAGGGTGTCCCTTCTCCCAGACAGTCAGGACCTATTCCTGACCCCAGAGCAGTCCAGCAGCACGCAGGACAGCACTAATGATCCCGGGAAAGGCACATCTGGTGATTTTTTGTTTCTTCTTAGCAGTTCAGTTCTTTTTTAAAGGCGGGGGGAGAAAAGGGGATTTCAGGGGTTTAGCGGACTGTCTTGGGCAGCTACTCCTGGAACAGATTATTTATGTGCAGAGATTTGCTCCGAGAATCATCAGTTGATATCTCAAGGAAACTTTCATGTAGGTAATCTGTTATTCTTTGCACAAGGTTTCGGGGCAGGGCAGCCTTGTTCCTTCCTCCCTGGTAGGATACTTTGCCTCGCCACGCTGCAATCAAGGGAGCTGGAATCATGGCGGAACACAGCATAGCGGCATAAGGGCCAGGCCGGTACCCCGCTGCATGAAGCAAATGTTCTCTTTCCTTGAGTGCTACCCTTAGGAGACTGATATTGCTCATGGTCACATAACACATAGGAACAGAAATCAGTACTGCATCTCACTGCAGAACGTGGTTTTCAATGCTTACCATCTCTGTAATGGCACAGCGAGCTGACCCTTCTGGGATGTGCGGAATGGAATGAGAGTCTGTCTTACCCTTGTGAACAGCAAGGGGAGGTTTTGTATACATTGTTGCATTTGTTTCATTTTCTTGAGTCTGCTAACAATGGCAACGTTGTGCATTTCTTTTTGTTATATAGACACCTTGGCCTAGCCCGCTTGAACTGCTGCGGAAAGAATATCGCAGATTAGGAAGAGGGAAAAAAAAACAAGAGACGACATGTTTGGCAAGCTCATGAATGCCTCCACGGCCACAGAGACAGACCTCTGAGTGTGGCGGCTGACCTTGTCCCAGAATATGGACATGGACAGGGAGAGTCAAAGAGCGATGCAGGAGCATGGTCGCAGTATCATGCAGGAGATGCTGCGAATCATGCGCGACCAGGCAGACATGCTCCGGCGGCTTATGGAGCTTCAGGAGGAGCGGCAGCCGGACGGAGTCCCACTGCAGCTCCTCCATAACACTCCTCCGCCTATGGCTTTGCTGACCTCCCTCTACCCCACCCCCCAGCAGTCTCAGAGGAGAATGTCCAGGCTGCAGTATGTGGTGCACTCCACCCCGGTGGAGGTGAGCAGAAAGCAGCGGCCCTGCTAACAGCTGGCCTGCAAGCAACCACGCTACCATTTGAGACTGTGAATGAACACTAGCCTCCCTCCCGCAGGACTTGAATGTTCATAAATAAAAGTTTGCATCGTTTCAACACGTTTCTTTATTAAATCAAAGCTTGTTTGGGAGGGATTTGGAGGGTACTGATATTGATGGTGTGGGAGGGATGTTAAGCAAAGGCACATAACATACAGGAACAGAAATCAGTACTGTATCTCACTGCAGAACCTGGTTTTCAATGCTTCCCTAATGCAAAGCGCTACGTGGTTAGCTCTCAGGGTATTGCTGGCATCTGGCTGCTCATAATTAGTGGCCAGTCTTTCAGCCTACACAGCCCAACCCTGGGGGAACCTGTCCCCCTTCGCTTCACACACATTATGAAGAACACAGCACGCAGATATCACTGAGGGGATGTTCTTTTCACTCATGTCCAGCCTAGTGAGGAGACTTCTCCATCTGGCCTTTAAACGCTCAAAAGCACATTCAACAACTAGTCTGCAAGTGCTTAGCCTGTTATTAAAACACTCCTTGTCACTGTCAAGGTGCCTGGTGTACGGCTTCATTAGCAAAATGAGCAAGGGGTAAGCAGGATCCCCCAGGATCACTACTGGCATTTCCACACCCCTGATGTGAATTTTTTGGTCTGGGAAGAAAGTGCCCGCCTGCATGTTAGAGAACAGCCCTGAGTTCCGAAATACGCGCGCTGCATGCAGCTTCCCAGACCACCCCACATAGATATAAGTGAAACGACCCCTGTGATCCACAAGAGCCTGCAGGAAAAGTAACCCTTGCGGTTTATGTACTTGATTGAGAGGTGGGCAGGTGCTAAGATAGGGATGTGCGTGCCATCAATGGCCCCCCCGCAGATTGGGAACCCCATCGTGCAAACCCGTCCACTATGTCCTGCATGTTTCCCAAAGTCACTACCCTTTGTGGCAGAACTCTATGATGGCCCTGCACACTTGAATCATGGCAGCTCCCATGGTACATTTACCGACTCTGAAGTGATTCCCAACCGAGCGGTAAGAGTTGGGGGTTGCCAGCTTCCACAGAGTGATGGCCACTCTCTTCTCCACCGTCAGAGCTTGTCTCAAGCGAGTATTCACGCGCTACAGGGACGGGGCCAGCTCTGAGCAAAGTTCAAGAAAAGTGGCCTTTCACATACGAAAGTTTTGCAGCCACTGGTCATCATCACACAGCTGCATAACGATGTAGTCCCACCAATCTGTGCTTGTTTCCTGGGACCAGAACCGGCGCTCCACAGACTGCAGATGATGGTTACGGACTGCAACAACTGGGAATTGTTCCGCTCGATGGCTTGTAGCAGGGCAGCCTCAGTAGAATTGTGGTTCCCTGTGCTTTGGGTTCTCACTCTTCTTTGAAAATACTCAATGATAAGCCGCGATGTATTTGTGATGCTCACAATAATAGTGCACAGTTGAGCTGGCTCCATGTCTCCGCAGCAATGGTGAGCGCACGGCATAAACAAAGGTGCGAAAATCGGTTTCCTGTTTGTTTGGGGGAAGAAGGGAGGGGGAAGGAGCGTTGCATCATGGGATGATGAATCTCGTCCCAACAGCCACCGCGGCTAGTTGCACTGTGGGATAGCTACCCACACTACACTGCTTTGACTGTTGACACAATCGTGGTGAGTGTGGACACACGAGCCCGGCGCAAGGTGCGTGATGTGGACACGATCCAGTGACTTCTAAAAATCGGCAGATGAAAGTCGACTTTAAGTAAGTCGACTTCACTCTGCAGTGTAGACATACCCTCAGATAATGCTTTTTCCTTTCTGAAATATAGATATGACATTACCTATTCTCCAGTCATATGGTACTAACCCTGAATACATAGATTTATTAAAAATCCTTGCCACAGGTCTATAAATTTCATATACCAGTTCCTTCGATACTCTGAGATGAAAATCATCTGGTCCCCCCAATTTAAGTGCATTAAGCTCTAAATTTTTCTTCCACATCAGAGATGGTAATTTCTATTTCTAGGCACTCATTTCCATCAACCTATACTGCCTTCACGCCCATGCTCCATCTTATCATCCTAATTGAAAACCGAGGCAAAGTATTCATTTAATTTTGGGGCCATACCTAGATTATTTTTAATCTCCTCCCCATCCATCCCATCCTGCATGGTAACCTGACCTCATTCTTCCTTAGTCTCTTCAGTTATATAACTAAAAAGCCTCTTAAAATAAATAATAATTTCTGTGGCAAGAGCTAATTCAGAGGAACTTTTAGAAATTCTCAATTTATTCCTATATTTTCTAATCTCCATAATGTAGCTTTCTTTGCTGATCACCCCCTTTTTTCCATTCCCTATAGGCTCTCTGCTTATTTCTAATATTTTTGGGTGTTTATTCATCTAGCTGGGTCTGGGGCCTTTTCCTACATGGTTTTTTTTTTTCCTTTTTTGGATCACAATTTTCAAAAAGATTTCATGTAGCTGACTTGAAGAAATTCAAAGCCTCCTCCACATTAAGTCATTAAGCTCTTCGGTCTAGTTGATTTCTTTAATTAGTTCCCTTAATTTCCCAAAGTCTGCCCTTTTGAAATCAAGAAATCATAGCTGACGAGTAGGTTTTGATTATCCTTCCATTTAATTTCAACAGAATAAATTCGTGATCACTTGATACAAGGTCATTTCCTATGAAATTCTCACTAAAACTGCATATTCTCTTTTTGATTCAGTGATGATTTGATGAAGAAAACTGTCATCTATAACATCCAGTATTCGTATAATTTATTCTCCAATCTATATCTCGTAAATTAAAAATCTCCCATTATGACACAATTCCCAAAGGTATTCTTTCTCTAATAAGATTAAAATGATCATGATCCACATCCGAGTCTGACCCTGGGGATCTACAGCAGACCCCTAACACTACCCCAACAGAATCTCTTCTACAATCCTTCCCCAAAGCAATTTTGACCCAAACATTCTCGTGTCCATGATATCACTTTGTATTTCTTTACAGCACATTTTTTATGCACAGGGCTACTCCACCTCCTTTACCTTTATTCCTTCCTCTCCTAAACAGCACATATCATTCAATGCATGTATTCCTGTCATGAATGGTATTCCACCATGTTTCTGTTATCCCTAATATCTGATTTGACCTCCTGCACCAGTAGTTTCAATTCCTGCTTTATTGCACAGATGCCTTGCATTCGTGTACAAGTATTTCAGTGGTTTCCCTCAGACCTCACCCAGTTTTCTAGCTTGTGGTGTTCCATTATCCCTTATTATATCTTCATTTACCTGATTTTCTTCCTGTGTATTAAAGCCAGGCATGGAGGTTTCATGAGTCTCTCCCTGCCTTACCTCCTCATGCCCTACTTTAAAGTCCTTCTTAAAATTTGTGCCAGCCTTGATCCCAGAAGATTAATACCGCAGGTACTTAAGTGGAGTCCATCAGTTGAGAAGAGTCTTCTTTCTGTGAATGACTCCCAATGGTGAGTCATCCCAAAACCTTCCTCATAGCACCAAGCCTTGAGCCATCAGTTGATCTTCATTATCTTGACGTGCCTTTGCTCTCCTTCTTCAGGAAACACAAGTTTTGAGCTGAAAATCACCTGATCTGTCTGGCCTATCCGAGCATAACTGTCCTTGATCCATTCATCTGTGAATCTAGCAATGATATCTGTCCCAACATGCAGCACAATCACTGGATATTTCCCATCAAAATCCTCTTCTGCCTCACTCTACATCTCATATTCTTGCTCCTGGAAGACAGCACACTCTTCTTTTCCCTGGATCTGGTCAAGTGACAGGCCTGTGGATTTAGTATGGAGTCCCACTCACCTAGACCTGTCTCTTCCTAGTGTTGGTAAAAATCTGTTTATGTTCTCTGTCACAGTACAACATCCTCATTTTTCCTTAGGCTCTGGTCCCTGGCTATCTCCATCATTTCTTCTGCAGGGACTGGCTTCCCTTCTCTTCTTTCTGACACCTCATTTTCTGCCTATTTCTCCTGCTCATTCTCCAGTGCAGCAAACCTGTTACTCAACTTGATTTAAGCAGCACTACCTTTCCTCCGTCTTGTCCTCATGGTCACATTCTTCCATGTATCACCCTCCTCTTCTGGCAGTTCACCCTCCAAGTCCTTTTGTTTGGCACGTGTCTGCAAAACTTGAGTTGTCTGTCTGTACCACCGCCTCTCTCCTCTTCTGCATTATACCTTCAAATCCCTGTCTGCCTTTCCTTATTCCTCTCTGCCAAGTGACATTTCATTGATGAGTAGCTTCCATCAGATACCCACTCAAGAATGATGTATGTGCATCCTTCAGCTTCTGCATCCAACCATCTTCTTTCCCTCCTCAACTCCTCGGGTCACTACTAGTGCTGCCTCAGTAGCCATAATTTGTTTCCTCCTATTCAAAGAAGAAAAAAAAAAGACGGGGGGGGAGGGACACCAACTCTCTCCCCCCCCCCCAAAAAAAACCCCCTTCTACTTATGAACTTCCACAGAAACGCCACTGTCAGCTGCTAACTGCTCAGTACTTCAGTAGACCAGGTTGCGGCCCTCAGTAACATGAAATATCTGTTTCAAAATAATCCTGAAGGTAACAGTTTAGGCATGAAGCATACATATCAAGTTAGGTCAAGATTTTTAGGCACAGCCTTAGTAGCATCTCTTTAAAACATAACACACTACCCATTCACCCAGGCAACCAAACCATATTTCACAGCTTGAAGAGTGTCACTAAGAAGATATTCTAACTGCCTAGGGGACTAAAGAACGTGGCATGCTTCTGCTCAAATTTATTTCAACTATATGGGGCTTATTTTTATTCTGCTCTTGACCTCAAACTGAAAAGATGCCCTGAAGATCTGGATACATTGTCTCATGCTATATCTGGTGCCATTAGTTCACAGGAATTTTCTGCCAATATTAAGCTATCAAAGATCACAGGGTACAAAGATATTGTATTTAATTAACTATCTTTGGACAGTTATCAGAAATAGGAATGTAATCACATTTGGCTACGAGGCTCATTTATTATATTCACCATGAACAGATAAAACTTAGCTATTTTAGTAGCCAGTGTATGTAGAGGGATCGAAAAGCAAAAAGATCACCTCAGGAGAAAATACAGGATATTTTGGAAAGAAGAAGGGGAACAACCAAGTTGCTGAGACTATAAGCAGATCAGGAACTAAATGTACCAAAATCAACATACACAGAGACGTTTTACTCCCAAGCATGGTCCTCACTTCAAGGATTTGCCCAGGGGAAATTTCAATCACATTATGCAAAAGCCAAGCTTTTCAAAAGTGACTGATAATTTTGGATGCTTCCATTTTGAAGTGCCCAAATCTGCAATACCATGAAGAGGACCTGATTTTCAGAATGCATAGCATCTACCCTTGAACTCAGGCTCCTTTCAGGTGTCTCAAGTTTGTCACCCAAAAACTGAGGTACCTAGAATCACTACATTTACTTAGCATCTCTGGTTTTATTATGCTTGGCTTTCTGGAACAAAAACAATATGACGAACAACAACTTTCATTTCAAGTGGTGGACAATTGTTTTTAATGTACTAACTGTAAGAGATACCAAGTTAACATCCTTTGAGACTGAACTCTCATATTTGTCTCCAAAACAGGTACTGGACAGCCAATGGCATAGCAATCTTCTCTACACTGTCTTGTTAGTAAGCTCTCATTCTGGTGAGTAGGTACCACCTCTGAATTTCTCTTTTGTTTTTATTCTCCATTCCTTTGTCTCTGTACTGAGCCAGCTGAACAGTGTGTAAACTGGTACCAGCTGTGGTGGGTTTTTGTGATATCAGTAAGAGCTGGAAGGAGATAATCAACATAGTTCATATAAGCCAACGGACACAGCAGCATCACCAACAGGCAAAACATATGGTGGTGATTTTTGGCCACTAGCAGCCTAGTTCACATTTATAGAGGTGACCTAGATATGATGTAGTCCATATCCAGAATAAAAACCAAGGCCCTCAGTTGGACTATGATATGCAATATCCATTTAGGGCTCAATTTCGCATATGAAGATGCACATGCCCTCACATTCTGAAAAATCTGCTTTAGTAGATATGCAGAAATAATACCGTCACAAAACTCTTTGTACACAAAGAAGATAATAATCATGTAATTAAAGACTGTACCATAATGCATAACCACAAGGGCGCTGAATTAAGGTTGAACAGGCAAACTAAATCTGGCACTTCCTAACTTTTGAGAGTGTGACTTTGCAACCCTAACACTCTTTTAGTGTAGATTTTTTAAATGTAATTTTATATTAATTGCATTATGCGTGGACGCACACACACGTATTTATGTATATAAAGATTGTTTATATTTGATGGTTTCCTTCTTCATTCATAGATTGTAAACCCATCATTGCAGCGGCTATGTTTAATTTTGTGCTTATTCAGTAACTAATAGCACGATCTATCAGGCCCTCTGGACCCTAACATAATATTAAATAATAATCTCACAAGTTTGGCCTGATTGGTTATATTGTGTACCAGTCACGCAAAACCCTCAAGGAAAGTACGGCTTCTGCTTCTGTAGCAGAGAACTGGTGATTCAGTAGGTGGCATTCTTTTCTTTCAGCCAGTAATGAACCAATGACCCAGCATGGTATTAAAAGAGGCAGGTTAATGATACTGGGGAGGGTCAGTTATGAATAATGAGACATAAAGGCATAGTTATGATAATTTATGGTCACTAAAAATTCCACTTTTTGCAATAGCAGGGGTGTAAGTGGGGGGTGCAGAAAATAGTGGACATGTGTGTCATCAATGGCCCCAGTCCAACATGGGAAGTCCATTTGCTAAAAGCCCGCTACTATTTCAGGGACATCAGCAATCTTCATTACCCAAGGAAGAACCCCACTAATAACTGACTTGCAAATATCCATAACCACAACTCCTGCAGTGGACTTGACAATGCCAGACTCATCAGAACCTGAGCTGTAGCAGTTTGGAGTGGCCAGTTTCCAGATTCATTCTGAAAGGCCAGAAGGGACCATTAGATCATCTAGTCTGAGCTCCTGTACATCACAGGCTATTACATTTCTCCCAGTGACCCCTGTATTGAGACCAATACCCTGAGTTTGGGTAACTTCCTTGGTAATGAGTTCCAGTGGTTAATCACCCTCACTGTTAAAAATCTGTGCTTATTTCTTATTAGAATGTATCTGTCTTCTGCTTCCAGCAATTGATTCTTATTATGCCTTTCTCCACTAGATTAAAGAGCCCTTTATTTTCTGGTATTTTCTTCCTGTGAAGGTACTTACCCACGGTAATCCAATAACCTCTCAATCTTCTTTTTAATAAACTAAACATATTGAATTCTTTAAATCTCACTGTAAGGCATTTTGGGACAGAATAGAAAGAAGAAATTCTACAATTATCCCTTCAGAAGTGCCTCCTCCTGGAAGAACGTGGCTTCTGGGCAAAGGGCTATTGAGAGAATGAAGCCTGCAATGTTAGAGAGGCAGCAGCAAGTTGGCTTTTGGGGATAGTGAAGTGGCTGAAGAGCAGATGAAATGGTATTCACTTTGAAAAGGCCTTTGCTGTTCCCAGCCCAGCTTCTCTGGTGGAAGATGGGCTGTGTCAGCTTGCTGATTGAATATTCCCATTGCCAAAGATGTTGCTACTGCCTTTTGATCAACTAGACTGCACCAGGAGCAGAGGAGTCATGCTTATTGCCATACCCTTTACTGGGGGAATCTAGCCTGCCTCAGTGTATGTGATTCCTGATGGCAGACTTACCCTGGGAACAGAAGAGGCACAAGCCTCCCTTTATGCAGGGCTACAGACTTATGGAGCACAGGCTGCACTTTCTGGCCTTGAACTGCTTTATTTTGGTGTATCTGCATGAATTGCTATAGTAGAAGACTGACAGACATTGCAACCGCATGCAGTATCTTTGGGGACCATACTGTATTAAGTTTATGTATCACTGTGGGCCAGAGATGGCATGCAACTGGAGGGTTATCACAGCTGCTCCAGGAACCAAAAAGGGGGGGGGGGTGGGGGAGGAGGGGAGCATGGTGTGATTAAGATGAATCACCTAGGCTGTAAACAACTTGAGAGAGAGTTGGGGAGACCTATTTGTAATGGTTCAAACTGGGTCATCTGGAAATCAACAGATAAAGAAAGAGCTTTTGATATAAAAAGTCTGGGTTTTAACTGGCTCAAAGCCTTCTTTTTGACCCAGCAGACAGACAAGACAGGACCTTCTGTCCAAGGGAAGCCCTAACCCTTGCAGGAGGGTCTAGTAGGGCCCCATAAGACTGATGGATGATTCCTGGTAGATTTAAACATACACTAAATGCGTTTATTGTTTTTAATATGTTTTCTCTGTAATGCTTTTATTTTAAGAATAAATGTGCTTGCTTAGAAAGAGCTGTGTGGTAAATTTTAACTGCTGGCAACACACCGTTCATAGCCCTTGGGGGGAAAAAAGAGCAATGCATAGGTACTGGCTGTTAGGCAGACTAGTTTGCTAGAGATATCACAGGGAAGCACAGAGATACTGCAAGCCTAAGACCCTGTTCTGTGGGGAGAGAGACAAGGGTTTCCGTCTGAGAGGGCTCATTTATGGGAACCTAAAACCTTAAGAGGAGAAAGAAAGAGTGTCAAATGGGCAGTTAACCTTGAAACTGTGACAAACGCTGCCACAGCTGATCCCAGGAGAGGGAAATAACCACCCGAGTTCCCAAGTAAAATTAGTCAAATTTGAGGAAGACTGAACATTATAATTTTAATAATTTAAGAGGCCAAACTGAAAGAATTAAACCTATTGTCAAGGGAGTTCTGGAAAACAATGCAGTAACTATCAGGCCATTTAGATACCTGAGTGAGTGCATTAAAAATCTACCAATAGATTACACAGATGAGACAAAAATTTGAAGCAAAAACAGCAAAAC
Source organism: Emydura macquarii macquarii (assembly GCF_026122565.2). Classification (NCBI taxonomy): domain Eukaryota; kingdom Metazoa; phylum Chordata; order Testudines; family Chelidae; genus Emydura; species Emydura macquarii. The sequence goes on from NW_027130613.1 coordinate 913,370, forward strand.
CACTGCAATTACTGGAGAAAGGGGGAAACAAACAAACAAACAAACAAAAATAGAGTGAGACAAACTGGCTGTAACTGAGGGAACTGACTGATGTTCAGTTTCAGAAGATTTCAAAATTAGCTCAGAGTAGCATCCTCCAAAACTTGCAACTTCAGTCAGTCATGGAGAACCTACCTCTCACAATTCCCATGAGAATTATGGAACAAAGACTCTGTTTGCATCTCTAGGAATGGGACAGTTTTGATTGTTCATGTAATGCCAAAACCATGATTGTCAGGTCACTACTGAAAGAGTTAAGAGTCTAAAAGAAATAAAATAGTTGTAGGTATAGAAAAGTAATACTTTTGCTATATGCATATATTAACTTAGAAAGTTACTTAATCAGCTTCAAGCCTAAGAAATGCGTGAGAAAGAAAAGAAGGGGGGGGGGGCTAATAGATAAAGAAGAAGTTGAAGGCCAAACAGACATCAAGCGCCTGGATACAGATAAAGGGCAAACCACAAGACAAAGAAACCAAGGTCTACCCGCTTTTGCTAAGGCTATGTGCCAACAAACAATCCCGTTAGAAAAAGGTCAAAAAGGCACCCTAAAAGACGCATGCATAATGAGGTGTTAGAATATTATCGCACACCCTGCATAGAAAATTGGTTCATTAGCATGAACATGGAATGATGTTTGTATAAAAAAGACAATGTATGTAGTAGGCGGTCGCGAAAGGTGTAAACCTTTTAGTACCCAGCCAATGGGGAACGAAGGGAGGGATTCTTTCGGCCGGGATAGGAAATATATACTGCTGAATAATAAAGGAGGGGCGCGCTCCTTTCAGAATAGATTTTTGTTCTGGAGTTGTGCCCAGCTTTGCAAACCTGTTAAAGAAATAAAAAGTAGGTTTTTTTACTCTTTACCTGTATCCGATGTTCTTTATTAAACCTTTTTAGTCAAAGGTATTTTTTTACACTACTAAGCAGAAAAGCACCCCTCAGATATGAAAACAATGATCATGGCTGTTTAGCCAGGGAGTGCCTCGAAATTTTCACAGCCCAGAAGCCAGCAAGATGTTTATGCTGCCTAGACCACTTGAATGAAGGTACTCCAAACTATTTCCTTTGCTTGCTTTTGAAAGTAATTTGGTGGTCCCTCTCATATTGGGCCAGTTCTTCAGCTGGTGCATATTAGCAAAACTCCACTGACATGAACATAGATTTATATCAGCTGAGGGTCTGGCTCTCTGAATCTAGGGTTTGAATCCCCTGAAACAGGTCAAGTTTTATGCTTAAGTTTAAAAGCAATAGGGCAGTTAAAAAAAAGCAACAGCTATAACTGTTGTACTGGCAGTTACCAGTGGGCCCTTAGTTCTAATTGTTGTGTTAGTCATTTGCTGCAGAAGACTATTTAGGTAACAGTGTAATAAATCTACTGATTTTTTCCTAATCCACATATCCTGTGTTTGTGTGCGTGTGCAACAACTGTCTGGGCAAGGACAATAACATCTCATTGTGACATATCAACAACTGAAATGTATATCAAATTATCTGAATGAAATGAATCCTAAGTGAAAGGCCTCATCTGAGGCCTAGATTCTTTAGATTAAACCATGCTTCACCTTAAAGTATAATGAAGAAAAATGTATTTCCAGCTTCCAAACAAAGCTGCAACTCCTTCCTCACAGCCCTCCCAAACCAGTCTGTGGACATGGTCCATTGCTGAAGGAAGTATATCTTGTATCAGCTTAAAAGATGACAGAGCTGCCATTGTAATGTACCCTCCTTTAGGGCCCCAGTGAATTTCTGGCTGAGCCAGCAAGAATTCCTCCTAAGGCTCTGGCTCCAACACAGACCCCTCTACACCCCTACAATGCAGGTTGCAGTTTAAAACCACCTTGTGGCTCATATTCATTACAAAAGAAAGGATTCATTCTTTAATTAGACTGTTATTAATAGTCACTAAAATCATTTGGGAGCATAAATAGGTTTGTTGTGACAAACAGTTCTTGGGAAAGCAAATAGGACAAAATTCAGTTTTGTTTTATAGAGTATAAGGTGATTTAATTGACATCATCTAAAACTTTATTACTGATAGTGAAGCAGAGTTCAAATTACATGAAGGAATACATGATTGCTATTTTCCTAGACACACTAAAATACCAAACACAATCTTAAGGAGTCACCTATAACACAAGCCTGGAAGAGAACCTCTAAACACAGAACAATAGTCTCTACTCACAATTTTTTCAATTCATAGCTCCCCACCAAGTAGAATTGCCAACCCTCCAGGATTGTCCTGGAGTCTCCAGGGATTAAAGATTAATCTTTAATTAAAAATTATGTCATGTGATGAAACCTCCAGGAATACATCCAACCAAAATTGGCAACTCTACTAGCCGGGTCCCTTGTCTGTTTTATAGAGTAGGTCCTGGGCCTCTTTAGGAGGCAGAAAAACGCAGAATTACTTCTCGGTAATTAGTCCCAGGTATGCAGGACAGAACCTCCCTTAAAGAAAGAAGCAGTCTAGCAAAAACAAATCAAAACTGCTTTATAAATTGCTAAACCAAAGTACTCTAAAACAAAGATAATTTATAAAAGCTCATGATTGATATGGCTAACTGACATCTGACATTTTTGTGGATAAACAAATGTATTGTCCTTCTGGTATTCTGAACATGAAATAAATGATATTAGAAGATGATGAAACTTTGCAGCTGCCAGATATGGTTAATTGCCAGAGGCCCCATTCTCCTTCCACAAAAGTTAATATGCAGTGTATTATTTGAAACATATTGTAGGCATGTGCAACAGCATTTACAGTACACCTGCCATACAGCAATTTGGAAAACATTAATATGCAAAGCTGACATTTTATTTCATTCCTGGAAATAAGCAAGGTCAAAATTGCATTTTGGTCAATAAGATGACATCTCCAAAAAAGATGTAAGGATGTGAAATGCTTCTTTTTGTGTCAGAAACATACAGTTTTGTTGTTTTAAACTGTAGAAGAATGAAAGCCATGACTTTTCATTTTTGACTGTGATTTCATTCTCCTACTGTCCATTTGAATTAGATATTTCAAATAGAATACATAAACAGCCACAAGAAAAAGCAAATGAGAGCTAAATGGTGATTCTGAAACCTATTTTCCGAATTTCATCTTATGCTAATGAGTCTTAGTAATGAATTAGCACAGAGTATAGAGTAGGAGCTACATTTTATTAAAATATCAGATTCTAAGTTGACCAAACCAACTTAATGTATCATATATGGCAAGATGAAGACAATGGACATACTTAGGGCACGCTTTAAGGACAATTCCCACGTCAAGTAATAACATTGACGCCATCTGGAAAGTGAAAGAGAGGGTGACCTAGAGAAAGGTTACATAGAACAGAGACAAACTAAATCCATCAACATGACACTCAGAAGCCAGAACAGACCAACGCAAGACCAAAATAAATGGTGAAAACTTACTTATGCATCTGAGGGTAACGGAAAAAAGAAAAGAAAAGAAAAGAAAAAGTCTTTTAGGAGGAATATATAGTCCTAGTGCTCAACATGGCTCTGAATGAATAGGAATACAGATGGAAATAGCCTGCTGTCTCACCAGAATGCAGCTTCCACAGGTCAGATAGTTTGAGAAAGATTATTATTTGCATTCGCATAGCACCCAGGCCCCAACTAGGATTCATGGGCTCTGTGCTGGGTGCTGCACAAACATACAAAAAGGACAGTTTCTGTCCCAAAGAGTTTACAATCTAAATATGTCTACACACTGCATGCCATGTGCTTTATATTTGAACATGAGACTTGGGCATCAAGAAATCTGCAGATTACTCAGGACTCAAGTACTCTAACTGCATCTATGATAACTTACATTATGATGCTGTCAGATCTCACTAGCTCAATCAGCATCAGGTCTGTTCAGTACTTCGATCAGAGACCTCTAAGGAGAACACTGATACTACAGGCAGTGGTCTTGGTGATTTAGTAAGTGTCCTCCGAGCTAGTAATGAAGCAATATTCCAGCGTGGTGCTAGGGGATATTGTGGCCATTAATGATATAATGGAAATTTTTCACATGAGTAGGGTTGTCAGCCTGGGTGTTCTGGAAAAGTTCCATTCTGGGATAATTACATTCCCCTTTGCTTAAATCTCCCTAGAGTTTCAGCTGGAGATGATATTCTTTCTTACTGCCTCAAACTATTGTGTAGTGTTGCTGTGTGCTGTTAAATAGCCGCTACAGTCCTCTCCAGAGCATCTATATTTCAATCAACACAGGCTGAAGTAATTCCTATATACCTCTTACTTGCCTCATAGGGGCGTTGTGTGGCTGAAGAAACTGATGTATATAAGTGCTTTAAAATCTTCATATGAAAGGTTCTGTACACATGGAAAGCAGAGCTGGGTCAAAAAACAGCAATACCTTTTTACAAAAGTATTTATCCAAGAATTCTTGCCATTTTCCGTTGAAATTTCAAAAATTAAAAAAAAAAAAAAAAAAAAAATTTAAACCAGGTCTAGTACAAAGTATTATGAGAATAGCTCTTGCTCCATCAATTGAAATTAAAGTAGTTTAATTTCTTTAAGTAGTACTCATGCTGGTTTACATATGGCTATTTATTTTCTCTTACACTGCCTTATGTTTTCAAAGCAGAAGATTAAAGGGGCCTCTTTAAAATCTGGGACTTGCACTCTGAAGAGATCCAAGAATTTTGTGCTTCTGTCATTTGTCACACAGACAACATTAAACCATCATGCAAATGCTGCAACATCAGTCTGGGCATCATATAGGCTTTTTTGGTACCTGAATTTTCTTCAGTCTACAAAAAAGACAGCTTCTAAATCCTCACTCCTGTCAGACTCCTCCTAGTGTCAGTGGCCAGGAAAGCAGCTTAGAAAGAAAGATATATATATTTGAATGCAGTTTTTGCTGAATTCTTTTCTCCTGACATCTTAGACAAGGCTACAGATACTTGCTTTGATTCTCCATTAAGCAAAGGTGGCTTTAAACCTCCTGCGACAGGGCCAGACCGCATGGCTATGAAAGAGTGCTGGAGGGCATGTATATTAGCCCCAGACTCCATAAAGCCCTCTTCCCTGGGTAACCCAGCTGGGGCGAATTCAAGACAGTTGGGCTAATTAGGCCACCTGGGGCCTATCAAAGAAGCTGCCCCAGCAGATAAAAGCCTGCACTTCAGGCAGGCCAGGAGGGCTGAAGGGAGTTAACAGCCAGAGGAGAGGAGGCACGGAGCGGAGCGGAGAAGAGCTGCCCTGCCCTGCCCTGCCCTGCCCTGCCCTGCCCTGCTGCAGCGACAGCCGCAGCCGCAGGGCTTGGGGCTATCATCCGCTGCGGCTACCACACTGAGGCAGAGAAGGCTCCAGGCGGGGAAGGTGGAACAACCCCTCACGCCGGTACCAGGGAGCAGGCCACAGGCCGGGGGGCCACGGACAGGCGACTCAGGGAAGGTAGTCAGTCTCAGGGACTGAGCAGGGTGAGACCACTCCTCACAGGGTCCCTGGGTCGGGGGCCCGGGGCAGAGGGCGGGACCGGGTCCCCCCCCCCTGCACTCCCCTCCCAGCCGCACCACTGGCGTAGCCGGTGAAGCGCAGGATCCACAGGGCGGAGCAGGCGTACCCCGCCACACTGGTGTCAGGAGTGGGATTCGGTGTGCGCAGCAGCTAGAGAGAGAGGGGGGGGGGGAAACCCAAGAGGGTGCGGGACTTTCCCTTTCTCCTCCTCCCCACCACAATGGACGACGTAGTAAAGGCACTCATACAGGCCACGGCGGCCCAGCAAGAGGCCACCCGGGCCCAGATGGCCACTCAGCAGGAATCACTGCGGCTTCAATAAGAGACTAATCAGTTGTTGATCAGCCAGGCCAACCAGGACCGGGCCCTTTTGCGAGAGGTGGCGCCCAGCTGAGGACCTTGGCTTCTCAAACCCCAGGGCCGGACGGGACACGAACACTACGTGCCACCGGCTATCTACAGAAGATGACTGGGGAGGACGATTTGGAGGTGTACCTCCTTACTTTTGAGCGGGTCGCCGCACGTGAGGCTTGGCCCCAGGCTCAGTGGGCTGGTATTCTTGCCCCCTTCCTGAGTGGGGAAGACCAGAAGGTCTATTATGACCTACCCGCGGCGGCAGCGGCGGACTATGCCCAGTTGAAGGCAGAAATCCTGGCTCGATCGCGGGTAACGACAGCCGTGCGGGCCCAGAGGTACCACGACTGGAGATTCCAAGAGGGCAAGGCTCCGCGGTCGCAACTATTTGACCTCGTCCACCTCGCCCAGAAGTGGCTGCAACCAGAGGTCCACCGGCCGGAGAAGGTCCTGGAGATCCTGGTTATCGACCGGTATATGAGGGGGCTGCCGGCCGACCTCCGCGCTTGGGTAGGGCAGAATGACCCCTCGTCTTATGATGACTTAGTTGCGCTAGTAGAGAGGCAGGTAATGGCCAGGGGTCTCACCCAGCCGGTCAGAGAGGACCTGCCCCGGGTCAGACGACCCGCCCCAGTTCCAGGAGTCCGGACACCCCAGAACCCAGCGAGGACCAGGTGGAGGACAAAGGAGACTGAGGGCCCACTGGAGGCCACCAAGGGACGGGGTGACGTGGGCAGGGAGGATAGAGCTAGACCCCCTAGCCCAAAGAACAAAGGGGTGCCTATGACCCTCTACCGCTGCTATGCATGTGGGGAGTGGGGACACATAGCTGCCCAATGTCCCAACACTGACGAACCCATGCAGTGCAACCTGGGAACCTGGGAGGACCCCTGCAGCCTAATCCACCTCGTAGGGGTCGCCCTAACCCCCCACAGATACACGAGGCCTGTGAAGCTGAACGGAGTCAAAACCCTGGCACTGGTGGATACTGGGAGCGCCATTATGCTCATCTCAGGAAAATTGGTGAAGCACAGCCAATTAGCACAAGCTAAACGCACGGGGGTGACGTGTCCATTGGTCCGTAAGCTACTACCCCACCATCCCAGTGAACATCGAAGTTCAGGAACGTGTCACCAGAGTGACAGCAGGAGTGGTTCCTAGGCTCCCATACCCAGTTCTTATAGGGAGAGACTTTCCGGGCTTTGGGAGCCTCCTTCCCCCAGAGGGGCCAGGGGGAGAGGAGGAACTTGAAACCACCGGGTGGGCCCTTCCCTGTGAGGACCGCCCCCCGATGTTCTCTGAGATCGCCCAGGATCTACTCCCAGCCCCAGGGATGGGCCGAAAAACTCGGGCCGAAAGGAGGGCGGCTAAGGCTTTGGGCACAAGAATCCTGGCCCAGGGGCTGAAGCCAGCCATGGTAGGCCGACAGACCCGGGCGGCAGCTAGGGAACCGGCCCAGAGCGAAGAAGGCCCTGAAGCAGACAACGAGCCGAGTCGCACCGAACCGGAAGCCGGGGTAGAGACCGGTCCCTCGGAGCTGGGACAACTAGGGACAGGGCGAGAGAACTTCGGTCGAGACCAGGCCGATGACCCAAGATATGTCAACGCCAGGACAGAAGTGGCCGAGATCGATGAAGTCCCAGTGGAGGGAAGAGTTCGGGGCCCGGGGCCGTACTTTCTGGTAAAGGGGGACCTGCTGTATCGGGCCACGGAGATGAGCGGGGAGCGGGTGTTGCAGCTCCTGGTGCCGAGGAAGCACCAAAACGCCGTGCTGAGCTTAGCCCACAGTCACCTCTTTGGGGGGCAGTTGGGCGTAGAAAAGACCCTGGCCCGGATCCTGAGAAGGTTCTTTTGGCCAGGTATACACGAGGAAGTTCGGCGCTATTGCGCCACCTGCCCCGAATGCCAACTACACAGTCCCCAGCCTCACTTGCGGGCCCCTTTAGTGCCCCTACCCATCATTGAGATCCCCTTCGAGCATATTGCGATGGACCTAGTGGGGCCCTTGGAGAAAACAGCCAGGGGGCACCAACACATACTCGTTGTCCTCGATTACGCTACCAGGTATCCAGAAGCCGTTCCCCTGCGGAATACCACTTCCAAAGCGATCGCAACGGAGTTAGTGAAGATTTTCGCCCGGGTGGGGCTGCCCAAGGAGATACTAACGGATCAAGGGACCCCGTTTATGTCGAAACTAATGAAGGACTTGTGTGCTCTCCTACGGGTGCGGGTGCTACGGACCTCCGTCTATCACCCCCAGACGGACGGCCTGGTGGAGAGGTTCAATAGGACCCTCAAAGCCATGATCAAGAAAGTGGTGAGTCGAGATGGCAAGGACTGGGATAGCCTGTTGCCGTACCTTATGTTCGCCATTCGCGAGGTCCCCCAGGCCTCCATGGGGTTCTCCCCCTTTGAACTACTGTACGGGCGTCACCTCCGGGGCATCTTGGACACAGCCAGAGAAACCTGGGAGGAGGAGCCCACCCCAGGAAGGAATGTTATTGATCATGTACTCCAGATGAGGGATCGGATAGCCCGAGTGACCCCCATTGTGCGGGAACATTTAGAGAAAGCCCAGAGGGCCCAACAGGTTCACTATAATCGCCACGCCATGGTTCGACGATTCCAGCCAGGAGACCAGGTGATGATCCTCGTACCTACCGCCGAGAGCAAACTATTGGCCCAGTGGCAGGGGCCCTATGAAGTGGTCGAGCCCGTGGGAGAGACCAACTATAAAGTACGGCAACCGGGGTGCTGGAAGCAAGAGCAGATCTACCACATCAACTTATTAAAACCATGGAGGGCCCGAGAAGCATATATGACCTTCACCCAGGAGATGATAGCACCAGAACAAGTGAAGATATCCCCCGATCTAACGCCAAACCAAAAGGCCGAGGCAGCGGAGATGGTAGCCCGGAACCAAGATGTCTTCACGACTAGCCCAGGCCGAACAACGGAGGTCTTTCACCATATCATCACCAGCCCTGGGGCGAGGGTCACGATGAGACCCTATCGAGTACCCGAGGCCAAGAGAAAGGAGATTAAGGCTGAGGTCAAAAAGATGTTGGAGATGGGGGTCATAGAAGAGTCCCATAGTCAGTGGTGTAGCCCAATTGTGCTAGTACCAACGCCAGATGGCACTACGAGGTTCTGCAACGACTTCCGCCGGCTAAACGAGGTATCTCAGTTTGACGCATACCCCATGCCCCGTATAGATGAGCTTGTGGACCGAGTGGGCAAGGCCCGATTCCTGACTACCCTAGATTTGACCAAGGGATACTGGCAAATCCCACTAGCTACAGAGGCAAAGGAAAAGACGGCGTTTTCAACACCAGATGGATTGTTCCAATACACGGTCCTTCCCTTCGGACTACATGAGGCCCCAGCCACCTTCCAGCGCCTAACGGACAAGCTGTTACACCCCCATGCTGACTATGCTGCTGCATATCTAGACGACATAGTCATTCATACCCCAGATTGGGAGACACATCTGAGGAAGGTGGAAGGGGTACTGCACACTTTGAGGCGGGCTGGCCTCACTGCAAATCCCGCCAAGTGTGCCATTGGTCTAGCCGAGGCTAGATACCTCGGATACATTGTAGGGCGGGGCACAGTAAGACCCCAGCTCAACAAGCTGGAAGCTATCCAGAATTGGCCCCGGCCCAACCGAAAGAAGCAGGTCCGAGCATTTTTAGGTGTGGTAGGGTACTACCAACGGTTCATCCCCCATTTCGCTTCCAGAGCCAGCCCCGACAGACCTGATCAAGGCCCGGGGCCCGGACATGGTACGATGGACCGCAGGGGCAGAGGAAGCCTTCGCAGACTTACGGACGGCCCTCTGCAGTAACCCCATACTCCTCGCCCCTGACTTTACAAAGGAATTTATTTTACAGACCGACGCCTCGGAGGTGTGGCTGGGGGCGGTCCTGTCGCAGATGGTGGGTGATGAAGAACATCTCATTATGTACCTCAGCAGGAAGCTCCTCCCGAGGGAGCAGAGGTATGCAGTAGTGGAGAGGGAGTGCCTCGCCGTCAAGTGGGCTATGGAGGCACTCCGCTACTACCTGCTGGGGCGCCACTTTACGCTGGTGACCGACCACGCTCCCCTCCAGTGGATGCAGCGGAACAGGGAGAAAAATGCGTGGGTGACCCGGTGGTTCTTGTCCCTCCAACCCTTCCAGTTCACCATACAGCACAGGGCGGGACGACGCCACGGGAATGCTGATGGTCCCGGGTTCATTGTCTGACGTCCCAAGTTGCCCAAACCTGGGGGCTTGAGCAGGGGGGGAGGATGTGTGACAGGGCCAGACCGCATGGCTATGAAAGAGTGCTGGAGGGCATGTATATTAGCCCCAGACTCCATAAAGCCCTCTTCCCTGGGTAACCCAGCTGGGGCGAATTCAAGACAGTTGGGCCAATTAGGCCACCTGGGGCCTATCAAAGAAGCTGCCCCAGCAGATAAAAGCCTGCACTTCAGGCAGGCCAGGAGGGCTGAAGGGAGTTAACAGCCAGAGGAGAGGAGGCACGAAGCAAAGCAGAACAGAGCAGAGAAGAGCTGCCCTGCCCTGCCCTGCCCTGCTGCAGCTGCAGCGACAGCCGCAGGGCTTGGGGCTATCATCCGCTGCGGCTACCACACTGAGGCGGAGAAGGCTCCAGGCAGGGAAGGTGGAACAACCCCTCACGCCGATACCAGGCCACAGGCCGGGGGGCCACGGACAGGAGACTCAGGGAAGGTAGTCGGTCTCAGGGACTGAGCAGGGTGAGACCACTCCTCACAGGGTCCCTGGGTCGGGGGCCCGGGGCAGAGGGCGGGACCGGGTCCCCCCCCCCTTGCACTCCCCTCCCAGCCACACCACTGGCGTAGCCGGTGAAGCGCAGGATCCACAGGGCGGAGCAGGCATACCCCGCCACACTCCGAACTGCTCTAGCTGGGCCCTGGTCTACACCTACTTTGAGATTCGGCAGCAGTTGACAGGAGTTACGCAAGCTACACAGAGTAGCTTGCATAACTCCCATCACCTGCTGTGCTTCCCTTCTGTGTGCCGTCTTCACTGCACTGCACCAGTGTTACGCTACTTGAGGGGTGGTTTTACTATGTCAACTTCCTGATCGATTGAGCGGGTCTACACTGACCGCTCAATCGATCCAGAAAGATCGATCTGACGGCAGTGACTTTGTGGCCGTCAGTATAGCCATACCCTTAGACACTGGCTGCCATGGTTATCTATGGGTTGTCCACCAGCTGAGAATAACTCGAGTGCTGCACTGCTCTGGCCCCATTGCCATTGTACTAGTGCAAGCAAAAAAAGCAAATGTTTTGAAAGTTATAAGTGATTCCAAAGATCAAAGCTACAATTCTCTATTTTCTAGCCTTAGCTAAGAAAATGTCATTGAAGATTTAAAGATGGTTTTATATACTGTGATACTTCTGTCTGACCTTGTGATTATAAATCTCTTATAAGGAATTCATGGCTGCCCTTTAAATTAATAGTTCATTTTCTTTAATTTTTCATAACTCGTTTATACACTCCAAACTTTGCTTCTGTCACTTTAAAAAAAGGCACAATATAACTGGAACAGGAGTTTATCATTCAAGAATGATATTGCTCAACTACTTGTCTTGTTTCTTTGTGTTTCCAATTTGATTTCACATTTTAAAATGTATTTGAAAATCTCAAGAATATTTAACAAATATATTTTCCTGTTGTCAATATTTGGTTAGAGCTATATGTTATTCAGGATTGCCAGTTCTTCTAAACAGCAAACAACCTCATATGCCACATGAAAAACCCTCATGCATATCTTTTGACTCAGGAGTGTCATCATGCATAACACTGCACTGAAATTGCAACTGTGATATTTATTTTGCAGCAAATACCAGAAACTTTGTGGCAAAGTCTAGGTTTTGGGGTTTGTTTGTGGTTGGGTTTTTTTTTTTTTTTGCTTAATAGAGGTCTGATCTTGGGAGGTGTTAAGCTCAATGAGGTCTCAACACATCACAGGATTAGTCTCTGAAGCCTGGATTCAGGATGGTTCTTAAGCACAGGATTAGTCCTATTAATATTTAAAGTCAATGTGCGAAACCTCAGCCCTACTGAAATCAGTATTTCCATCGGGCCATCATTTCACCCAATGGGTCTACTCATGTGCTTCAAGTTAGGCCTGTGCTTTAGTACCTTTCTGAATTGGGACTTAATCAGTTATCTGGATGCTCTCTAATGTCATAAAATGGCTAAATAAGGCTAAATTTTGCCCTCAGATATGCGTGCTTGCGACAAAACGACTCATCAGCCAGTGCACCGTTTCATGGCGCGTGCAGCATTGTCAGGTTTTTCCCTCTGTAGCTTCACTGACCAGCTGTTCAGGTCTTCTGGTGACCTCCCCTTTGTCTTCTGACTCGGTCCTCAGGCCAAGTCACCTTTTAGTCTCATCTCTTTCAAGGTAAGCAAAAGTCCAGTCCAATAACAGTTCAGGGTTCCAGCCCATCTAGGTATTATGACCCTTGTTCAGGGCCTTCACTAGGTCTTTTATTGATTATCATTTGGGGAAACCCCATCCCTCCCTCTATCCTGGGTGCAGTTCAGGGCTCTTGTAGCAGGTAATTAAGATTGTTTTTTCAGAGCTCTTGCTTCTTTTCCCCTGGGCTTCTTCCCACAGGTCTTCTGCCCTTGTCTTCTTTAGGCCTTAGAGGAAAGGTGTAACACAAAATTAGTCCAAATGTGGCCCCAAATTCCTTCCTTCTGGGAGATACCTGTAGCCTGGCTCACTGTCCTCATGGCTATTTGGGCAGTGTTCAAAGGAACCCTTTGCAAGCTTCTTTTCCATAGTGCTCCTTTTAGGGAGCTAGTGGGGTCTGTCTAGTGTCTACCACTCAGGCCTAGCCCTTTCCGAAATGGGCTTCTGCCTTTTAAGACTCCTCCTGCAAGACTGGCATGCCTCATACGTACAGAGGGGCAGTGCTAGCTGAGCCCAAAAATTCTATTTAACCCCTTCTTACCTGGTGTGGGGTTTCTACATCCAATCACAGTACTCAACTCCCATTTAAGTCACTGAGTGCATCTTCACTTGGGGGAAGAAAAGGTGTGTTCTTACCTTGTGTTAACTTGTAACTACCATGAGGTATAACCCTAGAGAAGCCCAGGCAGTTTATAGTTTTCACATTAGTTAGCAAGTCAACGTAGAATCTAGGCTTCCTGCTAATACATGGTAAGAAAACAACTTTTTTCTTACTACAGATGCAAACTAAAGGAAAATGTTACCTGTTTTGCCTCATACAGAAAGACATAAGCAGTAGTAGTTAAGGGAACCTTACCCCCATAAACTGATACATAAAAATTTAAAAGGAAGAAAGGTGGTCCTAACTATATTGTGGCCTACAGGATAGAGGAGCTTTGGGGGGGTTCTTTAGGCATCGTCTCATTTGTCAGCTAAGTAGTCTTGCTGCACCTTTGTTTCGGTCTTCCTTATTTTTGGTTGTTACTTTTATTTCTACAGGTAGGAGGGGAAGTGAGGTAACTATGAAGTGATGTTATGTAATGTTCTTTATTCATAAGTAAATAGGTAAGTAAAATCAATTTATTCATGTCTATTCTATGAATATTGGTGACATAGCAGAATTTTCAGAAACTTTCTCAATTCGTCACTAGCTTTGAGCACTCAGCAGCTGACCTCCCAGTGATGTGGTAAACACCATCTATCCATCTCCTTGCAGGTTGTCCCCTACTATAATGACCTATCGCCATTTCTTCCAGAATAACTTGTCTTGTGGTTACTTCCATCTAATGTGACCAAAGTACATAAGTCTGTGCCTGTTGATTTTCAACAGCAGCATCTGCTTCTCTCCAATAATATTTCTAACAAACATTCATCCTCTTTTCTGTTCAGGAGATAAGAAGAAAGTGTTGTGCCACATCACAAAGACTTCAGTTTTCTTCTTGTCAGCAGCACTAATTTCCTCCAATTCACATCCATAAATCACTACAGAAAAAATTAAGATTTCACCAGTCAAACACTTTTACATTTCAAGATGCCACATTTTTTCCAAACTTTCTTAAGGAAGGTCATGGCTGAGCAAGGCATTCATAGTCTTCAGATTTCTTTGGAAAAACCTCCTTGGTTGGATATGTATGATTCCAGATAATTGAATTTATCTACTGCCTCTCAGCAATCATAGAATCATAGAAGATCAGGGTTAGAAGGGACCTCAGGAGGTCATCTAGTCCAACCCCTGCTCATTATTGAGATAGGCCACTTAATTCACCTCTTTACTGTATATTTGCTTTTATGGTCTAGTATTTGGTTTGATCATTCTGCATTGTTATATAATAGTCACATTTTAAAAATATTTTATTACTAAAAAGGAGAGAAGAGGTTTTATTCCATTGGGATCTCCATAAATTTTCCTCTGTTTTTGTTACCATGGGTCTCCTGCCTACCAGAGGGAACTCTGAGGATCCCATCTCTTTCCATCCATGGTTAATACTTCAATGCCTCCACTCTCAAGCCTAATTGCTCACAATATCTTTCTAAGTGAGAAAGAACGGATACACAGAATGGTCAACTCTCCTGATAAAATTATGTGTCTCATGATATGTGCTATTTTTCTTAAAACTTCCAGCTCCTGAAGTCAGGTGATTTACGGAGCATTTCAGATTTCATTAAAAAAGTACATTTCTAGACCTTGCGGTTGCACACAAAAGCTGAAAAACATAAATCCTAAAGGCTCAAAATCAGAAGGCAAATAAAATAACCCCAACGATTTTAAGCCAATTCATGCTTTTGGGAAGCCTGATTCGTGATTTCAAAATGCTTGGTCTGGCAATAATATGGATGGGACATTCTTCTGAGTCACTGCTCATCTTTGTTGAGCCACACAATCTTCTTCTCAGCCTGATCTGGCTCCTCTGCTGAAAAGTCAACGTGGCTCCTTGCTACAAGGCAGAAGTATAACTCAATTGAGTGAGTGGCAGCATGTTTCATGGTCAAGGCAAGTGACAAGATACTTCTGTGGTCTGATTTTGGATCTGACAATGACTTCTTTTGTGGCCTTAGTCAAGTCACATTTCTGCTTGGGGTGTCCATTGTAATATCATAAATCATTGTTATCACACACCTAGCCTGGGGGTCAGAACCAAATAGACTGCATAGCATATGTAGATTCTGAGAAACATGTGCATTCATTAAAAAAAAAAAAAGAAAAAAAAAGAAAGTTTCTAGTGCTCTTTCACTGAACCAAGTTAAATTGATTCAGTGCTCTCTTCCTGAATCTGCAGACAAACTTAAACAGTGACCCTGAGTTGTGAACTGCCCTACCCTGGTTAATGACACTCAGTTGGTGGGTGTGAATTGGGAATTATTACAGAGAGAGAAATGCAAATGGAAGAACAGAAGGTAGACACAGAGAAAAGGAGAGAGAGATAGGGGAGGAAGAGAAAAAGAGGAGATACAATCATGGTCATAAATGTGAGCATATATTTCCCACTGAGTGGGGATGAATGGTACAATAAAGCACTAAACAAATAATGAAAACTAAAAGTTCAATTACAGCACACAGGCCATAGTATAACAGTGTCACAACTGCCATGAAGGGGGAGAGTATGCGGTCTTAAATTTATATCCAAGCTCATAGACCACAATTAAAAATGAAATTTGGCCCTCTATACAGAATGCATTTGACACCTGTGTTGTGGACAGTGATATCAAACCCTCACCAGAATGGCGTATATAGCCTCTGAAGGGATTTCAGATGATAGAGGCCTGAGGAGTGGAAGACTGAATTTGATACTCATTCTGTCTGTCATGACAGTGTAGAAAACTACTTCTAGCTCATTTAACTGACCTTTCCTTTTTTTTTTTTTTTTTTTTTTTTTTTTAAAAGCATCTTTATACTAGTACCCCCAACACTCCACAGAAGGGTCTTCAGACTCCACCCCTTCCACCTCATGGTTCATACCATGTCCACTCATGCAGGGAAATCTTTTAATTGGAAACCAGAATTACACTCAGATGGAACACTTAATAAATTGGTCCTTTGGGACCGCAATAGGGTAGCCCTTACACTTCTGAAATGACAAGCAAAAAACTGTAATTGCCAGTAAATTGACATTTTATAATCAAATGTGCTTCTAGTCATGTGAACTACTAGAATATTACAATGATTAAAAGAGGTTTAATTTTATTTCAAGCAGACTGTCAAAAATTTTACAATACAGATACAAATGTATCCCTTAGCCATCTGTTGCTGAGCATTTTAGAATTTATCATGAATTCTGAATTTCATATTTTATATTTATTGTGAACTACATCAACCAGGTCTGTGCCCACACTCCTAGTTTATCCAAATCATTCTGAATTTTCATGCCCTCTTCCTTCATGTCCACTGTCCACCCAAAAACCAGTATTATCAATAACCATGAATCAACTTAATGTACATTTCTTATTCCAGATCACTGGAATCATAACCCTTGTTGAATTCAGTCAGTCACCTTCCTCATTTACATACTGCTTCCAGTCAGAAGTACCCTTTGTTTTACTACCTATGCCATACTTACTGACACTACATATTCTTTTTTTTTTTTTTTCCAGTTCTGCAGCCTGGAGTATGCACAAAAATATTATACTGAACATGTTCTCTGCCTTTTTTCCTTCCATTCTTTCTGTTCCTCTTTCTTCTTTCCTTACCACAAAATGCAGCCCCCAGACTGTAACAAAAGCTCTTTTCCCCTGAAGTCATTGTAACAGCTGTCAATTCACTGGTCATCAAAATGTTACTTCCTACCATTTCTGTTGTATTTGTTCAGACTGCTCTTTTGCAAATCTAAGCTGACTATCTTTAATGAAATCACAGATTTCTAAGGTTTTTATTTGCCCTGCCTTTCATTTGCTTTTTGACATCTCTGGACTGATGTGTTCTATTTTTCAGTCCAAGTGACCCTCAAAATAACCAGTCTGAAAATGTTTACCACAGGACTTCATAACTTTGCAACAAAAAGCAGCCCTTAAACTGGTGGTTCTCAACCAGGGTTACATGTACCCCTGGGGGTATGCAGAGGTCTTCCAAGTGGCACATCAACTTATCTAGATATTTGCCTACTTTTACAAAAGATACATAAAAAAACACTAGCAAAGTCAGTCAGTACAAACTAAAATATCATACAGACAATTATTTGTTCATATTGCTCTATATACTATACACTGAAATTTAAGTAAAATATTTATATTCTAATTGATTTATTTTATAATTGTATGGTAAAAATGAGAAAGTAAGCAGTTTTTCAGTAATAGTGTGCTGTGACACATTCGTACTTTTATGTCTGATTTTAAAAGCAAGTAGTTTTTAAGTGAGGTGAAACTTGGGAGTATGCAAGACAAATCAGACTCCTGAAAGGAGTACAGTAGTTTGGAAATGTTGAAAGCCACTGCCTTAAACAGCCCCTACAGACAAAGAAACATGAACTGAAGGCTATGGCGAGATGGCCTGTAGGTTTGTAAAGTCTGCAGTGCCCCTTTTCTCTAATTCTGAAGCCTTGAACATCAGTGACAATCTCAGCTTTCTTTACTTTTCTACTTTTTAAAGTAGACATTTCCACCTCTTCTTTTTGTGAAAAAATCCCTGAGAATGTAAACTGACTAGGGTTGAACCTTTGTCACTGACTTTCCCAAATATCCAGGGTATTCATTACCCAGGACTGGCCTATGGGAGTACTGCTACCCACATCCTCAAGTCCCTCAGGTTTTTGGAGGACCTATATCTGGTCAAATAACAGCCGTAAAAAAATTATTTGGCTTATTTCACACCATTTTGTGACTAAGTTATTCAACATTTTCCCCCATTATTCACCCAGTTCTGGGAAGATCCCAGACCCACTCAGAGCTGTACCTGGGACTCAGGGGTTGGTGCTACCAAGACTGCTACCGATTGCACAGGACTAATGCAATCTCCCTCCCAGACAGTTCTCCACAGCTGAGACAGCGCCACTGTTAAGCACACAGCATGGCCTGTGACTACAAAGAGGGGCAGTTCAATAACACAAGAGACTGACTGTGTAATGGACGGTAGGAATTTCACCATTCTAAGCCTGGCTGTGATACTAACTAATTCCCTCTTCTTACTTGGTATTTATACTTGTCTCATCAGCACTGATGTCTTGCATTTGTAAAAATGTGGATAATGTATATGCCTACTTCACAGAAGCACTGTGACAATTAGTGTTTGCAAAGTGCTATTCAAGTGGTAAAATTCATTGAAATGCACACAAACCCCCAGGTCTCAGGCTTATTTAGATAAATGTCCATTGAAAAACTGTTTATTATACTTACTGGAAACTATGCATAAACACTAAGGAAAGCAAGTGGGCCACCACTTCTCCTGCAGCTGATGGTGCTGTAACCTGAAGACTTCCTTCTTTCCCCATCCATTATATAAAATGGGTCAGTTTAATCTTGCAGGATGCCATATAATCATTTTGTTGACCTTCCCCAAATCCCTGTGCTGAGCACTATCATCAGGAAGGGCCGAATTGGTTAAGTTTGTGGGGTCAGTGGGAGATGAAAATTGTTTTTCAGGACCATCCAGCGATGGTAAAGTTGTCTCTGAAGAAGGTATGACATCCCTTGCTAACATTTACCCCCACTCTATGCAAGACATGCAGATTTAAGCTGGGATAAGGATCTCAGAAACAACAACCTTCTCTCCATTAACAAATGAGGAAATATCCTTGAAATAAGTTTTCACTACACAGAAAAGAAAAATAAATTGGAACTTTTTATCCACTGGGTGGAAGCAAGAATCTATTTTAATTCTCAGACAATACCAGGAAATCTTGAATACATGCTCTCCTCTTTCCAGAGGAATATGAGATTCTAACACTCCCTTGTCACATTATTTAGTCTAAAAAGTTTCTAATTTGGTCCAACGGCTCTGGATAAACTTTGTATTAAGATAACATCAATATGTCTGCTCCTTCAAAGCATGATGAAATATGCTGAATGGAACACTGAGATACTCCCCATGTTCAAGGACCAAAACAGAACAATTTTTTTTTTTTTTTTTTAAAAAGGCATGATATACTTCTCTTTGCTACTCTGGTTTTGATAAAAAATACATAAATCAATTATGTCACAGTTTGCATTCTGAAATGCAAATAGAAACTATTGATGGAATTATCTAACCATTATTTGCAATGCAATATATCACAGAATACCATTGTATATTTGTTCTGATGCTCATGTGGAACACTTACTTACGATCACTAAATTTAGACCCTGAGCCTACAATCAGACTTGTTGGTGCAGATCTGTGCACCTACAAGAAGCCCTACTGCCCTGGTCTACACTTACCTGGCGATTCGGCGGCAGTCGATGGGAGTTACGCAAGCTACACAGAGTAGCTTGCGTAACTCTCGTCGACTGCTGTACTTCCCTTCTGCTTGGCGTCTTCACTGCACTGCGCCGACGGGAACACGACACAGCGCTACACCACTTGAGGGGTGGTTTTACAGCGCCAACTTCTGGATTGATTGAGCAGGTCTTCACTGACCGCTCAATCAATCCAGAAAGGTCGATCTGACGGTGGCGACTTTGCCACCATCAGTGTAGACATATCCACTGACTTCAAACAGGGCTCCACTTGGGAACAAAGATCTGTGTCAGTGTATTTAATTACAGGATTGGGCCCTGTTTCTATAGATGCATGGAATATCCTTCTTTGTCCATCAGCAACTATTATTTTACACATACAAAGTACCACAATGTGCAAGACCTTACAATGCGCAACACACACTAGAACGTGAAAGGACCGTGTAGTGAGTGGGTGTGGCCTCCCTCTGAAACTGACAGGGAGGAACAGGCTGGGCCTACGGGGGTGGAGCCAGAGACTGCCTGTCCGCCCGCCCGGAAGCGAGGGGGACAGGAAGTATAAAAGGAAGGCCCAGGAGCTCACTTGCCGGGCAGCTCTTGGAGGGGAAGGATGTCTCTCCCTGCTCTCCATAGCTGCCTGAGGCCTAGTACCCGAGCAAGCGAACCAGGGCCTGGGTCCGGGTGCTGGTGAGTGAGCGGCGGGCAGCCTGGGGCCCAGAGGTACCCCCAGAGCTGAACCCCCCGCCGGACCTGTGATCCAGAGGGGCCAGGACCTGGAGAAGTTGCCGGATGCAGTGGAGTCGAGTGGGCCTGCATCCCCCTCCCCCTTCCCTGACCACCCTGGGGGCCTCTGAACTGTGTGCTGCCCCGTCTTGGGGCGCTGGACTATTTGCTGCCCCGCCCAAGCCCGGAGACTGTTTCCCTGCCCCGAGCTGGGCCAATCCCTGCCGAAGCAGGGTAGAGAGTGGGTATGGTCTCACTCGGAAACTGTGCTTCAGACCAGCAGACCCTAACCTGAAACATTTATGATGAATTCTAGCTAAAGACAAAACACTAATTTTCCAAAAGCACAAACAAAAGACATACATGCAAAACAAAACAAAAACCGGAAGATCGAATTTACAATAATCTAGCCTAGTATTGTGGCCTGTCCTCAGTTTGTGTAAGTCAGTGTAGCTCCACTGACGACAAAGAAGTTACATTTATTTATACAAGTTGATGATCTTGCTGTTTTATCAAATCTATTGACATGAATAAATACTTTAAAAGTATACAGCACTTGGGTTTCATGAGACTATTAAGGGTTTTTATACTGAAAATATGTATGATGTTATTAGCAAGAAACAATCTTGAAATTGTCAAACACAGCTTTCAATAATCTAACTTTACAGCAAGCCATGAACACAGGGCATCAATTTTTTCAAGAAAGTGAAAATACTTACGAAAGGACATTCCCAATATAGGCATAATATGAGCAGCAGTAGGGGGTAGTCCCATCACAGCAGTAAGCTCTGCAGTCATTATCACATTGAGCAAGACAATTTTCTGCTGAATAAAAATAACATTAGTGCAGTCACAATAGTAAAAAACTGCATAGCACAGTTTTAAAGAAGATGCATTCTAGCAGTTTTTTGCATTGAATCAGTGATTGATAAGACTTCACTTGAGGTTTGACCTGACCCTGCAATCCAAACTCCAGCAGAATTCCCACTGGCTTGAGTAAGAAGTACGTCTTCAGGTGCTGCTGTATTTTGCAGTTGGGCTTTATGGGCTCTCTCCCTCTCTTTTTTACAAAATAATTTAAAATGTCCAACAGAACAGATTATGTATTTATATTTTAACAGTAAATATAAAGATCTAGGACTCTGTTTCACGAGTTGTGTGCTGGGAGAAGCAGACAGTGAGGCTGTGTGGGAGTTGATTGTAGGTCCTTGATTCCCTGTTTAACCCCAAGCACTAGGTGTAAGCTAGAACAGCCTGGGGCCAGTTGGCAATGGTCCTTAAGGCACCATCTGCTGGCTGAGAACAACTGAAGCACAGTGCATTTTGACCACTTCTCTTCCCCACTAACCCTGCCCCTAATTTATCCTCTGTATCAGAGGCTGCAAGCAGGGTAATGTAGGAGCTGGCTATGCTTTCATGCCAGGGACATTCCTAGATAGGACCATGCAACCACTTGTGCCTCCACCACTCCCAGTCTTTAATGTGTCATTTTTTGGAAATGAAAAAATAATCACAATGCTAAAAGAAAAAAAAATCAAAAGGTTTGCAAACAAAGAATGAATATCTATGTATTAAAGAGAGATATCATTAAGGTTATCAAGGCCAACATATTATCCACTCTTAAGTTTTTCACTATCCATGGTTTTGTTGTTGTTATTTTTAAAGAAACAAACCAGCCCTCCTAAGTAAAAGCCACAACTCAAAGCTCAGGTTCTCCTCTGAAAAGTAGCTCTGTAAAACTGTCATCGCAGCATTTCATGTTTATTGCATCTCACTGATTTCCAGTGTAATTTTGCTAAGTTTATACATAAAGATGTTTTTTCTAACAGTCATAAACTCAGCCGGGGCTCTGAGAGTCCACTTGGGGTCTTTCCATATTGTAGGTCATTACCCCCAGTAATAGAGATTCAACCAGCCAAATTAATCCCTTAGTTATACGGATGAAGCCCCATTGAGGGCTTAATGTGAAGACAATGGATTTGCACAAATGTAACTGAGGGTTTAATTTGGAGACTTTTGCCCCTGTGCAACTACAAATTAAGCCCTTGTTGACATTTCTGCAGTCCCATTGGTTTTCAGAGGAGCTTCTTGTATCAGTGAGGTCAGACCCCATAGGTTCAAAGCCCTGTTTGCTCACAATAATCAAGATAGCAGAAGAAGTGGAAGGACCACACAATGTCCATCCACCCGGCTAGAGAAATTACTGCATCTGGGTTTTACTGGTGCTGGGTCACCTAGCTGATAAGGAGGGATTTAAAAATCTTGCAATGAGTAGGGAGAGTGAGTCAGCTAATTAATTTTTGGCAGCATTACAGAGATTTAAAACCAGCATGATTTCCTGTTTGAAAGAATTCATAGAAATGTCCTGTACACACTCCTCTCAATCAGGGAATGTAAATTATCAACAATTATTTGATCAAATAATACAAATCATAAATTTAAATGATCAACAATAATAAAACTTCCCCAAAAGTGGCAAAAGTTATTAGTTAACACACAAGATACTCTTGTATGAATGAATGCTGTGTTATGCTTAACTGTTAAATGCACAAACCACAGAATCTTGGTACCTTCCGATTTTGTTATTGATTTATTATTGTAATGTCAATTTTAAACTAACTGAGTCAGGAAAGCACTTAAGCATGTGCTTAACTTTATCCATATCCTTAAGTCCCAAAGAGTGCTATACTGAATAGGGATTCTTTCCTGATGTAGGGCTTCAGTAATTTTTAATGAGGGCAATATGATGTAAATTAGTCCTCTTGAGTTAAATTCAGACTCATTGTACGAGACAGCAACTCCCTGCATAGCAGTAGCAGACATGGTACTGGTGTTTTGTTTAGTTTTTAAAAATCTACCATGTGATGTACACCTCTCCTGTGTAAATTTACATGGCAGGGTGGTAAAAATGCAGTCACTTGTCTGCACTACAACTGCCAATGTGCTCCCATTTGTGGTAGTGCAACTGTTGAGAGCTTGCAAAAGAGATACACAGAGATTCAACCATGGAGTTACAGATGCTTACACCTGGTCTGAATTTGGACTGGACATCAACAACTATTTGCTGAGGTTCCAGGTTTTATATAATCACAATAAATATTAAAAGGTTAAACTCACATCTACTTTAGTCTACACTACAAATAGCTCACTAATTAGCTACCGTAATAAAATTAGACAGAAACTGGATCAAGTGAATAATCAAATTGTCCACTTAGGTAGGCAGAGCCTGGGTAACGTACATTAGAAGTGCTTAACTGAAACTCAGGCTTTTAGTCTAGGGAGGGACCTTCCTCCCATTAAAGTAAGTAAGAGCTTTACCATTCATTTCAGTGACAGCAGAACTAGGAAGAGAAGGTAAAATATTGATTTGCTCTGCTGGAGTGTGACTATCAGAACTAAAGGCCTGCTTCTGCTGCATTGATATAGTTAGGTGCAGGACAGGGTCCTAAATTGCTACAACATGAGCATGTTTTGTAGTGGGAGGATGCTTGTAGTTTTTTGGTTTTAGTTTGGTTTAGTTGACTGAATTAGTTTTAAAGATAATTAAACAGAATTGTTATCCATTTTAAAAAATCAACATAGTAAAGACAAATGTAATTGAGCAGATGATAGAGCTCGACGGAATGTGCCCTTATTTTATTTACTCCAGGTAAAGGGAATCGTAAACCAAATCACAGCAACTGATGGGGAGTCCGAAGGTTTTCCTAGGCAGGTAATCCACTGAGAACTGCCCATCCTGTTGAGCTAGACCAGCTTGGTGGATTCAGACACTCCGAGGAAAAGGGGGTTAAGCAATGAACTGGGACGCGGCAGGCAGCCCATTTGCCAAGCCTCTTACTTCTTTCGAAAATGCCTGGTCCGAGCTCCCCCCTTCCATCGACAGCGTTGAGAAGCCGGGATGCTGGATCTGGCTGAGGTAGCCCCAGCCCCATTTTACGGAAACTCTTCCGCAGCCCGAGGCCTGCAAACTTTCCAGCTTAGAAGGACACTCAAGTTCACCCGGCAGCGCGAGCTCCTCCG
The DNA here is from genome assembly GCF_026122565.2 of Emydura macquarii macquarii. Taxonomy (NCBI): domain Eukaryota; kingdom Metazoa; phylum Chordata; order Testudines; family Chelidae; genus Emydura; species Emydura macquarii. The sequence goes on from NW_027130613.1 coordinate 937,343, forward strand.
CAGCTCTCTACCTCGGCCCCTTGGATTTGCCCTGCCCCGTGCTGGGCTTTTGCTCCTCTGCCACAGGCTGGCAGCATCTCACCCCTGGGCTAAGCCCCGCCTCCGACCCCCCACGCCCTTGATTTTGCTCTTCAGCCCGGCCCCTGCTTCCAGCTGCCTGACCCAGGCCAGCACAATTCCGTCCCCTGCTCAGACCCTGCGCTGCCCTGCCCATCCCCCTCCCATTTGCCCCCTTTCAGCCCCTCTAAAGAGCAGGCAACGGGGCTGGCTCCGAGTAAGGGGAGGGTGAGGGCAGCGGCTGCAGCCAATGTTACTGAGCATGCTCAGTACAGCCTAAGTCACAAACTCTGCCAGTTCTCAGTAGTGGGCGCTGCACCCCTGCGCTCGCGCCGGAGGCAGACGAGCCCGAGCATCACCCCGGGCAAGGGGAAAGCGGCGCCCGGGCGGCAAGAGGGAAGTCGGGTAGCTGCTGCCGCACATGCTCTGCGCCCCGCTGGCCCGGCCCGCTCTTCTCCGCACCCCGCCCCACCGAGTCCCGGCCCGCGCTCCCGGCAGCCCCGCGCCCCACTGACCCGTGAAGACAAAGAGCAGCAGCAGCAGCAGCTCGGCGGGCAGCAAGTCTCCTCGGCCGCGCCGCTCCGGTGTGTCCATCCAAGCGGGCTGCGGGCAGACGGACGGACGGACAGACGGACAGCGCGGCAGCTCCTCCTCCGCCGCCGCGAGCGCGGGCAGAGACGGGGCGGAGCTGGGGGCAGCCCCGCGGGAAAGCCCAAGGTGCACCCGAGGGGCACTGAGCGCTGGGGTCCGTGTGCGCCCATCAGCTCTCTCACGCCGCCGCCTCGGGCCTCTTGGGGGCTCACGTTTCAGCTGGGTGGGTGGCACCGAGGCAGCGGGCTATCCCCCCCCCCCCGGGTCTTCCACCGCTGAAGACGTTTTGACGGGGCAGGGCCGTTCCCACACACAAGCGCCAGGGGTGTTAGCAGCCGACCCTGTGTGGTGCAAAGCGCCCTGCGGCACTGACACGAGCCCGAGCAGCGCTAGCGGGTTCGTGTGCCACCAGTGCCGCGCGGAGCCTGGCGGGGGGCTGCTAATCACTGGGGAGCTGAGAACGCGCACACGGGCCTGCGTTGCGCCCCCCTCGAGCACCCCCTTTCGCACGGGAGCGGTGGGGGAGACATCGGGCTTTCGGGGAACCTTTCCTGCTGCAGCTGCCCCGCTGGCGCTACAATAGCTCGGCGGGGGTTCACGTCTGGCGCTCTGAAAGGAGCAGGAGGCAACACACAGCACGGGCCGCACGTAGCAGCCTGCCAGGGGCGATGGGGACCTGATCGCAATCACTCAGGTTCTAGGACTGGCACTTGAGGGAAGTCCGAGCACAGTTTTTAGCCCCAGAACCTCACTACATGCCGCAGAAGCTGTGTGCTTTGGTCAGGTTTGCGGACAACTTTTGAAACCGACCACTGATTTCTACTTGTGTGTGGTTTTTTTGTTAATGCCCGTGTGGAATGGAGCAATTACAAGAAAAACGTCTATCAGTCTCCTTTACTCTATGCAAACTTACAGCTGTACTTAACTGTTCAGATTTATGTGGTTCTCACCGCTGCAGCTACACAGAGGTCTTCCAGGGGGTATATCAGCTCATTTAGATATTTGCCTAGTTTTACAACAAGCTACCTACAATGCACTAGCGAAGTCAGTACAAACTAAAATTTCATACAGACAATGATTTTTTTATACTGTTCTGTGTACTGTATTAGACATGCATTTTATGTCATTTACTGATGTGGGCACTCATTAATGAGGTTGAAGTTGTAGTTTTTAAATGAGGTGAAACTTGGGGTACATAGGACAAATCAGACTCATGAAAGGCATACAGTAGTCTGGAAAGGTTGAGAACCACTGGTTCAGAACATATAAGAAGCACCTGTTATCAGAGGTGTATTCCTGTCTGTGTCTGACTTATTTGTTGCTTACCTCTTTGCTCTGGTTTTATGTTACACGGCTTATAAAAGCAGGATTTACCTGCAGGATTTTAGGAGTTGCCATTGGCATGTGCAAACACAAGCCACCATCCAGACTGACGTTGGGGTACATGTTATAAACTGATGCCCTTTGTGACATGTAATAATTACCTAATTTACAGTTAGATTTTTTTGTTACCATGTTTTAAGTATTCTATTATCATCATCTACTATAAAAGCCATAGTTTAATTTGTGGCACCAGTCCTGCTCCCATTGATGTCAATAGAAGCAGGACCAGACCTTTGGCTGGTGTGCATTCTACTGTAGGGCTTTGGACAATGATTGTATTTGTACCTGGTTTTTTTTAAATCAGACATTATATTCAAATCTGATGTTGTCTGGATCTATTTGAAATATTAAAGAATGTGCACAAAAATGAGAAAAATCCACAGGTGTTTCTGTTCATAAAAGGCCTATTGTAGATAAATCTATTGGTAGCAGGGAGAGGAAGGACTTGGTGTGGTGAGGAGGATAAAAGGACTTTTTGGGTATGAGTTACTCCCCCGTCCCCTCAGAATAACCCAACAAACCCCAAGGTAAAACAAACAGAAAAGCAACCCATTCACCAACAAAAACACTTTGCAAATATGTGGCCTTGTGTGACTCGTCCCATGCCCAGGGTAGCCCCCTGAAAATGCCAAGGTGAGGGCAGATTGTAAATGGAGAGCAGATTCTCCCAGCACTGGTGGGTGACACTGAAGTCAGGCTTCCCAACCAGCCACAAACTGCGCTTCTGAATCCCCACAGAAGCCAGTACACAAATACACACAGCCCCCTTTACTGCATTTCAGCTTCTGGCTCCCAAATCAGCACTAGGTCCAATAAAGAGACCAGTTATTTAAACTCTATGCTCTTTACTAAAAAGGTTCCCTCTGACCCCAAAGGGTCAGCCACAGCACCAGTTCAATATAAGTTTGGATATTACCTAAAATACCACGCTGCCAGCCAATCCTTTAGTAACTAAAACTAAAGGTTTATTGTAAAAAGAAAGAAATAAACCATAAGAGAAATATTAAAGGATTAGAACAATCAGATACATACAAATGATTAAAAGTCCATATACATCAGGTTTCTAGAAGAATTGTGGAGTTGCAGGCTTGTACAGTTCCTTTGGTATACATCCAGTATCTGGATGGGTCTTAGTCCTTCGGTTCAGTTGCAAGTGAATTGATCCAGAGGCAGGTATATGTCTGTATCTGAACAGAAACAAAGACAAAATGGTTTCTGTGGCTTGGCCTTATATACCCTCTGGCCCTGGCCATGCGGTCTTGTGGAATATTACAAGAATTAAAATAGAGTCAGTCACATGGGCCAATCCTGGTAACTCTTCAGGTATGCCTTTAGTTTCTTTCTGGGCCCCTTGCATCCCTGAGTGTCTTAATGCACCATTAAGCAGGTTATTGTTCTGCAGCCATCCTATCTAGGGTGTTGCCCAGGCAGCACAATTTGAAATACAGATATATATTCAAATATATCTATAACTTCCATTTCACATATTACACATGAACATAAGTATCATCATCTGACTTAGCATATTATAACCTTTCTAACAGTACCTAACATGGCATATCTCACATGAATTATTATGATTTTGACACATTGATATTAACCAATATGACAAATGCTCTCCCCCCCACCCCATCTACCCAGCATGACACCTTGTACATCAGTTCATTTCTGAGCCTGTATTTTATTTGTATTAGATAAATTAACCTTTAAAACAGGCCCCTTTTCCTTTGTTCTTGATTACTCTGCAGCATCTCAGATTTAAGGCCTGAAATAGCTGAATGATGATGATTTATTATAATGCTTTACAGACCAAATGGGTACATCTCCATCAGAGTCAGTGGGGTTGCAGCTGCTTACAATATGTCTGAATTTAGCCTAAACAATCTGATGAAGAATCATTTAGCTTTATCAACAGATACGTTGCTTTCACATTTGCTATCACTGCTATCAGACTGACAGGATTCAGATCTGATACATATATCTAAAACAATTTGCAGATTCTCTAATTTTTTATTTCTAAATTAATTAAATTAATCTACATCTACACCAATGTCAGGCATTTTTAGAAATACTTTCACCAGCATTTTTTCCCTCTTCTCAGGTTTTGTCTTTTGACTCCTTTCCTGATTCCCCTTAATCTCATTGTTGCTCGTATTAAAGGACACTTCAGCATTTCCTAAAAATTTTGGGTCAGATCCCCAACATCGGGGGTGAACTTGCCAAACTGCACTGAATTCAGTACTGATTTAGTACTGTTTAAATTCAGTTGAGAATCTAGTGCTGTATTTCTCTAGTTGTTGCTTTTTTAATGCAGGATGGAACTGCAGAATTTGCACTCAGGATTTCTCTATAGCACAAAAATTCCCCCGTCTTGAAATATTGCATCCCTGGATTGTATTATCTTTTCTCTGAAGATTCTCTATGGGGTTGGAGGAGGGTGATGATGTGCACCCACACTGGCCCCTACTACAGCCCATCTACTCCTCTACCCTTTTAGTCTGTGCCTTCTCCCCTTATACTGACCCCAAAGTTATAGAGGGATCTTTGTGGGGTCCAGAGAAAGGTGAGTTGTGCCTGGTAGGCATGTGAAGCTACCTTTTGTGTCAGTGAGAGATCCATGGTTGGAGGGTCTGGCTCATATACAGATCAGTGCCACAGGAGGAAAAGAACAGCAATTCAGGCTTCTGATCTCACCTACACTGGTATAAATTAGGAGTAACTACAATGGTGTATAACCTAACTAAATAAGATTAGAATTAGACTCACAGTCACGATGATGCTTTTTAACAAACATTTCCAAAAAGTTTCTCCCATCACATATAGCATCCCCTGACACAAAATCATGTTATCTGCAATGGTTTTCAATAAATGATCTTGAAAACCATTTCAAGATTAGGGAAATTTTGTAAAGTGGACAAGGCCCCTAGTGCTAGCCTTCAGGGATATTCTAAAGAGACAATCCTTCTCCCACTGAGTGAATGTCTTGAAACTCACTGTAATCAGGCATTGCTCCCTGCAGCTGAATTAGCAGTTCAGAAATAGCAATTACCAGAGGTAGAGTATGAAAGGCAGCATACAGAACAATGAATGGAGAGGGAGGTGGAAGGATTACGAGGACAATTTAGACTTAAAGGATACCTATACAGAAACTGACTCAAAACATAGGAGAGGTCATACCAGATGAAACCCATGATCCTTCTAGTTCACTATCCAGGCTCTGAAAATGGTCAATACTGTACCAGATGATTCAGCAGAAGCTGTAAACCTTCGTAATGGATAATTATACAACAGGCCCTTAGGGGAAGCTTCATCCTAAACTCAGGCAGTTAGAGGCTGGCTTATGCCCTGAAACATGAGGGTTGATACCCCTCATACATACATACTTAGTAGATAGAGGAACTACAGATATTCACTGTTACTGTCTAATCCTTTTTTGTATCGTACCAAGTTCTTTGTTTCAATATCTATCTGCAGGCAGTCTATTGATAAATTATGCTTTTTGCAATGAAAAGTATTTCCTCTCATTAGTTTTATGTTTCATTTGATGTCTCCTCATTCTTTTATCATGAAAGGTTAAATAGGAACACCTGATTTGGGACACGATCCAAACACCCGCTGGGGGAGTCTTCCAATGGACTTTCACATTAGCTGGAGCTGGTGTGTAACTTCTTATACAATTCATTATGTCAGCTCTTACTCATCTCCTTTATACTCTAGTCTTTCATGCTTCTAATCAATCTCACTGCTATTCTTTGGCCATTGTCTATTTCTGCTATATCTTTTTTGACACAGGGTGACTATTGAACATAATATAGAAGATGGACGTGGCATTACAATATTTTCCGTATTGTTCTGTATCTTTTTCTTAAAACAGTAACATTTTGTCATGGCCACTCAACTCCAGTTATAAGAATGTTAGGTTCCAAATGGCTAGTTTTATATAGTTACTCAAAATATTAATTATGACACTGGAAGTAGATGTTTGGTTTCTTCCATCACAAAAGTCCTCTGTGTCTACACTAGGAGGTCTCAGTTTTTACTACTTTATTCCACAAACCATCTTGCTGCCTCCTTAGAGGTCTTTCAGGTTGAGAAAGCCTGGATGTGGAATTAAGTTTGTCAGTGCAATTCCATAAATAAGCCTAGAAGACTGCTGCTGAATGATGCTCAGGACTCCATTTTAATGTTAGCTACTGAAATTAATGTCTATAATCCCATCACAAGACAGGAATATTAACCTTTCATACCCCTGACACTATCATATAACTAGGCCCAGGAAACACAGACCACAGTCTATTACCAGAACTCCTAAGTTACATTCCTAGTTGTTGCTGAATGTTTGTGGTTTATAAAGCTCATAGAAGAGTGTTATGTAAAAAGTACAATGTTTTTATGAACAATCCCAGATACGTCTTATAGTCCCTTTTGATTAACCTAGCTGGTTGAGTGGATTTATTTCTGTAATTTGTGGAAAACCTCAGACAACCTTACATGCTCAAAAGCTCAAAGAAGGTGTATTTTTCTTTTTGTCTACTAGTCAGACATATTTTCCTGTTCATACCACACATTTACTTGCAGGAAGAATAGACTAGAATTCCTCTGGCATTGTTTCCAAGAAGAATGCAGTATTGTTTAAGAAGTCCATATCCTTTCTGTTAGAGCACCAAATGTTGATTTATAAACCTGTGCCAATAGAATGCAGCTGGCAAAACACTATTTAAATATACAGGCATTCCTATGCTTTATTGCTTTCCTTAATGAAACATTTATTTAATAAAGCCAAACTAATTAGCAGTGCTTAGTGAAGCTTAGCAAACAGTATCAACATCTGGGGCTAATTCACTAGCCACTGGGGTCTTGAACTTAGGCATTAACATTGTTATAATTTCCCTTTCCAAAAAACCTTTCATAATTCAAAATTAAGATTGATAATTTTGGGCATGAAATAGTAAGTTTCCAAATTGATTTAACTCTTTCTTTTATCATGTACATGGTAATTAAGGATGGCTAAATTGGCTGGACTAAAATAAGAATCATCACATATGGATCCAGACTTTTTAACAACCAGACCAACCCTCTAGCTCTGAAGCAGTGGGCTCAGGTTCCAGGAGGCATAAATGTGACTTAAAGCTACCTTTGTTCCCTCTATGCCGAATCAGGAGAAAGAGAGCCAGTCCCAAGGGTTTGGCCCTGTATTTTTAAATGGTGTAGGATCTTTGTAGAGAAAGTGTAATATTGGTTTTAGAGTGATAAGATAGAAATTGTGTTTCATTGTTTACAAATATACAATATGCTATAATCTTTGTAGGAAGTGTCAGCCTCCGTTATGTTTAATGAAAGCAAAGAAAAACTTGGAGACGTGCCAGAAGGGTAATGTTAAGAAGCTGTTCAGAAGCAGATGAAAACCCACTTGAGGGCAGCCAACTGTTATTTCAACACTGTGCTCAGACTAAAATGCTCTTTTTAGATTAGATGCATTATTCTGAGCAGTGCACCCACAGTTCAATATTGAGTCAGATTTAAAAACATATTTTGGGGACAGACAAAAGTTTCAGTTGATAAAAAAGTGTCAATGAGGGAAATGGTGCATGAGGGTATACAGGGCAGCTGTCTGGTATGTTACCATGGTTTTCTCCCACCTGCCATATCTTATATTTTCTAGCACATTAAGTTCTATTTTAACTGTCTTGGCTGCTTATCTGTCAGTGATACCAGGATAATGAAGGGGAGTCTGTATTTTGTCACCATTTTATAGTGGCTCTACTGGAATTTATTTTCCCTATGAATTGTACAATGAGGACAGCCCAAAGTCACCTTTTCCTGCAGAATCCAGCAGGGAAAGTATACAACCTGAAGAATGCTGCAGCAGTGTACCATCATAATTGGGGCTTGTTGATTAGTGTTTGGCAACAGCGTTCAGAGAATTTAGTCTTTGTAAAAAATTCACTGTCTAGTTCTGTTCTTTGTTAACTATTCTGTATTTGAAAAATATTTCATCATAAGTGAACAAAGAGCAGTCTATGAATTATTCACTGTTCACTGTTGAGATGAATACATGTTACATCATATACATGTATTCAGCAGGGAATACACTTATTCAACATCATATCTATGTATTCGACCAACCAAAGGAGCGCAGTGTAGAAGAGCTGCAAATTTTCTGGGTCGGATTAAGGCATACCTCATGCCCCAGAGCCTGCAGTTATGAGATGTCAAAAATCTGTTTTTATACAATATATTTTTTGCCACCCTCCGTGTTGCAAAGAAGTCATGTGTGAGTCCCTTACTATTGTCATGGGTCTGCTGGGGTGGTGTCAGAAGGGTCCCCACCCACACCAAGTCCTCTGCTCTGGTGGAAGAAAGCTTAGTCCTTCCCCTTCTAGGATAGACTCCCAGCCTGCAGTGAAACAGGCAGTACTGGTCCAAGAGTCTACCCAAAAGAGTGGAAATGGGGGTCCCCAGCCTAGCAGGTAATGTTTATGGTCCCTGCCACTACTTCCCCCCCCCCCCATTTTGTTCATTGTGTTAAAGTAATGAGAACTTGTATTTAACATTATTATTTTTATTCAATCATTACATAATACTGTGACCCGTCTGTGCCTAGGGTAGCCACCTGAAAATGCCAAGGCAGGCTGTAAAAGGAGAGCTGTTTCTCCCAATACTGGTGGGTGACATTGAAGTCAGACTTCCCAACCAGCCACAAACAGTGCTTCTGATTCCCCTCACTGGTTATCAAGAAGCCAATATACACAGCCCCCTTTCTTGCATTTCAGTCTCTGGCTCCCACTCAGCCACTGGGTCCAGTAAAGAGACCACTTATTTAAAACTCTGTGCTCTTTACCAAAAAAGTTTCTCCTGATCCCAAAGGGTCAGCCACAGTTCCAGATCAATATAAGTTTAGATCTTACCCAAAATACCATGCTGCCAGCCAATCCTTTAGTAACCACAACAAAAGGTTTTTTATAAAAAGAAAGAAACAAACTATAAGAGAAATGTTAAATAATTAAAGCAATCAGACACATACAATTGATTTGAAAATCCATATATATCAGGTTTCTAATAGAATTGTGGAGTTTGCAGGCCTGTATAGTCCCTCTGGTGTACATCCAGTACCTGGATGGGTCTCAGTCCTTTGTTTCACAACTTCTGTTCAGTTGTAGATGAGTTGATCCAGAGATAGGGTGAAGAGTGAAGACAAAATGGATGTGGGGCAGCTGCCTTTTATGTCCTTCAGCCTTTGCCATGCTGCTTGTGGAAATTTACAGGAATAAGATGGAGTCCAGGGTTACATGAGTAAATCCTGGTATATCCCTGGCTTCTCCCCCTGGGCCCCTTGTACCTGTGAATTTCTTTAATGGGTCATTAAGCAGGCTAGTGCTGCAGCCATCCTGTCTGTGGTGTCACCCAGACACAACACAAGTTGAAATACAGATACAAACATATCCATATCTTCCATTACACACATAACACATGAACATAAACATCATCTTATGTAGCACATTATAGCCTTTCTAATGGTACCTGACATGGCATATCTCACATGAATTATTATGATTCTGATGTATATAAAATATACAATTGTATATAAAATATACAATATATAAAATATAATAAATGCCCCTCCAATCTAGCCACCGTCACACCCCTAACACAAGATTGGTGTAGAAGGGAGTAATCAGAGTTCCTGAATACACCTCAAGGGCCCCCCTAATCCAGCCAGCATCACAACTACATAAACCACAGACTGCTGTTAACTGCAGCCTGCACTCCAGAGCTCTGCCTTCTAAATGCTTTTGGCCTTTATATCTACACCTCACAACCTTACACAACAACAGCTGCTCCACATACCAGCCTGGGGCACAGGCAAGATGGAGCCCCATATTGGGATGTGCCTAGGGCCTCTGCTTACCCATCAAGTGGATTTGCAACTTGGTGAATTCTAAAGGGCTTCAATACAGTCACATTAAATCAAAGCCTGGTATCTGCAAAATAGCCACACATTTTCCCCTCAATATCTGAGCCTCTCTAATCACAATGCACTGGCTGTTCCTTGAGAAACCTGTTGAATATGGAAGCAAATCTTTAGCTACTTCCTCCACTTCATATCAACAGTGTTTTGGGGTCAGTTTGTTTTTTAAACAAACATTCTAAAATGTCCCCTTTAAGATGACAAAGCTTTTGACAACTGCATATAACTCATTTCGGTCAGAAGCAAGGCCAAGAAAACAAAAGCTATATACGCAGTAATGTCCCCGATAACCATTACTGCTGCAGTTTGAGTTACTATTCAGATTGTATATTCGTTAGCACCGTGGCAGCTTACAAGTTCACTGGAACTGGCAATGAAAACAAGTGCTTTGTAGTAATCAACTGCAGGAAAAACATATTCTCACAAATGCTGGACATTTTACATAGTTCCAATGTGGTGACAAAAATCACACTTAAACCTTAAATGAAGACAACAGTTTGTGCTTATATTGTGCTTTATATTTTCAATTCCCTACATAAACTCTACCGATTAATCCTCGGAACACCTGTGAAGTAAGAAAGACTTATTAGTCATGCCCCTGCTCCCCAGTTTTTAAAGATGAGGGAACTGAAGCAGACAGATCAAGTGACTTGTTCAAGGCTACATGAAACATCAGTGGTAGAACCAGTATTTCAACTCAAGAGATCTTGTTCTGCAAGACCCCACTTGGCTTTAGGTAATGCTATCCCATTATGTTATAGTACTAGCTACTTAACACAGTGAATTAATTTTGCATGACATGATTGCAGGCACCAACCTTTCCTCAGCAGGCTAGCAGGCTGGTGTGAGAACAAGTCAATATGACATAGACACCAAACTTCACCTTCTAATTCAAGCACAGTTCAGGCATAGAAGGGTAGAAGTATTGATAAGAATTAGGACACTGCTACAGTTTAAAACAAACTCCTTGTAAAAAAAAAAAAAAGTACATACATCTGTTTTTTCCAAATGATAAGCAGGATAGTGTATGCTAAATACAGGCCCAGTCCTGTAAATCTGAGAAAGGCTTGAGTAATAAGCCTTTGCTCTGACATCAAATACTCAGAAGGAAATCTCAGCTCAAGACATTATTCATGCCCATGTCACCCATGTAGCTGACGTGCAGTTGGGTATACAGTTGAAAGTAATGGACACAGCCTGATACTCTTCTCCTACATTGCTTTGGCCCCTGTGGGTTTTCATTGGGGATACTCACTAGCCATATCCCAAATAGGGTCACTTCTTCCATCTCTGAGATACAGCAGTGCAGAGTTATGCAGAGATCTCCTCTGCAGAGTATAGCAGCGAGATTGCAGTTCTTTTGTGCTGATTCAGTGTTTGGCACTTCAACACAAATCTAGCGCAGTGGAATTGCAAACCCCACCTAATGATTCTGTGTGAGGTCAAGATTATCCCCTCCCATGTCAAAGTCCCTCCTCTGGGGAGGAGATCTCTGCGAGATTACCTTCAAGAGGATTTTCCTCCCAGCACTCCTGCCATGTCACTCCATCAGGAGATTGGAGTTTGGCCTTGTGACCGGGGGGAGGGGAGGTATTTGCCCTGCACTGGAGATGAAGGAGTTAAGCCAGTACTCTTGGCAGCAGAACCCACGTTTCCTCACCCCTACTCGGCTTGCTCCAACTGCTGCCTCAGTATAAAAGAGAGCAGCGCAGCTCATTCCAGGCTGGCTGCTGAGAAAAGAGGGACATGCCTTGCAGACTCCAGTTCAGAAGCAGTAGGAACCTGACTGTAGAAACCTGAGGCACTGAGATCCAGACACATGCCCAGGTACCTGTGGACTTCTGAGAGGGATTGGAGCTGCCAGGAACCACACACACTGATGACCCCAAACTACAGTACTGAAAGATATGGTAGGAACTGCCCGGGGGGAACCAGTATTAGTTTGCGGTGTAGTTGGTGTGGTTTGGTGGGATCCCTGCTGACTCAATGGTGGGATACTCTGCTGCTGTTAAGGCTATGGAACAGGGTGGGCCTGGGTCCTCCTACCCTAGCCATCAAACCCACCCTCCCACCTTGGGTGATGGCTCTATCACCTCCAGCCATTAGGCTGCGCCTCCCCGCAGGCAGGGGCAGCTATTGGCTCTGGCCATTCTGCCCAGAGGCCAAGGGCAGTCAGATAGAGTTAACTACAGAGCCATGAGTCCCATGCCCTGCCCCCAAAAGGGAAATGGGGCGTATTTGTACCTTGACAGGCCTCCCCAGAAAAGAGCATAGGATTGCCCCCAAACCTGGTAGATGTGTTGGGATTTGAGGCAGGCCATGGCCATCCATGCAGAGGCTCTGTGCCTCCATGTTGTCTCTGGGTCCTAGCAGACCTTCCTCCTCTCTGACTCCTTAGTCGCTCCAAAAGCTCCATCTGAGCTGGCTACCAGGGGATACACCTGGCTACCACAGCCCCTAGGACTCCCTGAGATAGGCACAGGAGCTATGCAGAAAAGATAATGCAGCCTGGCACTTTTTTCTCTCATATTCCATGGAGCAAGAGGGGATGACTTGCACCACACCACCATCACTACATAGAGCCCACCCATTTCTCCTTTTGGCTTGTCCAGTATCCATAGCCTCACCTCTCATGGACAACTCGGTGGGAGAAAGGAAGGGAACTGTGCCTCATGAAGATGGTAGAGTCCACTTTCCACATGGAAGCGAGGAGATCTACCTGTGGAAGGGAACTCCAGATATACGTCTGGGAATCATGCTTTCAGCGTAAGTGCGGTAAGACCTGGGATCTAGATAAGTAACATACTGTAAGAATGAAATAGAAAACATCCCCTCTGCCCCCAGAAAAAAGCAGCCCTTTCCTAATTTATGTATATATTGCAAAGATTTAAAAATAGCATCTCACTGCCGAACAAGCAGTTCTTATAGAGTATAGAGTCCGAGTGTAAAGCCAGACGGATCAGATCATCTAGGTACATTAGTCTTTCTGGTTTTCTACGATTGACTTTGTGAGATCTTTGGCAACTGCTTTGACTTCTTTGTGGCTGAGTGGTGGATCCTTACTGCTAGGGGCTGGGGACAAAAGCCAGTGTAGAAATGCAGAAGTTCACCATGTTGGAGGAGCAGGCACCAAGGCCTAAAGAGGCTAAGCTTGCCCTTCTGAGGAACTCTCTGAGGGTCTGAGATGTATGGATGAAAGTGTAAAAATATGGAAGATAAAAATGTCTAGCAATGACAAATGTGCCTCTCCTGTTCTGAGAAGACACTTGTGCTCAATTACATGTGCCTTCAGAGATTACATGCTCTCCCATGTAGTCCAAGTCCCTAAGGCTTTTAATTAAACAATGTTTGAGGAATAAGGCATTTCCTGGAGATTCATGACCAGCTGGGAGGAGCTCAAGCCATGAATCCTAGTTGGTGGTTGTGACGCTCGCTGGATTAGGGGACCATTTATGATATTTAACATCAATTTTTCAAAATTACAATAATTTGAGATATGCCATGTCAGGTATCATTAGAAAGGTTATAATTTACTAAGGATGATGGTATTGTTTATGTTCATATGCCCTATTTGTATTGGAAGTTATGGATACAGTTGATGTATCTGTATTTCAATTTGTGCTGTGTTTCTGGACAACACCCCAACAGGATGCCTGCAGTACTAGCCTGCTTAATGACCGATTAAGGAAACTTACAGGTACAATGGGCCCAGGGGGAGAAGCAGGGATACTCCTGATGAGTTACCAGAACTTACTCATGTGACCATCTTATTTCTGTAAATTTTCACGAGCAGCATGGAAAAGGCCAAGGGACATAAAAAGTAGCTGCACCACATCCATTTGGTCTTCAGTCTTCACCTACCTCTGAATCAACTCATCTACAACTAAGCTGTGAATCAAAGGACTGAGACCCATTCATGTACTGGATGTATACCAGAGGGATTATACAAGCCTGAAAACACCACAATTCTATTAGAAACCTGATATATATGGACTTTCCAATCATTTGTATGTATGTGATTGCTTTAATCCTTTAACATTTCTCTTAAAGTTTGTTTTTCCTTTTAAAATAAACCTTTAGTTTTAGTTACTAAAGGATTGGCTGGCAGCATGGTATTTTGGGTAAGAGCCAAACTCATATTAATCTGGTACTGTGGCTGACCCTTTGGGGTCAGGAGGAACTCTTTTTGGTAAAGAGCATAAAGTTTTAAATAACTGGTCTCTTTACTGGACCTAGTGGCTGATTGGGAGCCAGAGACTGAAATGCAAAGGGGGCTGTGTGTATTTTTATTTTGGCTTCTTGATAACTAGTGTGGGGAATCAGAAGCACTGTTTGTGGTTGATTGAGAAGTCTGACTTCAGTGTCACCCACCAGTGTTGGGAGAATCTGCTCTCCTTTTAAAGCCTGCCCTGACCGTGGCATTTTCAGGTGGCTAGCCTAGGCATGGACGGGTCACAGTTGTCCTAAGCAATGTCGTATTTTTCATGCAGTACTTTGACTCCCTTCTGATTTTTCTTTTGCATTTTGAGGGGCAGCTTGCATGTGACATCACTGATGCCAGCAGTATGACAACTGTATGTTGTGTTCTTCAGAGTCCCTCATGGCAATACAGGATGATGCTAGAAATAGATCTGAAAAAAGGGTGAGGGTGGGGGAGGAAGGAAGAGGTAAGGAGAAGGTAATGGTACTAAATATAGGGCTAACCATGGCCAAACCAGAACACACACCTTTGTAATAAACTCACTTTCTCAAAGTGATGAGAAATAGATGATGGAAGAGTGGACAGAGTTTTTATACTGCATAGCCCATGACTGGAAAGGTCTGGACATCTACTAACTTAACCAGAACAGCTAGGCTTCTTTTCATTTAGTTGTCTGTCTTGCCCATCATGGATTAAAAAAAATCCCCCCAATTATCCCATTACAATGAGCCCACCCAATACATGTGCTTGACAACTATTTCTCATACATGGTAGAGAATGGATAGCCTGTTCCATCCTAGGGCCAGAATTATTAAAATTCTTCAGCATCCATATTTGGGGACAGATTTTCTAAATGGCTCACTTCCCATTTAGGTATCTAAATGAGATGGCCAGATTTTCAAAAGACTTCAGCACATTGAATTGGCTGTGTCACAATGGGAGCAAAGTTGGGTGTGGAGCCTTTTTTAAATGTCAGCCTTGCTTATGGTGCTAACTGGGAGCTGAGATTGATTGAAAATTTAACTAAAAAAAAAATCTTTACCCTACTTAGCTGTCCAACTTATTTGTACACCATAAATGGTAAGTACTAGAAAATTTTCCTTTTCTGTCTTCACTGTCAATGTCATATAATTGATCTAAATTTGAGAGCTGAACAAATATTGCTTGCAATTACATTAATATAGATCCATTTGATTTAATTAGAATCCATTAGTTACTCTGATTTAGGTAGCTATAAGAGTGGAATTTGGCCTATTATCTGTAAAAGTCACAACACATACAGTGAACATATCCTTATTGGTCTCCTTTGTTGTATCTGGTGTTCCTGTCCGTTTAAACTATTAACCCTCTGTACTGTACTCAAATCTCCTTCCTGTCATACATTCCTGTGATAAGGAAACTTTGTAATTATAGTGAACTACTTATGATGATCAAAGTTATTCTAATCAGTTGATTAAAAGGTAGAGTGCTTCAGGGGAGCCAGACGGAAGACTGAAGACAAAAAAGGTCACTTAGTTTTTAATTTGACGATTGTATCCAAAAGTCCCTTATTTATAAATAAGTGTAATGTTCCACTGAATGAAAGAACAAACTAGTTTACTAATAGAACCATTTTAAAAGCAGTAATAAACACCAATAATTCCCTATCACATGGTATTTTAAAAATCTTGTTAAAAGTTAATATTCAGTAGAACAGTTAAAGAATTAATCAGGATTTTTTTATGGTTACTACTCAATTATTGAGATTCCACAGTCTTCTCTATGCTCAGAACAGAAAATACCTATGATACTTTTAAGAGAGTTAACTCTTGATTTTATGTTCATTGTATGATACTGATAATATATGCTTGACAAAGTGCTAATTACTAGAATATATTTTGCTTCAAAATACACCATGAACAAATTAGTACAGTGAAGTGTCGTGTGAATCCACAATCACTCTTTAAAAAGGAAATATTTTATCTTCATAGCAACAATAATTCTTGTTAAATGCTAACTCTACCTATAATACCAAATACTATGAAGGGTGACCTCTTCAGTAAATAATGTGCCAGTTCCTTTTTGATGGGGGAATGTAGTCCAGCAGTTTCGCTATACCTCTGATCAAAAGAAATACTCTTGGCTACCTAAACAATCCTCATTTTTTGCTTTTAGAGCAAAAAAGTTTATGTATTTATTAACACTTGAATAGTTCTACTTATGGGTGGGACACAGGGCCAGATCCTCAGCTGGTGTAAATTGGTGTTGCTCCACTGAAGTCAACAGAGCTATAACAGTGTGCACTAGCTGGGGATTTGGCTTGTGTTAGTAATACTCGTACATTGCTTACGAAAGATACAAACTACAGCAGAGCAGATTTAAAAAAATCCACAAATTGAGATGGCCATGTCATGGTAACATGTCAGTGTGGCCATGTCATGGTAACAAACCCTCATCACTTTTTGGAAGCCATGGTGAGAAGTGACAAAAGTAATGGGAACAGAGGACTCAGTCCGTAGAAATGAGGGCTTGTCTCACCTCTGCCAAGGTTTTCCAGTGTGAGCTACCTAACCTTTGAACACCAGCTGTCCCAGTGTGTAATTTAAAGTGTGCAAATAGTATCAAACGTACCAAGGTGCTTAATACAAGCTGTTTGCTAGATGCTTTGAGAGCCATGGAAGGAAGTTGCTGTACAAGAGCAAATAGGCTGAACTTACATTTAAAATGACTTATTAAAGCTCTAACATTGTTTAGAGCTGCCAGCAAGACAGCTGTAAAAAAGATTTTCAGTAGTGATGACAAGTACTTTGGCAAACTAGCACTGTAGCAAGAAACATCATGGCTGACTAGGGAGAAGAAAGATGTTGATCTCCTGTCATCAAGAACATTACAAAATAATGGGAAGTCTTTTGTGAGTGTTTCTTTGCACCATCATTATAAACAGCATAAAAAGGAGTCTGTGCATATGTAGTGTGCAAGTGAATGCATGTTTCATGGTCTGCATCTGTCTTACAGGGATACAATGTGCCTAAATATACAGAAATAGTGACATTTAAGAATTGTTAATAATTGGCGCGGGGGAAGAGAGGAGTCCCCATTTGGCAGAATGATGGTCACCTCACAGGTTCTAATAGGTTTAGATTTTAAAAGGCTGTTTATTGTTGGAGTTCTTCTTTTATTGCCATCCTTCCCTATTGTGTAAAGAAACAAATTACACTGAAAGCAGGGATTCCTGCTGGGCCTCTTTATTTGTAATTCAAATAATCCTTCCTATTTTTAGGAATGCCTCTGACTAAATTTTATACTTCCCAAACTGCTTTGCAAAATGGCCATAAAAATAGGCTGAGTTTGGGCTGGTACAACTGTCCACCTTCTGCCAGGACGATAGATGATATTAAAAAATGAAAATGCAATTTTCACACATGACTGTGTACTTAAATCTTCCCTCCCACCCCACATCTTGGAACTGTACTTTCAATTCCGGTGAGTTGAATAACTGACACATGTTTACGTAGAAAAATGGACAAATACTGTGACTAAATTTAATGGGCTGGAACGTCTCTTTTATAAATAAAAGCTTTTTTACATTGGCATTCTGGTCTGCTGGGTACAGAATATGCTTTAAAAAAAGCTTAATTACATGCTTAACTGATAAACTAATAGTTCCAGTGGGAGTCACTTTGTTTTATTAAGAATGAATAAATATATATTTACCCAAGATGGAGCATTTTCACTCTCTTGAGTGAAAGATACAGGGATACTTGCTACCCAACAATGAAAGATTTTAAAGGAAAAAGCAAAGGAAGGTCCCCACCAAACTATTAATAAAAATCCCACAGAGCAGTGAAATGATAAAACAACATTCCAGCCTCCTGTGCCTTATTCAACAGTTTTCACACTATTAAAATCCACTGAATAAGCAGGGGTTCTACCAGAGTCTTAAAATTTCACCACTCCTGTAAAGATGCTTCTTTCCTCAGAGGGAACTCCAATGAACAACATTGAGAAGCTCCCTGCCTGCAGATGAAATGAATGTTTAGGTTGTGGAGCTTGTACATTCATCAAGAAGTGGCTTAGTTTAATTTTCTCATCTACATGTACAAATTACATAAACTGAATTAGAACATTAAGGTTGCAATGTCAAATACTCAAAGGTTATGAAATGCCAGAATTAAGGTTGCCTGTACAAATTTAATTCAGACACTTTGTGTATATACATTGACATCTTCAATTATATGATAATTCTACCTTTTCCACAGGACCTCGTCGTCATAGCACACCCTCACCTCATGGGCTCACCCTTATGCCTAGTTATGGCATTGTAGGGGTCCTCATCTTTTGCACATAAACCCTGGTGGCCACTTCTTTGGCCTCACGATGGATGGGAGAAGATAGGGACAGGCCATCTCTATCTGGGTGGCCAATGGCCTGGCCCTTCAGCCAAGTCTCCTACACGTTAAATTCCCATCTGGGGGGTAACAGATCCAACTATATGTCTTATAACTGATAATTCTCCTACCCTACCTCTCAGGTTTTCTGCTTTTCCCCTACTCCTGGGACCTGTAGAGTTCTCCTAAACAGTTTCTTCTCCAACACGTTTAATCAGGGACTGTAGCAATTTACCTCACGGATCTCCCTGTTCCTCGCAAGCCCTGTCTCAGGGCTCCTCACACATAAACCTGACCTGTTTTCTTACAGAGATTTTCCAGCATGGCTTCCTCAGTCTTTCCTAGAGCAAGAATAAAAATTGTTCCTCACTCCTAGGTCTTCCTTTGATCAAGGTCACAACTCAGTGTAAGTAGTCTTCTCCCTTATCCACTGCAGCTGGGGTTGGTCATTATAATTAAGCTCCATTACACCCAACTGGGATCATAAATCATCACTACGTTGTTAGATCCCCCACTAAGGCTGAGGGAAAGTGAGGGCAGGAGCAGCAGGGGCTGAGCAGGGAACAATAGCTGGGGGCCAAGGCCAGGCACTGGGGGCTGAGCCAGGAACCCTGGCCAGGAGGCGGGACTGGGAGCCAAGGCTGGAGCCATGCTGGGGGGGTGGGGCTAGAGAAGAGCTTTGGACAGAGAAGGGTGGGGTGGCACTCCCTGCCCGTCCCCCATGGGGACTAGCCTGCTGCACCCCCAAATGTTCCAGGGTGGGGCATGCCTCACAGTTTGGGGACCTCTGCTCCATTGTAATCATCTTTGTACAAAGCATGCCTTGTAAGATCTCATTTTAAAACACAATGTGCTGATCATTATTGTCCTGGTAGAATGTATGTGGCAACACTGTATGTGAAGTTAAGATTCCACTGTATGGTATTGTTAATACATGTTCCAAACTGAGCTTGGCAAACAGGTCTGTCTTAAGCAAAGGAATGTAAGCTCTGCTTAATTTGCATTTAAGCAGTAAAGAGCCATCAAGCAGGAAGGGAAACACAGGATGCTCAAACAGGTGAGGAAAACAGTAGCACATCCTTCCCCACATTAACTTCTTGTCTTCTGCTTACCAGCTGGAAACATCTTTTGAGAGGGGACTGAACCTATAAAAAGGAGGGACAAACACCCAAAGGGACCCCTCTCTCTGCCTGGCCATCATTCACAACAAAGGAAGCATTCATTGGATTCTGGGAGAAGTGCTGACCTAGAGGTCTGGTCAGTAGGACTGCTGAAAGCATGTGATGAGAAAATTTTGCTTTGAATTTAATAGTCTGTTTAAGTTAAGCACGTTTTATCTTTATTTTTCTTGTAACCCTTTCTGCCCTTTATGCCTCATTACTTGTACTCCTTTAAAATCTTTGTACTTAATACATTTTGTTTTATTTTTTTATCTAATCCAATGTGTTTAAATTGAAGTGTTCGGGGAAATTCCATTGGGGTGGCAATTTGTGTGCACATTATTTCTCTTAGAGGGATAACAGACTCTATATATAAACTCTTATTGGCCAGGAGAGGGCTGGGCAGTACAGGACATACATTTCTGGGGGAAAGTCTAGGACCGGGAGTGAGTTGGAGTCACCCTGTGGTATAACCAAGGATGTGGCTGGCTGCAGCACACACAGATGTAGCTGGGAGGGACTTGTATGCTGAAGGCTATTTGTGAGCAGTCCAGGATGGAGGCTACAGCAGCGTAAAGGACATGTTCAAACCCTGCTCTGAAGACAAAATTATCAGTTTCCTCATGGGCTTTCTATAGTGCACTCACATGTATTGATGCTTGAATCTTCACAGCATCTGTATGAGATGAGGAGGGACTATTTTCATTTTACAACTAGGGCATTGAGAAGTTAAGGTCACAGTTTTCAAAAGTATTCACTAACTTTTGGTGTCTAATTTGAGAAGCCCAGCAGATGGCTTTTCTGTCTACTGAGCAGTATATAGCATTCTACATGTTCAGAGCAGAATACTTGCTGATGTCAGTGGCAATTGACAGTGCTCAGTACTTCTGCAAATCTGGCCCCAGGTGTCTCAAATTGGAAATCCAGAAAAAGAGAAACAATTAAAACAGACTCTTTAAATGCAGTCACTAAGTGACTTACCCAGAATCACATGGGAAGTCCATGGCAGAATGAGGCCCAGAATCCAATCATCAATGATGGCATTCAACTGCCTTAACCACAAGAACACCCTCTCTCTTCATGCAAGCCCACTGGTTGAGGCAGGGGTCCTATGGGGGAAAAAATAGTATCTGATCATATTACTCAAGACACTATCTCGCTGCATAAGCATCAGTGGGATGAAATAAGATTGCACAGGCAACTATGTGGACCAGCCCCTAAAAGGGGATAAGGCATGGACTTTGCCAGTAGGTTTCACAGCTATTTGCAGACAGAGGAATGTACAGGCTTAGGCCTCCTTAGTTCTAGTTGAGATTTTGAAGAGGAGTGTACTCTAGTGATTATGGATTATTTTGCCCTCATGTCCCCGGTTTCCTCATGCCTCTCTGCTCCTTTCTAACACTCTCCCTTCCTTTGGCTCCTGCTCTCTTCACCTCTGCACATATCCATCCCCATGTCCTCAACCCTCTGATTCCCCACCCAATCTTTTGGTTCTTGCAACCCCCTCATCCCAATTCCTCTGTATTCAAGGTGGTTTTTCCTCACACTGCCTGGGCCCCAGTGGGAGGAGAATGTACCCTGAGTAAGGGACAGCATGTAGTTGTGCTGTCCCAGGAGCACAGCAGTGACCAAATTTTGATTGTCATAATATGGTCCCTGCTTTCCCCTTACTCCATGGGAGAAGTAAGCTGTGCTAGCCTTTTTCCAGTATACTTTGCTTTCCCCTCTGGTCTTACTCATGTAACCCTTCTGCCAGACCGCGTCCAGTACCTGATATGTCCACCTCTCGCCCCCACCTACCCACCTGGTGCATGTTGCAACACAGTACCTGATATGTCCAGCCCCCACCTACCCACCTGGTGCATCAGTACTGACCTTATTAGGCCATTAGCTCACTCCTGCTGAAACTGACCTTATTAGGCAATTTCCTCGCTCCTCCTGAAACTGACCAGGTGACTGGGAGCAGCTGGCTACATGACCAGTAGCACAGCCTCCCTAACGGTCGGCTCACCTCCCAGCCAAAGGTTTGCCCTGATTCAAATGTCTCCCCTCCAATCAGGAGTAACCTTGGCCACCTGAAGTGATTAGTTTAAAGCCAGGGCACGCCCCAGGCTCCAGAGAGAACTCACCATCTGCTAGACACACCAGCTGCCCTGTTTTTTCCCTCTCCCACTCCGGACTCCGAGCCTGAACGTGTAAGCCTGCTCTGTGTTGCTACTTAGCTTCAGGGGTGATGTTGCAACTTTCCCTCCTGGGACTGGTAAGATCCTAACCTTCTTTCTCTTTCAGTTTCTGTTTTATATCTGCTCTGAAAGCAGAAGCCGCCCCCCCCCCCATTGCTAACCTTCTCCCTCTTTCAGTTTCTGTTTTAAATCTGCTCTTAAAGCAGAAGCTGCCCCCCCCCCAATGCTAACTCTCTTTCCCTTTCAGTTTCTGTTTTAAACCTACTCTGAAAGCAGAAGCCGCCCCCCCCATTGCTAACCTTCTCTCTCTTTCAGTTTCTGTTTTAAATCTGCTCTGAAAGCAGAAGCCGCCCCTCCCCCCATTGCTAACCCTCTCTCTCATTTAGTTTCTGTTTTAACTGCCCTGTTTTGCAGTTAACTGCCCGTGTGCCCCTTTGCAGCTAACTGCCCGTGTGACCCCCCTTCTGTGCAGTTTCTGTTTTAAACCCCGTTTGCCCCTTTGCAGTTGACTGCCCGTGTGACCCACCCCCCCTTCTGTGCAGTTTCTGTTTTAAACCCCGTTTGCCCCTTTGCAGTTGACTGCCCATGTGACCCCCCTTTTGCAGTTGTTTTAACTGCCCGTTTGCCCCTTTGCAGGTGACTGCCCGTGTGCCCCCCCTTCTGTGCAGTTTCTGTTTAAACCCCGTTTGCCCCCTTTGCAGTTGACTGCCCGTTTGCCCCCTTTGCAGTTGACTGCCCGTGTGACTCCCCCCACCCCTTCTGTGCCTTGTAATTAACTCATTGTCTGTGAAATCTCTATGTGGGAGCATTCCCTCCTGTAGTTAATTGCTTCTGCCTCTGTGCTTTTCAGTTAAGTCTGTGTAACGCCTTTCTGTTTCCTACAAGCAACTAGTCCTGTAGTTAATTGCTTCTGCCTCTGTGCTTTTCAGTTAAGTCTGTGTAACCCCTTTCTGTTTCCTACAAGCAACTAGTCCTGTAGTTAATTGCTTCTGCCTTCTGTTTCCTACAAGCAACTAGTTGTCTGTGTAGCATAGTGGTAAGTGTCCCTGTCTACCATGTGGAAGACCAGGGTTTGTTTCCTGGTCAAGGAACCACTGTCTGGTTAATGTTAGTTTAGGTCTTTGTAGTTAGTTGCCTGTTTAATACTTTCTTATATCAGTTTGTTTTGTGCTTAATTGTTTTTATGTCCTTTTATAACTACTGTTCTGTTTATATACTTTCTTATATCAGTTTATGTTTTGTGCTTAATTGTTTTTAAGTCCTTTTATAACTAGTTAAAACTATATTACTCCTGTGTTTATAATTAAACTCATTTATTTCCAATTGATTAATTATTGACTCTGGGGGATCTTTTACCTGTCGGAACATGGCGTCACGAACAGGATCCCCTATTGGCAATAATTATGTTTGCCCGTGGAAAAATGTCACGGAGGAGGCTAATGAGGAACAGCAATTTAAACACCTCCAGCTTCACCTCCTTACCAGTAAAGACCAAGGACACACCCTTGAGTGGGTGTGTTCTATTGGTAGGGGGCAGGCTTGCAGGTCTTATACGGTCCCCTTAACGGTATGGGACGCTGGGTGCTTAATGTCTTCTCACCCGTTGCTACGGGCAACGCCTGCTGACAGCAGCCTCCAGCCCAAATGCTCCTCCACAGGCGAAAGAGCAGCTGACTCCGACCCTGAAAAGCTCTGGGCACATTGTTCCCAAGTAATAAAATCGAGTGGGGGCAGCCTACCCAAATTGAACCCGAGTCCCCGAGTCTACCCCGGGTCCCCCGGGCACGCCCTCCTGGTACAGTTAATTGCGGCCATGGAGGACGTTAAGAAACCCAAAAAACTGCGACCAGATGTTTACAAGCCTAAGGACATAGTCTCAGTGCTATATCACACCTTGGGGCAAACCTTAGACAAATTGACCGTGGTTTACGGAGCCCTTACGACTGCGCTCCACACTACCCCCCCATCCACGGATAACCCTTCCCTGCCCCAAGTTGTACCTAAAATAACCCCCATAAAGGACCCGATCCCCAATACCCCCAAACCCCCACCATATGAGAACCCGTCACTCAATCCCCAATTCCCTGAGTCCGAAGTCCCATCGTTATACTCGCCGTTACCAGACAAGCCCTGCCCCTCGGCCCCAGCTCCTGTGGTCGAGGCACTACCTGTGGTAGTCACGCGCAGTAAGACTGACGCGCAGGGTGTAACCACCCAGATTACTGAGGCCCGAACCCGAACCAAAGCCGAATTAAAAGATTTCCTCCGCGAGACGGCTCGCGGACCAGACGAACCACCACTAGTGTGGCTGGGGCGCCTTATGCTAGAAAATGGGCAAGACTGGGTTGACCACGCCGAAGGAACCGCCATAGCCCGGACCGCTAGTTGGTCCCGCGGATTCCCGGGACACCATGTTACCTCCAATACCATTTGGGCATTGTGCACCCCAGCGGTAGCCCTTCTACATCTTTGTCACACATGGCGTGGTACACATATCCCAGAAGGCAGCATAAAAACCCCGCAACAACTAATCTATGCTATAGCCGGGGCTTCTGCCACGGTATGGAACCCCCAAACGCACCCCATAGGCCTAACCCAAGCACAGCAGGCATCACCTATTCCATTCCTGCACGTTACCGACACCACTCTAATCCCCATCGACGAAGGGGCAATAGACAGGGCCTTGGAGGGGTGTGATCTAGCAGACACCGGCACCGTGTTATGGTTGCGGGGATATAATGGGCGCCCTATCAGCCAATTATACGAGGCCGTGGACCGTGTTAAGTGGCCCCCCCCGTCGCCCCCGACCTCCAGACAGGCACTGGTGGCAGAACCAAAGCCACCCTTTTCACCGCCCCCTGCCTCACCCGACAAGTCCCGATTCCCTGAACGCACTAAGGCCGAACGGGCCATGTTCGGGTTCCTCCTTAACCAAAACCTCACTAAGGAAGCAATTCGTAAACTGTCCGACGAACAACAAAAAGCCCTAGCCCTTAGGTTGGGATGGATGGAGTACGCCACGCAGTCAGAAGGGCAGGCAAAAAACGGGCCACGGCCGGGTGTCTAGCCAACCACACAACCCTCCCACACGACACTCGGCCGTATGCCACCCTCTACACTGCCAGTGGGCAACCGATCTCATTCCTGTTAGACACGGGGGCACAAGTGTCCATCGTTAAAGCCCAAGTGCCACATGTGCCCACTAAAACAACCCCCTATGTCCAGGGGCTTAATAGCACAGAATCACGTAAAGGGTCCCCATCGCCCGTAGTACCCTCATTGTACCCACCTCTCCCGGAGAAACTTCACCCATCTGCCCCAATGCCTACGGTTGAGGCATTACCAGTAGTGGTCACACGAAGTAAAATAGCTGCCCAAGGGAATACCACCCAGGTTACTGAGGCGCATACCCAAACCACGCCTAAATTAAAAGAATTCATGCATAATACGGGCCACGGACCGCCGCTGGTTTGGTTGGGACGCCTCATCTTGGAAAACAGGCAGGATTGGGTCACTCAGCAAGAGGTGATGGCCATAGCTCGTACGGCCAATTGGGCCTGGGGGCTCCCAGGACACAGCGTCACCGCTAACACTGTCTGGGCGTTAACCACCCTAGCTGTTGCATTCCTCCACATCCATATGATGGTCAGAGGCATTCACATCCCATCAGGAAGCATAAAAACCCCTCAATATTTAATCTGTGCCCCGCACGGGGGCATCCAAACCGTGTATTTCTAAGTTGTATTTCAGGTACTGGACACCCCAAATCTGGCTACCCAAGTTCGACGACAACATCCTCCATGAACCTGGGAAGAGGCTGTCGTTTGAGGGGTTCTCATGAGTGGAAACCTCCCTCACCATTCTGGAAGACTACGCTGAACAAAATCGCCTTATGTTACAAACTCTATTGCAAAAGGACTTTTGCCTAGCCTTGGAAGATTTGGATCCTCGTTTTGCTGGCCGATGCTGTCTGCGCCTCAAGCCCGGGTGGAACAACCTGACCCACGTCATCAGTGACCTCACATCTTTGTCCACGCAGGTCTGGGAAGATCGCGAACGCTGGGACTGGTGGCAAACCAGCCTCACCTCATTGGGACTTGGGTCGTGGGCTGCCTCACTCAAGCATTGGTTAATCCTTGCATTGTTTATGTTATTTGCCCTTATTGTTGGTATTTCCCTCGTCAAACATATTATTTCTAAAACTGTTGCTGCTTTACCTGTACAAGTTAGGTATACTCCCCTCCCAGTGGAGGAAGATCTGCAAACCCCTGACCCCATTTCTGTATTGTTTAAGTCGGTGTAATCGCTTCGTGCTCGGAGTCTTCCCCTTACCCACCCTCCATCCTCCCCTCTTTCCTCTGTTCACCTGGCCTCGGGGGGTCTGTGGCGTAGCTGTGACCGGTGGGTGCTCGGGCTGGCCACGGGGGCATGTTGCAACGCAGTACCTGATATGTCCACCTCTCGCCCCCACCTACCCACCTGGTGCATCAGTAAAACCTCGACCTGACCTTATTAGGCCATTAGCTCACTCCTGCTGAAACTGACCTTATTAGGCAATTTCCTCGCTCCTCCTGAAACTGACCAGGTGACTGGGAGCAGCTGGCTACATGACCAGTAGCACAGCCTCCCTAACGGTCGGCTCACCTCCCAGCCAAAGGTTTGCCCTGATTCAAATGTCTCCCCTCCAATCAGGAGTAACCTTGGCCACCTGAAGTGATTAGTTTAAAGCCAGGGCACGCCCCAGGCTCCAGAGAGAACTCACCATCTGCTAGACACACCAGCTGCCCTGTTTTTTCCCTCTCCCACTCCGGACTCCGAGCCTGAACGTGTAAGCCTGCTCTGTGTTGCTACTTAGCTTCAGGGGTGATGTTGCAACTTTCCCTCCTGGGACTGGTAAGATCCTAACCTTCTTTCTCTTTCAGTTTCTGTTTTAAATCTGCTCTGAAAGCAGAAGCCGCCCCCCCCCCCCCATTGCTAACCTTCTCCCTCTTTCAGTTTCTGTTTTAAATCTGCTCTGAAAGCAGAAGCTGCCCCCCCCCCCCATGCTAACTCTCTTCTCCTCTTTCAGTTTCTGTTTTAAACCTACTCTGAAAGCAGAAGCCGCCCCCCCCATTGCTAACCTTCTCTCTCTTTCAGTTTCTGTTTTAAATCTGCTCTGAAAGCAGAAGCCGCCCCTCCCCCCATTGCTAACCCTCTCTCTCATTTAGTTTGTTTTAACTGCCCGTGTGCCCCTTTGCAGTTAACTGCCCGTGTGCCCCTTTGCAGTTAACTGCCCTTTGCAGTTAACTGCCCGTGTGACCCCCCTTCTGTGCAGTTTCTGTTTTAAACCCCCTGTTTGCCCCCTTTGCAGTTGACTGCCCGTTTGCCCCTTTGCAGTTGACTGCCCGTGTGACTCCCCCCCCCCCTTCTGTGCCTTGTAATTAACTCATTGTCTGTGAAATCTCTATGTGAGTTGAGCATTCCCTCCTGTAGTTTCTGTTTAAACTTTGCTTCTGCCTCTGTGCTTTTCAGTTAAGTCTGTGTACTCCCCCCTTCTTCTGTAATTAACTCAAGCAACTAGTCCTGTAGTTAATTGCTTCTGCCTCTGTGCTTTTCAGTTAAGTCTGTGTAACCCCTTTCTGTTTCCTACAAGCAACTAGTCCTGTAGTTAATTGCTTCTGCCTCTCTGTTTCCTACAAGCAACTAGTTGTCTGTGTAGCATAGTGGTAAGTGTCCCTGTCTACCATGTGGAAGACCAGGGTTTGATTCCTGGTCAAGGAACCACTGTCTGGTTAATGTTAGTTTAGGTCTTTGTAGTTAGTTGCCTGTTTAATACTTTCTTATATCAGTTTGTTTTGTGCTTAATTGTGTTTATGTCCTTTTATACTGTTTAATACTTTCTTATATCAGTTTATGTTTTGTGCTTAATTGTTTTTAAGTCCTTTTATAACTAGTTAAAACTATATTACTCCTGTGTTTATAATTAAACTCATTTATTTCCAATTGATTAATTATTGACTCTGGGGGATCTTTTACCTGTCGGAACATGTCCAGAATGCCATATCTTGCAAAATGGCCTTCAGTTTCCAGAATGCCATATCTTGCAAAATGGCCTTCAGTTTGCCAATCACTATCCTTTTTTCTTGTATCAATCACATCGTCGGCTTTCCAGAAGTCTGAGTAGTAGTCCACTTTAATTAAGTACAGCTTTTCTTTGAATATAAATAAGTCCACTCCCCCTTTGTCCATGGTGGAGTGGACAGCTCATGTGTTAAGTCTTTCTGCTGGTGGTGATCACATGACTCTCAGCTGTTGCACCTTTCTATCAAGGACAGGAATTGTGTATTGATTCCTGGCCATTAAACACACTTGAGCCCATTTAACACAGTGGCCAATGCTCAGGTGTGAGGCATGGTGTGGGTTCTTTTCTTTTTTTTTTTTTTTTCTGTAGCCTCTTTGTCCTATCTCCCAGTTTGGCAGAAATCATAGAATCCATTAACATACTGCACTTATTCCCTTCTCTCAGCTTGCTGATGCTGGGTATGTATGCCCTATTCAGGATGTCAAATATCAGTAATCATCCTGGATAATATCTGATCTCTATCTGGTAGTTCTAGAGACGCAGCAAGATGTGCTGCAATCTCTTTGCATTACTAAGAAGGAGCTTTGCAAGAGCTTTGTGGCCTGAGTGCACTATGACTGGGGGGCCATAGGTATATTGATGAATCATTCCACCCCAATTACCACAGCCAGAAGCTGTTGTTCTTTTTGGGGATACCCCTATTCAGTCTGACCAGGGCTCTACTGTCATAAGTGACTGGCTGCTCTTGTAAAAGAGCTTCACCCAATCCTTTCTTCAGTGCATCTCACTGGAGTGTCAGTGGCTCTTCCAGCTGGTAACACTTCAAGTCAAGCATCCATTATGATTTGTTTCAGCCTGTCAAATGCTTGCTGCTGGGGACCTGCCCAGTGTCACTGAACATCCTGCCTTGTCAACTGATGCATGGGTTTCACTACTGAAGCCAGGTGTGGACAGCATTGGGATAGGAAATTGTTCAATCCACTGAAGTGTTCTACTCCTTTCACATCCACTGGAGCTGGCATGTCTCTGACTGCCTTTATCTTGCTAGGATCTGCTTCCAGCTCCTCTGCTGTGAGTAGCTGTCCAATGTACATCACCACATGCTGTTTGAGTCACATTTTTCTGGGTTGAATTTTATGGTCTGATTTCTGCATTGCTGTAGAACAGCTTGTAGCTTTTGGTCATGGTCTCATTCAGTTTCTGTACCACTGCTCCCTTCACCTACAGCGAGGATAACACCTGAAATTATTTTCACCCCAGGCAGTGCTTTCAGCACTGGGTGAGTCTTCTCTGGAAAACCTCTGGTGCTGGGCTTATGCCTATTGGCATGTGCAGCCATCAGTAGTGACCAAAATGTATTGCAATGGTTGTCAGCTTGCTGGACCCCTTATCCAGGCTTATGTGCCAAAACCCATTCCTCACATCTCAGACCATGAAGATTCAGGCTTTGGAAAATGCTGACAAGATATCAAATTATGGGCAGCGGATAGTGGCTTTTTTTCAATGCTTGGTTTAATGGCTCTGGTGTATGCAGATGCATACATTTGACTGATGGCTTCCTTATCATCCCCAGGCTGCATACCAGGTTGTACTGTCCTCTACAGGTGCTATGATACACCTATTCTGCAGACTTTTGAGCTCTGTGTGCTGATGTATATAGTGCTGCTGGAATTTTCCTTTCATAGAGGTGTAGGGCTGAAAGGGACCTCAGTAGGTTACCTAGTCCAGTCCCCTGCACTCAAGGCAGGTCCAAGTAATAACTAGACCAGCGGTTCTCAACCGGTGGTACGCGAAAGACGGCTCGGTGGTACGTGAGGCGCACCCTGCCGCCGATTCTGCCACCGAATCCCCCCCCTCGCCGCTGCCGAGAAAGCTCGCCGCCGCCGAATCCCCCCCCCGCTGCTGCCGAGAAAGCCCACTGCCGCCGAAAGTCCTACCCACCCTGCCGCCGAAAACGGCCAAACGGCAGCAGGGTTTCGGCAGCGGGTATTGATCCATCCACGCAACCTCGCCGCTGCCGAAAGTGTTCCCCCCGCTTATTTACCGAGTTCCACTCGGGCCAGGTACAGTCAGGTGAAGTGGTACTTGACCTGACTGTACCTGACCCGAGTGGTACTCGGGGAAAAAAAGGTGGAGAACCGCTGAACTAGACCATTCCTGACAGGTGTTTATCACAAGTAAGAACAGGTTAGACAAGCACACAGGTTCTACTGTCTACTTCCAGTGACAGCTTTCTTTCAAGATTCCTGTCACCTTTTGAAAACTAGACATATCTCCTATGCTTTTAAAATTTTCTCCATTGTCTATGTGACTGTCGTTTTTGCTTCTTGCACTGCAACTATAACATTTTAATGGTGCACCATCACCAGATCCCTGGCTTGCATGGCTGTATTCCCCAGTAGGGGTCTGGGTGGTGCTTACCATTCACCATCACATACTGTTATTTTTTGGGTTAGTTACCATGAGGTCACATTTTCCTATGGATGCATAATGCTCTAACTGTATATTATTAGAGTGTCCCTGATCTTTGTAATGGATGTGAGAGTCCAAATGATCCTGAGGAATCTCAATGTAGGAGGTCCAGCTATACAGCTGAAATCGAGGATGTTTCTCTATTAACACTGTTTCATGCATGGAGGTTGGTTTTGTCCCTCATTGTTTTTAT
The DNA here is from genome assembly GCF_026122565.2 of Emydura macquarii macquarii. NCBI lineage: Eukaryota > Metazoa > Chordata > Testudines > Chelidae > Emydura > Emydura macquarii. The sequence goes on from NW_027130613.1 coordinate 967,980, forward strand.
GTCCCAAAGCCTGAACCTGAAATGCTCTTGGACTCAAGGAAAGCTTCATGAAGTCATCACTGCTGTCTCACGTGCCATCCCCCTCTTGTACAAGTCTGACAATCTTTTTGCAGCCTTCCTTTGCTCTTACACATGCTGCTAAAATAGTTCAACTCACCACATTCCTTGCAGTGTTGACCTAGGGTGGGGCACTTTTCCTTTATGCATTCATGCAGCCTCCCACAGTAAAAGCTCTTCACTATGGGAATGGAATCCTGGCCATCATGCTCTCCTTTGCTGTTGTTCCACTGAGTGCACTTCTGGAAGTGTTGTGACTCCAAGGGCCTTTATCCTTTCTCTTGAGGCTTCTACTGAACATCCCATGTTAGAATATCTTGGTAATGTGAGGTCACCTTCTCAGAGCAGCTGTTCCCCTACAGGTGGTGATCCCAAGTGCCACAGACTATCCTGTCTCAAATCAAGGAGTCTGTCAAGTCCCCAGAATTGCATGTAGCAGCCAGCATGCATAAAGCAGTGACATATGGGTCCATCCTCTTTCCTCTAGTGCAAAATGTATGTCACTCTACAATTTCATTCGGCTTTGGGGAGCAATAGGTTCCAAGGGTTCCAAGGATTGTTGTGAAGTGTGAGCCAGTTTGAGAGTAGTGCAGATCTCTCTCTCGTTTCCCAATAAGGTAAAACAATTTTACGTTCCTGCTATTGTCATCATCCTGCATGGTGAGGTCTGTGTACAGCTCGAACTCCTCCTTCCACCGGGTCCACTGCTGGGCTAGGTTTGTCTGCAAAATCCAGGATTCCAGGCCCCTTCAAGTTCAGTTCCATGGCTTTCACTGCTGGCTGCTGCAGTTAGAGAACTCATAGCTCAGACCCTGCCACCATGTTTCATTAGTACAGAGTGAAGTTGAATGCAGATTAAGTCGAACAAGTGTAACTTCATTAAACCCTAGGCACTGCTCTGTCCATGGGGCTGAGTTGTTTCTAGCCTAGCTCCACCCATTCCCATACTATCTCCTCCATAACCGTCCCTTCCAGGGACCATGGGCCCTCTGACTCCAGATCCACTGGTCATGGTAGATTGAACCCTCCGGTTTTATTCAGGCCTTACTTAATGTAAACTCCCACTGACTTGAATGGAAACTTTGCATGAGTAAGGACTGAGTAAAAATTCAGGAAAGGACCTCTGCATTTGGCCTGATTGTTTATAAATGTGGCTGTGTGTCTCATTTCCTTGTAGCGCACCTTAACATTTACCTTCCCGTCTTCAACTTTTTGTTTTAAAAGGTACAATAATAATGTTTTGATAGGATACTTGGTTTCTTTTAATAATGTATATGTGCCATATGGCAATGAGGTTTCCATGGAGATGTCTCACCCCTGAACACTAGTATAATTAATGAGGAAGAATTCAGCTCCTCTTATTTGCATGTGAGTTATAAGACTGCCTTCTTTTCTGTTGTAGACTTTCTTTTCTAATAAATATACATGTTTTGTGCAATAGAGCAAGGCATATAAATCTGAAAACAGTTTCCATCCTCCAAGTGTGGAAAATATGGAAATACAATCTGGATCTCTGCAAGCAAATATTGAATTCAGAAATTGTATGGAGAATGCATCTATAACACCACAACAGCAGCTACTTGCAGTAGAATGCATAAGAAACAGAAGGAAAGAAGGAAGTGTGGTGAATCACAAAAAGGCATTTTTTTCCCCCACACCTTTTTTTCCCAAGTAATGCCATGAGAATTCAACACACATAGTATGGAAATGTTTATTTAATGGTCTCCTTTGTGCTTTAATAGTTGCCCAGCAGACAGAAAAATCAATGCTGAACTGGAAAACTCTTTGCTCCATGCCAGGGCTGGGTTTACAATGGTGCCAGTGGTGCCGTGGCCCTGGGCCCACACTCAGAAGGGGCCCTGGCTCCTGGACCATGACTCCACCTCACTCTGCCTGCGCTCTGCCCCAAGGCTCCACTCCTGCTTGGCCTCTTCTCCCCATTCCCCTATTTCTGCTTGGCCTCCCGGGGGGAAAGGGAGCCCTGTCCTTCTCCTGCACCTCCCCCCCGGACACACACACACACTCGGCCACGCTCCCTGGCAGCCAGGCCCGTGCAGGGAGTGGAAGGGGTAGGACCAGCCGCTTCTCACGCCAGCTGCTCTGGATTGCTGCTCTGTGCAATGCAGCGGCTGCCTGCGAAAGCCCAGCTGGGGAGGTGGCGGTAGTGGGCTGCCCTCCTGCCTGGATCCAGCTTCTGGGGACGGGCTGAGCGAGCCGAAGTCCCCTCTGCCCCGCAGACGTTTCTGGCTCTCCTGGAGCCTGTCCGAGGCAGTGAGCCTGGGCAAACACCTTCAGCCAGCATGAAGAGTGGCTCCATCCTGCCCCCTCGGCTCCCTGCTCAGGCCCAGCTGCCAGGGAGAGCAGCCGAACTACCCAGAAACGTGCGAGAGGGAGGGGAGACAGTGGGAGAAGGACACAGTTCCCCCCCACAGGTAACTGGTGGACCAGTGAGAGCGTGGCAGCCCTGGGCTGGGTGCAGGGAGTGGGGTCACTTGGAAAGTAGGTACCAGCTCTGCGCCAACCATGGGGGGATCCTGTCCACCTCTCCCCACCCAATTAATGTTTCCAAGTGTAGATGTTTGTATGAGTCAGCAAAAGCTGGTACTGAGTTGATGACACCTTGTATGCCCAAGGGAGCTGACATTCATAGCTTAATGAAGTTTTTTTCCAATCTTCTGGCAGATTAGAATGCTATAGATCCATGGACCAATGAGTCTATTTGAAAACATTATTTTGTTCTTACATAGAAACTTATGCAACTCAACTTGCAAGAAAGAGCAAACATTAACACAACCCATTAAAGGCACATGTCAGGAATAATCTTAATAAATTCAGAATGCTGCAGTTTCAGCTAGCATTATCTGAACTTTTTTTTTAAAATCTTGCCGGCTTTCTTAAACAGCTAATTTCCTCTTGCTGAACTGGGTCTCCATTTGACCCAAATGCAGATTGAAATAACCACAGAGAATTCATAAAGGAAATATTTATCTCATTCTATTTTTGTATCTTGAAGATTCCTTTTATATAGCTAGCACAATATGCAACCTGGCACAACGCTGAGGTATTCTGACTTCTCTCAGTATTTTCAGAATTAGCAGTTCTCAAAGTAGAAATTAAAGAATAGTGATAGATGAACACCAACCCCTTCCCCTTCAGTGCAGTGAAAGAGTATTAGACATTCATTCTCGTAGTGGTGTTAGTGGAAGTTGTGCATTTTATCCTCTGTGCAGACACTGAAATCTCAAGGATTTTAATTCTAATCGTGCTCTGGTATATATACACAATATATAGCTTTGTTTTATAATTTTGCTTTTATGCAGAGTTTGTTACCATGTGCAGAAGTCTTTGATTTTTGGATGCCAAAGAAATTAAACACTATTCTTATTTATCAGATTAAGACATTATTTAATAATACATGTAATTAAGGTCTGGCTTTAGAAAATGCCATGCATTGAGTGGTCAAAAATTGTATGGCGTTATGAAGGACCAAACTAGGCTCATTTATGGGGAAAAGTTTTGTGCATGTTTATGCCTGCATTTCTTGCAAATGGATGGTTGTCCACATGATTAAGTTTTCTCGTTTGTCAGAAAGGAAGTATATGGACATATAAAGGCAAAGCACACAGTGACTTCATTCACTTTAGTTAAGCTGCTGGGGTTGGAGCGGGGGCAGGATTGAGTGACAGGGATGGGGAGGAGGGAAAATAGCAAGTAGCTGGGCAGGGCAGGGCGGGTAGGGGGAAGGTCTGGCACTCCTACTGTAATATCCCATGGGGGCCCACAAATATGTTTGGCACTGTGCCCACAAAAGTTTAATTCGGGCCTGCTCCATGCTATAGTAATAAATATGGCTTCAGTTGGATAAGACAAACAAAACCAACATGTTGCTACAAACAATGTAACACTTTTTTTAAAAAAGCAAGTTAAAGCTATATATTTAGAGTAGTGCTGTTAGACAAAGCACCACCAAGTCTTTCTTCATTGGCTCTACGCTCTACGTTCATATTCAAGGTGACTGGAAAAGCAAGGAAAAAAACTGCATTTGTTATTCTTTTTTGCTTCTTTATGATGTATTAAGGTGGCCTGAAACTGTTTTTCTGCTTGATTTTACATTAGAAATTCAGGCCCCGTCAGAGGGTTTAAAACTTTGTGTCAGCTAGAGAACTAATGCAGCCATGACTTAACAGGAGGCAAAAAAATTTAAGATGAGCTATAAGAGAGGAAAGCATTTTTAACCAAACTGTTGAAAACTTTTGGGATTTTGTGTTAATACCTATTTAATGTTGGTGCCAAAAATTCTGTATGTTCAAGCAAGCTTCTGTTAAAGAAGTTTCAACACACTGACCTATTCAGCTAAGAACTCAAGATAAACTACCTTTAGACCTTGCAGAGATACTTCATCAAAAACAAGGAAGACCAGAGTTTACACTCGTGCTATTTCTGGATTCATCTTCACTAGGAAAAAAAATGTGTCGTCTTAACTAGCAAAGCCAAGACAGTTTGTAGAGTTCACTTGAGTTAGTTACAGGGGTTTTCAACCTTTTTTTTTTTTTTTTTTTCCTGGGACCCCCTTTGAAAATATTTTAGGCTGTGATGTCCCTCCAAAAAAGTGATGACCCCCTCCCACGCTATGTCACCCTTGCTTTTGCGCTGCTGCTGCAGGTGGCGCTGTCTTCAGAGCACCTGGTCAGCAGCCGCTGCTCTCTGGCCACCCATCGCTGCAGGGTTCTGGCTGTCAGCCATGCACGGCATGTGTGGGGGCTGACAGCTCACGACCCCCCCATAATAACCTCATGACCCCTTGAGGGGTCCCATCCCCCAGTTTGAGAACCCCCGAGTAGGGCAAGGTAAATTCTTGATTCTCCCATAGTCCTTAGCTCGACATGGTAACTTGTGTGAAAAACTACAAACTATCTTGTCTTCACTAGGATTTTTATCTTGTATTAATTACCATATGTTAGCTAACACAAGTTAAGAACACACCCCTTTTTCCTAGTGAAGACCCAACCTAAGGAAAAAGAGAATTTTAAAAGACAACAAAAAACCCCTAACCTCCCAGGCCTTCATTACACATAAGAAGCAAAACAGAGTACAACTCTAAATTTTTTTTAAAAAATCCTTTCCAGGTCACCTTTCAAGTACTTTGGTAATCTGTGCAAGATTTAGCAGAGCTTTTACTAATCATAAAGGATTGTTTCTTTATATTTCAATACAGCCTCCTTCTGCTATTTTGCAGATACAGTGAACTCAGCTGCAGTCCAATAACCATTGTCAAGTAGTTTCCCCATAAATAGTTTCATGCTATTTTAGTTATTTAAATTTATTTGAGACTGAATGAGAAAAGAAACACAGCTTCTCCTTTAATATATAATATAGTTTTGTTTCCACCATAAGGTCTCAGTTCTGGCTTTTAGAGAGAGCTCCTGTGAAGGTATGGGGGAGGTGTATTGCATGAGGGGCAGTAATTTGAAGCATATTGACTGCACAGACCAAAGTGAGGCACATGCTTCAATGAGTCATGTGGGAAAACAAAGTTATAGATAGCTTTACACCTTGAGAAAATGTGTTTCTTTTAGTGCAGCCTTTTAGATAGGAGGACAGCCTATGGTTAAATCATTGGATTGAGACATAGGGAGTGAGGCCTCAATTTCTGAATCTGCCACAGACTTCCTGTGTGACCATGGGCCAGTCACTTAATCTCTGCATCTCAGTTCCTCACCTGTCAAATGAAGATACTACTTTTTTCCTCCCAACAACTGTCAATCTTGTCTGTTTAGATTGTAAGCTCTTCAGGGCATGGACTATTTCTTACTATGTGTTTGTACAATACCTATTTTAACTGAAATACCCCTGTAACATCTCTGAGTGGGATTGAGAAGAGAGATAGTTGCAGATATGTTAATTATTAATAGATAAGGTAAGCCTGTAGATGGCACTCAAGAGTACGTAGTACTCCTGGGTTTTGCAGCACTTGTAACATTTTTTGTTGTCCACTGCAAATGGCTTTAAAAGTTGGTCCTGATACCTAGCACAAGGGCCCCTGACCTCAGTCGGAGCCTCTAGTGCTACTGTAATACAAATAATAGAGGGGTGCAAAGGAAGTGACAAGATGAGGGACATACCCCTTCTGGGGCTATGGGTAATACTGGCTGTGCTAACAACTTCCCCCTCCTTTCCTGTTTGCATTCAGGGATCTACTCTACAGTTCATCCCCCAGGGATGTGGGGAGAGGAGAGGAGGGAGAAGGACTCTCTGCATCCTCTCCCATGCACCTAATACAACCATAATCTGACACTAAATGCATAGTTTAGCAATTCTTGATACTCTTTTCATTTAGGGATGGAGAAATTTTAAAATGTCAAAATCTGTATTCTGAAACCTCAGGCTTCAAAAGCCAGCTTCCCAAACACAGCTAGGAATTGCAGACATCCTATATTTATTTAGTTTTGAAAGTTTCCTCTATTTTAATTTAAATTAGTCTCTTGAAAGAGAATTGCAAATTTGGGCATGAGCAATCAGAGTCAGCCACAGAGCTTCTGGTACTTCTAGAGAGACTAATTATAATGACCATATGGAATGAAAGACAGAGGAGACCTTAGGAGAGATTTTAAACTAATGAGAGCTTTAGGATTTCATTTCACTTCAAGATGATGTTGCTAGTAGACAGGGCCCAAGCATAATTTTTTCAGGCCCAGTACAAACTTGTAACACGGGCCCCCTCCCACACACATCCCCTCATCCCATACATACAATCTCATGAGCTACGAGAAATTTTTTCCTCATAGCAATGGGGGTTGCAGCCCGGGGCGGACCCCCCCAGGGCCTCCAGGCCTGGATAAAGTGTACCCTTTTTCCTCCCCAGGTGGGGGGCCCTGCTAGTAGAAGCATAACTTCACTTTGTCATAGGGGTAGGCAGAAGGATCATCATCCAGCATTTGCTGCACAAACATTACATGTTTGTGTTTCAATCCCAATTTGTGGTTAGGGGCTTATCATGCCATACTCCACTCCTCATGGCTGCTGGCTCACAGAAGTTGAATACAAGGGAAAGCAAAAAATTATGCCTACCATCAATTGATGGCATACGAGCCCACGGTGATGGGTGCAATGTAGACATCAGGATAGACAGATGGCTCCACCCTCTGTCCCAGCAGGAGCAAAAGTGTGGTTGAAAACGTCACCAGTGTCTGCAGCCTGTCCTTATTTTACACATAAGACGATAACATTGAGTAGTGACTTTCCAACCACTATGAAAATACCACTCCCTGCCACATGTGTTTGGTGTGGCCAAATCAGTGGCTGGTATAGTTGTGTTATAGGGGGCTGTTGGTAGAAACAGAACCCTACTGCCACTCCAGTGGCAATTAACACCATTTCCCCTCCTCTTGTTCTGGGCATACAGGAGGCTGCTAGGAAAGTCAGTCAGGAGGACTGCAGTGATTTAATTATGCAGAGGACACTCATGCCTGTGTTACTATCAGTCTGATCCTAATGATGCAGTGGAATTAATGACTCAGTGTCTGGGGGAAACTGGGGCTCAGCTGAGATGCCATCTCAACAGGGTTGCCAACCTTGCATTTTAGTTTTTACTCACATGAAGATCTGAAGTTGATTTTTGTTTTTTTTATTGCCACGGTGAACTTTTTACATCGCTACAAATACCATAAACAATATAATAATGTCACAAAAGTGTGTACTCGCTCGCGATATTCTGTACACAGGAATTTGGAATTATGCAATTGTTTTAGCTGTAGTTAATTGATCAATCGGGTTCTTTGGGCATGTCAATAATAGAAAAGAGGAAATTGATAAAGTCATGATCAGTGTAGTTTTCTGATACAAGAAGTGATTCTAATGATGACAATCAATGTCAAAATCCAGTGTTTTATTTCTAACCGATTTTATGGACATTTTCATTAATTCACAGATTTACTGATAGTGTTAAAATTATACTTTTTTTACTGACTGTAAATTTACTGACAGTTGGCAACCCTGCCCAGATAAGATTGATATAATGTTGGTAGACTGGGAGAAGCAACTGGAGGAGTTAGTGAGTTTGTATCAGCGCCACTGGGAGCAAGAGCAGCTGCCCTTTGTGACACAGGTTAGCAAATTAGGAGGTTCATCGGACCTGAGGCTGCTGCTGGATATGTGGGTAGTTATGACTCAGACTGTACTTTCCACATCTGCACCTGGCAAAGTCTGACTGTTTAATTCAGATACTGAGCTTGCTACACTTACCTGTGCTTTTGTCATTTTGAGAGGAGACCACTGTGGAGCAAGCTACATAGGGCTCTGTCTTTTCTCAGACAAACATCTTACAAAGAGCATAGAACAGTGGTGCTCTGGGACCTGCCCTCTTGCTTGTGAGTTTTCCAACATAGTGTAAGGTGCTGTTTTTAACCACTGAAATCCCAAATGGCTTGGGTTTAGTTTAACAGAGATCATCTTTCCTCCCCCGCTCTCCAAAATCAACCTGGCAACCAACAGGAGGGAGCTGATGGTAGGTGGGAAGTGTCTTTCTGCAGGCCCCTTAGGAATGTGCTTCTTTTCTGGGTTGCCCAGAGATCAATTTAGCCACCTTCCTGATATGTGGGAGGCTCATCTTTTGGGGAGAGGGTGGAATGAGGGGCTTTACTACTAAGTGTGTTGGTGGTGTGGCAGATGGCCAGCTTCACCCTAGTAGGTCTCGTGTCTTTGTCTCTCGTAGTGGGCCAGGGCATCACCAGTTACCCAGCTTCCCCAGGATAGAGGGTAGGTTCCGCCTGCTCCTCTGGGTCCCAGCCCAGGCACCCTATGAGTAGCAGCTGTGTGCTGCTGGTACTGTACTCACGACTGCAATTTTTCCCCTGGGCCAATTTCCCCCCTCTGTCCTTCCGGCTCCTCGTGCCCTGCCTCCTCGCCACCTGGGCTGGGCTTCCTTACCCAGGCCCCATGCCTGGGGAGTATCTCAGTACTGCTTGAGCAACCTTCCTCTTCCTGGGCCCAGTACCTTTCTCAGCACTTCTCTCTGCTCCTCCACACAAACACTGAGCCCCTCCAACTCACACCCTGTCTGTCTGGAGCAGAGGGTTTTTATCAGGCACCTGGCTGGGCCTTAATTGGCCTCAGGTGCTCCTAACTGCCCTCTAATAACTCTGGCTAATCTGCAGGGAACAGAACACAAGGAGTCTTTTCAGAGGCCCTGATCAGTCCATGTAAGGGCCAATGTAGAATTGCAGTCCTTGTGCAATAGGGAGCGCCTATACTGAGCCATCTCAACTGCTTCCAGGGGCACACTGTGAACACCACAAAATAGGTGAAGAGGAGGCAGAGCCAGTGCTCTGCCCCACATCTGTACAGGCCCAGGACTGGCCTGGATGTGTGGGAGGTACGGGGTAGTAACGGGCAAGCACCCCAGTTGGCTGGGCAGGGATATCTCCCTGAGGGAGAATGCCTGTGAGAGCTTCCCATGAGCCAATGCAACTCCACACTGCCTGACTCTGAGCTGTGTCTAACCAGCATAATCATCCAATGCTCCATATATGTTTGTAGATTTTTAAAGCCAGAAGGGACCATTGTGATAATCTAATCTCACCTCCTATACTACAGAGGCCATGAGATTTTCCTTAATCAATTCCTCTTTGTGCTAAATCATGTCTTTTAGAAAAACATCTAATCTTGATTTAAAATTTTTCCAGTGATGGATAATCCACCACAGTCCTTGGTAAATTGCTGCAGTGGTTAATTACCGTAGCGGTAAAAAATTTGCACATTTTTTCTAATCTGAATTTTTCTACCTTTCAACTTCCATCCATTGAATTATATCTAATCATGGTCACTAAACTGAAGAGCCCTCTATTATCAAAATTTTCGTTCCCCATGTAGATACTTATAGATTATGATCTACATACTTTAACCTTCTCTTTGATAAACTAAATAGATTGAGTTCTCTAAATTTCTCATCCCAGCCCTCTGATCATTCTTATAGCTATTCTCTGAACCCTCTCCAATTTTCAAAATCCTTTTAAAATTGTGGATCCAGACCTGGTCACAGCATTCCAGCATCAGTCACACCAGTGCAAACAGAGAGATTATATAACCTCTCTACTTCTACTCTGTATTCTGTATAATCCTACATGCAAGGATTGCATTAGTCCTTTTGGCTATAGCAATCCACTGGGAGCACATGTTCAGCTTTTTATCTGTCATGACTCCCAAGTCTTTTTTCAGAGACACTGCTTTCAATAACGGAGTAATTTTTTCTGTGCATATGGCCTGAGTTCTTTGTTCCTAGTTATGACTTCACATTGGTCATATTGAAATGCATTTCGTTTGCTTGTGCCTGGAGTATCCAAATCACTGTTATCAGTGACCTGTTCTCTTTATGATTTATCATTCTCCCAAGCTCTGTGTTATATGCAAACTTTATCAATAATTATTTTGTTTTCTTCCAGGTCATTGATTGAAAATGTTTAATAGCATAGGGCGAAGAACAAATCTCTGTGGGACCGCACTAGAAACACACCCACTTGATGATTTTCCATTTATATTTGTTTTGAGGCCTGTCAGTTTGCCAGTTTAACCATTTAATGTGAGTAATATTGATTTTGCATTATTTTCATCTCTTAATCAAAAAGTCATGCAGTACCAAGTCAAATGTGGTATAGAAGTCTATTGTATCCATGCTATTACCTTTATCAATCGAACTTGTAGTCTCAGCAAAAATAAATTTACACTTCGTATAAGCATTCAAATTTGAGATGGCTGTTAGATAGATATATATATATAATTTTAAATAAAAAAGGTCCCAATTGTGCTACCCTCACTCCTCAGGTAGGCTCACTGGATTTAAATGTTATCGCTAATGGAGTAGGTACTATCCAGTGTGAGTAACAGTAGTAGAATCAAGCCCTCATTAAAGAATGTGCCTCAGATAATGGAGGGATGTGAATACAAGTCTTTCCTAAATTGTAGTTAGACTGTTGCAGTCACACACATTTTTGTTATTTATCCACCCACAATTAGCAGTGAACATTCTGGGAAATGCCATCTTCAAATATTCTTGGCTTTATATTTTTGATGGGGCAATTCCCCGGAAAACTATATGCTTTTATCTGAAGTTTTGTGAAATCTCAGAGTTTAAATTGCTCATGGGTGTTCCCAAGATTATCTAATGCAGTTTAAACTAAAGCATCTACCTGTCTAATGGAAATACTATTTTACTGGGATTACAAAAGTAACATCATATAGACTTGCCTCTTTTTTTTTTTTTTTTTTTAAAAGGCTACCAACGTATTTTCAAAAGACTCTACTGTTTTTATTGTCCCTTGACAGAACAACTGTTAACGGATGGATAATTATAAAATCAGTTTTCGTTGTTGACAATAGCAGTATAAAATGCACATTCCATTGCTACTGCTCTCAAGTGACACACTGTATTTTCTGGGCTTTGAAAATGAGGATTTTTCCAAGTACAAAAATGTGGTGCCTTTCCTCTTGATGTTTGATTCTTCTTACCATGAACTTCTCCATTAACAGCGGCTTTCTTTAGCAGTAATGTCCTTTTATTTCCAGAGTGAGGCTATGGCTACACTGTATCTTGAATTGACATAAAATATGGTGTTCAGGGGTATGAATTAGCCAACCCCCTGAGCAACGTAACTTATGCTGACAACCACTGGTGTGGACAGCGCTACATCAGTGGGAGACTCTCTCCCGCCAACATAGCTACCACCCCTCGCAGGGGTTGGAATAATTAAACCAACAGGAGAGCTCTCTCCAATCAGCTTAGAGGGAGTATCCTAGAGCGTTTACAAAGGTGCAGCCATAGTGCTGTAGCCATAGCCTCAGTTATCATTTCAATAGGCCCATGCGGGACAGTTCATTGAGCAAGTAGTTTAAGAGTATGGCGATGAACACCAATATTATAGGGGTCCCAATCCTACAACCTTTGTTCTCGTAAGTAGTCCCATTGAAATTAATAGGATTACACACATTAATAAGGGTGACAGGGTTATGTGTAATTTATAAAATACTGCCAGTCCTCTATGTTTGGATGCCAAAAGGCATTGTGGGTGCACAAGGAATGCAGGATCAAGTACCTTGAAAAAGGGGAACTTCTAGACTTTTTTCCCAAGATCTCAGGGAAGTTTGTTCTTTGAGCTGTGACTGGATAATGCAAAGCACCTACTGATAATGACAAAGCAATAACTAGATAATGTTACTAATTGACTTCTAGTGCATTTTATTTGACTGGCTTGAAAGCAGTGAGAACACATACTGCTAAACGCTGCTACATTCGTGCCAGCTTATCTGGAGAACCCAGGAAGATTAGAAATGCATTTCCAATATCTACAGAGAGAAGGCTTTTTCGGCTGTTTCCCCACTTATTTCGATTAATCTCAAAGATTGTACTATGCTTGTTTTAAAATTACTAACAAATAGCATAGCTCAAATTTTATTTTAAAACAGTCAGTCCAATCCTGACAGCATGCGTTTATCCTGTTCTTGATAGTTATCTCTTGTATTTTATGGGTCACAGACTAGAATAAGAAGACTCTCTCACTCATGCTGACTCTACAGGACAGGCAAACCTTGTATCTATCTTAATTAGGCTATTGACCATAATGTTTCTGCTTCATTCAATTGCACTGAATCAGCAGCCTAGTTTAATTCAAAAGTCATCCCAAATATTAGTAAACCTGTTCCTTTCATAAGTTGACAATCTGTTTGAAAAAAAGCAAGAATTAGTTTATTGTATTTTGGCAGTATCTATGGCACAGTTAAGGCACTGACCCGGGATTCAGAAATTCTGAACTGAACACCAGGCTCTACCACAGATTCCGAGTCACTGAATCCCTCTGTGCCTTGGTTCACCAGCTGTAATGGGGACAATACTGCTGCCTTTTCCCCCAATCTGTGTCTCTCTTGTCTATTTAGATGGTCAAATCTTCAGTGCAGGGACTATTTCTGAATGTGTTAGTGTGCCCAACACAAGGAGGCCTGGTCTCAGTTGAATTCCCTTTGCACTACTGGAACAGAAATGATAACCTCCAGCAAACATATCTTTGACGTTATTTCATGCACAACATTTGGCTTCCAAATTATTCTGAAAATCTTTCAATCTTTAATGGTGACATGGACATTCATTCTGTTTTCATACAGAGCCAAGACACATTGCACAGTCCGGCACTGGGGAGGGTGTTAAAAGTTCTGGAGCGTCTGGAGAGATAAAGGGAGTTGAGGATTTCATTTCACTTGTTTTCCTTGGAATTTTTCTAAAGTTTAAGGGGCAGATCTTCAACTGATGTAAATTGCCATTCAACAGAGCTAGGGCAATTTACTCCTGCTGATAATCTGTTCCGGAGGGTTTAATGTCATCACTGAGCTGCCTAATACATGCCCCCAGGGCATGTAATTTTGATGGTGAAGTTAGGTAAATTATTTTTATAACATCCACATTATCAGCATGTATCATTGTGGGAGAATACTGAGGATAATAATACTAAAAAACCACCAGAATTCTACTTTTAGTAAGACTGAAGTCTCTTCACTATACCAAAGAGTGTGAAATGCAGAACACTGAGTCATCCTATAATGATTAGAAAGAGAATACTGCTGTGATTATGCATACAGCAGTAAACTTTGAGACATTTAGTATTGCCATGATCAGTTAATTACTTATATGATTATTTAATTCAGGCTTGTCACTACAGGCACTGGACTCCTTTGCAAAAATAAAAATATGAGGTTGCCTCCAGTAAGCAGCAATCACTAGGCATTCTCAGTCTCTAATTATCACTTAATCACATTACGGTAACTCAAACTCAGTAAAGTTTTTGGGTAAACAGATGAGCTTTGCACAGTATGCTGAAGGTCAGAAAACGTAGATCCTGGTCAATTGACAGACAAAGCAAGTTCCTGAACAAAGAACACTCCACTAGAAAGCCCTGCAGCCAATCTGCCAGAGTTGAACTCTAGGAGAAGCTCAGGAGGAGTATATCAACTGATCTGAATGGTTGGAACAATGCACAGTGAAAGAGTCAATATCTCATAATCAGGTTTCAAATAATCTAGGTCCTAGGACAATTACAGATAGAGATAATGCAACTGAAGTGTGTGTGTGGAGGGAATTCTCATTTGCCAAAGCAACTGCACACACAGAACCTGATCACGCTCCTTAGATCTGTGGGTTTTTGCATGGAATTAATGGTTGTTACACAGTATGTACAAATCCACATAATAAAATATTTTTCTGAACAAAACAACAAAAAGTGTTCCCTAAGGAAAAGCTTTCAACAGTTGTAAAAAAGCCACAGAAAGGAAAAATCGCCTACAGAAAAGTTGTGATTCTACAAATAATGCCTTATTATAAGAGTATTAGCCATTCAAAGGGGTAGACACAAGTTTTGGGCTAACTTCTTCCTTTCTCAAGGATTCACTAACTCCTTCTGGGGAAGAGGTATCGCCCTTTAATGTGTTTTATGGTACACTGTCATTTAAATGGCTCAACATTGTCTAACCTTCTGCATTTGTTAACCTTTTCATGAACTGAATCAGTGTAAAATAAACTGAAAACCATAGGGGTGCAGCATGGGATTATGAGATGACAACAGATTAGTCATTTAGGCAACAGGCAACGCCTCCGATGAAATATTCATTTGCAGGGGCAACAGAAAGGATCAACAGCAGACTGCTGGCTTGTCTTGCATTATGAGGACCTTAAGACTGTGTGTGAAGGCAGCCATTTGCTAGTCTCAGATGGATGAATAGTGCAGTGCCAGCTGTACGTCTGAGTGAGCATGTGATGAGGAAAGCAATGCACCTATAAATATTATAGCCAAAATGACTGTAAGAAAAACATATAAGCAAAATGAGAACATTGCATACACACCACATTCCATTGGAATCCATGCAAATTGCTCCTATAAATTGTGACAATTCATTTAAGTGACCAATGAGTGTTTAGAACATGATTTTAATCACTGAAAGCTACATTGTGTATTTAGGTGCAGCCTGACATTGATGGTGGCAGAAAGCTGCACTGCTCCAGAGGGAGCAACAGATTCATTCAACTTCCAAGAGGCAAAATGCCTACCAGAGGTCAGACACAGACACTGCTGCATCATTTTAAATTCCCCCCGCCCACAGTTGGCTAGCTCTGCTGGACAGCACATGGGAGGGCAGAGCCATAGCTCCACCTATGCTTTGCTCCTTCCTAGCTCTCCTCACCTCTTTTGGGTTACTGTACTATCCCAGGGGAGCACAGCTCTAGCAAAGGGGGAAGGAAAGAGGTTCCTTTCTCATTCCCCCCACACACAGCCTACAAAAGGGTTAGGCAGAGTCTATCCCTCAATGAATAAAGAAGTAAATGAAGGAGGTGCCAATTGCAGCTCCATAGTTAAGGTTGAGTTGAGTTTTGCACTTAAAGCTGGGATTCAACTGCTTTGTTGAGTTCCAGAGGGGTAGCTGTGTTAGCTGTTTTGCTAAGAACAGACAAGAATCCTGTGGCACCTTAAAGACTAGCAAATTTATCTGGGCATAAGCTTCTGTGAGCAGAAACCCACTTCGTCAGATGCATCCTTTTTTGTAACTTTTTTGTTACATTTGAAGCATATCCTCCCCCAAATGTCCACACTGACTCTTTGAACCCACAATGCAATTTCTGAGAATTTAAAAATAAATCAGTTAATTGATTTATAATTTAACATTAAGAATAGGTCATTTAAGCTATTTAACATCTATTTAGCATCTATTTTTTCTCTCCCAAATGGGCTCTAATAAAATAAAGACCCTTATTATGACTTTCCATCCAGTTAAAATGATCTCAAATATTGTGCATTAACTACCTTTGGGGGAAAAAAGGTTGTAATTAAGATAAGTTTTTAGCAATTGTTGTATCTCCTTGTCATTCTCAGACAAAAGCTATATTAAATCAAAGTCAAGGTTGTAAATATAAATCAATAACTTAAAGGTAAACACACTGTAGAGATGGTGTACTTCTCCCCAAAACAAGCATTACAAACTCAGGAAATTCAGAATTATGGTTATACTTTGTTTGGTAGGCAGAGGAGGAAAGAAGCTGCTGTGCTGACCCATTACTCATGGGAGGGGAGTGGGAGCAGATTATGCTCTGAGCTGCTGGATTCTGTGTTTCTTTCCCCTTTCTCTCATCCTGTGAATAATGTATTGGCCCAGCAGCTCCTTCCCTCTTCCCCCCACTATCCGAAAACTACTGTCAGCTCCTGAGCAGCAATCTTTCCCTCACCTCCTATTCTGTAATCCCAGGAGGAAAGAGGATCTTTTCCCATGCACGTGGGACAGCATAGGATGAAGCGTGAAGAAGATGCTCACGGGAGAAGCAGGTGGTGGAGGCTACAAACTGGAATAGGATTACAATTATTTTGACACACAGTAATTAATCTTCCCCTTTAGGGTCCACATACAAAAAGATCCCCTCTATACAAGGATCACCCAGGCAGGAGGGAGGTCCAGTTATCTCACAAGCTTGCACCCTCTCCCTGCCCCCCTCCTCAAAAACTTGTGAATGGAGGCTTGTCTATGGGACCATAAACTTAGGGGAAGAGGGGGGGCGGATGAGTGAAGGAGAGGGCCCGGATGGAAGTATGCATTGTTTTCTCCCCAGTCCCCATTAATTAGTCACATAGACCAAGGGAACAACAAAATACAGGTAAACAAAGTAAAAAAAGATGATAATTACATCCACTCATACTAAGGAAATGAGCCACAACAAATGGTTATTAGAGCACAATGAACAGATGGCAGCTTTATAATATTTAATAAAGCAAACTAGAGACAGGTCACTGGGACATAATCATAGTTTCCAATTCCAAAACCTTCCGTGCAAGGATCTCAAAGTTCTCTAGCTTCACAACACCCCTCTGAGGTAGATATTACTAGAAAACGTGGACACTGAGGCACAAAAAGCGATTTGCCTAGGGCATATGCCAATCAACAGCAGAAACAGAAATAGAACCTAGAGCTCCTGATGTCCAGTCCTATGCTCTAAGTACACTCTCCTTACTGAGACCATTTACTCAAACACTCCCCATATACTCTGAGGTTCAATAAAAAGGGACATGGATGCAAATCACCCCTCAACTTATCTAGTGTGGTTTCAGCAAAATCTTCTCCAGCTTAGCCCATGTCTAAAACAAACCTAACCCTGGCTACGTCAACTTGACAAATAGACTTAGAGTAGGGAAGGTGATCAGCTACCCAAAGCCTTCCCGTATACCTTCCCAAGTGAGGCCTGGGAGGAAACAGGGGACAAGGCAATCACAAAGTTGGGCTGTTCTGTCCCACTGACGTTTGCTTACTTCCCTATTCCTTTTGTATGAAAGTATACATTGGATTGTAATAGAAACCTAAAGTTTAGCTATATTATACTATTTGCATTTCTAGAATGTCTTATTACATAGAATCACCCTATTAAAATGAAACCATTCAGATCTTGATCCTTCAATGGCTTCTACTAACTTGGGCCCACGCACCCATATGGAACCCTACTAATGTTAACGGGACTCTGCCAGGGTGCACAGGTCCACCCTGGTAGATCCCATTGCAGGTTTGGGGCTCTATGGATATTTCTAATTTTCATTTTTAAAAAGTCATATATTGGGATAATCCAATTCTGTCCTGGAATAGAAATCAAGCTATAATAAAATTAATTATCATAAGACGACAGATGAAGAGCCTGAAGCTTGCTTACCTACTTACTATCCCAAATCCCTTGATATTTAGCCAATTGCAGTGGATTCCCTTCTTTAACAAAAATGTAAGTCTGATTAAAATGTGAAACCTTAAATCTTGCTGGATATAATCATTCAAAATCCATTTTTAATAGTTCAAGATGAATTTCAAGTATATATTACCTATTAAATGGCTGAGATACATAGCTGTAATGTGGAAAGGAAAAAAGGTTTTGAATTCATTATATTAAATCCTCTTGAACATGCTGATCTGAACATTTCATTTCTCAAACTACAGGAATTACATGTTGGAAGCATACTTCTAGAGCAATTATTTTCTAAACAACTTTGGCCTATTAATCTTATGTAAAACCAGTCTAGAAATGAAACCATTTATTGTCCCAAAATGTCAATAATTCAATTACTAAGAAATTTATAAAAGACCATCCTTGCTCACATCCTTTGACAAAACCCACTTCATTAGAAAAAATATCTTCTTGTACAGATTTTATTTCTTCTATTGAGAAACTGCATAATTTCTTGAGTCTCTAGGTTAGGACTTAATTCTAAGACACGTGAAGGAATCTAGCCCTTAATGTATCCATTTCATTTTGTAAGTAACAGAAAGAGTCAGGCACAGAACCTAGCTGGAGAAGGAAACTAAGTCTCCAATCCTACCCTGAGAACTGTGTAGGCAGACTTCTGCACCAATACAAAGCCCATTTGACTTTAAAATTAGTAGCTTAAATCTATATCCAATATATAAATTTTCTACAAAATTGGTAGTGAATTAGACAAAAAATACCTGAATTATGTCATCCTAAAAGCAAAGGTGTTCAGTGTTCAAGGAATCTTCTACTTCCCATTGTACCACAATAACATAAAAAAAGAGAAAGATAAACTGGTCTCCCCTAGAAGAGTTCTAGAAAATGCATGCAATGGTCTTCCCACACTGGTGTTTGGATGGGTATCAAATATAGACTGGAGGGAGCATTAGGACCTGAACCTGGCAATTCATGTGGGAAAAAGGGTAGGGTTAGAGGAAATTAGTATGTGTAGCTTTAAAAAAAAAAAAAAAAAAAAAAGTCAACATGTACATACATGTAAAAGTTCTTTGCCCATCACTTTGCTGGTATGATGTAGTCTCTGAGGCAGGGACCACGTCTACACTTAGTATGTTTTTGGTGCTACCACAATATAAATAATTATTACTATTATTTGTAATGCAATAGTGCCTATTGTACCTACATATGGTGGGAGACAGTCCCCAAAGAACTTACAGTCTAAATCAACAAGAGAGACAAAGGAAGGGAGAAAGGAAGTATCTCCATTTTACAGATGAGGAACTGAGACTCAGAAAGATTAAGTGATTTGCTCAAGGTCACACAGGAAGTCTGCGGGAGAGCCAGAAACTGAACCAAGATTCCTTGAGTCCTAGTCCAGGGCTTTAATCACAAGAAAATCCTTCCTCTCTAGTAAAAAAGAAAAGAAATCTTTCTTGTTGTGCTAAGGCAGATTGCAACAAGATTATTTATGTGTTTTAACCAATTGTTTTTCTAAATCAGTGGTGTCCAACCCTGTGGCCTAAGGCCCACTTCTGGCCCATGAAGATCTAAAACATGACCCTATAGTGAAGTACCTGTAGTAAGAAGAAAATTTACATTTGATTATGAATTGCAAATATATTTCCTGAGCTGACTCTGAGACTATTAAACTGAAGTGTTTGAATGGGGTGGGATACTGGTTCCCGCTGCTTCCCCTGCAGTCCCAGGAACATCTCTGTGTGGAGCCAGGAGTGCTCGGAATAGCTGCCGTCCTTTTCTTGCTGCAACTACTCAGCTGTTCCCTGATGGCCATCGGCTGCATCACATGAGAGAGAAGAGGGCATAGCTCTGGCTACTCTATTACCAGCTTCCCTTTCAAACACTGGGAGCCCCAAGGAGAGCAGCATAGGAGCTTGATTGGCTCTGTTGAGCCTAGAGTTGAACCTAGCAAAGGATGGCTTCCTTCCTCTCCCTCACACATTCATCCAGGACAGCTCAGGAGGGGGGAAAAAAGAAGAGAAGCTGAGAACTAGCAACTAGTTAAAGCTCCCAGATTCCCTCACCTGGTGCCTCCCCTAAATTGTGTTACCTGACAACATTCCCTTATAGGCCATAAGCCAGCTGGGAATAGTTTGAGTGCTGCATGCTCCAGCCATGACCTCTCCCCGACATGCCCCTGCACCAGCAGCGGGAATTGTAGGTGCTGCCCAGACTGGCTCTATACCAGTTAGTGAATTCCGATGCTGAAGGAATCCTGAGCAAGGTGGTGTGTGCACCCTTGAACTACCTGAGTGGTGCAAAAGGGGCAGGGAGAGAATCTGTCCAAAATACTGTTTTTGTCCCCTTGACCTTTTTGAAATATTATGTTCAGTCCCCAGGATGAAAACCTAGGATAACCGGCTGATCTAAATCCGAATATCCCTATGGAACAATGTATAACATTCAGACCTGTATGGAAAAGTGCTATTGACAACTGACCTTCCTCTATGGTACACCGTGTGTGCCCTTGATTTGAGCTTATGTTGCTGAAGTGCTCAATTCAGTCAACTATACCACAATAATGGTGATACCGTCATGTTTTACTGTATGAATATCCTAGTCTGCCACCAAATGTCATGAAGACATTCAGCCTACTGCATATGAGTAATCAGAGGTCGATGGCATGTCATTCCCATAAATTTTGACGAGTTTAAAGAATGGAACTGTTGTGCTAAATGTTAGCTGAGTCCATGTTTGTAGCAATACATGGGTAAACAGAGCTGAATTTTTTATGAACAATTAGGCAAAAATATTGATAGATCTATTATAGCCATAGTATTACATATTTAGATTTTAAAAGATAAACAGATACTAGAATCACTTATTTCAAGCTCTGGTCATCCCTTACAAAACTCAATAGTCACAATAATTGCAATGTCATATTAAAACAACTTAAATCCACTGGTAGTGTCTCTCCCCCTCCCCCTAAATCAAGTCTAGTGTGTAAAAGCATCAAAAGCAGATAAGGAACTAAAATAAGCAAAATATCCTTTTGATAAATAGAACATAAGTTCATGGTGAGAAAATGCCAGTCTACGGTTCTTTAATTTTTTATATCTTGGGACAGCAACTATGATAGGGTGTTCTGGAATCATACAGCATGCCTACTCTGTGTGTGGTAGCCCTCTGCAAAGGGTGGTGAGTAAACTGCACCACTCTAGGATTATCCCCCAAAGGCATCATGCATTGGGTATCCATCTGAGTCGCATTTTACTCCCTTGTCCCCACTTGCTCCAGAGAAGGTGGGTTGCTATTGATCTGTATTAGCAGCAGATTACAAGAGTCCCCTGTGTCAGTTCAGCTGCTTTGGCTAGCTTCGTGGCAGTGCAGAACCAGGACTCTGCCTCCTCTCCACATCCCATTCCACTAGGGCCACTCTGCCTCTTCTCCCCACATCCAACTACTCTAGGGCCAGTACCCAAGGTCCAGGTTACTCACACAGGATGAGGGCATTTCTTGTTCCTGCTCGTGCCTGTGTGGGCCCAGACGTTAAGCCACAATTAGTTGCTTCAGTCAGTTGTGGGAACAAACTTTAAATGGTTCTGAAGTCAAGTTGAATGTGCATAGGGTCATATCCAGCTCCTACTGACTACACTGGAGACTGGATTCTGTCCTTAAGCATAACAATTTTTTTACCAATAGGGAGAAACTGATTAAGGCTGAGAATATAAGGCATCAGAAAGGAACTTGAATTCAAAATTATAGATGGTGCAGGTACTGACTCCTATTAAGGTTGCCCTACGTTTCCCAAAGAAAGACCCTTTTTTCCAGTTGCTTATAACTGTGCCAAATTTAAACTGTTCAGGCTGAAATTTCCTATGCTTGATGTCTACCTCAGTCAGATATATTTTATATTTATATATTTTCAGCAAAGTCTGTTAAGCCATTTCCAAGAACAAGACTAAGGAAAAACAAGTTTTGCTTCAGTTAAATTCTTACAGCTGTTTCATTGAGAAGTTCTATTGTCTCCATGCTATGGCGCAAGGACTTTAAATTTAGCAAGAGGGCAGGTGGTCATGTGCCTCTTGCTGTCCCTGTGAAAATCGGCCCAAACGTGGCTAAGTTATGAGCCTATGAAAATCTCAGTTCACACAGGCTCAATAGAGAGTTTGGCAGCTGTCGTCTCTGAAAAGTCCATCTGCACCAGGTATGCGCTAGCCTGGGTATGCAGGGACGGTGCAAGACTTTCCCAGCAATGGGTCCTCTCACAACCAGGGACCCCTGTGACACTGGACCCCAGAACTGAGTGCAGGGAGACTCTCTCTCCTGTGTTTTCAGTGCTCTTTCTGCTGGTGACCATGACCAGACAGGGAAGAGGAGAAGGGGGGCACCTGATTGTAATGCAGAGAGGCGTAGAACCAAATCTGAGGGTTGCTAGGTGTAGGAGACAGACATGGAGCCAAGGGAAGGGGGAATACTGGTATAAGGAGATGAGAGGAAGACAGGGACTCAAACCTCAACAAAAGAAGGTAGGAGGGAGTAGAAGAAGAAGGTTTTGTTACCACTAGAGAACAATCCTATAACACAACAAGCATTCTACCCCCCTTGTAAGTCCACACAAGGACCAGGCAGAATCTGGTCCTTAGGACATTTTTTAACTATTAAAATGTTTTTCCTGTTTCAGTTATAGACAAAATAAGAGTTGGCAACACTATATTCTTAAAAATTAGTAGCCCATATAGCCTTGTATGTGCTCTCTGTGTTCAATATCTTCCTTACTCTGTCTGGTTTCAAGCTTCTAAAATAAAAATGTTATTCATCTTTCACTGCCTCTCTCTATCTCCTTCATTCCTGTTTCTTGAAAGAGAAAAGAAAAAGGCAGAAAGGATAAGAGGTGAAATGGTCTTTTGAAGCAAGTGTTCCACTTATGGCACTTTCCAAAGATGTTTCTGGTTAAAATTTACATGGGGCCAGAAGGGAAGCAACTTTTAATGTCCTCTGCTGGCTTTGAACCCAGTAGTAAAAGAAAAAAGAAAAAAAAAGATTCAGATAGTCATAAAAGGAGGGGGGGGAAAAAAAAGACATAAAAGGTTTGTTTTTGTTTTTTAACCCTCACTTATGCTAATTACCATGACTACATTAAATTCCTTCTCTTCTCTTGCATCGATGACTGCAAACCCAAATGTGCCGAGCTGGATGATGAAACAACAAATACATGGTCTGCCATTCAAAAATCAAGAATTGGTGCAGTGTTACAGTGTCTGAATTTTGAAAGGGAGTGAACAACAAAAACAGGAGGTTGGGAAATAAAAAATTATGCCTGGGTATATGTAACAAACTCCTTCCATTTGCAGTGCTCATTATCCTTTAAAAGGCTTAACCCTGGTAAGGCATGTGTGAAATTCCTCTACAAGTTAATGGCACAAGTCCATCAAAGTTAAAAAAGACTCCTAATATTACATACCCATGCAAATGAGGCACACAAAGTAGACTTTTATAATGCCATTTAAGTAATGAAGGAAAGGACATACATTAGTCATCTGGGTTGCATCTGCTCGATGCCGGATGTACCTTAAATGTAAGCAAATGTGTAGGGATCTGTTCTTTCTCCAACAGAACTACTCACATGAGTAGAGATTGCAGGATGCCATTAGGGTCAATTTCTTCTTACCACAGTCATATTGATTTGCCTCCATCGTATATTCAGCTCGGTGCTTTAAAATCCAAATGAATGGTCATGATTTTCTTTAGTTTCTAATGATCTCTTCCTAGCCAAATCTCAGAACCAGTTCTCTATTCTCATCCTCCTTGACCTGTCAACCTTTTTCAACACAGTTGACTATACCCTTCTTCTTGAAATCTTGTCCTTCCTTGCTTCTGTGACTATTCTCTCCAGGTTCTCTTCCTACCTCTCAAATCGCTCCTTCAATGTCTCCTTTAGAGGACCCTCCTCACACCAGCTCCAATTTTCAATGGGGGTACCACAGGGCTCTGGCCTTGCTCCACCTTCTCTCTGTCCAATCTCATCAGCAAACACAAATTCAACTACCATCTCTATGCTGAAGACTCACATATCTACCTGTCTACTCCAGAATGGTCCCCTTTTGTCCAAACTAACCCTCAGCCGCTCTCTGATATCTCCTCCTGGATTTCTAGTTGTCAGCTCAAGCGCAACATGGATTAGAACAGAGTTTTTAATCTTTCCCCCACCTCCTTTCTCAATCAATGTGGAGTGCCACCATCCTGCTTATGACACAGGCCTGTAATCTGATCATCTCTGACTGGACCTCTCTCTATGTTCTCATATCTAGGCTATGTCTAAGTCTTTCTGATTCTTTCTGCATAGCAGCTCTAAGATATGGCCTTTCTAATCCATCCATACAGCTAAAACTCTTTTCCAGACTCTCATCATCTCATGTCTTGATTACTGCAACACCCATTTCTCTGGCCTTGACAAATGCAATCTTGCTCTGCTCTTATCCACTGAGAATGCTGCTGCAAATATAATTTTCCTAGATCATTGCTTTGACCATGTCATTCCTCTCTGTCCATCCCTCCACTGGCTCCGCTTCTCTGTCACATCAAATATAAACTATTGATCTTCACTTTCCAGGCCCTTCACAGCATATCCACACAATACCTATAACCCCTCATTCACTATAAGTGATCGACTCCCGCATCATAGAATCATAGAATATTAGAGTTGGAAGGGACCTCAGGAGGTCATCTAGTCCAACCCCCTGCTCAAAGCAGGACTAACCTCAGCTATATCATCCCAACCAGGGCTTTGTCAAGCCTCATCTTAAAAACCTCTAAGGATGGAGATTCCACCACCTCCCTAGGTAACCCATTCCAGTGCTTCACCACCCTCCTAGTAAAAAACTTTTTCCTAATGTCCAACCTAGACCTCCCGCCCTGCAACTTGAGACCGTTGCTCCTTGTTCTGTCATCTGCCACCACCGAGAACAGCCTAGCCCCCTCCTCCCTGGAACCCCCTTTCAGGTAGTTAAAGGCCGCTATCAAATCCCCCTCACTCTTCTCTTTTGCAGACTAAACAAGCCCAGTTCCCTCAGCCTCTCCTCATAAGTCCTGTGCTCCAGCCCCCTAATCATTTTGGTTGCCCTCCGCTGCACTCTCTCTAACTTGTCCACATCCTTTTTGTAGTGGGGGGCCCAAAACTGGACACAATATTCTAAATGCGTCCTCACCAATGCCGAATAGAGGGGAATAATCACTTCCTGTGACCTGCTGGCAATGCCCCCCTAATGCAGCCCAATATGCCATTAGCCTTCTTGACAACCAGGGCACACTGCTGACTCATATCCAGCTTTTTATCCACTGTTACCCCCAGGTCCTTTTCTTCAGAGCTGCTGCCCAGCTCGTCGGTCCCCAGTCTATAGCTGTGCATGGGATTCTTCCTTCCTAAGTGGAGGACTCTGCACTTGTCCTTGTTGAACCTCATTAGATTTCTTTTGGCCCAATCCTCCAGTTTGTTTAGGTCACTCTGTATCCTATCCCTACCCTCCAGGGTATCTACCGCTCCCCCCAGCTTAGTGTCGTCCGCAAACTTGCTGAGGGTGCAATCTACCCCATCCTCCAGATCATTAATAAAATGTTGAACAAAACCGGCCCCAGGACCGACCCCTGGGGCACTCCGCTTGTGACCGGTTGCCAGCTAGACATGGAGCCATTGATCACTACCCGTTGAGCCCTATGCTCTAGCCAGTTCTCTATCCATTTTATAGTCCATTCATCCAACCCATACTACTTTAACTTGCTGATAAGAATACTGTGTGAGACAGTATCAAAAGCTTTGCTAAAGTCAAGGTATATCACATCCACTGCCTTCCCTACATCCACAGAGCCAGTCACCTCATCATAGAAAGCAATCAGGTTGGTCAGGCATGACTTTCCCTTAGTGAATCCGTGTTGACTGTTCCTGATCACCTTCCTCTCCTCCAAGTGCCTTAAAATGGATTCCTTAAGGACCTGCTCCATGATTTTTCCAGGGATTGAGGTGAGGCTGACCGGTCTGTAGTTCCCTGGATCCTCTTTCCCTTTTTTGAAGATGGGCACTATATTTGCTTTTTTCCAGTCCTCAGGGACCTCCCCCTGTTGCCACGAGCTTTCAAAGATAATAGCCAATGGCTCTGAAATCACCTCAGCCAACTCCCTCAGCACCCTCGGGTGCATTGCATCCGGCCCCATG
The DNA here is from genome assembly GCF_026122565.2 of Emydura macquarii macquarii. Lineage (NCBI taxonomy): Eukaryota > Metazoa > Chordata > Testudines > Chelidae > Emydura > Emydura macquarii. The sequence continues at coordinate 993,962 of NW_027130613.1, forward strand.
GACTTGTGAATGTCCAATCCTTCTAAATAGTCTTGGACCCGTTCCTTCAGCACTGCGGGATTTTCGCCTCCTTCCCATTCTGTGCCACCCAGTGCAGCAGTCTGAGAGCTGATCTTGTCTGTGAAGACAGAGGCAAAAAAGGCATTGAGTACCTCAGCTTTCTCCACATCCTCCGTCACTAGGTCGCCTCCCTCATTCTCTAAGGGGCCCACACTTTCCCGAATCTTCCTCTTGTTGGCAACATGCCTGTAGAAACCCTTCTTGTTCCCCTTCACGTCCCTTGCTAGCTGCAACTCCAATTGTGCTTTGGCCTTCCTGATTTCATTCCAATCGGTGCAGGATGCCAGCCTCTATTGCCCACTTGTTACATTTTCAAACAACCACCTTTGTGCTTTCTCTCCCGCTGCCACTAGCTTCCCATAAACATCTGCAAAGATACCTCATTATCATCCTTCAAATCTCTCCTCAATACTCAACTTTGCCTACAAAAAAAAAAACAAAAACAAAAACAAAAAAACCCAAAACTTGACAATGGTTATGCCATTGGTGTACTGAGAGCACTGCTGATCACGCTGAATATGGTCTTATTTTTTCCCTGTATTCTCCTATCAGCCTGGCTTTCTCCATCTGTTGTCTCTTGTCTTATACTTGGATTGTAAAATCTCTGGGGCAGAGGCCATCTTGTGCTCTGTTTGTACAGTGCCTAGCACAATGGGGTCCTGGTTCATGAATGGGGCGACGACATTACAAATACTAAATATAATTCTTAGGATCACCATTAGCATAATTTTTAAGTAGTACAGTGTTGGCCACTGTCCGATATCGTACCTGTTGTACGTTTTAAAAAAATGACACAAAACTATCCATCTCACTCATTCTCTTTCTGTGGGTTTAGCTGTTCCAGTTTATAATGTTTTGACAACCCACATCACTACCACCTTTGGGGCTCATGGTTTTCAATATGCTTGCATGCTATTTATTCTCAACTCCAGGTAAATTTAGGCATATCTGTGTTAAAGGGAGGATGATGGCAAGTAGGAGTTATTAAAAGTGTAACTGTATGACAAAAACAAGAGAAAATAAAATTATCCTATAGCCTGAGCCTATTTTTGCTCGTTATGCATGACTATGCAATCCCAGCAGCCCCCAGCTGTTGCAGTATCCCCCCATGTGAGGGAAAAAGAGGTCCAGGAACATGGGCTGATGTTGAAGGAGTAGCTTGTACAGACGGTACCTCGATAGTAGTAGTGAAAAGAGTTACTCCCAATCCATATCACTTCAGTTTACACCAGTCTTTTTCTTTGCTTTATATCTAAGTTTCCCAGAGTCAGGATGAGGAGGCTTTGACACAGCTGTAGCAGAAAGAATGCTGTAATTTTATTTTCTGCATTATGACAGTGCTCAGGCTACCCAGTCTTCTAGCTTTACCTATAAGGTGTTCAGTCAACTAGATTAGCAAAATAAGGACAGATGGGAATGAAGTACTTGAACATTTTTTATTGCAATGCAGCTATTATGAATTGTTCTGCTGCTCTCACTGCAGACACTACCCTACCTCAGATTAACTTCTTCCCACACCTCACAGTCACATGCTACCTAATGAACTAGACAGTACATAATTTATCTTTTATTGAGAATTGCTGCATTACACGCAACAGACTGCTGGCTGCAGTACTCAGGCAAGCAGCAGGACTCGAGGGGCAGCACACTGATGCTGTTCTGTTTATGCTGCTTGATGAAAACAAAAGATAAAAGGCGACATGGACGGTATAAGTGTATTTGTTTCACTTATGTTAAAATTCTAGTATGGGCTCAGTTCTAGGGCAGATGTCACAATCATCTTATCTCCATTCTGGAGGATGCTAGCCTTTGGGGAAAGACTTACATTATTTGTTAATGGAGTTAGAATCATTGTGGGTCTAATCTTCCAGTCTTAATTCTTACTCCAGTAAAATTCTCACTGATTTAAATGGGAGTTTGGCCTGAATAAGAACAATTAGATTGGAAATAAATATAAAATGTTACTGATCCAAAGCACCATTCACCCTAAAGCGCTCTGCAAACCACATGAATACTGCATCACTGAAAATGCAACCACTTCTGGGGCTGTAGGACAGCAAAACTAGCATTCAATTAGATAAGACACTATGGAAAACTTTTCTTAAAAAAAGTACTATGGGCTTTTAGGCAGCTTGATCCCATACCCACTGAAATCAATGGATGGCTTTCCATAGCGGGTATTGGATCAGCCCGTGTCCACACACAACTTGATTTTTAAGGTCTCAGCTAACAGTTCATTATACAACTGACTCCCAAGAATATTGTTTATCTACTTCAGAAACATGAAGGCCAGGGCTGACCTAACTGGAATTTGGACCAGTACTTCCAGGAAGCGTAAATATTTTGAACCTGCTTAGGCCATGAAACCATTCTTTCCAGAGTATTTAATAATAATACCTAGGTACTTTTCATCCATCGATGTCAGTGTACTTTAGAAAGGAAGTCAGTATCATCATTTTGTCTGTCGGTGAAACGACAAAGGTTTGGATTCTGGGTTCAGTAGCAGAGTTCAGTGGACTCAGAATGTGACATGAGGCTATTTCCTTTGTAATGTCAATCATACCAGTTCAGTCCATGCTCTGGGAACAAAACACAAGTGGCCTAGATATATAGCAGGCCTTCTTCCTTCTCCTCCTCCACAAAGCACAGGGCTTTTTTAGAATAGCACTAGAAACACAGTAATGCCATGACTCAAATGTCATCACATCAGGATGAAGTAGTGAAGAAACAACATTTGGAATTTGGCATATCTGAGTGGGGCTGGATTGGATTGGTTTATGTTTTTCCATACTGTTTTGTTGTTCTAAACTAATTTGTATCTATGTATGTGTCTACCTAAGGAAAAATGAGATCCATAATTCTCCGCTAGTGGTAGCAAAGGAGGAAGCTCTAGTGTAGGCAGAATTTAGGTGCATGTCATCTAATCCTACTCAGAGCAGAGTTAGGCAATACAGAGGCTGGTCTAAGTGTAGAAGCAGTGTATATATTTAGAAATAAATATATGATCAAGCAGAGGCGCTTGCCTTTTAATATTGTATATTTCACACAAACTCCTCTGCTTGATCATATATTTATTTCTAAATATACACACTAATTCATTAAACTATGTCTAGAAGGAATTAACCATCTTTGGCCTCAATCCCCCAGTTTGTTCCACACAAAGTCATTGCGGCTCAACATAAGCAAAGGGTTTCCCTCTGCAGGGAAGTATTTGTAGGACTGAAGCCTTTTTCTGCAAGATGTCTTTGAACAACATGCGGTTTTCTTGAACTTGTTTATTCACACCTTTCTTAGTCTGTAGATTGCATGTGAAGTTTAGTGGGAGTGTTGGTCACCCAGATTTCGAGCAATGGCCCTAACCTTGCAAATGGAGCTATCTGAGAATATATTTATGACCATATGGCTCCCAATGCACGATCAATGCCTATGTTGGTTAGTTTAGATAAGATACACATGTAACATGGTAAAGCTCCTGTTTTCTAATTGGAGGAGTACAACTCTTGGAACCCCATGTGAATAATCGTACCTAAAAGTTCAAAAATCACTTTTCATGAATATTCTCTCTTTCCAAAAAAAAATGTATATTATATTATATATTCCCACTGGCAAATTCATTTGCTAGACTATTCATGGCATGCAAACAGAAACGGAGTATGAATGCAGGTAAAGCAAATTCATTTTTTGAGGTACTTTCTCAACTCTACTGTACAGTAATTTGATTAGGATCACTGCTAAAACATTCGACCTCTTGCATTTAGATAGCTTGAAGTGATCATTGACAGTGACATTTTCCATCTAGCTTGCTTTGTGCGGTCATGTCAGAGAACTGCGGTTTTGTTCTCACCTTCCTGACATACAAGGGGTTGTATGTAAGGTTAGAGAATGCATCATATAAATTGCTTCTCTCACATAATGGAGAAATGCTATGTAAAGATCCAGTCCTACATCAAGCTCCAGAGAATCTCAGAGCCTGCCCTGCGTGCAGCAGGGAACAGTTTGCAGAATCTGGGACAAAGTTATTCACTGCTACGGAAACAGTGACACTAGTGTAACCCCCTTCTATTTCTGGGTTACTTGAGAGCCGGCAACACTCACCTGTGTGCAAGGGCGCCTAAGGTTGTTAAGAACAAAGGAGATCCTGAGTATCCCAGCGGTGATGTAGAATAGGTGGGAATCCTCTATCCACCCCCCTGCTGCAGTCCCATTACTTTTAAAGGAATTTAAACTTGGTGGTGCCTCCACCTGGCTGGCCCCTGCACATGCTTAATAGTGGGTCTTGGGAGCTTCCAGGACAAAACCTAGTCTGATAATAATAATAATCTGAGACATAGGTCTAACTCAACAATTTCACTTATGCAAACTAAACATCCAATATACTTAAATTAGAGTTAACACAACTTTACTTAACAAATTAAAGAAATATGGCATAACAGACTGAAATTAAACATCACTATTATATTAAATCCACAGGGCAGTTGAATAAATCAATTAATAAAAATAGTATGAAAACAAATGAAACTTGTCTAAACTTGCATTTACACTGCCACTGTTTACCCCACCTGCAGCGTGTACACTCCAAGATTTCAGAGCCTTAACCCCTTGCTTGCGTGGGCACGCTTGAAGATCTGAAGAAGACAGCACTCTGTGGGTTTGGTGTTCCAGTTCAGCCCAGTTGTCACGCTGGAGGTGTGGAGCTGGCCCAACCAAATGTCTGCAGTCCTGGCCCTGCTTGAAAGGACTCTCTCTCTGCCTCTTCTCAGGCTCAGTCAAAGTCCCTCTGCAGTTCCCCTTCCCTTACACGCCCTGCCCCAAACAACGGGGGGTGGGAGGGGGCACTCACACTACCTTCACTGCAGGCCCACCTCAGGCAGCTCCAGGCTCAGTCCCTGCCCTGGATTGGGCAATGCCACCAACCTCCAAAGCTCCCTGCTCGAGCAGGCTCTCAGCCGCTGCTTTGGGATCGCAGCAGCAGTCAGTAGGCAGGAGCAGCTTTGGGACCCAGCAGCAGTCAGTAGGCAGGAGCAGGCAGCCAGCAGCTTCCAGCCTGGGCTGCACTCCACCCTAGCACCAAAATGGAGTCCCCACATGCTATTCCCTGTCTCTCTGTCTCCTTTTCCCCAAGGCATCATGGGAGTTGTAGTCTCCCAGGATCTTCCCAACTGTAAACTCCTGATCAAGTTCCAAGGCCCCTGAAGTACAGGGTGCCTACACTAGTAAACTTGCGAGCTGCATGGATGAGAAGGAACAAAGATGAGCAGAAATCACAGAATATAAGAATAACCTAAAAAGAGGCACATCCTGCCCCCTTTTCATCATCCAAAAGGTGCAGCAGCATCATTTAATCCTTCCAAAGACAGTATTAACTGAAACATGAGCTAGTAACTCCCGGTAAGTCTGCTTCCTTCCTGGTTTTATTGTGTTTTGTCTCTCCTCCCACTCCTGACCTTAAAAGCTAACCAGGTTAGAATATAAAAGTAATTAGACTTCAAAATGACCTCTGTGCCCACTCTTACAAGTTCAATCCTTTCCTCTTCACAGGGGTCTCCACTGTCTTTTTGAGATCTTGCTGAACAGTTTTTATACTTCATTATAAATTGATTACAGAAAACATCATATACAGTTATACAGCTGATCTATTATTACTGCTCTGTGTTTCATGGCTCAGTTGGTAAGAAACAGCAACACATAGGCTTAGTACCATTAAGACACCAGCACTCTTTTGGGCACAGTAAAAGAAAAAATAATTTGTAATGGTGGATGTAGAAAAAACACAGGTAGCAGCAGCTATAGCATTCCCCTCTAACTAGGGACAAGATATTATAGACAGACATTCAGTTTTGTCATCCCCTAAAGGTCCCCTATCTTTGCTGAAATTAATCTGAGGGAGTCACTGCGAGGCTGATTTCCTCTTTTCTTAGTCTCCTACTCTCAATTTTGTGCCTTTATCCTAGTTTGGCACACACCTTAAGATGTCTTATTACTTATATGATGGGGATATGTTTCTTCCTGACCATAGATATTGGCCAGTTTATGCCCTGAAGCTTGAGCACTGATGTCCTTTGTAAAATGTATCCACTTTGGGACAGAGTCTATGGGCATATTTTTTTCCTGTTACCACAATTTTACTCCACTAACTTCTGTGGATTTATTGACAATTCATGTCAGTGCAAGAGAACAATCCAGCCCTTGGTCTATTTATTTTTAAATTTATGTAATGAACAGTAACTCTAGATGTTATTCTTAATCATATATATGTAATTATTATCCAGTACCTTTCATCCTATAAGATCCCAGAACATTCACACACTCTAAATTTACAGCACCCACTGTAGTGAAATGCCTCTGAGATGTAAGCGATGTGGTCAACTAGCATGGTTGCACAACTGTGGGGCTGGGGAAGGAGAAATTTTGCATCAAACAATGGGACAAACCCCTACTTTTTTACTAAACCTGTCCTAGGATCTTTAATGTTTGTGCAGAGAACCAGGGCTGACGACAGCCTCCTCCTGGTGGGGGAGGGAGGGAGGCTGACTGAGATGGGCTAGACAGAAAATTGAAGGGCTATACCCCTTCCACCACTAGGCACTGCCCCACTAAGTGGCCCCACTCCCTGCTCCTCTTCAGGTAAGTGCCTGCCCTGCTTCCTCCTCTTCTCCCCCCTTCAGGCCCTGGCCCTGGCTAGGGCGGAGGCTGGAGCCAGGCAGTGTGGGGCAAGGGTTGCGTTGGCAGGTGCCATGGTGTGGGCAGCTGCTACTATCCTCTGTCCCCTCCTCCTGCTGCTGCTGGTGCCCGGGGCTGCAGCTGTTCCTCAACTCCCCACCGCCCTTAGACTGTTTGCAGCTGGTAACCGCTGCCCTGGTAAGGAGACTGCTCCAGGGCTCGCAAAGCCCCCAGGGGAGCAGCAACTGCAGTGAGTGGGGCCCAGGAGCTCTGGCCACTGGTGGGGGAGTCTCAGACCCTCCACTTGGCTTGGGCAGAGGCCCAACAGGTGGGGCACCTTACTTCACAGCTGGGCGCTTGGCTTGCAGCCGCCATTCTCTCTGCTCTGGGCTTTAGAGCTGGGTGGTTGGAGAGCTGCGGCTGCTATGGGGCAGGAAAAAGGCAAATTTTGGGGTCACTATTCCCCCCCATTGCCCAACCTGCACTGCCCCTGCAGAAAACTGAAGATCTGATTTTCAGGTCACTTTTGAAAGACCCTACACAGGAAAGTGCCTGAAATGCAATGTATGTAATGCGAGAATGATGAAGGCAAGAGCAGACCCTACGATGATTTGAAAGCATAGCTCTATGGAGTTCACCTCGGTATTTCAAACATCTAAACCATCGCTCAGCTAGCATGCCCACTATCCTTCTCATGGTATTGTTCTCTCCTCTTCCTTCACCCCTCAGCCTCTTGCTCATTTGTGTTTCATTCACTTGCAGAGTCTTGTGATTAATCTGGACACAGCTGCCAAGGTAGCTCTGCTCCATGTGTGATCATTTATGTAAATTATTTAAGGGGGTTTTTTGGGTTTTTTTTTTGCATATTTACAAATAATTTGCATGTTACTAGAAACTTACATTTGTTGTCAACCATGCCCTGCCCCCAAGCCAGTAGGACAAGGAGCAGCACAAAACTTGACAGCCCTGTCTGGGGTTGGTATTTGGGTGCATCAGTGGGAGGTGGCTTAAGCGTGTCTGGAGGGCAGCTGGATCATTGGCTGATGGAGGTCAGAGGCTGCTGCGCTCCTGTGCGATACAGGACTGTTCATGTGAGTGTGGCTGGGGTACCTGAGATTTTGTGCTGGGGCAACTGGTGCAGCAAGCTGCAGCCTGCTAGTTGTTCCTTCCTGGCTTTGAACCAGCAGGGAAGGAGAAAAAGGTCTGCAGCTTTCCCATGTTTTAGTGAGATGCACAAGAGTCCAGCTGGCATGCAGGAATAGATAAAGAAGCCACAAAATGTGTGGCTGCCACACGAGATACACGACACTTGGTAGACCTGCCTAGATTGTAAGTAAGCCCTCCAGAGCAGGGACTGTGGGCCATGGAGTTACAAACAGCAGAGAGCTGGGTTCAGTGTCTTAACTACATATTTGTACAGCACCTATCGCAATGGGGCCGTGATTCCTGATTTGGGTCTTTAGCTGCTACTAGAATATAAATAATGAACTCCATTTTTTCATTTGTTTAAAGTATGTGCCTTACTGATACCCATATGTTGCTGTCTGATTCAGACGCCACAGGCTGAGCTCATAGAGATGAAAGTTTCCCTTAAAGTTAAATTTAGAAGACAAAAACACTGTCAAAAATATGTATTCTATCCTCTGCCTGCCTCTTAGACTGTAAAATTGGAGCCTGAAGAAATAATTTTCATCTACAACTGCCTTCCACATAAGCCCTGCAAACTCTAATATTTTAATGTTACAAAACAAAAAAAACCAACCTGTCCCAAATCCCACATGTTTAGCAAAAACAGTATTTAACAACAACAATTTGTTATTTAATTGTAAATGCAGGATTCTTTCCCCACTGATGACACCATGAACATCAGTGTTACTAAATATTTGTCTAACACCCTAAATTTGCCTAGAACTTTAAAATAGGTAAACAAGCTTTTCAAGGCAGGTGCACTATCTTATAAACTACGTCAGAAACGGAGAAAACAGATGAAGGAAAGGAGGAAGAAAAAGCAGGCTGACGGTTAAGACAAAGTTACTGTATTGTGCATAGCTTTTCTAAAGCTCAGGCTGCTCAAGGAGGTTGCCTGTGCTATATTGCCTTGTGCAGGGCCGAGCCCCAAGGCAATGTAAGGAAGATTTCAGTTACTTTTGCCCCAGCAGATATAGGGTTGAAACTCATATACACATTGTTGTAGTAAATTCTTGATGCTTTCAAAAGTAAGAATGAGGTAGGGCCAGAGAAGAGAAGTACAAGATCTTAGAGTGCAAGGGCTTATATATGTATGCAGACTTGCACTGGTTTAACTGAAGGTGTAATTTTAAACCTATTGCATTGAACTGGTGCAAAAGGCTTATTTTGATTTAGATCAAGTAGACTAGGAGCTGTGTTAAGCTAAATCAAAGCAAGTGACTCAAATTTAAATAAAAGAGCATTCACTGAGGAGTTTGTGCTGGTTTACATAAATTTGCATCAGTTGAGTTAGACAGCCCTTATGCTCTTGGGAGCAGAGATTATCTGTGTTTATATAGGGCCCAGCACAAAGGGATCCCCAGTTCTGATGGGATCCCTTAGGAGCTACCATAACAGAAAAACATAAGAGAAAGGAAGGTCAGTGGCAGAGCAAAGTGCAAGAAATGAGTTCTGAGGAGGATTTTGAAGGACAGGTGTGATGATGCTTAGAATACAGGAAGAGGAATGTGATGCTTGGTGTAAGGAACAAGTACAGTAGTGCCTGCTTATTTATTATCCTCTCTTGCTGGGCAGAATAAACCTCTGATGTAGTTGAATTATTGTATTGGCAGAGAGTTAGGCATCAACAGATCTGAACCTATGCAGTCAATCTCTTTTATGGAATCTTACTGTAGGCAAAAGTCTAATTTTCTCTCCAGTATGGTTTGGCTTTGCAGAAGTTTAATAGCTGTGCTAATAACTAGTGTTATAATGTCTTTCATGGCTGTTTTACATGATCTTTAATCTAGTTCAGAAAAATGGCATATAATTTTACAGCTTCAGATCCACTGACATTTCCTGTGCACTAGTTATAAAAACTCATCCAGATAGGTATATTCACTGGGCAGTATTTGATACCTACTTATGACATTTATTATATAGTAGATGAGAGTTTCTTATACATTCATTTGTTCAGCTTTGTGAGCCCATGAATAATACAAATTATAATAACAATTTCAAAAAAGATCACACAGCAAATGCTAACATATGGCAATGATGCATTTAATTTCCTAACATTTCTTTAGTGACAGGCCATGGCATGAATTAAAGGCTTTAGATGAAAAATAACAGTAAACTTAGATAAAACAGAACATGTAAACTCTATCTACTTTTCAGGTATTTAGATTCTGGAAAACCACAGTCCAATGGTACTATGTTAAAGCTGTGTGAAACCAGGCTGTTTGAGTTCAAACAGGGCTCAACCTTTTTGTTTATTTAGTTTGGTTTTGCAAATCAGCTGAGTTTCACATCAAAACCATCAATCGCTCCTCATAAAATTCTTCCCTGCTGTGAGGGTTGATAGTATTATTCTGACTGGATTTTGTTGGTGATGACATCCCATCTGTGTATTACTAGCCACAAACAAACAGCAAACAAAAATCCCTGTGGCCACTGTGTGTAGAAAACATCTAGAAGGGCAAAAAATAGAAAATAAAGCCCTTCTATTTAAAAAAAAATAAAATAAAAATCTCATGGGATTTATCTTTAACTTCCACCCCCCATTCCCTTTCTCCTTACAGTCCAATTGGCTCTCTCAAAGTTTTTCTTCCTACTTAAGAAACTGATCGGGATTCCCAAATCAACTTTCAGTTTAGCTTTTTAATATTAGTTACCAGTAAATTGAAAATCAGTCCATCCATTTCCCAGCCGCTGATGAGACCCACAGCTGAGCTGCAGGGAAAACATGGCTGTTTTCTTTTGAAATTCTGCCAAGTGCTAATGGCAGACCTGAGAAGGGAAGATTATGTTTTCCCACAGCCCTATCTTCAGTATAGATTAGCCCCTAAGAAGTGTTTGAGTTGATTTTAACTGAACTTTCATTAGACATGTATTAAATGTTCTACTTGAATGGCAGAAATAGTCGACATCAAACCTGGTTTGATGTCTAGATGTTTCTATGAACTTTTAATCATTTGTTAAACATTTTGTACCTATGAAATCCTATTAGGCTGTTCTTGCTGTATCTGGTGTTATCTAGTTTAATATATTTCTAAAAGTCTTTGTACTTCTGCTACATTGCTTAAGAATAAACTATATTCCCAGCATGCTTAAGCTAAGCTTTATAGTAGAAATTTATTAGCAATTAATTGGTGCATGACCCTTCTTTCTTGTATACACAGTCTGTCAGACACAAGATGCAAGTTCTGTTAAGGCTTGCCAAATATGAACAGTGTGGTAGATACAATGTTAAGGATAATTGGTACAGATGTCTTTGTACTAGATGAGATGCTAGGTATAACTGGTGCGGGTGTCTCTGTATCCAAAACACTAGATACAAATCTAGTTAAGAAAAGGAAGATAAGGTTTGTAATGATACAGTGGAAAATGGGGGATTTTCTGTCTGTTGTAAACAAGTGGGATATAAATATAACCCAGATAAAGCTCAGACTTTTGGAACAGAATAAAGATTACGTACTCTGCAAGCATCTTCTCCAGAGACTGGTAATGTATGAACCTCTCTGTTTGTGCTGATTTCTCTAGGTTTATTAAACTGATTGAGCAGAGTTACCTGACCTCTTATCAATAAAAGAATTCAACTCTCAGCACTAACTACTATATCTATAGACTTTTGAGGTTGTTGTTCAAGGTTTATTTCAAATTCAAGTCAAGTTCACAGGCACAGATCACAAGTTCACAAGGTTTTGTGTCACAAATTGGATGAGGCTGTCCTAAGTGATCTGCAGGACCTGTTTTCACTTGATTTTTTGAGAGGGGGGAAGAGAAAGAAATAGAATTATACTGAGATCTCTGATCCAAATGGGAAAAAATAGGAGACTATTACTATCACTAGTCTCTCTCAATAATTTTACTTTCTGTAATTACCCCATTTACTGTGAACTGTCTTAAAAATGTCACCCAACATACAAAACAATACAATTTCAGTTTTACAAGGGAACTTTCTCCAATCCCCTATAGGCCGGAGCACTGCTACATGAGACAAGAACTAGTCTTTTTCATATCCTTCTGCAGTTATCTCAATTATTGGGACCTGACTTAGCATTTTGGATTTTGGCAATGAGAGTGAGAGAAAACAGGTAAGAACAATTAGGGGGGAAAGCTTCAGTTTTACACACCCAGTAGTCTGGATGCTTTCTCAAGATCAATATGAGAACCGCCAGCCACTTTCATTCATTTTTCTCTTGCAAAAACACTTATAAAAATGGGAGCTATTGAGTACTTTCAATGTAGTTTTTAGAAGAGAAAATGAGAGACCATCACCCTTGAGGCTACAGAGGAATGCTGAAATGGCAGCTGAGCTCATTGGCGGTCAGGTAACGAGAAGGAAACCAAAGAATTTAGGATATGAAAATTGCTGGAAGATTAGAAGTTTTATATACATATACATAAAAAGTTACATACATATACACACATTCAGAAAAGTACAGGAACGGTTTTGTAATTGTGTGTGCACTTAATTCAGCAAGTAAAAAGGGTTTTTTAAAAAATAATATCTGGACATGAACTAAGTTGCACTCTTTAGGCCAGATTTGTGATACCCAGCTTTCTACTGAGTAGTACCTTATTCCCATTGTTTTCAATAAGGCTGTACATCATGTAAGGTACATCCCAAGTGAGTCAGTGTATCTCATTCTGATCCTTCCTGTATGAGTTGCAATATATTTCTGTTGGTCACAAGTCTGGGCAATCTCATTGATGATACACTCTTGCAACTAGTAGTTACAGAAAGCTTCTGAAGGAGTCTAAAATGTGGAGAGGAAATCTCTGCAGAGTACTGAGACAGAAGTGTTCAGATTGCTCAAACCTCAATCCTGTAAGAAGCTCCATGTACATGGGTGGAGTCCTGCTCTCAGCTAGAGCTTTATTAACTTCAGGAGAGCTGCATATGGGTGCAGGATAGGGTAATCAGATAGCAAGTGTGAAAAATTGGGACACTTTTTTGGGTGGGGCAGGGGGGAAAAGGTGTTCTAGTTGCCTTTATAAGACAAAGTCCTTAATAAGGGGATGGGCCCATCAGTGGTTTGAAATGCTGTCTCATCTCACTCTTTTGAGCCTTACTTTCTCTGCTTAATACAAGTGGAACATTTTGTTAGGAAGGTGCATTGTGATTTTAAGAAAACATAACAATAGTTTTTCCCTACTCATTTCATGTATCCTCCTTCTGCCTTGAACAGTTTTCTGTAGTGAAATATGAGTGAACTTGCTAAGGATACGTTGCATAAATTTTTGCAAACTGGCTTTGAAAGGACTTTATGTTGAGACCTATGAAATGTTAGATTATGGAATCACTCTCTGATATCAAGAATCCACAACTGAATATGCATTAGTAGGAGAGCTGGTTGAATTTCTTAATACAATTAAAAAAAAACGGTTTTGTGAAAAAATATATTCCATGTTTTTTTGGAGAAAGATAGGTTTCCCACCCCATTTTCAGTTTCTCACTTTCTTTTTTTCTCCCTCTCCCCTTTTCACTGGCAAAATGGAAAACAGAAAAAAGGAGTGAGAAGGAAAAAAAAGGGGGAAGAGGAGGAGAAGGAAATTGAAAAACACAACAGTTAAAAAAAGAAAGAAAAGATTAATTACATATTAAGAAGTCATTTTTGTTCCACTGTTTGGCTAGCTCTAACAAGATATTGGTACAGGGCCCATCTTTTAATTGTGTCTGTACCACACCTCAAACTGTGGGATCCCAGTCTCAAACTGGGGCCCCAAAGCACTATGCCAATACAAATAAATACAAAGCAAACTTAGGTTGCGCTCCATATTTAGGCACCTAAATATGTGACTGAACTTTCAATGGGACCAAGAGCTCCCATTAAGTTCATTGGAAATGCTGAGTGTTTAGCAACCTTGAAAATCAGGCTACTTATTTAGGTGCCTAGTTATGGGCTGCACAATCTAATTTTAGGCACCAGTCTTTGAAAATCCTGGTCCCAGTCTTTGTAACCCCAACATGTATTATAATGCATTCTCCTGTAGTTTAGGGCTAGAACAACAACAGATACTGACAGATGCCTATAGCTTTTCAGCACGCATACTTACAACTGGATGGCTCAGGCTTCAAATTAATTACAAAACTTAACCTTCCTCTTCACTTTCAGTTTGCAGTGTTTTTTAAAAAGCCTCTTGTTTCACCATCTTTATAGAGGTTGCCCCAGGCCACTTTACAGAATATAGGAATTTAAAACTTGATCCAAGCCCATTGAAGATAATGAGTGTATTTCCATTAACTTGATCCCTAGAGCCAATACTCACTATATCTAGGTTACATCCACCCAAACTGTTTTGTTTCTTTCTTTTGTTCTTTTTTTCCCCTCCTTATTTTAAAAATGAAATTATCTTAAACCAAAAAGGAGTAAAAGGTATTGCATCTGCTTCATTCTTTGTCACTTACAGGAACACCTCAGAAGATGGCTAATTTCTGAGACAATGATCCAGATTCTGTTTATCCTGCACTAAATCAATTTATGGGAAAAAATGTGACACCACAGATGTCTATTAGATTTAGACAGTAAGGAATGACAGGCACGTCTGGACAAGTATAGAATATCTCAGATGCTGTTCTGTACAAGGTCAAGTGACTTAAACCACCTATGACATGCAGTAAGCTACTAAAAATAGACTGCCTGGATTTTCTTATTCTCTATTAAATTGACTTTTTAGATAAAAATTAACAGTCAAACAAGTGTATATTACTGACATAGCTACACCACTGATTCGTTCTCAGAAAGCATTATTAGTATTATAGGAGCCTATAATAATCTGCACATATTTCTGCACTTGATCACATGCCAGTATGTTCATAAATGATTTTTGTACATAATTATGTATAAAACTTCCATATCATGCTGCTTGTAAAAAAGTATGATTATGATTTGATAGAATAGTTATTACAGAGATGTTCTGATGGCTAACACATCAGATCAAAACTTTGATCTCTTCCCAATAAACTATTTAGATTTAATTTTGTATTGTGGCGACATATTCACATGTATTTCTTTAATATGCATTTTTTCCTAATGACCCCTAAGAAAGTCACATAAAAAGCCTTTCAGATAATGACAATTTTTCCTTTAAACAAAAAATCCCAAAAAACCAAAAGCCCCCCTCACCCAAAAAAAAAAATAGCTAATCGCTTTCACAGTTTAAACAAGAACTTCAACTTAATCTGGGCTAGCAATAGGCAAGACTTTCATACAAAATACTGCAGAAGTCATATCTAAACAGAGGTCTGGGATTACCAGATATTAATCATCATGGTCTTTTGTCCCACCTGAGTAAAGTTTGAATGGTTTGAGTGTTCAGTGCAACTATTTCCTAGGCTGGCTATTGATTGAAAGAGACCTCATAGCTCCTACTCTATAATCTTTTAGTCTCAGGTATCTGTCTCACTAAAGAAAAGTCATATCTTGAATTCTTTTTGGGCTACCTTCACAAGAATATGGTACATATCATAGCAAAATTCTTATATAGCAAAAAACCTCTCATTGCCTGCTATCTAATTTTTTTATCTTCCAAAATTGAAAATAAAACCTAACTAACAAACGCTGGGAAACTCATCTCAAGTATTCAAAAATTACAAGTCAAGCTCCCCTGCCTCCCCAAAAAACAACCAAACGCCCCTCCCCCCCCAGATATTTAAAAAACCCTCATTATTTTAAAGCCATTAATAACTTTTGCGTTTTATTGTTTTGCCTTCATGTGTTTTGAGCCCTTACAGTTAGTGTTTTCCAGATTTTCTCCACAACCACAAAAGCTAGAAACTCACCTTCCTTTAAAAAAATCATCACATTCACTTTGTTAATATCCAGCTCAATGTGTCAAACAACAAATATTGTGAAGCAATAAAATTGTGAGAGTTGGTAGTACTGCAATATTGCTTGCATAAAGGATATGCCTACAGAAAATAAACTTCTGAGCTTCCCATCAGCTCCCAAACGTGTATCTTCCTTTTTACCAAATATAAACATTTACAGAATAGCCCCCCAAACAGAGAAATCAGCCTGTCATCTTTAGAAGATTTGTTTGCCAGGTGGGGCCCAGTCTCGTTTTACTGATGCTCAGATATTACAAAGATAAGGTTTCTATGAATAACTAGATAAATAATAACTATAACTACTCTTTTACTTAACCTTCAGGTTCCCACTTCAATAACCCACCAAATAGTAGTAATAAGCACCGAGACAGTAGGGACCACCTTATCTATTGTGTTAATATCAATTATGTTTTTCTTATGTACATGACATTCTGTATCCCTCCTGCATATTAAGAGTGAAATTTTATTTACTATTGCCTATTGTTGCTGCACTTTATTCTTAAAATACAAATGAACAAACTAAAAAAACCCAAATAGACTGGTAATCACAAATGGAAATTCTATGTATGTGTTGCCTATTTGTTTTATATGTGACAGGGAGACAAATGTTTAACTGGAGATGGGCTCAAACCACAAAGTTCCTATCATAACAGTGCAGGTGTGTTTAAGTCTCTGTGGGAATGGGGTTGTTTTAAACCTTATCATCTGTTTTAATAGGAAAAACAAACATTTCATTCTAAGATAAAGGCTAGGATATACATTTACTATGGACCCTCTGGCTCTAAAAGAATATTAAAGATATGCTTTGTAAATCTTCGGTGCCTAAAGCTTAGTACTTGTCAGAACAAATTCACTTCTGCTTCCATTATCTTCTTTCAGAGATATACCCTATAAGTCCTCATCTCAATTAACCATATCATTGATTCCTCTCTCAAGGCACATTTGTTGTAATCTTACTTCTATTGTTAAGCATACCAGTAAAATAATTCCTTACTTACACTATGCTCAAGAACATTACATTGTCATATGCTTCCTTATAGTCTATTGAGCTTTATGATTTGCGATCCAATTCTACCTACTCTATTTGCATAAGTCCACAAAATGACTGAGAGCTTCAGTTCATGTTAGAAAGGTTTTTTTGAACAGTTTTATTTACCATAATTTTAAGACTATAAGACTCATGCTAAATGAACTTATTACTAAAGGGAGCATCTGAATTTAGGGCACCAAATTCATTTGGTTTTAAGAGTTTTGTGTCCCCCCCCCCCGTAGTGACAAAAAATTACCAACACCACTAGAGTAATAAAATAAAAACAAATTGGAAAGATCACGATAAAGGGCTGGCAGCAAAATCCTAGATCTGAACCCCTGAGGGCTGTAATCTAATTTTGGTTGTTGGATATAGCGCATGTCTGCTGGGTGGTGGTGGTGGCTGGTGTTATAGCAGGCGGTCAGATCAGATGATCTATTCTGGCCTTAAACTCTAAATTAACTCTGGATCCAGATTAAACATTTGTAATTCCACAATAGGACAAACCAAAGCCTTGCAGATGACCACTGACAAACATGAGAGCTCAGAATGTAGAGCTGAAGTTCGATACATGTTGGGATGTTTAGATTCAGCCCATTATAAAGATAGGTACAAAGTGCAGCTGGATCCAAATCCATACTGGGATCCAGGATTTCGGTTCAGGCTGTCTCTGAGCAATAATCCTGAGCCACATCAACCTGCTTATAAACAAACCTGTACAATATGTTTGTGGGATTTTCAACAGCACTCACTTGTTTGGCCTAATTCTGGCCTCTTTGAAGTGAATGGTAAAATTGTCATAGACTTCAAAGGGAGCAAAGTTAGAATGCTGAAGGCTATTGAAAATCCCACCATACATCAATGTAGATGTTTTTCCAGTGATCCCTTTTCATAACTGTAAGAAGATTTTTGTACTGTTCATGTAGCCAGAGGCTTTGCTATATATCAGCATTTTAAAACACTGCATAGTAGTTTTGGTCCTTATTGCTCAATTATCACACACATGCGCCTACAGGATATTGTTTAGCATAAAATATGCATACAAAGTGAATGCAATGAAATGCAATCGCTCAGTTAATGAGACCTGTTACTGCAGCAACAATCAGTAGACCATTAAGCATCATCTCTTAATACAAATATTGCATTAGGATCTTGGCAATCTGGTCTATGTCTGCTGAATTATCTAAAGTGAAATTACAATGACTTAAAAAAAAAAGTGTCTTTTTGACTTCCCTTTTAGAATTGGAAAAAAATAGCTGTAGTTAAATGTGGCAAAGAAAGCTACAGAAACACACAAATACTTCCTGTGGGGCAAGAAATGAGCAAATTTAAGAGGTGGTGAAATGTGTATCTTACCTGTATTATATGCATTGGTTGTATAAAGAATGTTTGTTTGGGCATGTACTGTTGGAAGGGCAGAGCTGTGTCCTGAACACCTTATCGTTACGTAGATATAGCTTCTTTTATTCAACATGGCATGGAAGGGAAGGCCAACATTTTCAAACAGTTAAGCTATGTCTACACGATAGACCTTACAGTGGCAAAGATGCACCGCTGCAGCTGTGCCGCTGTAAGGCTCCCATGTAGCTGCACTAGGCCGATGAGAGAGAGCTCTCCATCAGCATAATTAAACCACCCCAAACCTGTGGCAGTAGCTACATCAGTGGGAGAGTCTCTTGCTGACAAAGCACTGTCCACACCAATGCTTCTGCCAGTGAAATGTATATTGGTCATGTGTGTTTTTTCACACCCCTGACTGGAAAAGTGCTAGCGTAAACATAGCCATTGGCACCTAAACTTATACTTAAATTCTTATATACTACACCTGCTCTTCTGAAGATGTAGTGCACCTTCAGCTCCCATTGTGGAACTGATAAAATATGCATTGCAAATATAAAATATACCTGACACAGCACAGACCTCATATCGGAACATGCACACATTATGGTATATGCCCAAACACACAGTGCAGTACAATATTTACCCTTATCAGTGTTCAATAAAATTCCAACTATTTTGTTAATTTCTGATTTGTGTAGTTACTTATGCAGCTGCCATTTCCACACTGATCTATAGCAATCTCTTTACAGTTTTAAGACAGTCTCTTCTGAACTCTTTGCCTTTTAGTTCAAAACCATTCAGCCAACATTATTTACAAGTCAAGTTGTTTACCCGATTGCCCTTGGTTCTTGGTATGTATTCAGCATTCATTGTAATAAGAAGTGGTGTTTAAATGCTGTATTGATTGCTGTAGTAACAAGTCTAATTTTTAAGAGAGTGATTGTATTTCACAGCATTCATTCAAGTTTGGATATTTTGGCCTTAATGTGCAAATGTACCGATTCATCAATGTACAGAATACACTGAATATTGCAAAATGGTGCTCAGTAGTAACCTGGTGAAGGTTCACTCCTCAAGAAGGAAATCAGAGGACTTTGAGCAGATTTGGTTTTTGTCTCTAGAGGTATGTGACTGATAAAATCATGAGTTAGTTTTATGATGTGTGTCTAGTACCATGGGTTCACGAATAGAGTAGATTATTTCTTGCTGCTATTGATTAATTTGAGGCTTGATCTGTAACCAATTGATATCAGTGGGAAGCTTTCCATTGGCTTCAATTGGCACCGAATCAAACCCTTAGTTATGGGGGCGAGGGAAGGTAGTTAGTAATTCTATTTATTCCGTTCCCTTCTTATTACTTCCTTGATTAAATAAAAAAACCACGAGACAGAAGAAAGTGTCATGCCCCTAGAAGTGTGTTACTTCAGATATTAGTCACTCTGAAAAGGAGGCTGTGATTCATTACAGCAACTTCTGTGATCATCTGTACAGATCAGTCAGAAATCAGTGAAGATAAAAACCCATCACACCTTCCTCTGGTTCTCTGTATATTTTTGGGAGTTAAATCAAACATTTTTCACAATTGTGAGCAATTACACTCAATTAAGGGAAGATTTCCAAAAGGTTCAAAGTTAGGGTGCCCAACTTCCATTGCCCTTCAATGAGAGTTGGGGGCCTAAGTGCCCTTGAAAATCTCCCCCTAACTGCACACTAATTTACAGCAGCAGTGTAGAGTACATAAACTGCATGTCTCCCTAGCATGGGTATAACTAGCTGTGTAGACAGTGAGGCACTGCTTAGGTGAATAGAGTACAGAGATGCTAGAACCTCACAGTATGTACCCTACATGGCCTTCTACACGCCCAAGCTGTGCCTCCCACCTCTACACTGCTATTTTTAGCAGTGTAGCGTCCCACTGCTGGAGTCTTTCCCCACCACAGTGAAAGACTCCGGCACCAGGAAAGGTTCTAGCATGGTGAAGGCAGCAGGGAAAGGCTTCAACAGCTCCCTGCTGCCAGAGCCTTTCTTTGCCGCCTTCCCGCTGCCAGAAGCGCTCACTGTCGTGTGGCTACACACCACAGTGTGGACACCTTTCTTTTCACTGTGGCGTGTAGCTACACATACCTTATACATTGCCACAAGTATAGACAAGGTCTGAAAGTGTATGTTACAGGGAAAATATTTCCACATATTGCTTCATTCTCATTCTTTTCTCTACGTTCCCTTTTGATCAAATTAATTAGTGATTTTTACTAACAGCTGTGAAAAATCTCCTTATGTTCACTTTCAATTTTACTTGATTCAGATTAATTAGGCTTTCAATCTTACCATCCCTCCTCCACAATCCACCTAAATTTTCCTTCTAAACAAATTTTATCTTCTGCATGTGTTAATTATGTTTAGAATGATCTGTTTTTATCCCATCTACACTTTATATAAGAGGGTCTCTTTTCCATCTATGCATAACTCCTATTAAAACAAATGGGATTATGAGCAGGAACAAGGGTATAGTAGACAACATAGTCTTGCCTATTTAAAAATCATCACCACCAAAATCGTTCTACGCAAATAACATTTGATTAAAAAAATGCATTTTTTTTCCCCTCTTGCTGATTTACCATTTGGTCTATGCTATGCAATTTCCAAGTACTTCCTTGCTCTTTCCAAATTCATAAATTGCAAGACCAGAAAGGATCCTTGTGACCATTTAATGTAACACAGGCCTTAGAACTTCCCCCAAATAATTCCTAAAACATCTCTTTTAGAAAAAAACATCCAATCTTGATTTAAGAAGTCAGTGATGGAAAAATCCAACACAACCCTTGGGAAATTGTTCCAATGGTTAATTACTCTCACTATTAATAATGTGTGACTCATTTCCAGTCTGAATTTGTCTAGCTTCAAACTTCCTATCATTCAATCGTATTATACCTCCCTCTACTAGACTGAAGAGCCCATTACTAAATATTTGTTTCCTGTGTACATACTTATAGACTTAACCCAGTAACCTCTAACCCTTCTCTTTGTTAAACTAGGTAGATTCAGCCGCTCACTAGAAGGCACGTTTTCCAATCCTTTAATCATTCTGATGGGTCTTCTGTGAGCCCTTTCTAATTTATCAACATCCTTCTTGACGTGTGGGCATCAGAACTGGACATGATATTCCAGCATAGGCTGCGCCAGCGCCAAATACAGAGATAAAATAAGCTTTCTATTCCTACTCAACATTCCCGTTTATGCACCCCAGGATCACATTAGCTCTTTTGGCCACAGTGTCACACTGGAAGCTCATGTTCATCTAATTAACCATCAAGACCCACAAACCTTTTTCAAAATCACTGATTCCCAATAGATCTTTTTCAGTCACTGCTTCCCCCCAACCTGTAAATATGGCCTACATTTTTGTTCCTAGATATATACCTTTACATTTAGCCATATTAAAATGCATAGTTTGCTTGTGCTCAGCTTACCAAGTGATCCAGTTTGCTCTGAATCAGTGACTTATCCTCTTCATTATTTACCATTCCCCCAATTTTCGGGTCATCTGCAAACTTTCAGTGATGATTTTATTTTTTCTTCCAGGTCATTGATAAAAATATTAAATAGCTTCAGGCCATCCCTGCAGGACCCCTTTGAAAACACACTTGCTTGATGATGATTCCCCATTTATAATTACTTATAAGACCTATGAGTTAGCTAGTTTTTAGTCTATTTAATGTGTACCGTGTTAAATTTGACTTAAAAAACTAGAACTATATAAAATTAAAGTATTGTGCAGTACCAAGTCAAATGTCGGAGAGAAGTCTAAATATATCAACACGATTACGTTTATCAACCAAACTTGTGATCTCAAAGAAAAAAAAAGATATCAGGTTAGTTTGATTGGATCTATTTGCCATAAATCCATGTTGATTTGCATAAATTATCTTCTCTTCCTTTAATTCTTTATTAATTGAGTCCTCTATCAGCCACTCCATTATTTTGCCTGGGGTTGATGTCAGGCTGACATGCCTATATTTCAGGCCTAAGCCATGGAGGGCGCGTGTTCATCAATTCATTTTAATTTTCCCTCCCTGCATCTATCTTGCTTGATGAAATATACCCTTCAACCCCATTTGCCAGCTCAGAATTACAGCCAGCAGCACAGCATAGCTTTTATGAACCACAATTTCTTCCCCTAGCAGATTCAAATGATGAAAAACATTCATCAGTGCAAAATCCAACACTTGGTTGAGGCCATGGTTACAGGAAAAAAAAGGTGGTTAGTGTTCTCAGTTTATGTGAGGTAGTCATGGACAATGTATAGCTGTAAAGGAACAAGAACTGCAGCTCCCCCCTGAGGTATAATACCCTGTAACATCCATCCTTATAGGAAAAGAGCTTTACCTTAGGGATAGCAAAGCTCTGAATGGCTCAGACAATCAATGCCAAACACTATCTATTTTATTCTGCAAATTTATCATGTATATAGGGGGAGATAAAGCAGAACCTAAGACTTAGAAATTGCTTGATTTATATCTGGGTATTTTGAGGGATAGCTGCATGACTGTTGCCTCTGGCATAGCTTGCAACTCCTTTCCACACTCCTGCAGCACTTTTAGGGGGACCATCTTGGTGAATAACTTCAGTCTCTCTCACAGTTCTGCCTTTGCCTTTTTGAAGAAGGCCATTCTCTGTCTCCTGGTCACCCACCTGAGTGCAAGTCAGTGAGAGTCAGGACAGCCTAAAGGAGAAGTAGAGGGGATTTCTATCTGGATCGCTCCCTTGCTAACTTTTTTAAACACTGTACAAGCAAAACTGCAAATCCAAATCAGCAACGTAGTTCTGACACGCTTCCTCTCCCCTCCAGATAGCATATACTGCACAGACAAAATGACTGAAGAATCTAAGGGAGGCAAAGTCAAAAATGCTATCATAGCCTCTTTGGAATATGAGCAGGAACTGCTTGTGTTGTTTGCCTGCTCCCACAGCCACGGTACCTGCACTGGCCAGACCCTCAAGGACAGGGCCTTTATAAACAGCTGACTGGCTGGCTAAACTGAGGAGGGGAGTAGAATAATCAGATAGCAAGTGTGAAAAATCAGGATGGGGTGGGGGGTAATAGATGCCTATATGAGACAAAGTCCTGAATATCAGAACTATCCCTATAAAATTGGGACATCTGGTCACCTGAAGGAGGAGAGAAAGGAAATCTCAGGATGAAATGTTTCCAGTCCTCATTTCAGAATCCCAAAGAGAAACCAAAATAGCGGAGAGGTGTACCTGAGGGTGAAGAGGGACAAAGAATTAGAACTCTCTAGAGATTGTTGGAGTGGCCAAAGACCGTGCTGCAGTGGCCTGGAACAGCAGTGCCATGACAAAAAACATTGTTGAGAAAGACAGGGAGATGCAGAGGCAATTCCTTGAGACAATACAGAGCCAGGATGCTCAGCTGCAGAAGGCACCGCTGGTCTATAAACCAGAATCCAGCCATGTTCTGCAGCCCCTTGACAATATGGGGTACTAGGAACACCACCAGTAACTCCTCCCCACTGCACCCCTGCAGTAGTACTCCCAGAGGCCATTCCCTTCATTGATTCAAGTTCAGTGCAGCATAACAGCTGTACCTGTGAGCCCAGCCATCCTTGGAATTCAGGTGAGAAAAAGACAGAAATAGGTTTCCGTGCTTGGTGGGAACCTACAGGACTGTCCAAGGGTGACAGCTGATTGTTTTGAGAACTCTGAAGCTAACGTCTCAGCGTCTCTTGTGACTTTTACTTTCATAAATATATTCAGTACAGTAAAGGCTGGGTTTCTTTGTCAGAGTTCACACACAATATCAGTCACTAAAAGGAAAATGGAATGTCAGTGTTGTAGTGAAAGAGCTTCACTGTAAATTTACAAATTAATAGGACAAATGGATTGATTTATCATCAAGTAAAGGAACTGTGTTTATGCAACAGAAAACCTGAACTTATCTTTTTATTCATAGACTTGCTTTTTTTTTTTTAAAAGCTACAGGTTTGTAAAATGCATTACATTTAGGTTTATGCAAGTCTATCATAATTTTGTTCATCAAGCAATCTAGAACTACTTGTACTTTATATTTCAAAGGGTTTTGAAATGCAGATCATGTTTGGCAAATTAGAGACCATTACAGCTCACGGAGAACTTTATTTAAAGCTGAGATTTTAGAATGTGACATTCCCTTTCAGATCCAGTCTGATTTCCCCCCCCCTTAATAAAGATGCAAACAATGAGATTAAATATTCCAGTAACTAATTTAATGACATTTGAAACTGAGTATTGCTTGCCACCTAGTGGCTATGAGTGGCAGTGCAGCATGTACTACCACCACTACTTTAGTTACAGAAAGACTATTTATTAGAATTATAAATTGGTATTACATTTTGAAAAGAGTCTATTTTCCTTCTCAGACAATATGTAGCCTCTCTTGGGTGGCTAGTTTACTGCTGCATTATGACTGACAAACAGACCTTAATTGTATGGCCTGCCAGAAATGCAGGATTTTATTACCCCAATGCTTCATGTTTTAACGTGCTTTGCCTAAACTAGCTTTTTAAAATCAGTATCTGGTTTCTTTAAAAAATGCTAAAAGTATAAAGTAGTGCAAGCCATAATTTTATACATATTTTAAAGACAGAAGTTTGGAGCCTAGCAGAGCCAATATTTGGGGTTTTTTCCCCTTTTAAAACAAAAAAACAACAAAAACTAGATCTAAGAGCCTACCTGGAACAGGAAAATGTTTTACTTGCAAAGCATTTAGGTAAATCAAATCATTTCAATGCCCATTTCCCTCCAGTTATTAGCATTCCAGCTCTAAATCTGGAACTCTTATAAAAATTAACTTTGAGCACAAAAAACTTACACATTATAACCTTCCATGATTAAACTGGTATCAAATTATCTACCTAGAAACTGAAATAAGGATGTTCTCAGCTTGCCTATATTTCTGCAACACTTAATTTATTCTGCGTTCTATGGAAGGTTTAAGTGACAAAAGAATTCTAAATTTGATACAATCTATTTGTAGATATTTTTTTTGGCAGAGCACATAGAAAGTCTGACAAGACAGCAGCCGGACCAATTTTGGCAAACTTTGTGCATTACATTTGGAGACCCAGGATAAAGTTTGTTACTTACATCACTTTCAACCTGTCATGAGCACTGCCATGTATTTTGCTATTCCTCTTGAATATACAAGTACTTCTTTAGTGGCCCTGGTACAATATCAGAAGATGACCATGAGCTGGTACTTCTTGTGGTTACACTAAATCATGCTGGTCAAAGTATCTCTGCATCAGGCATAGTTTGAGGGGTGGCCAGCAAATCATGGTGTTTGCCAGGCAGAGCACCTCTGAATTTGTCTTAAAAATGGCTTCCCAGTCATGAACTTCCCATGTAATTATCTCAAATAGACAGTGAAGAGCAATCAGCCTAACAATTGGGTTTCAATGAGTATAAGTGAATAGAACATCTGCTGTACTTATCATATGCTTCATATTCATGCACGGTTTTATTTTGTTTTGTTATTCTTGTAGTCATTCAAGCAAATAATGAGTAGAAAACCAATGAAGAGGAACCCCTTGCTTCATTCCGTGTTTTACAGCTCATTCAGGTGTCATCATCTTGATGATAGTAGCTGGAAAGGGCCAGCGTGCACCATGTTTCCTCTGCCCCTTGTGAACTTTCAATGTTATGTAAAAATCAGAGTTTTGGCACCCACCAGTGATGGTGGTTGGCAAGAGAGAACTTATTTCAATGTAATTTACTCATATAGAAAGGCTAAGGGTCTGCAAAGCCCTTATTTTACAGCAACATTATTCTTCTTAGCAGTATTAAAATAACTCTGAAGATCTAGGTACCATGCCCACACAGTTATGGACAGTCCCTGCCCCTTCACTAGGGAAGGCAGACAAAGAAATATTATCCCCATTTGACAGATAAGGAACCAAGAGGCAGTGAGTTAAATCCAATGCCCAAGTCACTTTTGAAATAGAACTTAAGAGGTCAAGTCACTGAGGGTATGTTTACACTGCTATTAAAAACCCGCAGCTGGCCCATGTTAGCTGACTTGGACTGGCATGGCTCAGGCTAAGGGAGTTGGGAAGGTCCCAGAGCTGGGTCTGCACCCCGAATATCCACTCCCCAGTTAAACAGCCTCTTAGCCAGAATCAGCTGTATACTGCAGTATAGATATATCCTTAAGGGCTTTTGAAAAAAATCTACCTACAAGTGACTTGTCCAAGGTCTCACAGAGGGTCTGTGGCAAAGCTGGAGATTGATTCAAGACCACCTGAGTCTGTGCCTAAACCACATCACCTTTATTTTGTTTGCACTTTTTTTCTGGATAGTGTGTTTTGTTACCATAAAGAATTTGGAGAAGTGGAATGTCTTCAGCATATGTGGGGAAAGGTGCTATTTAAATATATATAACCTCAGCAGCCCTTCTACTTGATATATTAAAATCCACAAGCATTGCATCAATGTGACCCAGACTGGGCCTCATTTAACAGGCCATGCCCTGGTCTCTGTTAATCACTGGATAAATTGCTTTGCATGAGCAGAGTCTTTTCATATTTGAGACATTGTAACCCCATTCTCTGTCACTAACCTTCCTAATTGCCCACATACATGTTGAACAAGAGAGCTGGCAGAATGGAAACCTCCAAAATCCTACGTAAGGGAGCTCTTGAGGGAGATGAACAATTGCTCAATATAGTTTCTTTTTAAAAGAAAATGGGATGACTTCACCTCTCTGATGTATCTGAAATGGTCTTCAGAGTATTAAAGGCAGCTGACAGATTAAAAAGTATCAGCTCAGACACCAGATTTTCAGCTATCACCAGGAGGAGATCTTCAACCAACATCAGTAGTGCAATTTCATGGTCACAGCCACGCCTCTAAAAGGACTTTCTAGATGCATTGTTGCCTCCAGCTTCTATAGAGAAATCTGACAACATGGTTAGGATTTCACGTACAATGGATTGACAATAGCAAGTCCCTAGAGGACTTCATGGAGTCTCTGGGTCTTCTTTAACGAAAGGAATGGAGTTTCCTCATAGGTTCATTAGCTCAGCATAATCACAAGGCCTTCTACCTGAAGGCCAAATCCAGTGAGGTGCCATGTGCCTTCAGCGCCATCAAGTTAATGAGAGTAGAAGCTGAAGGTTCACAGCCCTATAAAAGATGGAGACACCCAGCATGTGGAAACTCAACAATACAGAACTTCTATTCTCTCTGACCTTGTAGTCCTGTCTGCTGAATTTGATTCCTAGAGTACCCCATCTAAACTTGTGGTGACTAAATTGTCCTATTCTGACTTTGCAAGTGATGCAGAAAATAACTCGTACATTGTCTCCATGCCTTGAGTAACCATAAAATGAATATTGGAGCCAAAAAAAGTTGTAACAGCCTCTTCTTATCAGTGCTAACAGATTATGGAAAGAAACTAAAAGGTCATTCATTTATTCCTTTTAATAAATTCCATCTTTTTATTCCTTTCCTAAAAACAGTTAAGACAAAACATGAAAATACTTTTTACAAGTCATGTGGCATAAATAAAGCTTTAACATTTATCATCTGACGTTCAATTGTCATTTTTTTTTTGCTTTTATCCTTTAATTTCCCCACTCGCTCTGTACCCTAGATTGAGAATAACCAGAAACAATTCTTCTTTGTAATAGCATAGAGCCTAAAATGAATGCTGTCAAGAAAAAAAAAACCCATGTACTTAAAAAAGAAATCTTTCCCTATATTTCTAGAAACACTTTAGAATATTATAACATTAAAAATAAATCTAATTTACTTTTCACCCTTTTTGCTGTTTGTTTACTATATTCATTTCACTCAGCTTTGATTGGACTAATTGCCATAGGCTCCAATCCTGCAATGACTTGCACATGTGCTTAGATGAAGTCTGTTGGACTACTTACAGTATATACAGTAAATCATATGCATCATGTCTTTGCAGTATCAGGACCTTACACTATTCACAATGTGCTCATTACTGCAAATTGCTGAGAACTTTCCACACACACCCCCCCTTTGAAATCATTGGGAGCAGAGGGCAATTAGCACCTCTCAGTATTGCTTAGCTCCTTGAAGTTGCAAGTGGTCACAATATATTTTCATCCCTATCAATTTCTAGTCAGTTTCATATTCTAATTCTTGTGTGCTAGCACAGTAATTCTCACAATGTGGACTATGGAACTCTTTCTGATGGTCTGTGGAATGAAATAATTTGAGACCCAAGCAGGAAAGGATTAGAATGGATTGCAAGATGATGTAGTCTATGAAAAGATCTATTACGAAAGGTCTACACAATGAAATATATAGAAAACTACTACAAAAGAACAATTCTGTGTTTAGGTTCATAACAAAACTAGGGTCAGCAAAAAACTTTTTGCTGAAATGATTTATTAAAGCTTTTTTTTAATATATATTTGACA
Organism: Emydura macquarii macquarii; assembly: GCF_026122565.2. NCBI lineage: Eukaryota > Metazoa > Chordata > Testudines > Chelidae > Emydura > Emydura macquarii. The sequence goes on from NW_027130613.1 coordinate 1,022,508, forward strand.
CTGGCAGACCAGCCAACCTGTGTATGATCCATAACAACTTAACAAGGGGATATTGCAATTGTAATCAAGACAACCCACTTTTGACTGAGTATCAAAGAAATGCTAATTAGGTTAGATATCCCCAACTCATTCACTTTGTATTGATAAGAATTAAAGAATAGTTGCTAAGTGTATTTGTCTGTGTTCACCTGTATCTTGTTAGAAGTTTACCAATGTAACCCAATTAGCTTTTAGATGCCAATTCCCTTCCATGTCTTAATTGCCTTATATTATGCATGGGACTGTGTTCAGTTAACCTTAACATCAAAGATTTAAGATTCTGTAGGAAACTAATAGTATTATCTACATTGTCTTCAGCTTAACTATGTCTGTCATAATGGAGGACCGGTTAATTACTTTATGTAAACAAGTGTAACTAGTTTATCTGTGTAGGCATAGGAAATAAGATTATGAACCATTGATTTGAAGTTAAACTATTCTTCTGTGGAGGAAAGTCCTGCTTTGCCAAATTCTGTGAGGAGGCTTGCAGCCTGCTAGAGAGCTATAAAAGGAAAGCATCCAGCCCGATCCTGTCATCTCAGGTTTGCTCTAAGTCATAGCAGGGGTTCTCAAACTGGGGGTCATGAGCCCCTGGGGGGTTGCAAGGTTAATGTGTGTGTGTGGGGGGGGGGGGTCGCAAGCTGTCAGCCCCCACACATGCCAGTAAAGGTAGCATGGCATGGAGGGGGTCATCACGCTTGGGTCGTTTGGGAGGGGGAGGTCATCACAACCTGAAATATTTCCAAAGGGGGTCCCAACAAAAAAAAGTTTGAGAATCCCTGAGACATAGGACCAAGGTCTCCAAATATTTAATTGGGTTAGTTTTTCCCTGAGAATTTCAATGTAACAGACTCTACATCTGAACTGACTAGTGGACTATAACCCTTGAATTGATTCGAGAGAGACTTTTACCAATCAGCAGCTCCACCATCTCTGCTGTGAAACAGACCTAAGGACGTCACACTCATTTGTATGTATACTGATCTTTTAGCTATTAGCCTCATCTTTCTTGTATTAATAAACCTTAGATTTAGTTATTAAGGATTGGACATAAGCATTCAGGTAAAAGCTGAGATACATATTGATCTGAAGGGAAGTGCTTGTTTTTTTTGGGACTGGTAGAACTTGAAGTATGGTAAATAGAATTTTCAGAAACCTCTCACTGTATTAGACTTGGTTGTCTAGATGGGAGCCAAAGGCTGGAATGCCTAAAAGGGTCTGTGTTTGGTTTCTTGTTAACCAATATGACATTACGGAAGCATTTTTGTTACCGGCTTAGTGACTCTAATTATAGAATAAGCCACCAGTTTTGGGGATCGTCTGTCCTATTTCTGGCAGTCTGCTCTTAATGTGATATTCTCAGTAAAACCCATCTAGGTACCCAGGCACAATCTATGTTATTTAAAAGTGTTCCTGATGCTAAAACAGATCTTGGTGGCTTTTTTTTTTAAATCATCATGTTGGTACTTTACTTTAAACCCAGCGGTGTCTCAGATTACATCTAGGCAAGAACATATTGGTGGGAATTAAAATAAAGAGAAGTGTTGTAGCATTCTATTCCATTGTAGCCTCCTTCCTTCTCTCTCTAATACTTTTGCATGGAGCTGATTAGTACACAGTGGTAGCATTCACAACATCTGAGTTTCTGTAACTAACTGATATTATGAAACAGTCTCAGTAGAATACAAGTTCATAGAATCATAGAATATTAGAGTTGGAAGGAACCTCAGGAGGTCATCTAGTCCAACCCCCTGCTCAAAGCAGGACTAACCTCAGCTATATCATCCCAACCAGGGCTTTGTCAAGCCTCACCTTAAAAACCTCTAAGGATGGAGATTCCACCACCTCCCTAGGTAACCCATTCCAGTGCTTCACCACCCTCCTAGTAAAAAACTTTTTCCTAATGTCCAACTTAGACCTCCCGCCCTGCAACTTGAGACCGTTGCTCCTTGTTCGGTCATCTGCCACCACCGAGAACAGCCTAGCCCCATCCTCCCTGGAACCCCCTTTCAGGTAGTTAAAGGCCGCTATCAAATCCCCCCTCACTCTTCTCTTTTGCAGACTAAACAAGCCGAGTTCCCTCAGCCTCTCCTCATAAGTCCTGATGTTTGTAGCCTAATACGTTTTGCTTCAAGATGGCTTCCAGATAAATGATAAAACAAATCTTCACGTATTTAAATTACTACTACTACTTTGGTCTTCCCTTGCAATTTTCCTCTATAGATCTCTAAGCACTTTACAAAGGAGGTAAGCCAAATGCTTTCCATTTTACAGACAGGGAGACCAAGGCACAGGAAGAGGCAATGAATTGTCCCGAGTCACCCAAAATGCTAGTGGCAAGGCCAGGATTAAACCCCCAGGTTTCCTGAGTCCTTATCCACAGAATCAAGGTGCTTCCCATTTGAAGGGGGGAAAAAAAAGCAATGTTTGTTAACAGAGTATCAAATGTGATGGAGGAACCTTTTTATCATTATAAAATGTTGGAGAGGAGGAAGGACTAAGGGTGAGAGTTTCAAAAGCATCTATGGGAGGAGGGCACTCAACTCTGAGGCACTTTTGCAAATCCTTTTCGAATGCAGTATTCAGATATATACATAGGAGTATCACTACTGGGAGGAAATACAGATTTCTCTTATCTGATCTTGAGAAGGACATATTTTTAACATGGTACATGATTTTGGGCACCTTATTATGAAAAGACATTGACAGATTAAAGAAAATTTAAGGAAGGGAAACAAATTACAGAAATGATTAGATGACGTGATTTATGAAAAGAGATGAAGGAAATTTAATGAGGATTTTAGAGAAAGGTGACTAAAAGCAATGGTAAAAAATAGTTTACATTTAAATAGCATTTTTAATCCCAGAGGATGGTAAAATCCCTTGTAAATCAACATAGAAAGATCACTTTAATCAACCAGTAAAATGCAGCTGCCTGCATGGTAAGCAACAGGTGTTTAACATCACACATCATATACATTTTAGCTGCAAAGGGACTACAGGGCAGAAAAATTGAATTTCCTAGTCTGAGGCTTGATCCTACACCCATTAAAGTCAGTGGTGCAGTTCCCTCCAACTTTGATGGTTCAGGATCAGGCATGTGGAATGTGACCAAGTTTAACCTCTCTCTGATTATGAAAAGCCTTATTGGATTATTTAATACCAATAATAATCATAGCCTGTTTTAAGGCTCATCCAAAAATTAGTATCCCCAGCAACAGAGCCTTGGAGCAGCACCCTGGAACATTGGTATGAGACAGAGTTAGTGGGAAGCACACTACCTTCTGAACCATCAACACCTCCTCCTGCAGCAGGTCCCCCATGTAGGAACGGACCCTGCCAAACACTAGATAGATCTAAGGGGATCACAATGCTAAATACAATACCTACAAAACCAGATTAAAATTTACACATATTGAAATAGCAGAATAGAGGAGATGGGGGTTACTGAACGACATAAACCCAAAGAGCACTGTCACAGGGTTCTTCTCAAGCCACCCTGTGAGCACGGTTTTCATGGTCTCACAATCACAACCACACAGGCTGTTTCTTTTCTACCACATGTACCTTTAACCCACAGTTTCCATACTTGACAGGTTGTAGTAGAAGCATACAACAGGCAGAACCTTCTGCACAGTTTTCTTTCCACCTCCCAGCTCACCCTCTCAACTTCCTGATCCTCCCCATTATGAAACCAATTATGTCATTAGCCCAACACTTGCCACCAACTGTCAGCAATCCCCATCAGTAATAGCTTAATTGCAGGCTTAATTGGAAGCATTTTTTGTGTGTGCTGCAACAACCTCAGTAAGCAGGGTGCTACAACTAGTCTTCTGTCTGTCACAAGCTCCCACTCTGCTCCAAAACTATCATGCCCACCTTCCAGGGACTGGTTTTATTAACAGAAGAGTAATTCCAAAATAACACTACAGAAACCACAGCCTAAGCTTCCTATGTGAGCATGACTGTTCCCGGAGCGCCACTCTTCAGCTTTCTGCCCAGATGTGGCACCTCCTACAGTTCTTTCCCTTCAGGACTCATCCCAGGCCCTAGTTACCTCTGCTAGATCACTATTCTCACTTCCCTTATTTGTAACGCACAATTGAAGGAGCCTACCTCAATGCATCAGCAGTAACTAACCTGCAGCTCTCCGCAGGGTACTCAGTACTGGCTAACCATGCTGGCAAGAAGAGGATCCTGTCACATGATGACACAGAAGCATAACAGGAAGGAAGGGGGATAGTTTAAATTAGACACTAGAAACATCAGCAGCAAAATCAACCAATTAGATAGTGAACAAGTGGGTAACTTGGCAAAGGAATGCCAAGGAGGTAGCATCTATGCATTCACTGGAAATAGTACCACTGACTAATCTATCTTTCAGCATTCTTGCCTGTGCCTTTTCACTGATGCACTTTAGCCTGTGATTTATGCTTTTTCTTCATTGTAAGCATATAGGTGGCAACTTGAGCCTAGGACAATCTCAAATAATAAAACAACCTGTCTATCTGCCTGGTAGATTTGTCAAAGAGTCTGCTATTTGGTCCTAGGCAAGGTTTGTTATAAGACGGGATGGCAATGAGTCAGCAGGTAGGTAACAAGAACTTTCTCAGCTCTGACAGTATCCGTGGGAAACTTACTCTCAACACCTCTGACATACTTCAAATGGGGAATCAACATGTAATAAGCAGAAATATTACCTGACCCCGATTTCAACATTTTATAAAGTTCATTCCTCTTTCCAACTGCAGAAATACCCTCCGCGCAGGACCCTAGAGCCTGGGCTCCAGCCTGAACTCCAGCCAGAAGTCTACGCAGCAATGAAACAGCCCCACAGCCTGAATCCCATGAGTCTGAGTCAGCTTGCACAGGCCAGCTATGTGTTTTTCTTTGCTGTGTAGACATACCCTTAGGCACCTGCATCATTAGACAGCAGCTGAGTGGGGGCTTTGTGGATCACAGTATCATCTAAGTCCCTTAGCGGATCTGGGCCATGTATATTTAACATTGCTGTGCAGCACATTTTGAAATCCTACTTACACCTTGAAGACTAGATTCCTATTTTCTTCCCTTGGGGCTGGGAAAGTAATTCACCATATATTCAGCACGTAGCACAAATGGGGCCCTGATGGGCTTGAGGCCTTTAGGAGCTAATGCAGTACAAATGTTAAATAATAAGCAGAGTAATATTGTTTTGGGCTGTTAACTGGAGTCTCCTGAATCAGAATTTCTACCTTAACTTTTTTTAATAGTCATTTATTCTTTGTTTTCACTCAGACTTGAAATAATGTATTGTCTGCACAACCTCTGTGATTATTATTCTGATGACAAATGGTATTGTCGGTACTTTCTTTATCCCATTAAGGAATGACTTGGGTCCTACAATAAACCTTCTGTCTCTCCATCCCTGCAGCTTGCTCTTCATGCATCATGGGATGTCAGACTCTCAACCTCTCATCATTCAGTAGGCAGCATGATCTAGGGCAGTGGTTCTCAACCAGGGGCACATGGGGTACCAGGGGTATCCTCCACTGAGGATACGCAGAGATCTTCCAGGGGGTACATCAGCTCATCTAGATATTTGCCTAGTTTTATAACAGCATACATAAAAAGCACTAGCAAAGTCAGTACAAACTAAAGTTTCATATAGACAATGACTTGTTTTATACTGCTTTACATACTATGCACTGAAATGCAAGTACAGTATTTATATTCCAATCATTTTATTTTATAATTATATCATAAAAATAAGAAAGTATGCAAATTTTCAGTAATAGCATGCTGTGACACTTTTGTATTTTATGTCTGATTTTGTAAGCAGGTAGTTTTTAAGTGAGATGAAACTTGGGGCATACAAGACAAATCAGACTCCTAAAAGGGGTACAGTAGTCTGGCAAGGTTGAGAACCACTGGTCTTGTGGATCAGGAGCTTAAGTGGGGTTCTAATCTTGTCATGGCTACTGCCCTGCTGTGAGATGCTGAGCAAGTCACTGTGCCTCTGTTTTTCTTTTCCCACTTTGTCTATTTAGACTGTAAGTTCTTTTGGGCAGGGAAAACTTTATTGTGGATGTAAATCACCTAGAACAACAGGGCCCACATTCAGTTGGAGCACAGCTGCAATAAATATCAGCAATTATAACAATTGATGGACCATCAGCACAGTTTGCAGTAATAGCACTGAAAGTGGTCTCAAAGGTTGGCTTCATTCATTTCAGCTAAGTATGTAGCATGATCTGTCTGCCAGAAGCTCTCCTCCCAGTATCTTCCTGCTCCCTGTGTGAAGTAATCACTTCTCAGACTAGCATATCTTGAGCTGGCCTCACCCTCTTGACAGAGATCTGTGCCATGCCAGTCTCACTCCTTTAACTCTCTAGGTCTTCTGTGGCTTCCTCTACCATGCCCATTTAGCAGTTCTAGAAGAAACAGTGAGAGACCTCCAGGGCAGATGATGGTGAGGTCACTGAAGCAAAGCAGTGCATCAGTGTTGTGTATATGTCAATTGCTTTTGCCACTGCGATGCCATGTTTTTTAAGAAAGCGGTACAAGATGACAATGGAGTTAGAACTGAAACTGCACCAGCTGAAACAGTACAGTTAGAGGGGGATGCCTATGCTAAAAGAAAATTCCTGGGATGTCTGCTCTTAAAGCTGTAGCTATGGCCTCAAGAAAACTGAAGACTCTGCTAGAGAATGCAACGTAATTTAAGGTCTGATCTTACCTGCAGGCAGACAGAATTATAATCACATTTTCTAAATTAGGTGAGGACTAGATTTTGTCTGAGACATCAGAATCGGAGTAGCAGTCATTTCTGTCTGTAAACTCCACTGCACAGAGTGCCCACCTGATGGCAATGGACAGGAACATGGGTTTTCTACTCCCTAGTTCAGTTCAATTTCAATTATAATAAAAACAAAACCAACCCTCTACTATTGACTATGTTAAAAAACAGTAAGTGTAAGGGACAGAATTTAGCATACCGAATTATGATGTGAGCAGTGGATGAGATGTGCCACAGAAGGGCCTTTCTCCTAGTTATAAGGTACATCAGATGCCTAATCTAGCAGAACAAGTGGAGGGTTTTTTTTTTTTAATTTTTCTTTTGGTTATTTGGCTGGATAATTGTGTGGGGATACTAAGTATGTGTTCTAATAATTTTTCTGTTCCAGAAACCATCACATGTGACACAAACTCTGCAACTTTACGAAAGTATTTGTGCAACAAATCACATAACAATTCTTGTTTGGAGCATGAGAATGCCCCATGCAATCTAATAATGTCACTTTTACTAGTGATTTCAGAGAAAGAAAAACAATGGCCAAATCTGTTGCAAATACAGATGTAATAAAAAAAAAACAAAAAAACCCCGAATAAAATCTTTAGATGCTGGCAGTTTTAGAGGATGGTTTGTGTTCACTTTTTACTACATCCATCCTGTTCCTCTTTGCATGAGCCCTTATCTATAATGAAAAACACCAACAATGTGAAAAGTCTGACTGAAATCCACACAATCAAGAACAGAGTAAGGGCAGGATAGTCCTTCCACTTGCAGGCCTCTCAGTTTGGTGCAGCCATTGATATCATGTGAGCTGAATCACATTGGGTGAGTTAAGCATTAAGATTGCATCTGAACAAATAATATCAAATTATTAAATTTAACCTCCTTCTGGAACAGCTTGATTTAATTGAACTTACTTGTTAGTCAAAATTCTTGAAATAGTTTTTGGTCTGTAGATTGTTTAAGAAAATTCATTACTAGTATTTAATAACCAAAATGTCAGGGATGCTGTGATTAGTTTGACTGAACACAGATCACAAGGCGTTGTCACTTAGCAGATGACTGACTCTTAGAATCATGTGTTTGGTGCAAGTACTTTTGTTTACGATTTCAAAGTTTACTTTCCATGAATATATGGAAATAGAAACAAGAAGTTTCAAGGAATGATAAACATCCCTGCAGGATTAGTTGCTAAAATAGAAGAGGACTGCAAAAGGGGTGTGAAATCCACTTTTTGTTAATTCAAGCAAACATTGGCAGAAAGTTTGAAGTATTCAAACGGCTATACTTAAAATGGTCTCCTTTTACAGCCACTGGGATGAAAGTTAATCCCATCATTGATTCTGTCTTTCCTTTTTTTAAAGGGTTTCAATCTCTTAAATTGAAAAGCTGGAATGAAATTTAAGTGCAACCCAGATTTTTGTGGTCAGTACTTCCAGTTAACCTGGCCATGGGAGGCATGAATTAATAATTAATACAAACCCTGATCTGGCAACATTTATGTGCTTGGTTAATGTTGAGCACATGACAAGTCCTGGTGACTCCAATGGGATTACTCATGTGTGTAAAATTAGACATCTGCGGAAGTGTTGATGGTATCAGAGACCTAAGTTGCAACTATTTTTTTTTTTTTTAAATTCTCTTCTATGAAATCCTCTGTGCACTTCCTGGTTCACTGAAGGTACCCACGGTTGCATTGTCTTCTGACTTCAAATACAGTGAAGTGGAATGTGACTTCTGGCATGTCTCATGTCACATTCTGTCTCAAACAAATACCAAAAGAATTTCACAGAGGGCAAAAATAGGTTTTAAAATAACTACTTTAAATTAATTTCTGGGCTGAAAGTCCTTCTCACTGTGGCTAGAGCATCCACCACAGAAATCTGTCCTTAGGGAAGAGTTTATTTTTTTACTTCACAGATGACTTTAGGACATAATATTCATTCAGTTAATAAAACTAAATGTGTTACTGCCTTTTTTCAGTTTTCAACCAACTCTACAACTAATCATATATTATTAATACAATCGATTTACACAAACACTTTTGATTCTGGTGTTCAACCAGCTCAGGTTCGGTATTTTTGATATTGTTTTAATTTTGGAGGATTTTATACCAATTTAAATGATTGCTGTTGTTAAGAAGGGGCTTTTTATTCTCTCTCCTTGGCCATCTACACTACTTCTTCAAAGCTGTGCTGCTATCCTATCCCCTCATAGCCAGCCTGAGTAAGCACGCACAGAGCAAGGCACTGGCCTTCCAAGCGGCTCAGTGAGTCATCTTGACAGTGTACCCCCCAGTTCAAGGAGCGAGAGATCAGAGGTCATTCCTGAGCCTTGACCTCCTTCCCAATGGCATGCAGAACTGCCTGGCCAATTTCCTTTGGGTTTCATTTGGAAGGCACGCAGCCAGCATGGGAAGCAGTCTTTCCCACAGATGTGGAGTATAAATGAAACTATTTACCAGGGGAAGTTATATATTCAGATTGTGATCAGAACAGGTTTGTTTTTTCAGTGTGTAACTCAGGCAGTGTTGTTTAACTAAAGCCCTGGCTTCTTATAGCAAAACTAAAGCTATTTGTATGCCCAGAGCTTACATTCTTGGGTTTCAATCTTCCACCGGACATTGCTGCACACTCATCTCTCATCTGGGACTCTCAGTGATTCAAGTGACAGACTGCAAAGGGGGGCACTGTCGGAGGTGATCCACTGCAGGATTCTCAGGCAAGCACTGGTTACACTTGGCTCACTTGCCCTTACACTTTTAGTTCTTCTCCAGCCCAAACCCTATCACTAGCCAATCTAGCAATTCCCCCTTACTGGCCTGGCAGTACAGACTCCTTCTCAGACATCCTTTGCCAGTAATCATTATGAAGCCCCAAAGTACCTGTACTCCTTTCCTCATGTATATTTGCCTTTTGGTCAGAGGGGCAGCTGCTGCCCTTACTCCAGAGCACCAAAAACATCTTGTTCATAATTCACTCAGTTCTTGCAGGATCACCCATCAGTCAGTCAATCAGTGGTACAGCCATTTAGAATCATTTGAGCTGGAAGGCTACTCTGAAGTGTGTCACAATGTAGTAAATCCCACTGTACTTATGGCAGGATTGATTTTTGTGACTAAACTATCTCCCTTAGGTATTTTTGTTCTGTGTTTATACAGTGCCTTGCACAATGGGTCCTAGACTAGGGCTTCTAGGTACCTAGTCTTGAGTGTACCCCGTTGAGGGGCACTGACAGGTATTTTGGCTATTCTCCCCCAAATGGCTCAGGTCTGCTTCATAGGGACAACTTCCTCCTCTCCCCTGAATGTTTAATGGCCTCTACTTCTCCCTGGGATCAATCTGTTGGCTCCATTCTGCATAGCAAATTAGCAACATTAAATTGCCAATTACATAGTAAATTAGCACCATTACATTGTTGATACAAGAACCAAGGAAATGCTTCGATCTTCTCCTTCCCTGTCTTCACAACAGCATGTGGCTTCTGTCTCGCCCTTACAATCCCAGAGAGCAGGAAAATTTTTCTTGTAAAGCCTGCCTTCCAGTCTTGCTAATTAATACCAGATTTAAGACAGTACTTAATTACAACTGCAAGGACTTGAAATAAACCCTCCCAACTCTTAAACATTTCTTTCCTGACAAAATAATGAAGTAAAAAGTAGACTAAACAGCTAAGTTCAAAGTTGGATTCATAAATAAACTGTGCTAAACTTGGGGATTTTCAGATCCAGGGTATTTTAAAAACCCAACAATTTGGGCTCAGCAGACCCTTGAATCTGGGTCTTTCACCTCCCAGGTGGTGGCCTTAACCCCCAGGTGATTAGCTAGTCTAAGTTTACACGCTCAAAAATTTTGAAAGGGCTCACTTTCATTCCTACATGGGCGACAAACAAATTATGAATTGTCAACAATTTTCGCAAAACAAAATTATTTACTAGGCAGCCCACATTCCTCAAGTTTGAGTATGCTCTGACATGTGGCTTTGTTCAGGACCATAAGGATAGAACTTCTTAAAGAGAAGGTGGAATTGTGCAAGTACCCTCTAACAGCTAATATCCCTTCATGTCTTTGCTATGGAATCAACATTGCTCTTAGCTGATTGTACAGCAGCAATCATATTACTCTCATTGGCAGGGTTTCTACCTGCTTTTGCAGTGGTGAGTTGTCAGTAGCAAGAAGCCTCAGCTTCTTTGGCTGTTCGCTATGGGTGAAAATGTCAGTAAGTGCAATTGTGGAGGATGCTGGGAGTGAGAAACTGGCCGTTCAAAGAACAAACTGTGTATGACGATGGGTACAGACAGCTAAGAAATGTATGGTGTTAAGAATTGGATGGGATGGATGTTTTAATAATATCCAAAATGACCTGAGCTTTAACCCAAACCATTTTTAAGTCAGTATGTTAAGATTTCTCACTCTCTCTCCTTTATTTAATGTTCATGTCTATCTTCACTTCCCTGTCTGAATAAAATCTCAGTCTTCCTATCCCCAAGTCCTATTCTTCCCACCGGCATCTCATGTCCTCATTGATTTCAGTCCCTCACCCCAGATCCCCTCACTCTACACCACAACTCCAATTCCCAGTTTCCTTGCCCAAACTTCTCCTTCTGCTATCCCACCCCATTCTGCTTTTGTTCTCTCTGCATTCGAGTCAGGTTGCTTCCTCCACCAGTAGAGGGAGCACTGAGAGCATAGAAGAAAGTCTTCCTGCTCTCACTTCTGGTGCCCAGTGCCCCAGTGGCTATGAGCATCAATTGCAGGGAAAGTCCTGGTCAGCCCCTACAGCCCCAAAATGGAGGATACTCAGTGCGCACAGAATCTATGCAGAATTTAGCTGCCAAACTCTAATCAGTCTCTACTGAGCATGTGTGAACTGGGATTTTCCCCCAAGGTTTATAGTTTGGCCAGACTTGGACTGTTTTCCCACCAGATCAGCAAAAGGCACATCCCTGACACAAAGGCCAAATTTCAAGTCCCTGATCCAAAGCAAGGGGGTACTACAGCTTCTCAACTAAACATTTGTAAGAATTTTTTTAACATGGGCAAAGCAATATATTTTTCCCTAATTTCAGTCTGAGAACAGCTGAACTGTGTTTGTGAAGACTAAAAAACAAAAAACCCAACCCCCCACACAAAACCACTCTCCACCACCACCCCTTTTCTCCCACCCTCAGTATTTAGCTTGTGGCAGACACCTGGTATGAAAAATGTTAGCCTGAACAGCTTATATGCAACTGAAAACAAGGCCTTATAATGGAAAATGTTGATAGGCAGTGCTACCAGCTCCCTCTATAAGAAAAACATTCCTACAACAAAGATAAGCAGTTTATGAAAATATATTGAATGCCACATGTTATGCCTCCATCATGTTCCAGATAATAATGAACTTTATTTTTGGCTAACGGAGACGTTTGGTGAGGCTCAGATCTCTCTCTTCACATAGTTTATTTCTTTATAAAAGGAAAAATTTCAAAAATGGCCATGTAATGACCTCTTCAAGTCATGTACTATATATGTTGCATCTCTTTACAAATGCATTTCCACTCAGCGCTGAAGCACATTTGACTAGTTCCTTATTTTGGCAGATGCCTGCTCAAATCAATGCAGGATTACTTGGAACAGGATTGGGTGGAAACCGTGCGTTACATCATGCCCTTAAGTCTCTCCACATGCAGATCTCCTTCTCCCTGCATGGAAGGTATCAAGCACCTCTCAGATGTATTTTACACATCTTGCCCTGTTCCATGTAGAAAGAAATAGTCATAAATGTGTCATTTCTTTCTGATAAGGACTATTCACCTGTAACAAAATGCATGGAGTTGAGCTGAGGGTGGAGTTCCTGCTTATCCCCCACACAAACAACTCGCCAGGATATTTTACCCTTGATCAAACTGACAAATTGTTATTAAAACTCACTAAAACCTGAGTTACTGAAAATTCAAACAACAAAAGCTAGTCGTAATACATTTAGCACCTGGCCCTGCTCCACTGAAGGCAGTGGGAGTTTTGTTTAACGAGAACAGAGTCAGGGCCTTAATGAACTATGAACTTTGATTTTTTCCAGGGTGCTTAACTATGATCATTCCCTCCCTAATTTTCCATTTCTAATAAATGTGCTGTACTTAAAATGTCTAATGAATTTCCCAACAGCCTCATGAGCTGTTAAGGTTCAGCTAGGGGTGGATTCAATTAGTTACTCCTTTTGAATATTTGTCTTTTGAAAATATCAGATAAAAACCATTAAGGCTCCGTGTGAGTTGCTGCAGTTTTTACAGTATGATTAATAGACTTTGTTTCACTGAGTTTTCAATAAGTAGATTCATATAAAATACTTTTGCCTGATCTAGGAAACTCACTAATGATTTCAGCTAATTAACTTAAACTTTGTACCAGTGCGCTTCATACAGAATTAGAAGTTAAATATGGTTTGTTCTAAATTTTGAAATACAAAGCAAGTGTAACTTCAGTAACAGATTAGAAAGATTTTTCTTACTGTAATTTCTGAATTGTGTTATATGGTTGTCTCTTATCACTAAAATTTGTAGCATGTTGCTGTTGCCATTTCTTCTTGTAGAAATAATGGGCCATATGCTGCCCTTCTTACTTGTAGTCTCATTGATGGATGGATGGATGGATGGAGAAGGTTGGGCTGAGTTCTACTTCAGAACAAGGCAACTGTCAACCACTATGGGTTAGGTGGGGTGGCAAGTACAGAAAGTAACATTCATAAGGAGTGAGACTTGGGCTATAGAACTCACTCCCATAAGAGACAGTGAATCCTCCCTTCATATTAGCATTCCCATAATAACTATTCTTGTACACAGAAGGTAAAATTCTGGGCCCATGGAAGTCTGTGAAAGTTTGCAATTGACTTCAATGGGGCCAAAAGTTTACTAACACATGCACTTGCTCACACAGAAGATATTTTTATAATACCTATTCAAATTCTATTCCTGTAGATGGGAAAAGGGGAGAGACCTTTTTTGTAATTGTTATTACTACTAATGACTTGGAAAATGCTCTGTTACTGTGGTGATGCAGACCATATAAATTCAAGATAGACGTCTTAATTTCAGCCAAGCTTAAATGGCTGGTAAACTTCCACTTTAATATACTACACCTGACCAACTGACCTGTGCCATCAAGAGTGATTTGAATACACTGTGTATCCATTGCTGCTACTTGAGCAATTTGCTAGGAGATCTCATGCAATTCTATATTACTGCAACCTGCTATTTGTAAATATGAGTAAAGTACCTCTTTTAACAGATGGTGAGCCAAGATATTTCTCGTTTATATACCCACTGGTTAACCCATAACCCCACGTCAGATTATCTTAGAAAATTCTGGGTAACTTGCTCTATCATCATGATTCCGCCATCTTTAATCATATTGAATAGTGCCTTACTTTGTACACAGTCATTAAAAACAGGAGTGAAGTTATGTGACCTTTTATTAATACACAAAGAAAAAATAGCTTGCTAGTCATAAAAAACTTTCTAAGAAACAAAAGTCACTGCACTATGACATACGGTGTGCAGGCCTACTTACATCAGCTGGAATGTTAACATGACCCCGGGAGCAGAGCTAATGTTTGCACAACAATACTGAATGTTAGATCTTCCAAGCTGAGCGTTTGTGCTGAATGCAATATAAGGACATGTAGATAAAATTACAAATGTTATGTTTTGCACCAGTTATGGGGGCTCCCAAGTGCTGAACACATACAAAAGTAGCAGTAGTGGTTTTGATAAGCTGTAAATGTGTGTGCACAATTATTCCTAGCTAGTGGATAATGGCCCACATGGAAGGCATAATAAAAGGTTAATTAATGGAGATTTTGTGGACTGCGTTTAAGATAGACTGTATTATTCCCTTGTTGGGTTCCTCTAAGACCTTGATCTTGCAAAGGCCAATGAAACTCCACAAGGATGGATCCTTATGCAGGATTGGGGCCAAACCCAAAGCTATTAAAAAGTCTAAAAATATTGTACTCTGTGTGTGTGTGTGTGTGTGTGTAAATAAGACTAAGGATGTCAAAATTATACACATAGTAGATAAGGGTTTGTAAGTAGTGGCCTGATGAAGATGTTACCATGAGAAAAATTACTTAGGAAAACAGTTTTCTATTGCTTAATTTTATATTATTGCTTTCCCTTTGGTGATAGGATATATAGCAAAGCACCAAGAACCAGATGCTTATACTTATAATCATGCCAAATACCTTGCTCTAGGCTAAATTCTGCTTACTTTATTTACATGAAGAGTTCCTCCAAAGGCAATTGGATTACTTGTGTAAAGTAAATGGGATTTTACATTCCAGGAGTCGTCCCACCAGAGTCAATGAGTAAGGTGCTGTTCAAGATGAGTAAGAATCTGACCCTAAATTAATTACTTGTTAAGCCCATTGGCTTCCATAGATAAACAATCATTTCACAAAACAAGTCCAAAGCAAACTTTCAGAATGCACTAATATAGTTTAAAATACCATGGCAAATAAGTGTGCTTACCGATTTATATCTTTTCAACTTCATTTGAGTATAGTTGGTGTCCATTTCCTCCATTTTGTTCAAAAAAGCACCATCATAAGATAAGCATGGTGATTATAAAAAAAAATGGGGGGAGGGGGGTAAAGGGGATGAACAGGAGGAATTTGTTCAGTTCATTCTTTAGACAGACAGGAATTTCAGGCCTAAAATGCTCCTTAGATTCTGAAACTAAAAGAAGATTATTTGGCAAAAATATATCTATGTATTTCAAAGGTATAGAAATATGATGGAGTTTAATATTTAAGATCATTCATGTTTCATATTTAGTACTCTGACAATAGACAGACATGTATTCTAACATTAATAGATTTCCCCTCTCCCCACCTTCCCCTGAAATGCTTGTTTATATTTCACTCACAATTTGAAACATCTGGTAAATGACTTTTGTTTTCCTGATCCAGAGCAGACAGCATGCTTGGATAATCCACTGTTGGTAAAATGTTTCTTTCTATGGAAGACTTCCCCTCCCTTCCCCACACATTTTTACCATTTTGTTTATTCTGAAAATAAAGTTTATCAACTGTGCCATAATGAAGGAGACCATGAATTACATCAGAGGCACTCTGTTACTGAAACATAATAAGTTAATGAGAGAGGGTCCTTAAGAAATATATATGGTTCTCTAAACAGTGAATTTAGATGCCAGTGCTACTGCTGTACAGACACTTGTCTTAGTTTAATTGGAATTTGTCGACTTTTGCTGAGCAGTTCTTATTTGACCCGTGTCTTGGCATAGTCTCTGGCTCTTATTCAGGAAATGTAGTTGCATGCCATTTACCTTTTAAATGTGTGCCCTTGAAACTTTTGTCATCCTTCACTCCCACACACTTTAACTTCTTCCTGGGTGAAAAATGAGAAAGTTTTAGAAGTTCATTTACAGTTAGAATATGCCCTTTAAGTTAGCTTTTTATCATAAGGTAACCTAACATCCATAGTGTAGTAATCACTAGCATTTTGATGCCACCAGCCTTGCAGTGATCATCATTAGAGGAAACGTAGGACTTTGACAGCTGACACAAATTAAGTCCATTATACTGAACAGTATATTATTATACTGAACATTATACTATTACTCTTTCTTTTGACTAGATAAAAAACACGTTGATCCTTAATGCTAGTGAGAGGCAAATCTTCCCAAATCTGAGCAATCCATTTCCATATCTAGTAAAAGATCACTATTATTCATTGCTCTTCCATCCGCTTTATTAGCTTCCAAAATATAGTAAATTGTTTTTATTTTCTTATGCTTTTTAGTTCACCTGGGTCCTCAAATGTCACATGCTGTTAGCGGCTGAATTGGTGCAGTCATGGTGTCAAAGCAGTTGGATTCAGTGAGCAAAATCCTGCTTGCCTCATTCAAACATGTAATTTTATTGGACCAAATTCATCCTCTGGGTAACTCCATTGGTTTCCGTGGAGTTATTTTGCAGATGAATTTGGCTGAAAGGTCCAAGATGGGTCCAATGCTGCAAACCCTCCCCTCTCTTCCCCCCGAATAAACAGCATATCTTTTGAAGTCAATAGTCCAGGGCACTGCTGGCTTGCAAGAGTGACCCCAATGAGTGCCTAATTTGTGCATGTTCACCTCATGGAAGAAGAAAATTGCTCTGCTCCTTATAAATCCATGGATCAGTACTTCCAAGAATATAATAAGATTTTCTTAAAAATCCATTAGTCCTTCAAAACAGCACATAAATTAACTACATAAACACAGAAGTGCAAAAGAGGACAGAGTTTGCTAAGACTAGGGCAGCACAATGAGTATTACACAGAGAAATGCCAGATATTCCTTATGTTAAAAATCATTCGGAAACCTTCCTGAAAATAAAGCACAAATAGCTACAGCCCGTTGGGCCATAGTTTTGTTTTTGTTTTTGAAGTAGTTACCATGAAGTTTACGCAGGCTGAGTAATGACCACAACAATTCTCACATTATATCAGAAAATACAAACTTACGTTCAAAAGTAAGCCTGGACTTTAGGAGGGAAGTGGTGAGGTTATGGAAAGGTAGCAAGTAAAGGGCTAAGGAATTTCTCTCTCCATAGACAATTGGAAAGATCTGTTCTATGTGATACTAAATTAAATGGAATGTGTGTCAACGAACCAGATTTCTAGATGACCAATTATTCTTCCCAACAAAATAGTAACAAAATGCTTCAGACAACCAGAATTTGCTATGCTATTTATGGAATGATATGTTTAAAAATAAATGGTTTCCAATTGTTTCCTCTAACCTGGGTACTAGAGAGTCTGAAAGAGTTTGAGCTACACCAAAACTTTTCACAACAGAAATTTGAGGGAAAAAGATTTTAAAATTATAATCTGTGACTGTAGTTCTCCCAAAATGGGTGGAGGCAGAGAATCAAGCGGCTAATGAACTGGAAAGTAGGTAGTAGGAGGCTGTTTTATAAAAAAAATAGATTTATCAGGACTTCCAAATTATGGGTTCCAGTTTCCACTCTGCTTTACATCATTCAGAGTGCAGAAAGTCAGTGATGAACAGGAGGCAATGCTCCTGGGCTTCAGTAAGCAAAAGAGAGCATAAAATGGTGGATGCAGGTGAGATGAGAATGAGAAGTAGTAATGTCCATGTCTGTGCATATAATAATTGAGAATTAAATAGCATCAGGATTCCCAGATTTCACATCTTCTATTTCTCTAAAAACTGCACATAAATTGTTCTCCGGTGAAGACAAATTGGTGGGATTGGGGAATTTGGGACATCAGCAGGAGGTTCTGTAAGCTCACCCCTTATCAGTATACAAGCTCTGTATTGCTATGATGACTTTCCCCATTTAAGAGTCTCTCTCTAGGGTTCATAGCCACCACAGCCAGGAGACCTAGGGTCTACGTTTTACAGTCCATTCAGTTTCATCCAATTTGTTGCCATCTAGAAATAGTTAACATTTTAATAGAAATGTAAATGCTCACAGTCCTTTACAGACATTCATATCTCATAGGGAATGTTGTGGAAAAGTAGAAAATTGATTCCTGGAATCTGCCTGTGGACGTGCCCCTGGAACCAGGGAGCAGCGTCCGGGTTTTCCCCTCTCTGGGTCCTCCTCAGAGGGGGGCCACCCCTCCCGGCTACCTCTCACTGGGAACAGTCTGGTGCCCTTCTCAGGGCAAGCAGCCTAAGTTGCCAGGCCCTCAGGCCGGGCGGGCCAAACAGGCAGCCTAAGTCGCCAGGCCCTCAGGCCGGGCGGGCCAAACAGGCAGCCTAAGTCGCCAGGCCCTCAGGCCGGGCGGGCCATGTAAGCAGGCGGCTCTCTAGAGCGGTATGGCGGGGAAGGCTTCCTCAAGGTGGGTAGGGAAGTGGGGAGGGGGACGCAGGGCCCTGGCAGTGGCAACGGCGTTTGCCACGGGGTCGGCAGGGCTCCAGCCGCAACACGCCGCCCTTATTGCCCCTGACTCAGCCGCTAACTTGCGGCTACCCCTGGGCTTCTTCCTCCCCAAAACCCCCGGTACCTGCCTCCTCTGGGTCGCTGGGGTGTGGTAGGCCTGCTAGGCCCTCCTTGTCCACGGGCGGCAGCTCGGGCAACTCCATGGGCTCGTCCTCGGAGGGCAGCTCTTCCAGGTCCTGTGGCCCCCAGGCCTCGGGCAGGGCCGGCAAGTTCTCGGGGTCCCAGGCTCGGTACTGCTCCAGCGGGTCCGCTTCCGGCTCCCAGGCCCCGGGTGTCTCAGGGGGGTTCTCCTCAGGCTCGTAGTTGGCAGGGGGCCCCAATGGACCTTCTTCCGGCTCCCAGGCCGTGGGGTCCTCTGGTGGCCCCTCCTCCAACTCCCAGGCCATGGGATACTGGGGGGAGGCCTCCGTGGATCCCCAGGCTGGGGTTAAGGCCTGCCGCTCCCTTTCAGTGTGGCTCCCCGGCCTGGCCTTAGGTAGGAGCTCGGGAGGAGACACATCCTTCCCCTTCAGCCGTCTCACTCTAACTGAGCTCACCAGCCTGGCTCTTAAAGGCCTAGCTCTGCCCCCCTGCTTCCGGTCAGGTGGGGCCACTGGGGCCTTTAAAGGCCTAGACCCTGCTTCCCCTGCAGGAGGGCTCTGTCAGCCAGGGTGGGTCTAGCTCCCTCTCTGGGTCCTCCTCGGAGGAGGACTACCCCTCCCGGCTACACTGCCACATAAGAAAAAACCTACCAAAACAAAATAAACAGGCTCACAATCTTGTGACAAATCCACCAACACCTCAAGACTTCAGCTGTCCCTGTGCTGCATGCCATGGGTGCCTGGATCGTTTCACCACAGCAAGGATAGAATTCATATCCTCCTGTTCCAAAAAAGCACGGCTTTAATATTTGTGCTAAAGAGAGCTCTCCTCAGCAGTATAGGAGGAAGGATACAAAGTTGAGCAGTTCTGATCCTATTCAGTAGTTGGTATACATGCACACTATCCAATTCATTACCTTTTTTATTCTATTTTTTCACTACAGTAGAACTTGAAGAATTTTCTCTTTTCCACTTGCATTTAGGCTTCAGTAACTCCTGACTCAAACATTACATTAAAAGGCAAAGGAATTCAAGAGGTGAGCCAATTCACACACCTTGGTGATAAAATGCAAACCAATGGGTTATCCAGAAGGAAATAATGTCACAAACTGCCAAAATGGCACCTGCTTTCAGCTGCTGAAGCAAGATTTGGTCATAAAAAAAAAATTAAAAAAAAAAAAATCTACAACTGAAAGACTAGATTACTATTCTTCAATTCAAATGTTATTTACCTTGATATGGATGTGAAAACTGGAAATCCACCACGGGTAGACAGACAGCTAAATGCCTTTGAAAGCAAATACCTCAGAAAAAAATATTAAATGGAATAAGTTTATAACAAATGCTGACATTGATCAGAGTTCCACAAACCCTTATCCCCCAAATTATCCAGAAAAGATAGAAATATGTGGGCCCATGCATTAAGACTGAAGCCAGAGGATCTACGTTGTCAGGCAAGCAGTTGCGCAGCTGGAGGAACAAGTAAAAGAGGCTCATGAAAAGAATCCCTAATACTACTTAGAGAGAGAACTTCTGGACTTGACTTAACAGAGAACATGCAAAAAATGGTCCACGAGAGACAGGGAAGTCAGAGCCTTGTTTGTACACTAAGCAACATCTACCAGCATGGGAAGGATTCAGATTCAGAATAAGAAGTTACAAACAATGCCTATATCTGCATACAAGCCACACAGTTCTTCCCCAAGAAGCCAAGTACTGTGAAGTTAATACAATTATCTAAAATTAAAAACCAGTTACATGGTTAACTTATTTTGCAAGCTGCAGCTTTACAACACACTTTTAATTGAGATGATTCATTGCCATTCATGTGTTTTATCCCATAGAGTAAAATTTTAACAAACAAATGTTGTGACCCTGGACTTTCCTATTCCTTCCTACGGATTTGAAGAAATAGTGTGATATACTGTGGAAACTTAATTGAAACTGAATGCACTGGTAAACTATGTAATAGGACGTGATGAAGAAAACTAGAATTTCATACAGGCACCAGCAAAGGGAAAATTATGTAACTATTCCTTTTGCAAACCTTTGTAATTGGAAATTTTGATACATGCTAAGGAGAAAATATCAACTGCAAGTCAAAAGATTTTATGAGAACCATTAAAGGGCCCTTCCTTTCTTCACATCTGTCTTCATTTGCTTGGTGTTTCCTTCAGATTTCATGCAGTGGAGATAAATCTAAAAATATGGAGACAGAACTCTTTAAATCAAACCAATGCACTAATAACATTGTCCAGGACCATAACCCAGATATCGAAGAGATCACATCAGAGGAGGTTGATTCATGTCTATGTTCCTGATTAATTATTTGTTTTACTTCGCTAAAAAGAAAGAATATTGAAGAGTTAATAGAATCAAAATCAGTAGGTAGTGATATAAGCAAAGTCATATAGCTGGCTGATGTGGTAGAATATCAAATAACACGAAATTAAATATTGTATGAAGAACTGTTTTCATTTTTATTCATTGGGTCTCTTTATTTACCTAGATTCCCATTTCATTTAAGTATTCTTTTTCACAAAGATTAATATTTTTTCTCCAAGAATATTCATCCTATTTTTCTAGGTTAAGAAAAACACCACAAACTGAAGCATCTCTTTCTAAATAGTAACAAACCATGCCACATCTCTCTCTATCCCTCTCTCTCTCTAACATTAAAACATTTACAGGGTTTCATTTGGCTTCTATGACTGTGGCAATTCCGAGCCAGAGCCTTAATTGGTATAAATCAATGGAATTTTATACCAGATAAGGACCTGGCCCAGAGATTTTAGGGTGTGGTATTTTCCTTTCAAAAGAAGCCTGCCAAATATATTAGTTTTGTTCAAACTTTTTAACTGAGGAAGTGGAAGTAGGGAAGGAGCACTGAAGACACTAGTGAGTGGCTTAGTTCCCAACAGCTGTTTTGCATTGGTGGATTTCTTTGTTTTATAGCTAGTAGTATCCCTTCTGCAGCATGGACAAAGTCAACTATGCCACTCATCAGAACATTCAGTTCTCCTGTATTCCCTTTGAATCTCCAAAACTTCATACTCAGATGAACTTTTTCAGGTGCTGTACATACCTTCTATCTGGAGTGTGCACATGAGTGTCTATTTTCAGTCTTATTAAATCTCTGTTAATCAGATATTAAAATGAGTTTGTCACATCTGCCATAAGATTTAGGCCCATCTCACTATTGCTCTGCACCTTTGTACAGTCATTTGCAGCAGCATGAAGGGGATATTAAATACTACCAAATCAGAAAGGTAGCGCTTTAGACATTTATATATATATGAATGAAAACCCTTTGATAGATAGATAGAGGACAATGGTGAATCCAGCCATTTCTCCTGATATTGTTCTGTTTATTATTATTTGTGTTATGGTATGATCTAGGAACTTCAGTTATGGACCAGGACCCTACTATGCAAGTTACTGTAAAAACACAACAAAACAAAAACAAGGAACCCTGCACTCATAGAGCTTACAGCTGATCCGTGAACTATGATTAAAAGTTAACACTTCCCAACTTGTATCTGCTGAATAGCAATGAATCATGCTGTCAGCCCATTACCAAGGACTCCTTATTTTCTGAGCACAGAGTTTAATTTATGCTACAGTGATGATGTAAATTGGTCATGGATATACTACATGGTGATCAGGAACAGTCAACATGGATTCACCAATGGAAAGTCATGCCTGACCAACCTGATTGCTTTCTATGATGAGGTGACTGGCTCTGTGGATGTAGGGAAGGCTGTGGACGTGATATACCTTGACTTTAGCAAAGCTTTTGATACTGTCTCTCACGGTATTCTTATCAGCAAGTTAAAGAAGTATGGGTTGGATGAATGGACTATAAAATGGATAGAGAACTGGCTAGAGCATAGGGCTCAACGAGTAGTGATCAGTGGCTCCATGTCTAGCTGGCAACCAGTCACAAGCGGAGTTCCCCAGGGGTCGGTCCTGGGGCCAGTTTTGTTCAACATCTTTATTAATGATCTGGAGGATGGGGTAAATTGCACCCTCAGCAAGTTTGCGGACGACACTAAGCTGGGGGGAGTGGTAGATACCCTGCAAGGTAGGGATAGGATATAGAGTGACCTAAACAAACTGGAGGATTGGGCCAAAAGAAACCTAATGAGGTTCAACAAAGATAAGTGCAGAATTCTCCACTTAGGAAGGAAGAATCCCATGCACAGCTATAGACTGGGGACCAACGAACTGGGCAGCAGCTCTGCAGAAAGGGACCTGGGGGTAACAGTGGATAAAAAGCTGGATATGAGTCAGCAGTGTGCCCTGGTTGTCAAGAAGGCTAATGGCATATTGGGCTGCATTAGGAGGGGCATTGCCAGCAGGTCACGGGAAGTGATTATTCCCCTCTATTCGGCATTGGTGAGGCCGCATTTAGAATATTGTGTCCAGTTTTGGGCCCCCCACTACAAAAAGGATGTGGACAAGTTGGAGAGAGTGCAGCGGAGGGCAACAAAAATGATTAGGGGGCTGGAGCACAGGACTTATGAGGAGAGGCTGAGGGAACTGGGCTTGTTTAGTCTGCAAAAGAGAAGAGTGAGGGGGGATTTGATAGCGGCCTTTAACTACCTGAAAGGGGGTTCCAGGGAGGATGGGGCTAGGCTGTTCTCGGTGGTGGCAGATGACAGAACAAGGAGCAACGGTCTCAAGTTGCAGGGCGGGAGGTCTAGGTTGGACATTAGGAAAAAGTTTTTACTAGGAGGGTGGTGAAGCACTGGAATAGGTTACCTAGGGAGGTGGTGGAATCTCCATCTTTAGAGGTTTTTAAGCTGAGGCTTGACAAAGCCCTGGTTGGGATGATATAGCTGAGGTTAGTCCTGCTTTGAGCAGGGGGTTGGACTAGATGACCTCCTGAGGTCCCTTCCAACTCTAATATTCTATGATTCTATGATACACAATACTGCAAGCTAATACAAGTGAAACAATGGAAGTGTTGGATCAGAGAACCTCAAACCATTGCAGTATCTTGTTACAAATGTACAGGGAACTCATAAATTAGTGTATATCACAGCAAATACTCACCAAACAATTTGAACCACGTAGGAGAGCTTGCAAGAAATCTGAAACATAATGAACCATCATCCTCTGGATAATAAAAACAAAGAATGAAAAAGAATCAGTTACAGTCAGTAAGGTATTTTCCTTAATGTATTTTTCTTTCTTGATACAAAATTTTAAATAGAAAATTCCCCAAATTAGGGTTAAATACAGGGCTATACATTTAGGGTTAGAGGACTATCTTCTCCACTTACTTAGCAGCCATTTCTTTAGATCTTCCCCTCAACACCTGTGGAAGGGGAGGGCATTGTGAGCTGAGGTTAATCCCTTGTTCGCCAGGGACTGCATTGTGCCCTGAAACCTATTACAGAATTTTGTTTGCAAAACTACATCTGACAGATGGTTTTTAGAAGTTTTGCAACCCTTTTCCCCAGGCACTACCTCAATCTCTCTTCCTCCATAGAAGAGGAATCCTTCTACTTTCTAAAACACCCTGAAATATTTCAATATACAGTGTTAAGGAAGTGGAGTCCTTTGCACAAAAAAGACAATTAAGTGGGGGAGAGGAGAGAGAAAGAAACTCACCCGAGACTCTGAAATAAAACTATCCGGTGAAGATGAAAATGATCACGGTTTCTCTCTCTCCTGATCTGTGATCCTGACAGAGAAATTCTACATATAGTAACTGTACTAGTCTCCTTACTAAGGCATGGCAAGTTTGCATTTAATAAGTAAATTAATTTTACTTAAACAATATTGCCAACCCCAAGAATTCAATAATCATGAGTCAGGGCCAAAATTTATGAGATTGGTTTAAAAATTGAGAGTTTTTAAAGTATTATATATAAGTGTTGGGCTCTTTGTATTTACCTTGTGGGTTTTGGACCTCATAGGGTGCACTCACTTCACATTTTCAAGTTTTTCTCATCAACATGGGGGCTAGAAACTAACCAAAAAGAAGAAGAAGAAAAAAAAGACAGCTGAGATTTTCATGTAGTTTGATTCCAGCAACGGGGACTTAAAAATAAACTACCAACCATCGTAAGAGTTGCCTATACTGCAAACATTATATAACAGCAGTGAGCGCCTGTTGTAAGCTTCAGCCAGCCTCAGTCGGCTCTAAAACGGAGAATGACGGTCAGTCTCTGAAATCACATCCACATCTTTATCCATAACAACAGCTACTCCACAAGTCAACTAAGGCCCCAAAACTGCAAACATTTATGCATATGGTTTACTTTACATCCACTGATTTCACTAGGACTACTCCTGTGCATAAAGTTAAGCACATCCATAAGTGTTTTCAGGATTGGCCCTAATACAGTTTATTTGATGTGGAGAATGAGGGCACAGTTAGTTTTATTTTTAAGAGTATCATGTGCACCTCAGTTTATCTGCTGACTACTTGGAATTAAACCAAAGGAAGCAATTATGGGAAAACAAACAGGAAATAAAACAATGACAGCTGAAGTACGGCAGGTGAGAATACCACGGGTCCTTAAAGAAGCAATGGGGGAGCTATTAATTGGGAAATACCCACCTGCCTTGTTCCACTCAGGTTAGTAGGTTAATTTTTTCCAGGCACAAGGCTAGGATCAAGGGGGTATTAAAGATCTTATTCTAGAGAGGAAGTGGACAGCAGCAGTTGAAATTGACAGAGACAGACAACGTGACACGGGCTGTTTGTCTCACCCAGGCCAGGAGTAGGGGTGTGTCAGGGGTTAAGTCCCCCCATCCCTCAGAAGACTTCTCTTTTGTAGAAGGGGGAGACTGGGGTGAGATATCTCCCCCTTTCTTCCATGTCACTCTTTTGTAGGAGAATTCCCGGGTGGTACAGAGCAGCTGTACTGTACCCTTCCTCATCCCCTTCAGGTGCAGGAGGCCTTTGTCCAGTGAATCTTTATGTCTCTCAATCAATCAATGGATTCTGGAACAGCCCTTTGGGGCCATGAGTAGCCAGGTTAGAAAAACCCTGAGGCTACTCGTTCTTCAGGATCAGGGAGCATGAAGATGGCGTAACATGACCTTTGCCTTCTGCCTCCCTGCAACCCCGCTAATGAAACTTGGCTGGAGCAGGAAATCTGGAGTAGTTAAAGTCACTCACAAGAAATATCTCATATGCCGACTGTGCCATTACCAGCTAGGGGCCTGATCAGACACTCCTTGACTTCTCTTCATGGAGAATAATGGATCCAATCCTACAGCCCTGACTTATGTGAGCAGTCTCATTGATTTCAGTGGCATTATTCATCTGAGTAAAAATTGCAGGGTTGGGCTCTCTGTAAAAAATAATGGAATTTGTGTTTACTGCTAACATATGTATCATTAACAAATAATTATTTCTGTCTCATTCTCTCTTTTGCTGCCAGTATGTTATAAGACCAAACTATGGTGGAAAATCTCTTTATGAGGAAGAAATCAAATGTTATGAAATTTTCCATAATCTGGCAGTTTTGTCCCTTTGAAGAAGTTGAGCATCTGTCGAGTACAAACGGTTTATTGCTAGGGAACAATGTCTGTACATAATGATTATAAGATGTTACATTAAAAGCTTAAACAAGTCTGAAGCAATTGTTGCTTCTGCATGGGAACTTCTTTCTTCACATTTGGGTTTCAGAGGATTTTTATTTAAAATAATTTAAAAGTATAGAACAATGTATTGTCATCTTCAAAAAAAAAATAATGCTGCCATCCTCTCACAATATAGTGTTACTGCCTCTCTTGGGTCTTATTTAGGCTTTGTCAGCTTTTCCATCATAAGAGGGATTAATTACTTCAATTGCTGAAGGGGGATTAATTACTTCAACCATCTGAAATGGCACTGAGGCAAAACTTTGTATTTTTTCTATATTGTACATTTATTGGTACTTACAACAAACTAAATTAATTCATTTGCTTTCAGTTGAGAGATCAGCAAACAACTTGAAGAGCTTCACATACTGCCCAGTGTTTAAAGTATTTTGAAAAAAACAAGGTTTTAATGGCCTTATTATTTAGGGCAGCTCATGCCTTATGTGGCCACACACAGAGTTAAAAGGAAATACTTACCTCCTGCATGGCCTCTCCACGTCTTGGTCTGAGCATTTGTGGGAAAGCAGAGGCTCTGTATGTGGTAACCCACCCTCAACCCATGAACAGGTGGGTGGAGAGTGGGTGGAGCCATTGACCCTCAATATGAAACTGAAGAAGGGCGAGGTGTATTGGTGTCCTGGTAGGTACAGAGAGAGACAGCCACTGAATCAGGGCTGATCTCTGGGGAGAGGAGAAGGAGGGGTCATTCAAACATCCAAACAAAAATCACACAGGATCTCACCAGGATCTCCCACCAACATAGGAGGCAGGAGTTATTAAGCCGATGGGAGAGCTCTCCCACCAAAGTGTCTTCACCAGAAGCGCTACTGTGGCACAGCTACATCGGTGCAGCTGTAGCTGTTGTAGTGCAGACATAGCCTGAGGCAGAACCAAAAGCAGGAAGGAAACTGTCAGGTAACAAAGCAAATAGGTAGGGAGCCACTGAAGTACAAAGCCAGACAAAGATTTGGGCATGCTGACAGTCTGAATGGCAGACATCTAGATAGGCAGGAAGACAGATGGGCAAGCAAGTTATTAGTTAGTCTGATAGGTACCTCTTCAGGTTAAATGCCCCTCTTCCACTGCAAAGGCAACCAAATCCAACCATTATCTCTTAGTAATCCAGGTCTTGGGTAGCAAATCATCTCTAGTCCCAGAATCTCTTTCCTGACCTCCAAATTAAATTGAATAAAAATCTCAGAATCTGCTTTCCTGGTGCCAGAAATTCCCGAAATCCTCTGATTATCCCCTACTACGTTCCCAGCACTCCACAACAGGACAAATCTTCAGAGCCTCAGAAGCTATGGGTACTCTGAACCTCTACATTTCATACCAGGACAATTTATTCCAGGACTCCACAAGAAAGGCGATTAAACCAGGATGGTCTGTGAAAACCAAAAGATCTATGTTCCCTCCCCACAAAGCTGTTAGGAGAAAACCCCAAGGCAAGGACTAAGCATGGAAACATATATGAAATTGCACATTGATTTCACTCTCAAAGGTAGAATTTCTTTGGAACTCCCCCCAATTCACCCCTCTTCAACTCAGAGCAGTTAGTCAAGGCACCCTTAGCGACAAAGAGCTAGCTTTTGGCCCCCCTCACACTCATTGTATCATGAATGTAAACAATGAGGTTTACTGTCAGTGATTCCAATAAGAATAATTATTTTGTTTTGAGAAAATGTTAAATTTTACTGTCCCTGCTGGAATATTATCAAATTATTTTTCTAAACATGGGATTTGATTGGATTAGTCTTGGATTATTTTAGAGTCCAGACACAGCCCCCTGACTCCTCAGTGTCTCCATCTGATGGTATTGTGAGGACAGAATATAGCTCTCTTTAAATTGGAATATTTTCTAATCCACTGTTTGTTTCAGAGGGAGGGGAAAATTTTTCCAGTCCAACTGTGAGATGCAGAGGGTTAGCAGATTGGTAGCAGACTCAGTCAAATCTCCAAAAAAAACCCCTGGAATTTTCATAAATTAAAATTGATGGGACCCAAGAATATCTTGGCTCCCTCCACCCCAATTCTTCCCAGCCAAACTTCTAGAGATACCCAAAGCTCCCACTCTTTCTGCTTCAATATTTCACAGGCAAATTTCTTCAAGAGCCTCAAAGCCCCTATTCTTCCTTTGGTTCACATAGATAGAACACTTATATTTTCTTAATAATCCCTTCTTATATTGTTTTAGCCTGGTCTTTCCCAATCCGCTGCCCTCCCTCACCCCACAAATTCCAAATCTCCTCAATAAGGGAGAAATTAATTCTATTTTATTATTAAACAAATGCCAATTGGATTGTGGAAATAAACCAATATTTGAAAGAAAGTGTATGCTTTATAATCTCCCAATCCCTGCTTGCCAAATGCAATAAAGCACATCTTTCCGAGTCCCTCTCCAGACTGGTTTTGGGATTGTCTCTAAGTTTGTGCCACTATTTGCATCCCTCCCCCCACTACACACTCTTGATCTTCACTTAGGGCCAGTCACCCAATACAGGATAAGGTCACTTATCTGTTCTCAGGGTTTCATTTGCGTCATTGTGGATAGTTCTCTGAAAATATCTGCTGAATGTGCAGCGACAGTCAAAAAAGCTAACAGAATGTTAGGAACCATTAGGAAAGGGATAGATAGTAAGACAGAAAATATCATAATGCAACTATATACATCCATGGTACTTTTGCACCTTGAATACTGCATGCAGTTCTGGTCACCCACATCTCAAAAAGATATATAAGAACTGGAAAAAGTAGAAAGAAAAGCAACAACAGTGATTACGGGTATGAAACAGCTTCCATCTGAGGAGAGATTAAAAAACCTGAGACTTTTTATCTTGGAAAAGAGATGACTAAAGGGGGATCTGACAGAGGTCTATAAAATCATGAATGGTGTAGAGAAAGTGAATAAGGAAGTATTGTTTACCCTTTCCTCACAATACAAAAACCAGGGGTTATCCAATGAAATTAATAGGCAGCAAATTTAAAACAAACATAAGATAGTATTTCTTTACACAATGCACAGTCAACCTGTGGCACTTGTTGCCAGGGAATGTAGTGAAGGCTAAAAATATAACTGCGTTTTAAAAAAAAAGAAGTAGATAAGTTCATGGAGGAGCCAAGATCGTCAGGAATGCAATCCTATGCTCTGAGTATCCCAAACTTCTGCCTGTCAGTGGCTGGGACTGGGTGATGGGATAGATCACTTGATAAATTGTCCTGTTCTGTTCATTTTCTCTGAAGTATCTGACACTGGCCTCTTTTGGAAGACAGGATACTGGGCTAGATGGCCCACTGGTCTGACACAGTATCGGCATTCTTATGTTCTTAAAAATTATACACCAAATATTAAAAATCATAGGGTTGATGCATTTATACGCCACAGTTGTTTGCAGTGGCATTCAATATATTTCTTTATACACCACACACTTTCATTGTTATGCCCAGGGATGAAACACCCAACTCCCTGAGAGTAGCACAGCTAAATACACAAGCACATCACTGACAAAGTATATTATCAACACATATCATATTGTGTTAGGCAATAAAATAATTGTTTTGCAATACAATGTCCAGAAATGTACTTACCCTTCCAACATCTATCTTAGCTCGACTATTTTTAATTCAAGTAAGAGTTCATACATCTTTGACATGGAGTTATTGATTGCAAGAACAATCAGGACAACCTCTGGTCTATACATTTGGGTCGCCTAAAATGGAGCAAATGTATTTCAAATGATACCCTCTCTGCCTTGACGAGCAAGGCTAAACATTACTGTGCCCATATCACATAGAGCTGGATATATGCTTAAAGTGATATTTCTTGGACGTGTTTGCAATTGTATGTCATCAAAAGCTTTTCCACATGTCTAACTTCATTAGCATTTTAATCTTATCCAAATAGTAATTAAATTGAATTAGTGCATCACTGGCTAGTGTAAATCTAACTGGTTTATTTAAAAAAAAAAAAAAAAAAAAAAAGGAAAATGAATAATCTACTATTTTTAGATATAGAAAGACGATTCTGTAATGCCCAAGTAAATGGACATCTTCCTGCTGACTTCACTGACTGTGTGTTGTATCAGGCCCATGGGGCTCTCTCATTCAATAGTAAAGTTCCATTTTTATTTCTGTTCTTTTTTGTATGTAGACACATTGCATCATCAGAAATCTCCTAGGTTGCTAAAGTGCGGAAGCCAAGTATTATGATGGGCATGTTAGCATGGTGTCCTCATATACCTGATTTGGTAATTACCATCTGCCTTCTTAAATTTCCCTTGCAGTTTCAACTAGACACAGTATTCTTCTCTATTTCCTTTCCTAAACTACTGTTTTAAGATGTGTTGTGCTGTTAATACGGTACAAATTTGTGATTAAAAATCTAGGAGGACTCCTAGGGTTTCCTTCCCCAAACACACACATTTTACCACTGATTCATTGCATGGCCTGGGGCTAATCAGTTAACCTCACTATACCTCTTTATTATAGTCACAAATGGAACAAACAAATAGAAGCTTCTGATTAATATTACCACTTGCTTTCCTTTCAACAACTTTTTATAAAGATTGGAAAAGATAAGGGTTACATTTATTAAATTATTTTTGTTGCAAAATGACATTAAAAAACCATCTCTGATGCCTATATTCTGAAACCACACATAATTACAATTAGCAGAACAGCAGCAAAATCATGATTGAGGCAAGAATGTACTTTTTTGCTTTCACAACCTCGCATAGACCATAGGGATAAGAATATAGCAGCTTGAGATATTCATTGCATGTGGTTCTTCCTTCTATCATTAACACATTTGAAATAATGTCAAATTAGGTCCTGACCCTCTATTTTTAGGATTAAATTAGGCCCATCCTAATTCTGCTTTAAGTAGTACAGCAGACAATCATTTAAATCAAAATTCAGTTCCAAATTTCCTCGTCTTGCCACTCACATGCAATATAGGACAGCTGTCTGTATTTCAGACTGTGGGTCTGTTTCCCAGGTAGGGGAGCCTTAATTGGATTCCCAAATGCCACAGTTTGACATTCTAAGTAGCTGGAGAGGGGATTTTACATATCCACATTTCTAGTCAAACGCCCAATTGCACCCGAAATTAGATGCCCAAATTTGAAAACGGCTCCTTGACGCTAGTAATCTTACAAGATTTAAGGCCTGATTCAAAGCTCAATGAACTCTACCAACAGACTCCCATGGACTTCGGATGATAGGTCCTTAGTGCCTAGAAACCTTATAGTGGAAGAAGTTCACTACTTCAAGAAATATTATTGTAATGACGGTTACTTTCACTTATCCTCTGTTCGAGCACCAGAAAAAAACTGTAGCTCGTACCAGTCACTGACGATAGTGCAGATTAGGAAGGATTGACACAGTATAGCATAGGGCACTAAACTAGAAGATGATGAAGATACACTGATTTCATTAATTTCAGCACCTCCCTGTAGCTATTCTCACAGTTCATCTTCTGAGACCACATAACTCAGATACACCTGTACACTTTCTGGAAACAAATCCAAGCTGGGAGTATGGCAGTCCCCTAACGTGATAGGGTATTACAGAGATAGGCAAGTTTAGATCAATTAAAACCTGGATAAATGTCCACCTCAACTGCCAATGACTTAAACTGAGAAAATGGAGCTTGCAGAAGAAATATCCTTGTAAATAGATCTCCCCTCCATCTATATCCATTTTCTAGAGAACTAAAAGCACACATTTTTGACATGGAATTAAACTTCAGATTAAAAAGTGTGTGTGGTAGGCACGGTGGAAGAGGAGAATAAATAAGAACATCAGTGGACAGAAGGAAATAGTAGATCAGAAGGGGAAAGAGTGCCTGCTCATCATCTGTCTTACTGGAGAGACTGCCAGATACTTACACAGCCAATGAACAATGTCATTTATGAACCTAGTTGGTAAGCATATGCAGGTTACAGTGTTTGTCGTGATAAGCTAACTCTGAATCTGTCTGGTGAGGAAACTAATAGAAACTGGCTAAAATAATCCAGCTGGAGTTTGCAAAAGGACTGATCCAAAGTCCATTGAAGACAATAGGATATTTTGCATTGATTTCAGTGACAGCTTTGGATCAGGTTCTAAAAAAGTGCTTCTGAAACTTTTAAAAATTTCCTAAATTAAAATATGTCCTCTAAATAATCACACTCTCTGTCTTTTTACCTCTCCATTTCTGTCCTGATTTTTTATTAAATAAGTTGGTAATCATGTTCAGAGGCTCTTACACCAAAAAGGTGCACTCACAAGGAATACTACGCAGTCCAGTTCTTTGTAATAAAGAGAGCTATACATTGGCAGACTTTTATTACAGAGGATATATTTAATTGCCCTGCAATCTAAACTGTTGTACAAACCATGTCCAGTTTATCTTGCTTGTTTGCTTATTTTCCCCTTGCTGGGTCACATAGGGGAACATCCTTTTATGGTGCCAGACTTTGTTTTAACTCAGTTCTTTAAAATAATGTAGTATTTAGTACATGGTCTTCCACTACCAAATCCCATTTTAAAAAAAGAGAATGATTTTACAAGCCACATTACAGTGTAATAGCACAACTGATGAGAGTTCTTAAATTGGTGAATTGTTTTCTAACTATAAAATTACAATTGAAAAATGTAATCCTACAAATTTGGGCAATGACCTGACCTTTCCACTGATGTGGTTGTGTTCATTGTGCCATTTATAGCTTTAATTCTAATATAGGCCAAATATGTTTAGAATTCCATCCTGCCAATCACCTCATTTACATCTTAGCTAAAGGGACTGACTGTTCTAATCATTAGAGTGCCTACATAACATGGGTTCGGGCACTGTAGAAATGTATAGAGAGAAATAAAAAGGCTTATGGCACTTTTTGCAAAAATAGGGATCTGCTGCATTTGATTTGCTTGAGCTCCCATTAGCATTAAAGAGAGTGTGTGTAAAATATAATTTCCCATTCTAAAAATGCCTTCTAAGCCTTTATTGGGAATGAGTAGAGGAAAAGGAGAGGATGTCAGCATCATGGAATGCCTTTACTCACAAGCATACCTATGTCGATTAACTGTTTCCCCTGTTTTGTTAGCCCTACGCTGCACATTTATTCTCTGTTAATGTATGCAGTCTTGGGTCAGGTATTGACTACCAACCAGAGGTCTTGGGCCTAAGCCAATTCCTTAGCTACAACACATTGCTAGAGTTTTATTACTGTAAGTCACTGGGTTCACAAATTGACAGCATGAACTGTACACGTATAACTAAGCACTTAAGCTATATGCAACTGGTATTTGTTAGCAAATAAATTTGAGATGGAGGAGAGGTGTAATGTAAAATTAAAAGAGATTGTAAAAAAGAAAAAAAAAAAAAAAAAGACAAACTGCTATACATTTGATTTCTGACCTAATGTGGGGTGTGTTTTTTTTTTAAATCTATGATGTAATATAAGTGGAATTAAGATACACTAAAACAATATTTACTCCTACAATTCTCATGGAAAGACTATGGAATTGAAGCCATAAATAAAGTTAGAAATAAATACTACAAAATACTTTAACAATAATCACATTTAGTGCAAATTCTGGTGATATAGCCAGCAGAGCAAGGAAAAGATACTATGGGTATGTCTACACTGATGGCGGCAAAATCGCCACTGTCAGATTGACCTTTCTGGATCAATTGAGTGGTCAGGGTATACCTGCTCAATCGATCCAGACGTCGACGCTGTAAAACCACCCACTCAAGTGGTGTAGCACTGTGTCGATGGGAACGCACTTCTTGTCCGCGCAGTGCAGTGACAGGAGTTACGCAAGCTACTCTGCGTAGCTTGCGTAACTCCCGTCGACTGCCACCGAATCGCTAGGTAAGTGTAGACCAGGATTCTGTCTCATATGGAGTGAAATCCTGGTGCCATTGACTTTCATGGGGACTGGAGACCAGGAAGTAATAGAGTTACTGCTTCACACCACAGAAGTCCAAACATTTGTCAGGGCACCTTTAATAGATTTCTAAAGGACATGTTGCCAAATTTTATTTTCCTTTAATGGATGCCATTTCAATTGGATTTCAGAAAGCAGGAAGAGGCCTGTAATTTTCACACTGGGCCTACTCCTGCTCCTTTCAAAGCCAAAGGCAAAAATTCCCATTGACTTCAATAGTAGTTTTTCCTTTGATCTCAGTGGAGACGGGGTCAGAGTTAAGGGAGCAAAATTCAGTTTATAGATGTTTAAACTCTGATTTGTATTTTAACGTTACTGGGAGTGTTACCAAAAAAAAAAAAAAAAAGTGTTAGAGCCATACATTAAAAATGTACCTCTAATTAAAAGTCTGATTATCATACCCTCAAGAAGTTTGCTTAAGGAACCTTTGACTTTTGGTTAATTATTATTATAATAACTTAAAAAATGCATCTTTCCCACTAACACATTTTAAAGTATGTTAAGTATTGCAGGTAAGTTAGCTATTTTTGTAGAAATTGTGTTGGTTTCAAACACAAGCTGACAGCACAAGTTAGCTCTTATTAAAGTTAGCATATCAGTCAACTCATATTCCATTTTTTCCCTATAAAAATGAAATAACTGCTGTGCACCTTGCTGGTACTTAAAGAACAAACACAAGATTACTCTCTCACCATGGTATATGACATTATGGGAAAAGTTTTCAAAAGCACCTATGTAACAGGCTCCAACATACTTAAGTCACTTTGAAAATATTCCTCTAGATTTCAGGTACTTTCATTGGAGTAAAAATCAGAATATAAAGTAGAAAGAAAAATACTCAATTTCAAAAATTCATAGTGTTCATTTATTACCTCTAGTAACATATTATACTGTATAAATACTCTATCCTTGTTATATGTCCTTTTAAAAAAGCGATAACTTAGAAGATCACAAGAAGTATAAAAATAAATAGGTTCATTATATGCATTTATTACAAATTATAACCCTTCCCAGAAGGAAAAGAAATATAAAATACTTATAAAGTATGCATAATTTATAGTAATATATTTTACTATATACATATGGAAAGCCATATTCTCTCATAGTCTATGGACTGGCACAAACTTTTAATTACGTAACTGCTAGTGTACTGCTGTGGATGGACCTGCTATCCTTCAGCTTTGTCTTTCCCGCCTTATAAAAATGATTTGAGCACTATAAAAATATTAGATGTCACATATTAGATTCCCATTCATATTGGGAATTTTTCTCCCTTTGATCTGTCTCTAGCATAACACAAATAAGTAAGCTAGTACTGGTCAGAACATGGTAAGAAGTGAGAACTTGAGACAGTGCTCAAACCTTCACTGTCATAACTCTGTTGACCAGTAGGGTAGAACAAAAGTTAAACCAAAGAAACCAGTGGTTTTGTCAGGAGGCACAAAAAGCAACAACTTTTAGACAGTATCTGTTCCATGAAGATCGCTAATTACTCCAGCTTTGTAGATAATGTATGTCACTATGACTACATTGGCATGGATGAGAGAAATGCATAAAAAGATTGGGGTGATACAAAGAGGATTAAACATAGAACATTCTAGTTGTCTGCAGTTTATGTTAGCGTGATTGTTCTTGATCTTTTTGACTCTTTACTTGTGGAGAATATGGCTTTATTTTATATAAAACTAATCTCTGAAACAATAGCAGCCATGAACATAGTTGAAACTCCTTTTCCAATCCTGTTTTTTGTCCTTTGTGAGGTAGGTAAGCCGTGACCAATTATTTTAAGCTTTAGATAAAAGTTGTCTTGTCCCTTCTGCCCCTATCCAATCCCCCCAAAAAGCCACCCACATAAAAAAACCTAGGGACTTGAATGGTACCACAACACAAATCTAAACGAAAGGGTGGAGGGGAAGCCGGGAATCTGAAATGTTTACTTAAACTCCATTTGGCCTCTGCTTATGTTTTCTTTAACTTGTAACAGACTTAAAAAGGAAATGATAATGCCTTAGGGCTTTATCTACTGAAGATGAAAGAGTTAGTAACATTGGTTTGCTATGCTATCAAATCTGCACTGGGCAGGATATTTTTATGATGCAACACCACTGTAAAATAATTTGTACTGTCCCCTCTCAATGAATCCTCACCATGAATGTTAAATGCAAGATACATGTGTTACCTCTAACTCTCTTGTTTTCAGTGCATTGTTCTGAAAAAGAAGTCTTTAGCTTTCCCAACTGGATACTATTTAACTACATTTTGTAACATTGCAAAAGTCTATTAAATGTTTAGGTTTCTTTAAAGGGTCGCAGCTTTCTTGTGGCAACGTACTGCCATCATGAGACATACATTTTAATAATCTCTTCTTGTAACCTTTCCCACATGTCTTAGAACACGGTGACCAGTCTCCCAATTGCCATTGTGGGCATGGCATGTCTGCACACAGTCGGAGATCATTTGGTTTGAGTTCTTTCGCACAGTCTGTGGAAGACTGCCCATTAAGGTCTCTGCATTCTACAGATCTTCTTTGCCAACCAGATCCACATGACTTTGAACATTCTCCCCATTCCTCAATAACCCATTCAGATAAGATAGTCTCCTTGATGGCGTTAAAAGATTCCCTCTTTTTACTGGGAGTTTTCTCAGACCCAGACTGTAGTGGTTTCTTCACAAAATACGTATATTTGATTTTAGGTTGAGGTGAGTCACCCACAGTAAGGACCTGAATGGTTAAAGGTTCCTTCAGTGGGCTGAAGCTGCGGATTCGTTCCAAAGCTGCAGATGAGCCACTGTACCTCAAAACATTGCCTTTATGAGTAATGTCTTGTTCCAATGTTGATAGAGTATAGTCACCATTAAGAATATATGTGCCATCAGCAGCTTTAACAGCAAGGAAACTGCCATCATGCCGTGAACCCCTGTTATTTCGTTGCTTAACTTCAATGTTGGTTGCTCCAGCAGGAATGGTGACAACATCATGATAACCAGGTCTACAAGAGAACAAAGTGCAAATATTGAGTCCACTCATTAAGGCTTCAATTTAGCAAAACACTACATTTTGAGCTTTACCTTATGCACATGCTCAAGTCCAATTAACTTCAGTAGGACACAAGCATGTGCATAAATGCTTTGTTGAATCACATCCTAAATTACTGCTACAATAGAGGAAGTCCGTGTATAATGCACTTAATTTAATCAGGACTTCATT
The DNA here is from genome assembly GCF_026122565.2 of Emydura macquarii macquarii. Lineage (NCBI taxonomy): Eukaryota > Metazoa > Chordata > Testudines > Chelidae > Emydura > Emydura macquarii. The sequence goes on from NW_027130613.1 coordinate 1,060,096, forward strand.
TAAATTTAAATTACTGTAAACTTATAAACTGATTTTAAAACATCAAATTTCAATTTTAAGTGCAAATTGAGCCAATACCTTACTGGCCTTGAAACAGAAAGGTTATTTTACAAGATATAACTACTGCAGATCAAAAGAGTAACCGTATTTCTAAACTTACTTTGCATTAACGAATGTGCCAGACACTTTCTTACAGGTAGATCCATTGCCTCCACAGATACCACATTTGTCAAACTTCTTATTGGAGCCTATCATTCGATCACAGCCAGCCTTTACACATTGTCCCTGCACACAGACAGAAGTGGAATCTGGGCTACATGAGGTGCCATCCACAACCTATAAAAATTAAAAAGTAATAGTGCCTTGGATTAGAACATGGACACTTATTTGCAAAGACTGATAACAGAATTAAAATATGGATGCAACATGTCTCCCACCCATCCATATTCTCAAGAGATCTAATGTTAAAAATAAAACTAACTTATTAGTTTAAAGTATGCAGTGCTACTTCATTCCACTTGCAACACTAAAATGCCATGGTAACAAGAAAAAATGATTTAATTGCAGTGTTTATCAAAGGTACAACTTTAATTGTGTAAGTACATATAAGGAAGGGCATTTCTTCCTAAAGCCAGCTGGGGACAGTCTTGGGCCATGAAGCGTAAAGCTAGCCCTTTCAACAGTATCCTACCTAGCATATAGCTATAGAAGCTATTTTTTCTTATTTTAATCTTGCTAAGCCATTGGTTCACAGTATTTTATGGTAATGAGTTGGCACTGCCTAGATATATTACCTTAAAATGTATTTCCCTTTGTCTGTTTTAAGATGTCAGCCTTTTAGGAATTAGGTGAGACAAAAAAGATATTTAACCTGAGGCTGAAGGATCTATGGAAAGTTGGATTAAAAAAAAGATAAAAACCCAAATGTTCTGTACAAATCCCAGTGTGATAAAATGTGGTAAGCCTGGGTTTAAAAAGTGGTGACTGAGTTTGAAGGAAGTGTGTCCATATATTTAAATCTAGTTTGTATTGATGGGATTAAAGTAGTTGTAGAACAGGAGGAGGGGAAAATCTGGTTGATATGTTTTAAAAGCTTATGACTAAATATTTTAGTTTGCACATCCTTTGATTCCACTGGGGGGAGGGGCGGGAGAGGGAACCCAGAAAAGGTAAGAATTCCTGTTGATAATTTAGTGTATAACACAGATCTTAAAAAATACCTTAGGCTGCAGAACAAAGAAATATCCAGTTCCTTTTGCTCGGCAAACAAGTTTGCATCTGTCCTTTGGAGAGACTCCAGCAAACTTGGGTGTCCATTCCACTGCAGGTCCACTTCCAAAAGGGGATTTGGAAATATCATTGTGTGTTTCACATTGTTCTTCTCTGAAGGTTTTGCCTGCATATAGGAAAAATATTAGGTAGACATTAGATCTTCATCTTTAATTATTTCTCCTACCCCACATCATCTCTGCTGCCCCCAAGAACCCCTTCCTCCAGGTCAAAGATCAACTCCAACTTACCATTATTATCTGGACAGTCTTCAATATTACATGATCTGTATTGCACACGTTTGCCTTCACAGTACTTTCCTCCATTCTTTGGAACAGGATTATCACACTCTCTAAAGGAGTACTGCACTCCACCGCCACATGTCCTTGAGCAGTCTCCCCAGGATCCCCATGATCCCCAGCCTCCATGGACAGGGGTCTAAAATGATAAACAGTAAATATATATAACAACCACACTAAAACGCTTAAATAAGCTGACCTCTTGCACAAGACTCCTTTTATAACTACCACCCTCAAATTTACTCTTGTTATCAGAAATCAAAATTATGCATCTCATTGAAATATTATTGCCTATTCTTGGTTTTAAAAAATACTTACATCATAATGCTTCTTCTCAGTCTTGTTTACACACTTGCCATTCACACACCACTTCCCCTCTCCACAACTGGTGCCATCTGCCCAAGGAAAGTGTTTAGTTTGGCAAACGAGCAATCCTCCAGAGGTGCCAGTACACCACAAAGTTGTACACGTGCTGGCTGTGTCTGGACAATGTTTGGACTCATCTCCAAATGTAAACTGACACTGTCTGTTGGCATCATACAAAGTTCCAGGGAGATCAGAAGGGAGCTGTATAGGTTTGTGAGGCTTGTCCAGTAAACACTCACCTGGAGAAAAAACAGTCAATCAGCTAGTTTCAATGAGGGGGAAAAATGTATTTTATCTGTTGGATTGCACTTAGCTTTTTTGTTCGAATAATTGTTCAGCTTTCATTATATCAACAATTGTGTGAACCAATTAATTCCAGCAGGCATCTTTAATGTTATTAGCAGCCAAGTAAAAGTATAACCTTGCACTGGAGATCCCTAACAAATTGTTGTAAGGAGGGGACCACTTCCTTTTTAAAGAAGGAAGAAAGCAGATAAACTTTAAAAGCGGCATCTAAATGTAAGTGTACAAACTTAAATAGAAAGTTTAATAAACTCACCATGACCATTATCCAAAAATGTTGTAATCATGTAGGCACTGCATGGAGACCAAGGCTGGCTTCGATCCAGATTGGAAAGCATAGACGCCATCATGTGGGAATCCTGGCTTATACCATTAATACTGGCACACTGCTTTGCGTCGTCATGGGGCATGTTAAACACATGGCCTTAAAAAAAAAATTTTTTTTAGGAAGTCTGTTTTATGCATTAGTGAATATTCTTTTAAATGTTAGTTGTGAACTAATCATTGACTGCACTTTAGATAGTCAGATAATTCTTTAAGTATTTCCAAATTTTAAACAGATGCCACCTTATCTTTGCTTGTCTCATTTGCTAATCTAAGAAAGATGTTGTTCCTGCAATTGCAGTCAAAGCCACAGCTCCTACATACAGCTATCTGTAGAACAGGCTAATCCTGCAATCTGCCATATGCCACTGTCTCCTAGTGACTGACTTTAGAAGGAGTTGAAGGCACTCAATGTCTAACAGAACTAGGCCCTACATATGGACTATCACAAAATGAGATGTTTACTTCATGGTATCAGACTAATTTAAATGAATTCAAATTTCATGTCAAAATTGAATTACCTAATTCATGGGCTGTTGTGAAGGCAGCTTGCAAACCGTCGTCTTCTATGATAGAGCAACTGCGGTTTGGATCACAAATTGTTCCCACATCAGCCATCCCGAGGGTATCACATGTCTTGGCACCACAAAGGTCCTGTAAAAAAGAAGGTCTTTTCATTTAATCCAGTCAGAGACTTAATCTTGGCAAGAAGCATTCAACCTTGGCAGTTTGCCTTTACTTATGGAAAGAGCATAAAAATTCAGCATTTCAGTAGGTCCTATGGCAAAATTCTCCTTTGGAAGATGCAAAAGACTTGTACTCAGGAACAAATCCATAATTTCTACATTAAATCTTGTTAAACAATACATATATTAAGATATGTTGTGCATAAATTGCCTTTCATCTGAGATATCAGAACATCATAAAAGGTGGTTATTATCCCACTTGTTTGAATCAATAATGAATCCAATCTGAATCTGAATCTAAACGTGATTTTTCTGAAGACTGGAATTAAAATTTTAGGCTTGTTTTGTTTGTAAAAAGACCAAACTTTCCCTCTCCTTTTCCTTACCTGTCTGGTAAAGAGGATTGCTGTGTCATAGTGCTCCACGTGTCGGTCACTGGGTGGATTATGTTGCTTTTGCCAACTGCAGAAGTTCCTTAAGGTAAGGGCAGCATTAGAAGAAACATCAGGTCCCTTCTGCTCATCGTAGATGACCAAAATTTTTACCACCACTAGGCTAATAGAGTTTCGGATACTGGGATGTTTGTATAATTTGGCTGCCACAGACAACAGAGTCAGGAGATAGTGCTTCAGTCCACTGCCATGGAACTCTGCCATAGATTGGTCTGCTACAAGCATGGTTTCCACATAGCGAGGGCTGGACACAAATCTCTTTTTCCTTGTGCTTCCAGTTTCTGTATTAAAAAAGAAAAAGAGAAAATTGCATATGAATAGCCTGTCCAGAAACATATTACTTTATATTATCAAAATAAGGAACTTGAAGTAAATAAACAAAATACAGCAGCAAACAAAATTTGCATCTCATCTCGGACAGGAAACATTTTACCAGAGTTATTTTATTACAAAAGGAAAAATGACCTTAAAATGGAACACTAAGCTTGTGACTGCAATCTACATTTAAAATGGACATTTTTTTGTCCTCTGAAACCTGAGCAGCATAATCTTGCCCACTAAATTACCTTTGCTGATGCAATAAATCCTCAAGAGCAACCTTGGCCAAGAGCATATGATGTGAGCCTTTGCAAATGGAAGGGTGACTCAGAAGCCTGAATGAGATCATTGGACTCCACGTGGAAAGCACAGTGCAGGACTCGAGGCTCCTGCCAAGCAACTGGATTGCTACCATGAACCCCACAACTGCTCCACCTCTCTTACCCTACTAGGATACTGTGCCCTTGTCTGACTTTCAGCTCCACTCCCCTCTCCTCCCCCTTGCCATATACTACTCCAGTCAGATTATTAAACTTCCCCATTCACACCCCCTTTCTGACTGCCAAGCACTGTAACTTCCCCTCTCTTTGCTACACCTGGGTCACGGACACAACTAGTCGTTTTTGTGAATGAACATGCTGTACATGCATTACAAGGGCAACTAGGCGGTAGGATTCTTTTGTAACAACATTTACAACAAATGTGCCTTTGCTTGGGTCTATATTTTATATACACCCCCTATTCAGTGAGCCTGAGTCTCAATCCATTCATACCAGTGTAACTCAAATGACTTTAAAGGGGTTATTCCTGATTTTACACCCATGCAATTGAGATGACAGTCTTGGCTGTTGTTCATTCATCCCCCCTCACCCTCTATTTTTACGGTGTATGGTTTTTCATTGCACTAAACTTTTGTTCTTTCCCAATCCAACCAGCTGCCTGCTAGAGATTACAGGGAGAAAATACTTAATGTGTTGTGTTGGAAAGGAGTTTTATATATATATATATTTTCCCCCCCTGCCTGCTGGATGTGCTCGGAAGTAGACGGTGGAATTACCAAAAGAGCCGAAGGCTCTTCTGAAAACCCCTCCCCAGGATCTCTCAAACACGCACGCGATATTCACGCCCCTGCGGACGTGTCAATTTCAAGCCATCATCTCATCAGCCTGTCTGAGCCAGGCTTCTGCGAGGGTAAATGGGGGAGAAGCAGCGCGGGAGGCAAGCCGGGTCCCGGTACCTGTCTGGCTCACGTGCGCCTGTTCTGGCTCTGCGGCCAGGGGGAAGCTCTGGTCTGTCACCCCGCACTTGGAGCCGCCGCTCTGCTGGACCGGGCTTTGCAGCCGCCGGCGCAGGACGTGGAGCTGCTGCTGCTGGGAGGCGTTGGCCGGCTGGATGAAATACTCTTCCCCTTGCAAGTAGAAGGCGCCTCTGATCCCCTCGCAGAGGCTGAGGGCGGCGGCAGAGCCCGGGTCCCGGTTTACTGTGCCGGAGTAGAAGCAGCGCGCCAGGTCGGCTGCGGGTTGCTTCCCGAGAGGGGCTCCCTCCTCTTCCTCCTCCTCCTGGGGGCGCCTGCCGAAGTACTGCAGCCTGAAGTCCGGAGCCAGGAAGCTGCTGTCTGGCTCCAGCTCCAAGCTCAGCCGCTTCCCGAAGGCGTCCAGGCGATAGAGCCTCTTTGCAGCCGGCTCGGCCGCCGAGTCCAAGCGCACGGGCACGATCAGCTCCTGCTCCTCCCGCGGCGCGGGGCTGCAGCGAGCGGCCCGCGGGCAGAGGCAGAGCAGCGCCCCCAGTAGCAGGGAGGCGGCCCCCATGCTGCACGCCGGCGCTCGGGCGAAAGAGGCGCACGCGAAGCGCACGGAGCAGCCGGCTCGGGCCTCGCGGAGTTGAGTGCAGCGGTGGAGTGGCACTGCGAGCGGGGGGCTGCAGCCGGAGCGCGGCGCCCTCGGAGTCACTTCAGAGGCGGCACCGCCCTTGCCATGGCCAGCAGGGTGGGGAGGATGCAGCAGCAGGGGCTGGCTCGGCTCCCCCTTTCCTTGCGCTGCCGAGCAGGAGGGCAAGTTGGTGGCAGCAGAGGCTCCAGCTGCCAGGCTCGGCGCGTCTCCTCTCCGGGTCAGGGCGCAGCCGGGTCGCACGTCCGCAGCCCTGCGGTGGCGCTCAGGCTTTGGAGGGGGGTGGGAGTGGACTGGGGCGTCCCTTCTCGGCAAACTCGCCGGGCTCCGAGCGGCTCCGCGGTGCGGTGTGAGTGCAGGAGCCGGGGCAGCCCGGGCCGCCCTTTATGGGATTTGCCCGGGCAGCCCCCACCCCCCAGCCCCCCGCGTCTCCCCCGCCAGGCACCGCCCCCTAGGTCAGAGCTGCCGCTGGAGAGCTCTGAGCTCACTGCCTGTGCGTAGCCGTGGCTGCTGGCGCTCCGCCACGCGCAGTCCCGCCCCCCCCAGCGAGCCCGGCCGGACGGTACCTGCCCTGAGCGCTGAGCCCCGCGCGCCTCGGTCTCCTCCAGATCCCGGGGCCTTTTGCTCTTTGGCCGGGCCGCGAGGAGCCGGGGCTGCTGCTCCGCACAAAGGGGGCCCAGCCACCGCTGCCGCCTTCTCCTCCCCCCACCTCCCCGCCTGGCCTCTGCGCGCTTCCCTCGGCTAGGTTTTCCACGTCTGACGGAGACGCCTGGAGCTGCCCAGGGCTGCGGCAGAGGGGAGGGAGGAGACAGGTAGCGCGGGATCCCCCACGGCCGGGCAGATCCCTTCGTACCACTCCAAATTCCCCGGCCGCGCGGAGTTAGCCCCGGCCTTTGTCTGTCCCGGGGAGCTCTAATTGCACCCCCGGAGCCCCAGCCTGATTGTCTCTAGCCCCTACTTAAAATTCAAGGGAGGGGAAAGGAGGCATGGCCGGGTCCCCTCCCTCCCCAACACAGAGCCCCGTTCCCAAAAGGGCAGCGATGACATATTCCACCCTCTCACCCCCTGGGAGTGCGAGCAGTTGAATACTCAAGATCTGCTCCTGCAATCCAGAACTAGGCTAAAAGTGGCAGCCTGTGGCAGTCATTTCAAGACAAATGGGACAGTGTCACTGAACTTTCGATTGGTAGCATTTCTAAAGTTTTACAGCTCCATCAATTAATTCACTGTGCTCCCATTCACTTGATAATTTTGGGCAGATCCAGCAATGTTTCACAGTCAAATTCTGTGACTATGGCTCAGTGCAAAGACATTTATTTTTCCTTCCAGTTACTCATTTTCAGACTTCTTCATAGTTACCCTGCAGCAAGCTGGAACTAGTGGTTAACTAGTTTATATATTATGTAAGTACAGATGAAAGGAAAACAATCTTTAAAGTGAAGTGATGTCTAGGAGCCTGAGGATTTTTTTGGTAAGCAGTGAGTTTCCATCCAGCTTCCTGCTCTTTCACAGTCCTCATAATGATTACAATCTGTTATGCACCTGTAGTTCTGGGAAATGATTCCTTTTAAAATCACTTAAACAGATATTTACGTAGGTGCAGTCAATAACTTCCTTTAAAACCTTAACCAACCATAACTACAGCTAATCCACTTCATTCTTTATATGCAACACATTTTAGATGTTCACAGTTTAACTTAATATTCTACTTTTCCTCCCATTAAGGCCCTTCTTTGAGAATGAGGGCAAAGAATCAATAAACAAATGTCTGAATATTAACAGAAATAGTATACCTATTAGTGATCCATACCAGTACTTCTGGATTTAAAGAATTCCTTATTGTCACTTGAATATGAAGGTAAAACTCAGAGGCCAAAACAAAGAAATAGCAACACAATTATTCTCTGTCGTGTGGCCTTTATGGTATAGTGAACACTTTTACAATTTCATTTACCTACTGTACTTCCTATATTTAGTGCCAGTCCTACACTGCGGCAAAATGTTTCCCTTGTTTTTCTTCATATTTCAAACAATAGTACATAAACTTCGGTATGTGTATCTATACTAGTTGATATTATAACACATTTATTCCCTAAGCAGTTTTATAAACTATGGACTTTAAGAAACATATTTGGCAGAGGAATATAACATCCAGTAAGACAAAAATGTACCTGACTCTCCATTCACTTACGCTAATGTACATCCGGAGTAATTCCATATAAAGTCAATCTGGTTACTCCAGTATAAAATGGTTGTGAGTTCAGGGTCAGTCCAGTTGTGTCAAAACATAAGTTACAATTAGAATTTATTTGTAAGGGATTTTAGTTTATATACTTCAGCAAAATTCCCTCAAATATATGAAGCATTTTTGGCCTTGAAAGACAAAGTTGTCATCTATTAAATTAAATACACTAAGGATTAAAATTTTAGTATACAGTCAGTATTTGAAGGTCTACATTTTTGTTGATACTGCAGTATTATAACTTCGGTATAACTTTGTTCATAAAGGCTGTGGCCTTACTTTGGAGATCTGGTTGATATGTAATTTCACTCTCATGCTTTTCATATTAACACCAGACAATACTTGATAAATATGAGGTTAATATGCATTTTATCAGAAATTAACCTTAGCTCATACCACTGTTCAGCAAGGAAGTCCCTCTGTTGATGTGCATCTCAATTTTAATATTTCTACATTATCTCATTGGTTTCAAGTCTTTGATTTGAAGAGATACTGACCACCTTAAATAATCTTTCTATATGAAAGTACCATCTTTTTCCACCAGATGTCACTCTGCTATTAAAAAATGGTCTTCTGACTATTTCTTTCACAGCTTATCTCTTGGGTTTCAAACTATGAGATGGTGAAAACACATTTTATTATTGTTCTCAAAACTTTTATTCAGACAAGTAGTTTAAAGTATTCCCGCCTTTTATATAACATCCAATAAACTGTTTTAATGAATGGCCCCAATTCAATGGTATTTTCTTTTTTCGCTTGTTGCAATATGTGCTTCTTCAAATGTAAACTTCTGTATATAAATTATGATGTACTATGTGAATATAACAATCAAGTGCTAATTGGTCAGTTAAACAAGTAAACATAAAAACAAGTGAAAAATTTAGAAGTAACTTGTATTGCAGTTCATAATCTCTGTGTAACATTGCTACACACTAGTGCATATGAATAGTCCCGCTGAATTCAATCAGATCACCCATGACACAAAGTGTGTGTGTGTTTGGCATACCAGGGCTGAGTCAATCACATTTTCTTTAAATCAAAAGCTGTGATGATAGCCCCATGAGGGTAATTTTACAAACTGAAATATACTTGCTGTACTTTTCAGTTCATGGAATGAATGGTTATCCAGAAGTTAGTCACTGAACATTTTTATCATGATAAATGATTTGTTATTTGAGAAAACTGTCAAAGAAAAAGCAACTAGCTTGAATGAGAAAAAAGTGAAAGTGTAAACCACCAGATGGAGCTAACAGATCAAATTTTAGTCACTGTTGAAAGAACAGGTCTGTGCATTAACCATGAAAAGTATTGCAAATACCTGATCTGTTTTTACCAATGTTGTATTTTTTGTTTTTATGCCATTACTTTTGTAACTTAATATTTTCACAATTAAAAAAATATTTTTAAAGTATCTGTTTAAATGCAACCAGGGTTTTATGCTTCAAGAATTATAATAGTAATTTAGAATTCAAACAGCAGGGGGCACATTAGGCCACTGAATAGGATGCTGCAGTTTGATGATGCAACTGAAAACATGTAGAAAGGAGCATGTCAAGTAAGCTTGAAACGAAAATATTTTCCTTAATACTTAATACTTTCTGTCCTATCATTTCCCATCATTGCTAAGTGTTTGAACAGAACTGTGTTCTAACCAGCTTGTTGTTATATGCTCGCAGCATGAGTGTTCTTGGCATGGCACAGAGACAGAGATCTCCTCATTCAAGATGACTGAATGAATTGGGCAAGATTCTTTGCCCAGTCCAATCAGTTGTGACAATTTGTAGTTTATGACTTTACAGTTTATTACCATGTAATTGATGCTGATGTTACTGTCATGCTGTCTGGAATGGTTCATGAGTGGGAGTACCAATCTCAGGGCACACTTTCAAGAAGCAGGGCAAAAACCCCAATCTGGTTGTATGTTCTAAATTATACTTAGATTTCATCAACCAACTATCAAATGTGAACTCTTCAAGTGCTATAACAGCCTTGACATGGAGTCACAGACTCTCCCCTTGGGCATTCCAGTCTATCTTGCCTCCCAGACCAACTTGACTTTATGATAGATGGTCACTTTACAGAAAAAATCACAACAATATTCAGCTTACTCCCAGTCTCAAAAGACCAGTCACTTACCTCAGGTCAATTGTACTGAGATCTAAAACCAAAGACAACGCTTGTAGACAATCCTGTAACAAACTAACTAAAGGTTTATTAACTAGGAAAAAAAAAAAAGAAATGAGAGTTATTTATAAGGTTAAAGCAGGTAAACATATACACACAAATTAGTAGCAGCCTTGAGTTTCAAAAGGTAATCAAAACTACTATCATACGCAGACTCTATACTTTCTTTGGGCAAAACGAGGGGGGAGGGGCGGCTTTGGCTCATGCCTAGCAATTCCTGCTCTTAGAGTCCAAGCAGCAAAAACCAACCAAACAAAAAACCACCGAGTTTCTGCTTGTCAGGGATTTTTATCCCCTTCACCTCAGAGTCCAAACTGATGGGATGAGTTCATGCGCAGGTATCTGGATGGGGTGTGGAATGCAATCAACAAGGTCTCTGTCCTTATCTTGTGTCACAATGACTCATTTACTTTCAGTGGGCCTAATTTGTGCAGGACAAGCATTTTACTTTAATTAATGCTTCTTTTCTGTTTGGTGAGTCACATAATTACAGAGGTTTACAATGTAAACATTTGTTATCACTCTATAACATGGGATCACAGATAAGTGAGACTAATAGTGCAGCATCCTACAAGCCATTCATAAGATTTAAACACATTCTTGCCAACTTAATGTGTGTTTTAACAATACTAACACACTGGTGAACCAGACTGATTTCCATATATGCATTTATAAGTATTCAGTGAGGCCCTTAGCATAAACTGGCACTTGGTCTGCCATCATGACAGTCATGACATGGGGTAACAGGAAGGAGAAGGCTGAAGTATTCTGTTTCTGCATAAATGCTTTCATAGCCAGGAATAGTGGGAAGGATAATACAGAGAAAATTCATGATAGACTTAATATGGGGAGAAAAATCTTTGAATTTTTTGCAGAGTACATCAATATCTGTCACAATTCTACGTGATCTTCCATTTTCCCTTAATTTCTTCCTTTCCCAAAAGCCTGATGTCAAGCCAACCACCAAAACTGTAGGAAAGTTAGATTCAGATCTTTTGGAAACCCAGCAGATCCAATCTCATGCATGTTATGTAAGGCTGTATGAGAGCAAAATAATATATAATATCTAGTCTTATATAGTGCTTTTCAGCAGTAGATCTCAAAGCACTTTACAAAGGAGATCACTATTTATTCCTTCTGCCTTTCACCAACCCACCTGCACCAAGCATGCTACCTCCACAGGATTCCCAGGTCCTAGGGATCTAGGAAATGGGAGACCTACCCACTTGTCTGCCAGACAAGTCTACAGCATTATGTTGTTTAACAGATCGCCAGAATGTGACTGTCATGCTTGAACTTTTTTTATTTCTTCAGTTTGCACCTTTTTAGATGATTACTCCTATTGCTACTTCAGAGGCATGGCATTATAATAATGCCACCTAACACTTATATAATGGGTCATGTTATATGACAAACGGCTTTAGTTCACTAATTTTTAAGTGGTGTTTAGTTTTTGTTAATGTCTTACTGCAGTATTGAATAAGTTCTTATGAAAACGTAGTACTAAAAAATTGTGGTATCCTATACAGGAAAAAATATTTCTTCATTAGAGAAGGACCTTGTTACAGACCTGACCGAGTCCCACAAGGGCATGGTCACCAGTCTGTTATTGGACCTAACCTTTGGATACCACATGCCCCCTAACCTGCTGGGTCTGGGAAGTGTTCAGTCATTGTTTCTAAATCTGGGCCTCAGACACACTCCTGGGTACAGGTCGCCTGTCTGACAACCTTCCTTGGGGTCTGAGACTCGGCACTCCAACTGCCTTAGACCCTGAAACTGGTGCTCTGACATCCCAAGCCTCTCTAGTCACTTATGCCTGTCCCCCAAGTTCCATCTCCTTCGGTGCTCTAGTTTATCGTTCAACTCCTTGGGGACCATATGGCAGGCAAAGTAAGGAATACAGGCTTTGCAAAAGAGTTTCCAAATTCTCAGTAAGCTTTACTCTCAAAGCATATAAAAGTTATAGATGTTTAGGAAAACAAGAATAACCTATATACTCCTCCTCTGGTCACCTCTTCTGTGACTCTTCAGGTCCAGTTCCTGTTTAAGGTGGGTAGGCCCCTCCTTGCCTCTGCTTACTTCAATCTTCTGTTGTCAGCCATGAGAGAGAGATCTAAGACCAAAACTTGTTCTTAAATATTGCTTTAGTCCCTTTTGTCATGTGACCCACCGACCAAATTCAGAGCCTCAGTCAGGTTCAAGTCCCACCCCCTTTGGAGGCAAATTGGGAGAATCAGTTTCCTTTAGCCTGGTCACTCTTTATCAAACCCATTGTTGTGACAAACACTGTTTATGACTCCTGAGTTAGTTGCTTCAGGAAGAGATGTCCAACATTACAATGAGCTGCCTTGGCTGGTCTTTGCCTTCTCTAGACAGTCATAGCTACACACTCACAGTGCAAGACATATTCTTCAAAGTGACAGTGACAAATGTCAAAGTGAAGGACAATTTGATCCAGACAAGTACCGATTCGTCACAGACAGGACTTCAGTTTGGGATTTGATTTTAGTCAAAATGTGGTGTTGTTTGGATTCAGGTATTTGGTTTGTCCAATTATACAGATAAGGGCATCCATAAAGTTCAGCTCTAGTAAAAAATCTGAACTTCCTCAAAGTTTGGGAGAATTGAATATGCTGATTTTCCTAATATAAAGGTTCAAGCTTTTCTCTAGTTCATGACACACATTTCGCTCTGATTCACATGCCACAGAATCTCATGACTGTAGTGGGGTTATATGCATTTTAGGTCAAGGAATAATTTAGCTCCATATCTCAAATGCCGTATTTAATACGATTATATGTGGCACAGGTAGTGACACCTGTAGATAAGGTTGCCTAGTACTTCCCATTATGAGACTCTGTTTTAGGTTGCTTACAATTTTGCAAAATTTTAACCATTCTGGTTGAAATTTTCTGTTGGATGTCTTCCTCAAGCTGATTGTTTCTTAAAGTTTTGGAATAAACAGTTCAGCTGATTCCAGAAATTAGCCTGGGGAAAAAGACATGGTTTTGCTCAAGTTAAAATTCTTCCAGCCATTTCACTGAGAATCTCTGGAGACTCCATGCTTTGGAACATGCACTTGAAATTTGGCAGGGGCATCAGTGATGTCTTTTGTCATCTCTGTGAAAATTTGTCTAGATTTGGCCAAATTAAAAGCGACTGAAAAATCTCAGTTTGCATGTGATCAGTAAAGACTTGTTATAGTTTAGCAGCTAAATTTTCAGAAGATTCTATCTGAACTGAGCACAATCCATCCCCTTCCAGCTCCTACATGCTGACTGGACTGCACGTGCACAATCCCCACAGAGTAACTGAGCATGTTGTATCCTGGGGCTAAAGAGGCCGAGCAGGACTTTCCCTTCAGTTGCTTCCCTTGGTTACTGTGTACTGAGGCCCAAGGGTGCATAACACTGGAACTGAGAGCAGCCAGAATCTCTCCCCTGTACTCTCAAAGCTCCTCTTGCTGGCATCCAGGCAGTGAGGAGGAGGAGGAGGAAGTAGCTTGATTTGAATGCAGAAGGGTGAGGAATGGGAGTGGGGAGACAAGTCTGTGGGAGGGGGGAAAAGAGAGGGAGCCAGGAATGGGACAGGCAGGATTAGAAGAGGCAGAAGATAGGGGGAGGAATAGGAACAAGGGGAAGGGAGAGAGGAAAGAGCAACATTGTGTGTGTGAGGGGGAAGAATAGCTGTAGCCCAGGGAGAACATGGTTGGGAATTGAGGACAGAGAAGGATAGCAGCAGTTAGGCAGGGACAGGAGGGTGGATGGGTGGATAGGAGCAATGGGGATAGGGAGCAGAGGTCAGGGAGGTCAGGAGCAGAAGGGTCTGTACCCACTGGATACCACTTCCTTACAGAACCTGGATTAAACCCAGAAGTCCTGGATCTCAATATTCCTCCTCTGTCTGGCAACAAGCTGTGAAACACTGGCAAAATGTGTGTTTCCATTTCTTTCTAGTGACAGGTCCACGTAGAAGATAACAGCCTTCTACTGCCAACAATTACTCAGTTAGCTCAAGTGTAGCAAAATGTGCTGTGGATCTAAACAATGCAACTGCTGATGACCCATGTATGGTTTCACATGATGGGAAGTTTTAGGTTTTTTATTTCCTCCTACTTCTGTTATTACCCACAGGAAAGTCAACAACACAGAATGATCAAAAGCAACTGATGGGTCTAACAGTATCAGCATGGACAAAGGATTTTCTTCTCTTACCAGGAGATGATCTGCTAACACATCCAGCAGAGCTTCTGCTCCTTAGTCTGTTTGTAATGTAGATTTACTGAGATCAAGAATCTCTTAAGGCATCTAGACATTGAGTGTTGTCTCACCATAATTTTTTCAGTAATCTTAAACCAAGAATGGAACGTTAGATATGAAGTGATAGTTGGCCAAATTGTCAGCATTAAGTCATGGTTTTCCAAAGCCAAGTGCAAACAAGAGCTTAATCCGCAGCAAGGGAGATTTAGGTTAGGTATTTGGAAGAACTTTCTAACTATAAGGGTAGTTAAGGTTTGGAAGAGGTTTCCAAGGGAGGTCATGGGGTCCTCATCATTGGAAGCTTTTAAAGACAAGTTGGACAAACACCTGTCAGGGATGGTCAAGGTCAGTGGTTCCCAAAGTCTACCACATTGCATACCACCAACTTAAAATGCCACCACCTGCAGGGGTACGTAGTACCACCACCTGTAGGGATGGGGGAAAGGGATAGGACTGGGAGGGGGAAGCGGCCGCCGTGCTGCTGAGGGGTGGGGCCAGTGCTGGAGAGGCTCCTGGCCAGCCACTGTGTGTCTGGGAAGAAGCGGGGCAGAACGGCTGGGCTGCCGCGCTGCTTGGGCGCAGGGCCGGCAATGGAGTGGCTCTTGGCCAACCCCCCAACAGCAGGTGGACGCATACCATTGGGAGGTGACCTGCGTACCACAGTTTGGGAACCACTGGTCTAGGTTTACTTGGTCCTGCCACAGGACTTGATGACTGGACTTGATGACTTCTTGAGGCCTCTTCTAGCCCTACATTTCTATGATTCTATGAAGAGCTTCTGCAAAGGAAGCTGACAACCTGCCTTCTCTAAAAGAGACTTTGACAGTCTCACTCAACCATAGCCTAGCTCCTCCCTATTGGCCATTAACAGCAAGGGGGTAACAAGGATCCAAAATACAGGTTGTAACACAAAGTTTTTCTAGTCCTCAGAGGACAACTAGGCAACTCACACAGGGAACACATAGCATTTATCCCCTCTATATATTACTTTGTCTCACAAACACAGAACATTCAGACTTGTTCCACACAATTTTATCTGTATATAAAATTTCCTCAGCTGAAGCGATCTCAAACCAGCTATGGGTCTGAGGCAGTTTAGATTAACAAGGCTATCTATTATCTGAAATAAATCTGCTCATCTGGATTTTGCAGAGTCTGTGGTGGAGGCAAAGAAACTCTTCTTTGTATCATAAAGATGGTTTGAACTCCTATGCCAGGGTTGTGCAGCAGGCAGTTGGTCAGATATAACACATGACTTCTGTCAATCATTCTCAAGTCTTCTCTCTCACTTTAGTGTCACAGGTCATCCAAAAACAATGTGAACTGTGAGGCTGAGGAAAAGGAAGCCAAGAGATCACTTTATCAATGGCTTGGGACAAAAGATCATTCCTACCTACAAATTCCTACCTACAAATTCCTACCAAATTCATTAACAGAATTGCCTGTCACAGGAATTGTATTCTCTCAGAGATCCCTCTGAAAATTCTTAGGCTCCATTAACTTCCTTTCAAAGACTATCAAAATCAGGCCACTCATCCCAACTATGACAGGCTACATGACTTGGTCCCACAACTACATGGGATAATCTCAAAGTGGCCATGAAATAGTCAACCAACTCAGGAGTCGCACCACTGTGTCGAAATTGTACTTGATAAGTGTCATCAGCAATGCCACGTCCAATTCTGCTACAACACAGAACTGCATCAGCTGCAACACAGAACTTCATCAGCTCACATCAGGACTCTCTCATGCAACAGGGAGAGAGAGCTGTTCTCTAGTAATCTCTTCTTAACCCCATTCTAGAGCTCACATACAAGATAGGCATACTTTATTTAAAGTTCAGTAGGAAGAGACCTGCCATACATTAGTTGGATACAAACACCACAGCTACAACAACTACCTTCCTTCCACCTTGACTTCCTGGCACACTGACTATTTGGCCAGAGACAACTGGACCAGAACAAGTCTTGTACTGTCATCCAGACCCATTTTGCTGCTACCTAGAAAATCAGGGAAACTTGTTCTTAAATCATGATGATTGAAACTTATAACTATCAACAATCTAGCATTAGCTAATATGAACCAAAGACAAGGATCCTTGTTTCCCAGACCTTTTGAGAGAGAAGTACTAATACAACTAGGAGGTATCAAGGATAAACATGTTGATTTGGGCTTAGATCACACAATTACATTTTGTCTTACCTCCATACGTTTGCTGCTATTGCGATACAGAAAACCATGTCCTCATGACCAACCTCCCTCTGGACTTCCATATCCCAGCAGCCTCTTAGCTACTCTAACATCTGGTATTTCCATGCTAAACAAACTCTTTTGGCTGTATTGAAAATAAATCATGCATCTTTAGGTCAGTTTCACAGCAGAGATGGTGAGCTGCTGATTTGTAGAAATCATTTCCAGAATCATTTCCATAGGTTATAGTCCAATAGGCAGTCCATGTATAGAGTTTGTTCAAATCCTCCCATAAGAATTTGCAGGGACAGTCCAGGGGGCCTGGAAACCTTAGTCTTGTGGCTTGGACTTCCCCTGACAAAGTTTAAGCAGATGTCAGATGACAGGATCAGGCTCTAGAGTTCTATGGCAGGCTATGATAGCCTCTTGACAGCAGATAACACAGCAAGCATTTTTTGGATGAAGAATAGGTAATATACATTGTTGCTTTGAAGTAAAACTCCTATTTCTTATGTATACACAGGTAAACTAGTAGTATTAATTAACATAAGGTACATATCCATTCAAACTATCAAGGCATTCCATTATAGCACAGACAATTTAAGCTGAAGACAACATAATTCATATTATTTCCTGCAATATCTTACATCTTTGATCTTAAGGTTAACTGAACCATCCTCATGCATAATATAATGTAATTGAGATGTGAAAGGGAATTAGCATCCACAAGCTAATCTGGTTATATTGTTGAACATCTAACAAGATATAAGTAAACATAGACAAATAAAATACAAAATACAAACATACCTCTAATTAACAGTACAGAACTCTTGTCCATTTAACATGGCTTTGATAACTATCTACAAGGAATGGCCCTACTTAACATTTTAATACTTCCATAGTATGTTCTTAAAGGTGATCTTTAGGTAATTTAACCTGCTGGTTGTTTAGCCCTCTCTGGTTCTGTAGCACAGACTGCATAACTGGAATTGACCACACAGTATGAACAGTCTAACTTCTTGCAGTTTGCCCATACTTGACTAATAGTTAGTCGTATTTTTCAATAGTGTGTCCAGTTGCTTAATGTTGTATACATATTTAAAGACTTCTTGCAATTTCCTGCCTTGTGGAAATGCACTTGGGAAGAGAGAGAGAAAAGAGGACACAAAACCTGTTCTTCCATCCTGCAGTGCACCTACCCAGGTGTGTTCAGGAACACTAAGAAAGAAGTCCACCTAACACACCAGTTTGGCGGTCTATAGTTAATGATTGGGTGGCAAGGAAAGGGTATCTAGTGGCTGGTAAATCTTTATTCCTTTTTTGTTTTGGCTGACCTAAATCTCTACAGATATTTTGAAGCCCTTCACAGTCAGCTTCTCCATTACCTACTGGAGAAAAGAAGTGAATCAACTGCAGTTTCTAAAGCTGTTATTTAAGATGTGAAATACAATAGATCCTCAGTGCATGAAGTATACAGGAACCATACAGAAAACTTAATTCTAAGATCGTGTCAAGTAGCTAGGTAAAATTAGACATGAAGTAAAACTGATGGAGATACTAATGGTATAACATTACAATTCTAGCCAAGAACTTTGAATTATTGTTGAAAGTCACAAGAGACCCATGATTTGGGTTTTACTCCCTATGAGTTTGTCTTCATTAGGATAAAAAGTGAGTTGTTCAGACACTTTAGCTAACAAGTTCTAACTAATATGTTCTGAAAGACCAGTGTAGATAAGACAGTGTAAACTTTTAACACTAGCTAGCTGGTTGAATTGAAGCCTGATGGGTAGCCTAGCATTTAGGTTTACCATACATGTACACAAAATTCCACATACAGTATTATCAGTCACATACCACAATAAAAAACCTCTCACTTATCAAAGAATGTGAATTCAGATTTTACTGTGTCATACAGATATCCTCAGGCAAATAGTTTTATTAAGAATACAATACAGACTTAAAAGACTATTGAGGGAGACAACCCATATATATACATATATATATATATATATCTCAGTATCTGATAATAGAAATATTCCCATTCAAGAATTTGACTCTACCTAAATTGCTAGTGAACAGCTGACTTAAATCCAAATTACCACGGTCAAAGCAACTGCTAGTGTCAAATATACTTAAACCATTCTAGAAATCAGGGATCAAATAAAAGGAAGGAGGCAGAACAAAAAGTTGCACTATACTATGCCTGCTGAAGTGTTTCAGAAGTTAAATATAACAATAGCATTGGTTACATAGTCCTTCAGCAACTGGAAACCAGAGTGAAGCCATTCATACATACCCTGGACTCCACTAACATGTTGATATTTTTATCACACTGCAATTTTTGCCCGTACCACATAGATTTGGAACGGAGAATTTCACAAATGCTGAATGTATTTAAAAACTTCTACCAATGTAACAATTTTCATGACATCCACCCTAAATGCGAACTCTGTAATCTGTTTTACTCGTCACTCTACTATCTGAGCGCTTCACTGTTATTGATGTTTAGCTTCATAAAATCCCTGTGAAGTATTAGTCACACTTTACAGAAGGGGAACGGAGGCACAGGGTGAGGCACTTGCCTAAAGTCTCAGAGGAAGTTTGGGGCTGAGGCCGGTTTGAGCCCACGTTTCTTGGATGCTATATTAGGGCCTTATCCATTAGACCACCTTTCATATCTAACATACAGTAGGAAATGACAGAGGAATAAAGGTGCTGTCCAACACTAATGATTTTACAGCTATGGGGTCTTGAGTCCAATGGACTTTTGGCTCACAGCTATGGGGTTGCTTGCACCTCTCTCGCCTTTTTGGTCTCTATGAGTGCACCCCTTTGGATGTTAGGCCTCGTGACCTTACCTCTTTTCAGGTGGAATTCCCTCTCTTAGGCTAGGATCTGTGTACAAACCCTATCTATGCCAAACGCTTATTACCGTACAGGTCCAACAGGACATCAGTGTCTCTTTCCTGGGGAGCTTGTGACCAGTGCCATAGAGTGAGGAACAGCCTTCTTAACACAAGTAGGTTTATTTAGCAAATGGAACAAGAGCACACCCTTTTGATGGTTGCTCCATTGTTTGGCAGTGAGACCCATTCAGCCTCAATGGCTCCCTGTCACAGGTCTTGTGTCTGTGGAGCAATGTGCTGAAACAGTCTACTCCATTTGACATTCCACCACCATCTGAGAAATCCTATATCTAAAACACAGTTTGGGGTATAGATTCATATTAATCACTGAGCACCCCTACATTCATCACAGTGAGATTACACTAGTCATTGTTTCCCATACGATCATTAAAGCAGAATTCTACATCTAGTATGAGGTTTCCAAAAGACAGCTCAAACGTTAGAAGGCAAGTTTTTTTCCTCCAGCAACTTTTCCTGATGTTCCTGATGTTCTTTTAATATATTTTCGTAGCTTATCTTGCCTTCCTATTTCTGTGAAATGTGTTTTCTTAATACTGTGCAATGAAAATAATAAAGTATTTCCTATGCTATCTAGAGAGTACTCTAGTGTTCTTTGTTACAATTTAGCTACTGAGAGAAATAGGAAGTTAATTCAAGAGGGGACATAATCATTAATAAAACTGAGTTTTTATGCTTATAGTCTTCCATTGACTAGTTAGTCACAGGAGTTGGCCTAGGCATGCACCATATAAAACTTATTAGTCATGTTTACTACAGAAGTACCACAGGCCAACTGAGAATGGGGCCCCATTGTGCTAAGTACTGTATAAAACACAGAGTAATAGATGGTTTCTGCCCCAAAGAGCTTAAAATCTAAATAGATAAGGTGGACATGGAATGGGGAAAGGGTAAAACACAGAAGCAAAGCGAACATGTTAGTTCCAAGGTGTTTTTTTTTTTTTTCCTGGACGGGGGAGGAGATTACTTGGGAGGGAATCAACTAAATAGAAGAAAAAAAAAAAAAAGCAAGGGAAGGAGGCAAGGGGACAGGCCAGGAGAGAAGAGGGTCTGAAGGACAGGTGTAGAGTGAAGCTGAAGTGAAAAGAATGGAGGCAGGAAAGGTTGGAGCACACAGCCAATCAGCACAGGGCAGAAAACGTCCAGTGAAAACTGTAAGAGAAAGTTCTCTAAATGTCTGATGGTTTTTGCTTTGGCTGCTTCTGGTTCTATTGGCTGGAGTCTCTGGCTGATTCCTCTCTGCAGTTTTCTCCCAGTGACACCATATCCTGTATATTAGTATTCTTATGAAATGTAATGGTTATGGGCCTAATTCTGCCTTCACTAAGGCAGAGTAGTGCCTTACACTAGCAAGTAGTCTCATTGAAGTCCATGACACTACTTGCTCACACAAGGTACTATTCAAGATGGCCAGTGACAGATTTTCTATACAAGCAGACCACCCTGTCCACCCAGCCCAGAAAGGGTGAGAATAAGGGAGAAGTTCAGCCATCTTTCAAGCACATGAACTGAATGCCTAGTCTTCAGTGCTGAAAAAAGGTATACATTTTACCTCAAGGTAAATAATGCACATGAGCTACCCTAAAGTAAAAATACAGTAAAGATAGGGCAGTGGTTTTCAACTAGTGGTCTGCGGACCCCTGGGAAACTATGTCTAAGATTTCCAAAGGCGTCTACCCTTCCATTTGAAAATGTTGAGGGGTCTGCAAATAAAAAAAGGTGGAAAACCGTGGAGATCGGGTACTTTATCTTTACCACAAAGTAAACTAAGTGAGATCAGCTCCAGGTGGGGGTAGGTATAGTGTTGACTTTGCCTAGTTTACTTTGCGATAAATCCAAAGTACCTTGTCTGCACTGTGTTTTTACCGTTGGATAGCTCAGGCACAATTAATTACCCCAAGGTTAAAAATACTCTTTCCCAGCAGTGAAGACAAGGCTGGAGATGGTACATGGGGAAACTAACAAACACAGCCAGGCACTAGGAGGAAAAGAAGAGAGCGAAAATTCCATAGATTGGAGACTACTTGCCAAGAGACGACACAGCTTTGTGGGAGACCAGACGAAGCTGCTCTTTCTGGGGCAACCTGCTATGAACTGCGAGGGAGAGAAAGAACTCTTGACAGGCAGAGACATGGAGATTATCATTACTACCCTTTACCGTTTGTAACCTGTATTCTGTGACCTGTTGCTAACAGAGGTAAATTGTTTGGTGGTTAGAGCACAGTAGGATGTGTAGTTTTTGAATAAGAATGTCTCTATTGGCTCAATATCCTCTTAAATGTCAGAATTAGAGAAGAACTTTATAGTTTTCTCAAGTAATAATTTGCCTTCAGAGTTCTTTCTCTGAGATGTTAAGTTTAAAATAACAAACTCATGACAAACACAAGCCTCTTGAAAAATAAAGAGGTTTTATTAATTAAAATCCAGAGTGGAACTTTGTTCTTTGGTCAGAAAGGGATATACTGGTACAGACAGAAACTTGCAACAGCTATGCATTTCTTCATGCAGCTGTTGGATAATAAGCCTCAAGAATGTTAGGCTTTTCTCATCAAAACAGAGAATTTTCAAGATGTCTGTGCTACTTTTACAAGGCCAAAAGATTTGCTAGTCCCTAGAGTCCTCAGTGTTTTCACTAATCTCAGCAATTCCTTCAAGTGATTGTAATGGAGATCAGCTGCTAGCTTCCTCTTTTCTGCCAAACTGGCCCTGTATCCCAAGACGAGCAATACTAGCCAACCAAACATAGAATACTCTTGTCTATATTTCTTTTGTGCAGAACTGATGGAAATAACATGTAGGCAAGTATCTTTCTCAATGATATGTATTTCATGAGAGTGTTCCTTAAAAGGAAGTTTCAATAAACAATATATTCAAGGATTGGAATCAGGATCTTTGTTTAGATGCTTTAATCCAGGAAACCATCAACTCATCCTGTGATCTGAGCAAATGTATCAAAAACACTACAGGAGATCATAATGCAAACGCCTGAGTAGAAGTTCAATTATGTGTGCACTTCTTCAGTATTTTTCTTATCCCAACAATGGCTCCAGAGATTAGGGTACTTAGTTTAGGGTTTGTGAGCCCTCAATTCAGTGCTTGATTTGTGTGAGGGCTGAGCCCTGACATACCTAGGGTTGGCAGTTCATAGCCCTGGCACCTCTGGGCTTGCTACCTCAATTTATGAAAGTAAAAAAATTGCTTGAGCCCCCGCACCCTTTTCATTACAAAGTAAGCACTACCTCAGTTCAGTTCCCTGCTTTGCTACAGACTTCTTGTGTGATCTTGAGTAAGTCTCTGTGCCTCAATTACTCACCTGTAAGTGGGGCTAATAACACTTTACTACCCCCACAGGAGTGTAGTGAGGATAAATACACTAAAGACTGGGAGGTGCTCAGATACTATGGTAACGGGGGCCATCAAAGTAGATAAGTAATCCAGGTAAAAGCATAGTGCCTCGTTCTGGTTTAGAGCCAGATTGTTGCTCTCATTAGTGAGCACTTATGTGAATAATCCGATTGGCTAAAGTGAGACTACTTGCATGAGTAAGTGCTTAACGGTGTGAGTAAAACTTCAATAATTTGGTCCTCAGATTTTTAAGAGATCTGGATATTTATTTTTTTCATATTAAGTATTTCGCTCAGTAATGCTAGAATGTCAGATGTGCGTTTGAAGACACACACACATACACAAAAGATATTACTGTATGGTATTGTATATGAAGTTCAGCTGCCACTGAAGGCATCAAAAAACTCTTTATACCTACACCAACTGTTCAGTTTGATTCCTTTTTTAATCTCAGAGGTTGGCATTCAGGACCCTTCAATTAACTCTTTCCCTCCAAATATTGTCCTTCTGATTCTCTCTCTCTATGTACTTATATAGCTCCCAAATGAGTGGCTCCTTAATGTATCCTTAAGCCCCTTGGGAGGTACTGAAGTATTATCTCCATTCTACATATAGGAAACTAAGGCACAGAGAGATTCTGTGATTTCCCCAAGGTCATGCAGAAGTCTGTGACAGGCCTGAGAACTGCACCTAGATTTTCCAAGTCAGACCAGAGCCCTAACCACGGACCCAATCTTCCTCACCTTTCTTCCCTACTACATCTCATTACATTTTCAAGCTATACTGAAACTGGGCGGTTCATTTCCTTTTATTTTTGAGTAGATCTCACAAGCACCATAAGAGTAAGTTTTCCAGGACTGATTTAGTGGCAGAGAGGACTATGTGTGGTCACCCACTTGGGGATGGAAGCAGATGGCAGCTCTGTACTAACAGGAGAATAACACAGGCAGTTCATATTCATAGAATATTGTCTCATATTGTCAAATGGGGTTAAAATGCTCAAAAATCATAAGTCAGGCCTCCCAAAATCATGATCTTTAAAAAAAGAATACATTTGGAGTTCTTTATATTTGCCTTCTGACTTTTGTATCTTTAGGGTTCACGTCCTCGAGCTTATCTTCAAAGCCACGAGGGCTAGACTGAGACAGACACAATGTAAGCTGAGATTCTAGTGTATTCACGTCACTCTAGGATCTAGGGCTTTCAATTATCACAAGACTTGTGATAAAATAGAGGGAGTTGGGATGGCTATATAGTATTTTGCTCTTCCTTTTCTTTCACTGTTTTTCATTGCTAGAATTACCTATTTCATGGTAAAGCATTATGATATCCTTGGATGGAAGATACCACAGAAGTGCAAAATATTGTCTTCTGTTTTCACTCAGGACATTCCATCCTCTTTAATGATTCGCTGTTTTCTCCAATACCTTCCGTCCCCTCCTTTCAGTGTTTAATACCTCCCAGCCATTCCCTTTCTTTATCTTCCCATCTAGCTAATGCCTCCCAGCATAGCCAGACTGAAAGGATTTAAATAACAAACAAAATCACAGAACTAACATTACATTGATCCTTCTTGCCCGTGCGTTCCCCTACACTTTGTCAGTCTTGCCTATTCAGATTCTAAAATCTTCAGGGCAGGGACTATCTCTTAGTCTGTGTTTGTACAGTACCTAGCACAATAGGGCTCCAAATTCTGTTGGTCCCTAAAATTGATATTTTATCACGCTAATTTATAATAGAGTTGAAGTGAAGATGTCCTATTCTCTGTTGTTTGTCACTTTCGGACATTTTTCTTCCTCTTACAAGGACACTACGAAGGTTGGGAGGCCCAAAATTTAGCCTACTATTTTTCTATATATTTTCATTCTCCAAGTAATTCTTTTTCCCACCAAACAAACACGACAATCAATACTTTTATTGCTGAAAAAGTTGATGCCAGACTCCTTTATAAGCAACCCTACAATAATGAGGGTGCATCTACACTGACAGCGGCAAAGTTGCCGCCGTCAGATCGACCTATCTGGATCGATTGAGCCGTCAGTGTAGACCTGCTCAATTGATCAGGAAGTCGATGCTGGTAAACCACCCCCTCAAGTAGCGTAGCACTGCATCGACGGGAACAGGCACAGTGCAGTGTAGACAGAGCACAGAAGGGAAGCACAGCAGTCGACGTGAGTTACGTAAGCTATTCTGAGTAGTTTGCGTAACTCCCATCGACTGCCGCCGAATCTCCAGGTAATTGTAGACCAGCCCTCACTTTCTAGCTTCCAAAGATTATTAAAGACTGTGACCAAAAATTATTTTAGAAATTATAGAAAATATCTTGACAGTGACTATAGTGTTTTGCTATCATGTCTACTATCATAGAGTGTAGCACAATCAATCCTTGTTATCTCTCCAACCATTTAAGGAGACCAAAATAGCCTACTCCTGGTGGCCACATGTTCTCACATGCACAAAGTGGAGCAGTCTAATATTAATAGTCTTAAGATGGAGCTGTGCAGCACATAACCCAATGATGTAATGCATAGTACCCACATACGTTTAAAAAAATAGAACCTGAACAATCACTTAGATCCCAATCCTGACAGTATTTACACACTGGCTTAACTTCTAGCCCATTAGTAACCTCATAAATGTTTGCAGGACTGGGATCTTAATCAAATATGCTGTGTATAATATTTATTTACAAAACATATAGAAGAGAAACACATGCAATAGCTTATGTAAAAAAAAGAAGTTCTTAAAGAGAAAAAAAGCTACATCCCTATTCTAGTGTATGCTAATTTGTGCCATAGAGACTACAAGAGAACATGATAGGAAATAAATAGTTCCTAATACATCAATACACATTTTAGGCATGCAGCTGGAGAGATTATGTTTATACTGCATACACAATTGGCACCTCCAGATTCACATACCTCTCACTCATCACCACCAGCTCAGCTAGAAAAAATTCTGTCCATTTAAGACCAAACATTCAGACTCCATCCAAAAAATAAAAAGCCCTTCTTTTCCTGTCAAATATCATCACTAAATTCCTCAGCCTGGCCCAGATTCTGCAAAAACTTATGCATGTTCTTAGCTGCACTACTGCGAATAGGCACATTCATTTCAGTGGGATAACGTGCATAATGTTAGTAAATATTCACAAGATTGGGATATTTGTTGTTGCATGTTGTATAAGCTATTGCTATTCCATCATCTCACATTTCTTCTCCTAACGACTGTAACATGTCACAGGTACAATACTATTTTGGATCATATGAAACTACAGTGCTAGTGAAAGGCCCATTTATATATTCATGAAGTTTTTTTTAGTCATTCTTATTTTCATGAGGTGCTTAGGGATGGTCATATTACATGTTTTAATAGTTCAGATTGCTAGCTAAAGTTTATGAGGAAATATTGTAGGGATATGCATATGAAAAGAAATATGCAGAGCCCCCCAAATGTGCCAGACATCATGCAGGATGAGGGGCTATAAGAGAAAAAGAGTTTGAAACATGTTTCTATTTACTGTATATAGCTGTAATTCTAAGTATTTCTAACTTTAGTCCATCTACTGCCTAGGCCTGCCTTGTCTTTATTTGGATATTTAAATATTTTAAAAGCATCCATATGAAATATATTTAAATGTGTGATCAGTGCACCTTAGGATATATTTATTATGAACACATAAATGTCATCACTGTTACACAAGGAATAATTTATTTTGTGCTTGTAACAGATTTATCCCTACTTCGCTCTACTTGGCACATAAACAGAACAGATTGCATTGAAACACACATACTTGCTTAGCGGTAATACTCTGCACAGTTATGCGAAAGAGCTCAGTGTGATGGCTTAGCCCAGTCTCTTGGTCCCTAGGAACAGCAAGGAGTGCAGCTGAGGCACCACACGACCCCAGAGGAGAAAGGAATGCCTCATGCCCTTTAACAGTGACCCATCTGCATCTGTATCTTTTTGATACAACTACATTGTCAGGCTATAAAGGGAATCCCAGCTAGTAGTCCTCCTCAGCCAGAAGGAGCTGAATGTGCTGCCTCAGGTGCGCTCCCTAGCCTAGGCCCTAGGGAGAAAGACATGGGACAGGATTCAGTGTGGTACCTCTCAGGAGATGCAGCAAAGATGAAGAGGCAAACATGGCTTTAAGCTGCCTTTGCCCATTCCAGTTTCTGGGCTGTTTGAGTTGCCAGTATGGCTCCTGGTATAAATCACCTGGCTGCCTATGAGCTATTTGGCAGCACAGAATTGGAAGATCACATGCCCCTTTGCCAGGGGCTTTAAGGAGGTGCAACATAGAGCCACTAATCTTGACCCTCTGCTGGGAGAATCCCCCTGAGGTTTTCTCTGTCCATTCATGGCTACTGTACACTGCTGGACCAGGATCAAGGGATCACAACAAGGACTAGAAACTGGCCCTATGATCACTACTGTATAGACACCCATCAATGAGATGCAGCAAACTCCCTCTGGGGTAGAGTGCACCAACTGGCACACTGCACAAAACTTAGGGAAGGGGAAATTTGGCCAAAGACATAAGGCCAACAGCATGCTCAGCACTGCATGAACCAAAATGAGAACCTCTAAGATTTTTTTGATCTAAGGCCCTGATTCTGCAAACACTGATGCATATGGTGTAAATATACTCATGCAGTAGTTCCACTGCAATGGGGACAGCTATTCTGAGCAAATCATTATTGCCAAACCCAAGCATTCAGAAGTCATAAATCAAGCCAAAAAATCAGGAGATTGGTTTAAAAATCATGAGATTTTTAAAACAATAAGTGTTAGATACTTTTTATTTGCCCTCTCGTTTCTGAGTTTTAGGGTGCACTCCTTTCACCTTTTCAAGGTTTTCTCTGCAACTAGGAGGGCTAGAAACTTCCTTTAAAAAATTAAAGTTGAGACATGCTTGCAATCTCAGCAGCTGGGGCTTTAATCACATGACTCACACTAAAATCACAAGAGCTGGCAACACTGGCAATTTCCACGTGTGTTTGCAGGACTAGACCTAGAAGAGAGAGAAAACAGAGTGCATTGAGAAACCCACAAGGGGCAGTAATTTGAGGGAGACTACATGAGTCCTTGAGGCTGACATCATAGGAAGAAAAATATGCAGTAAGAAAGAGAAGCTCTGAGATGTGTGTTGGGGAGGATTGTGCATAGTCTTAAAGACATGAACAAAAACACCTGGGCAAAATCCTCCTATGGGATCTTTAAAGCCGTCACAGAGAAGATGGGGTCTTGTTCTTATCTTTATATTTAAAAAACAGATAGCCTTGAAATAGCAATGCTCAAATATTTTCAAATGCTGTTTTTCACACCTATGTCATATTTCGCAAATCATCTAGGCTTTTATTTGATAATATTTGTGCACTTGGAAAAAATAAAAATATGTATACGAATCAGTCACGTGCTGAGTTTTTTTAAACAAAGCATTATATGAAAATTTAGCAGATGGACAGGGTAAAAATCCACTTTGTAAAAACAGATTTATATAACAGACAATGATGCCAGATGAAGTTTTATGGCTTTACAGGTAAATACATGTACTAAAATAATCTAAGTTTGTCAACAATTTTTTTATAAGACAAAAAATGGGCCTAAATATATATTTAACTAGAGTGTCCTCCCAGTTTATTAATGTGCATTTCAAAACTTTCCAAGAAACATATTTTCTCTTTTTCCCTTTTAAAACAGGAACATGGGAACCAGATTTAAAAACAAACAATTAAACATTAAAGCTGTAGCATAATAAAACATCAAAAGCTCTGAAATTTTAAGTAACGACAACGCCTGAACTTAACTCATACTGTTCTCCTTCCTCTGCCCTCTCTGAAATAAAGTCAGCTAACAAGAAAATATCAGCTTTTGAATTTTCTAGTATTTGTTCATTTATGTTAGCCTCTGTGGCCCAACCTGCAATTTTTTGCAAGAAGGCAGAGAGCTGTTCCTGCAAGGAGACCCACTGCTTCATATCATTTGGACATAGCTTTTGCATTTAATTTCTCTGATATGTGCATATAAAAGAAGTATGTATATTTGCATCTATAGACAATACTATCCATTCACAATGCACTGAACTCTTGCTGTCTGCAACAATTCCTTAAAGAGTTACAGGCAAAACTGTATTATTCTAAATCCTGTGCAGCTTGATTGATCTGATTATACAAGAGTGGTAGGAAGAAAACTGAAATACAATACCAATGAATGATATGAACAAGGATATTCTGCAAGACAGGCAACTCATCATTTCCACCACTGGGCACACATTAGTTAATTAACATTATATGTCCGAATCCTACAAGCTGGTCTGTGCCGGTGGGTCTC
Source organism: Emydura macquarii macquarii (assembly GCF_026122565.2). NCBI lineage: Eukaryota > Metazoa > Chordata > Testudines > Chelidae > Emydura > Emydura macquarii. Next base: position 1,089,485 of record NW_027130613.1, read on the forward strand.
ATGTGGAGCCTCATTGGCCATACTTAGATAATAGATAAAGAATAATGCCATCAACTATACATACACATATTGTACTTATCTGCTCAGTGTGACTTGAACATGCAAACATGTTTCTGAGAAGCATTTGTTTAATGCAAGAGCAGGAGAACACAGACTCCCTCATATCTCCTGAAAGTCACCAGCAACATTTAGATTGGGAAGAAGTGTCTTGGGAACCTTTCTTTCCCCAGATAAATTCTGTACAGCCATCAGCATTTTCTTCAGGAGGCTGCCTTGCCAAAGTTATTCTGCTATGTGCACCTCTAAACTTCAGCATAATAGCTATGGACTCCTCATAAATGTAAGTTTAACTGTGAAAAAGGAGTTACCAAAACAATTACTCCTGGAGTAGAATAATGTACCAAAGCCAAAAATATGCTTTAAAATAATTCTGCGGGTCTGATTAGCATGGGAGAGGGGAAAGAAGGTAAGCTGTCCCTCCAGGCCTTAGCTCAGTGAAGGACAAATTCTACAAACAAGTTCCAGAGGGGTAGCTGTGTTAGTCTGTATACAGCAGAAACAACGAGAGTCCTGTAGCACCTCAAAGACTAACAAATTTCTGCGGGCATAAGCTTTCGTGGGCTGCAACCCACTTTGTCAGATGCAGTGGGTTGCAGCCCACGAAAGCTTATGCCTGCAGAAATTTGTTAGTCTTTAAGGTGCTACAGGACTCTCGCTGTTTTAACTTCAAACAAGTAACTTAACACACATGTGTAGTCCCCTGGACTTTGACAGACTACTGGCATGAGTAAAGTTATTCACTTGCAACAGTGTTAGCAGGAGCAGGCCCTTAGCTTGTCCCACAGCTGGAGCATGATAACCGCATAACATTAAACTACTCAAAACAAAAGTGAGTAACTGTAGGCTTAATAAAGAAATGGAACAGAGGAACTGCATTTCTTTCTAAAAGCATCACTAAAGATTATAAGAGACTCAGTTCACTGTGGTTATAAGTGCCCCAGATTTGTCTGGTATTAAAAGAAAACCTCAAGCCTTTCTTCTTAATTCCTTCATTACATATCTGGGATATTTTTTAGACTTTCATTATGGATATAGGAAATATCTGTTATTGACATGTATTTTATAATTTCCAGAGTGTGGCCCACTATTATTTTCTTTGTTACACCTCCTTCCTACCCTTCCCTCCTCCGCCCCCACTCCCACATGGCAAGTTTTAGTGCTTTATGAGCCTTGTGTAGACCTTTTTCTGCATGAGTAGAAGAAGTTATTATTGGGGATACTATATTTTTAAGGATTTTAAAATGCTTAAAAGGAAGGAAAGCCTCCCCCCAATCACTAAGCACAATGTAAAAAGAAAAGAAAAAGAGACTGATAAAATAACAATTTCTTAATCAGTTTAGTTCCTTACCTGAGCTATTGCAGGGCTTCTACCAATGAGTGCACTAGGAGCCAACCCACCATCCATGAAAGCTTTTTTAAAGATAGGATTTCCAGTTTGGAGGACAATCTATCTCAGAGAACTCTGGGAAATGTAGTCTTTTAAAAAATTTATTTGGTTATTGCATTTGCGTTAATGTACAGCTCTCATATTAGTATTTCTTGCAAATATAATCTTATATATAGGGATGTAGGCTATAGGCTGGCTTTTCTGTTGTTTGTTTTTTAAATTTATCATATGATTTGGTTTTGGAGCTAACAGAACATTTGGGGAAAACTGGGGAGATCTACCGATTTAGCGGCTGTTCTACTGTCAAAAGTCAGAAGGAAGAAAGTTGCTGATGTAGAGTAGAGCTGGGTTAATTGAACAATAAACTTGTTAAATAGCATGAATGTTGATCAGAATTAGAGAAACTAACGTTTCTAAATAGTAATAGGAAAATATTTAGCTGCTAGGGTATTTCAATGTTAAAACAGGGCTAGAGGGAAATTTCAAAATATCATAAAAATATTCCAGCCTTTTATGGTTGAATTTAGACCAATAATCATGTGATCTTTATGATTCCGCCATTTTAATTATTTCTTCACTTGTTTTGGGTGTGGGAGCTGCTGGAAACATTTTGCTGCTGGAGGAGGAGAACATCTTACTATAATTAAATGTACATGTACACACTTATTTATAAATTCCTTTGAAAAATTAAATCTTGTGGTTTTGGCACAGTGGGATAGAGAAAAAGAAGCAGCGAGTGAGGTTGTTTAGCTGTTACATATTCTTCTGCTGGCTGCAACAAGTCTTTTATGAGTTGAGGGTATGGGTAGCATTAGCAAAGGGCAGGTAGGCATGAAGGTTACTTCCAACAGTACAAATCTGCAGGTTGATTTTCAAGGAAGTTGATTTCTACTTCCATAGCCACATCTCAGAAGGCACTTGTAAGAAACTTCAACATCCTTTCCGGACACTGCCAGGCAGTTGCTAGGCCAGACACTACAACAACCTCCTGCTCTCTATCCGTTACCACACAATGCTGTGTTATTGAAGGCTCGTAAAGGGGCAGGTGAAAGCATTCCTCCTCCCCAAACAACTCCAAATGGTCAAACCCCCAAATTGTGTGGTCTTCCCACAACCAGATGGCTGTGCATGACCCCACCTCAGAAGGTGTGTTACTTGACTGTGACCCTATTATTATATTGATTCTCCTGATTCCTGAACCTAACTTCTAAACTTTTCCAGCACTGCTGTAGAAGTGCCACTGCTCCTAGATATGGTAACTGGCATAAATAGCCCTCAGAAAAGGTTGTGTCTGTGAAAAGGGCAAAGCAACCTAAAAACCAATAAGTTATACATGTTGCATGAACCGGCCACCTAGCCCGATCTCCCATCCTACTTCTGTTCATTCCTCATGGTATTCAAGGCCTCATACAAATTTTAAAGTGTAGAATTATATTGAACTCAGAAATAGGTAAGCAGAAAAATTTAGAAACCATCTGAAAGAAACAGTAACACTTTATTGTGAGAATGAATGCAAAGGTATAGTCTCTGTTTGATTAAGCTCCTCTGTAGTAATAGGACCACCCAAAAGATGGCACTAAACAACAGCTAGTCCATGTATATATATATATATAGTTTACCCAAACAACTCAAAGAAATGGTAGATTGGCTTAATTCTGAAATTTTCTGTGCAAAAGCCAAAGTTCTCCTATGTAATTCTGAATTAGACTAAGAAGAAACTGAGAAAGAGCAGTTTCATATAATCTGCCAAAGAAAGGAAATACTGTTTTTCGAGGTCTGTCTGACAACATCATAGTAGGTAGAGGGTATACCTTTTTTAAAAAGACCTAGTATTTGGGAGTTCAGAACAGAACATGAAGAGTTCTGGTCTTCAGAAGAATTTGAAATCAATGTATTACATTTTTGAGTTTTGTCTAACTATAGGATTATTGGGCCAGATATTCTGCTCTCAATTACATTGATATAAATTTGGAGTTACCTCACTACAACCAGTGAAGCTGTTCTGAATTTACATGGCACAATTTGGCCTATCGTGATTATGTATTTTCCATAATATATCAGATTATTTTGATTTTAAAAATAGGTAATTATGTCTGCATGGTGGGAATAATGATACATGCCTTTGCGAGTCACATTACCCTTTCAGAGAAGGTGAGGTGAAGGTAAACAGTTCCTTCCATCTCTCTCAAACTTTCAGGACTCTGAATTGAGATGTAATGTGTGATGAAACTCAAGATGAGGGACACAAAAATATTCATGAAGAAAACTTAAAATCCTGTGGGATTCATTGCTTTAGTTTAAATAATTTTTTATAGCCTCAGGTTTATGATTTAAATCAAATCTCTAATGTAAATAATTTAACAGTAAAAGGGGAGGGGAACCAAATTTATATGGAACATAAGTAGTTTTCATATTGAAATGAGTGAGATCCCATGAAATGAGGGACAGCTGATAGGTAGGATACCTTCCACTAAGTGGCTAGATTCCCCTCCATTATTTTAAGTCTTCACCTTTCAAAAAAGGCTGATTTTTAACCTCTGGCTATAGAAAAAACAAAAATGAAGTGTCTGAAATAAAGTGGGTCTGATCATCATTTACATTAAGAACTCTTTACACCACTCGGGTAGTGTAAAGAGCTTTTAAAGTGGGTGTAACTTAGGTCCTCTTTAAGTTAGGTCCCCTAACATTGTCAGAGTGGTATAAAGGGGACTCAGTGTAAATGAAAATAAGGCCCAAATAATTCAGTAGCTCCATTTTTGTAAAAATTCCACTAATCTCTTTAGAGCAGGGACACTCTTTTTGTTCTGAGTTTGTACAAGGCCTAGCACAATGGGATCCTGGTTCATGTCTGGGGCCCCTAGGTGCTACTGCCATATAAATAAATAGATGCACACCTTGTTATAAATATGACTTTAGAAAGCACTCAAACATTATTAGCAAGATGATTCTATAGCTATAAATCTCTCTTTTTCGAAACATGAGAACCACAGATAATATACAAAGGTAACTAAACTAAAATTAAAATTCAAGACTCCAATCAGATCCACCATAACTGACATCCAATTAGGCCTCAGGGAAGCAACAGGACACACTGTGGGCATCTTCCTGTAGAGGATAAAAAGAAAAGTGAAAGCTTTCCTTTGCCTAAATAAAGCAAGAGAACAAAATATATCTAATCAAGCTATGGGAATATATATACATATCTCCATAAATTAGGTGGAGGTTGGAAAAAAATGTGTGTAAGCAGAATACACGTAAGAATCCTGTAAGCAGAATGATTAGCACTGTACCTAAAATCATAATCTGTTTTTACACATTGAAGAATAACACATTTTTGTTTTTCTCTTGGGACGACCATCTTCTAGTATGTGAGATTCATAGTTATCAAATTATTCTTATCATCTGAAGGTCTCCAGTAATATTTTTATCAACATCCCATCATTAGAAGAACTGGCTGCAGAGAAGTCACATGATCCTTTGCTGAGTAACGCAGATGCCACAGTCTCTCTGACTGCTCAAGCACTTTTAAATCTTCACTACACAGATGAACTATAACCTAATACTTTGTCATATTAGTCTCACAACTTCGCATAGACTTGCAACTGTCACAAGATGGTATCTATGCTCTCCCTTTTGCTAGGCTTTCAATGTATGTGGCACAACATAAGGTAAAAAAGGCTTCTGATTTTTACTATTTTGTGAAAAGATGACGCTATCTGGAGTTTCAGTCTAGGACCCCAATCCTGCAAGGAGCTTTGTGTACACAGCCATCTGTGCCCTCTGTGGGGATGGGGCACACACAAGGCCCAATGAAGCTAAGTGGGCTCTGTGCAGGAATGGGCCGAGGGCTTGTCCCCTCACACAAAGGAATTCATATCCTATGAGATCTGTCTTCTTTCAGAGGCCTTTAATTTTTAGGAGAGCCAGTTCTGACACCCTAGTGCAGACCAACACAGAACAAGCTGCCATGTTAATTTAGGAGCTGTATCACTTATGCTATAAGAGGACTTGTCAGCTGAGACTAAACGAGTTAGTAAAACATTAAACTCTCCAAACAAATCTGTAAGAAGCTGTCAAGGGTTGCCTGTAACACTCCATCCTGCTAGTAGGTGCTTATGTATCAGGGGAAGGGGATAAGTACAAATTCATTTAGACTGGTGGCTTGTCACTGCACCTATACATAAGAAAAGTAGGAGTAGCTTGCTCTCACTTGAGGGGATCTAGACTGAACAGTCCTGAGGTAGGACTCTTATGAACAGACATGCTTGAGGAGGAGGCGGCTTGAGCTCTGCTTTATGTTATTGCTAACTTTTTTATGAATAAACCCAGTCCCCAGAACAGGAGTGAGGTTTTACTATACAGTGTGTGTGGATTTTGTTCCAGAGCAGATTACAAAAGAAAGAGGGTTCTATTTAGAGAGCTCTGTTGGGGCTTACAAGTTTGTCTGGGGAGACAGCACTGGATAGCATGCCATATTATCTGGTTACCGCGTGAATAACAGAACCAGTGTCAAGAAATAGGTTTAACTCATTATTTTTCTACTAATGGATAATTAAAATGATATCAGGTGAGAGCCAAAAGTCTCTCATGCTGAAATCTTTAAATAGCCTCCACTATGTAACTTTACTTTCCAGTCATGACTGGTTTTTCATCTGAAATCCATCAAGATATGAGTGCAGGGAAGAGTCTCTCCTTCCTTCTAGTGTGAGTTCCTGAGCAGCTACCTGTCCCCTGGCTTTCTGCAAGAGATGGGGGATTGGAGGAAGACTGCCTTGTTTACATTCAATCCTCACTCAGTCTCTGCCTTTTGGTCCACTAATAGCTTGACTGCTGAAGGTTTCAGCGATATCAATGAAATGAAATCTGTTTCAGCAGCATCACTAGGCCTGTCCAGTTCCTGTGGGATTATCTCCAGTGCTTCCCATTTTACTACTGGAGCTTCTGCTACCACAGCTAAAACTAGTCAGAACTCAGCTGTCGAGCCCTCCTGTATCCCCAAACACTCATACAATTTACACATTGCTAAATTAACTGTATTGACTCAGAAAACGGCCTGAGCATCATTGTAGACCTCTCAATGAAGCCCTCTGTTCAATGTGCAGCTGCAGTTAAAAAAGCAAAAAGACACGCATATGGAATGGGACAGAGAATAATATGGAGATTATTCTAATGCCTTGCTATACGTCAGTGTTGTGGCCTCAGATGGAAAACTGCATGCAGTTCTAGTCACTCCAGTTCAAAAAGAATATTACAGAATTAGTGGGGTTCAGAGAAGGGCAACGGGAATGATTAGAGGTATGGAAAAACTCTCAGATGAAGAGAGATTAGAAAGACTGGGGCTGTTCACTTTAGAAAGGAGAGGAATAAGAGTTGACATAATAAAAGAATACAAAACATATACTCTAGAGCAGTGGTTCTCAACCTTTCCAGACTTTCAGGAGGCTGATTTGTTTTGTGTACCCCAAGTTTCATCTCACTTAACTACTTGCTCACAAAATCAGACATAAAAATGCAGAAAGGCATCACAACACACTGTAGAAGGGGAAGCCGTTGTCAGTGTCGGGGGGAGGCCACACCCTCCTCGGCAGCACCTGTGTGGGTGAGCTGAAAACTGGGGATTAGCTGTCTATAGAGTCTATTGGCCATGCCCTCAGCCTGGGCAGGGCAAGGCAAGGAATCAGTAGCCCTGAGCCCTCAGGCAGGGCAGGGCAGGCAAAGCAAGCCAGCTATGGCCTATTGAGGCTTTACAGGCCGAGGGGCAGTCACCCCAGGGTTGGGTTTTTACAGGGGAAGCCCTCCCAACTCCACTGCCTCCCAGCCCAGGGCTCTAACAATAGTGGATCATCCTGCCACTGGATCAGTGGGGCTCCAGCCAAAACTCACTGAATAGGGCTCAGGCTTGAGCACAGCCAGACTGAGGTCAGCTATCCCTGGGCTACTTCCTCCACCCCTGTGCCCGTGTATCTGTGGTTCAGGTCATTGTCCACTTCTTTGGGGTAGAACGCGAGGGACAGCCCCAACAGGCCGTCGGCACTGCCAGCATCAGGCAGCTCCTCCAGGTTGCAGGGGTCAGGTAGCTCTGGCAGGTCCTCTGAGCTCCAGCTGCTAGGCAGCTCCTCCACGGGGCAGCGGTTATGTTCAGGTCCCAGCACCAAGGGAGAGATGTCCTTATCCTCCAGCAGCTCTCCCCTGACTGAGCTGTAGGGCCCACCCTTTATACTTCCTGTTCCTGTCTTGGCCCAGCCCCTCGGTTTGGTGGGTGTGGTGTCCCTGAGCCTGCCCTCTGGGAGTTGAGTGGCAGTTCCTCCTTGTCAATCTCAGAGGGAGGCCATGCCCCCTCGCTACACACACTGTTACTGAAAAATTGCTTACTTTCTCATTTTTGCCATATAATTATAAAATACATCACGACCCCCCCCAGGTTGAGGAACAGTTATATAGTATACAGAGCAGTATAAACAATTAATTGTCTGTATGAAATTTTAGTTTGTACTGACTTTAATAGTGCTTTTCATGTAGCTTGTTGTAAAGCTAGGTAAATATCTAGATGACTTGATGTATCCCCTGGAACACATCCCCAGTGGTATGTGTACCCCTGGATGAGAACTATTGGTCTAGAGAAGGTAGATCGGGAGCTTTTTTTCACCCTATGTCACAACACAAGAACAAGAGGATAATCAATACAATGAGAGTCCTGTAGCACCTTAAAGACTAACAAAGTTCTGCGGGCATAAACTTTCATGGACTGCAACCCACTTTGTCAGATGCACTTTGTTCTTGTGTTGTGACATAGGGTGAAAAAAAGCTCCCGATCTACCTTCTCTAGACCAGTAGTTCTCATCCAGGGGTATACAGGTTGTTTTTGCTATATACAGACTAACACGGCTACCCCTCGGGATAGTCAATGACATTAAAAGGTTTGCTACAGTAAAATGTATTCAAAACTGATACAAAGAAATACTTTTTCATACAATGTGTAATTAAACTGTGCGACTCATTGTCACAGGATATTGCTGAGACTAAAAGCTTTAGCATGATTCAAAAAGGGATTGGATATTTATCTGGATAAGAAGGATATCCACAGTTATAATAGTTAATGCTAACATACATTTTGGAAGAGAGAGTAAACTCATGCTTCAAGGGTTTAGCTCAATCTGTAACTGCTAGGGATTAGGAGATCTACCATATGAGGTAGATTATTCCATTCTGCCCAATGTGAGTTTCAGAATTTGAATTCAAGCAAGTTCATACTGACAAATGTCTCTTTTCCTACAAAATTTTACAAAAAAGGTTGAGGTTCCCCCTTCCCAAAAAAAAATGTTTTAAAGGGGAAAAAAGAAAAATAGGGGAGGGATTTTATGAAATTGTAATAAAATGCAAACCCCCCCCCACATTCTGAAGTTTTTGAATTTCATCACAAATATTTTGCATACTGAAAAAAGGATATACAGTTCCCTATACAGCTTGAGGCCAACTAGTAAAACTAGGAAACCAAGGGCTCAGAAATGAACTACAAACAGAGAGAGGGGGAGAAAGAGGGATTTAAATAGGAACAATATTAAATCTTTCACTAGTACCTTGGTGAAAACCTGTAGCACAACATATCGAGCTTCAATTCCTGGCAAGAAACTTAGGCATTTAGACTGTGGTCCTTTGCTTGACAACTGCATGGAAACAGGATGCTGCTCCCAAGATCCTTCAGAGACTGGAATGCTGATCTCTCCATGACAGCTGTGGCACAGGCTTTAAAGGGCCAGTGACCCTTTAACGTTATTGCTTTGATTAAAAAAATGTGAACACAATTGCTACAGCTTCATATATTTTAGAATTAAAATGTTAAAATATGTTAAATAATAGAAATAGTGAAAGCTATTGCTGGCAAAACCCCAATCAATCTATAGACATAACCACCCACCCATCGTATCCAACGCCTTGGGCAGACAACATACTACTAGTACAGTTTACAGCGGCAATGCAGTTTATCTTCATGGATTGAATCTCATGAATGACAATCACTGTGCCATTTTTATAAAGCTGGCCACTATCTCCAACAGACACTAAGTAAGTGAGAGCTTGTCTACACCAGCAGTTATTAAACGTTTTAAATGGAGCCCCCCGTGGACTTTTGTGTAATAATTGCGGCCCCCCCCCACTTTCAGAAAAAAAAACAGGGCCTACATATCATAGGTGGAGTTTGACCGTTAATTTGCGGGGGGCAAGGGGTAGCAGCAGCTCCCTCTCAGCTCCAGAGCCCAATGTGACCTGCCAGAGAAAATGGCGAAGATGATGGGGAATCACACCTCGTCGTCGGAATTATCCTCAGGCAGCAGCATGGATGCAGCCACCACCTCCAGGAGCCTACAGAGTGGCAGTGGCGGGGGGGCTGGGGCTGCTGCTGCTGCTGCAGGAGGTGGGCAACGATGGCTGCCAGGAGCAGCGCTCTGACTGGAGACGGAAGCCACTGTGCAAAGTGCGAGCATGGAGCTGGACTAGCTCTGTCCCTTGCTCCGCCAGCAGTGCTGGACCTGCCACCTGCAGCAGCCTCCCTCCGCCCCTCCGCCTCTGCTCCTCTCCTAAGGGTCCCCCAACCCCAACACCTGTCCAGGGCCGCCCGTGTGAGGTACCGGGATCCCCACCGCTGCCTGGCCCCACTCTCAGCTCGGCTCCCCTAACCCAGCAGGGGGAGATGGCTCCATCATCATAAGTTTGGGGGGCATTACCCTCCATACCCTCCAAACTTCACCTGTGGCGCTCCCCCCCCCCCATGATTCCTCTTGTGCCCCCTTAGGGGGATCCGCCCTCCAGTTTGAGAACCGCTGGTCTACACAGTGGAGTAATGTGCTTTATGGGGTTGTGATTTCTAAAGCGCATTACCATGTTGCTCATTAACTGGTCTGTAGAGACCCTGCTGGTGTGCTTTAAAGTAGTGGTGTTTGAATCAGGACTATGTTAAAGCACATTAGGGAACCTTTAATGCGTACTAGCAAAGTCTACATGGATCAATCATGCATCGCACATTAGTGCAGTGCGTAAATCACACTCCTGTAGAACACATCACCCCACTGTGTAGACAAGCTCTGACACTTCCACTGTTTTGGGCAGGAATAACACCACAGACTTCAGTGGGGCTCTGTCAGCAGGGAATCCATTTGCAGGATCACAACTTGAGTTGGTAATAATGATAATTTAGCAGGCATTCAACCTGCTACTGAAAGCAATGGAGAAAAATCCCAGCAAGGGATAAATGCAAGTGCAATGATTTGATATTCCCACCTTCACATCAGGAGACCCTGGGCTATATTCCTAACTGTGCCTCTAAACATTGTTTGACTTTAGGCAGGCACATCGCTTAACCTTTCTGTGCCTCAGATTCTTCAGCTGTAAAAATAAGGGTTATAATTAGAGCTGGATGGGAAGATTTTCAAGATTTTTAAAATGTTTTAATTCCAAAATGGGACACAAAGTAGAAATCTCAAAAAATTTAGTGAATAGAAAAAAATTCAGCTCAGGGCAATAAAAACATTTAATTTTGATCATTTAGAATCATAGAATCATAGAATACTAGAGTTGGAAGGGACCTCAGGAGGTCATCTAGTCCAACCCCCTGCTCAAAGCAGGACTAACCTCAGCTATATCATCCCAGCCAGGGCTTTGTCAAGCCTCAGCTTAAAAACCTCTAAAGATGGAGATTCCACCACCTCCCTAGGTAACCCATTCCAGTGCTTCAACACCCGCCTAGTGAAAAACTTTTTCCTAATGTCCAACCTAGACCTCCCCCCTGTAACTTGAGACCATTGCTCCTTGTTCTGTCATCTGCCACCACCGAGAACAGCCTAGCCCCATCCTCCCTGGAACCCCCTTTCAGGTAGTTAAAGGCTGCTATCAAATCCCCGCTCATTCTTCTCTTCTGTAGACTGAAAAAGCCCTGGTCCCTTAGCCTCTCCTCATAAGTCCTGTGCTCTAGCCTCCTAATCATTTTTGTTGTCCTCCGCTGGACTCTCTCCAACTTGTCCACAGCCTTTTTGTAGTGGGGGGCCCAAAACTGGACACAATATTCTAAATGCGGCCTCACCAATGCTGAACAGAGGGGAATAATCACTTCCCGTGACCTGCTGGCAATGCCCCTCCTAATGCAGCCCAATATGCTATTAGCCTTCTTGACAACCAGGGCACACTGCTGACTCATATCCAGCTTCTTATCCACTGTTACCTCCAGGTCCTTTTCTGCAGAACTGCTGCCTAGCTCATCGTTCCCCAATCTATAGCTGTGCATGGGATTCTTCCTTCCTAAGTGGAGGACTCTGCACTTTTCTTTGTTGAACCTCATTAGATTTCTTTTGGCCCAATCCTCCAGTTTGTTTAGGTCCTTCTGTATCCTATCCCTACCTTCCAGGGTATCTACCACTCCCCCCAGCTTAGTGTCATCCGCAAACTTGCTGAGGGTGCAATCTACCCCATCCTCCAGATCATTAATGAAGATGTTGAACAAAACCGGCCCCAGGACCGACCCCTGGGTCACTCCGCTTGTGACTGGTTGCCAGCTAGACATGGAGCTATTGATCACTACTCGTTGAGCCCTATGCTCTAGCCAGTTCTCTATCCATTTTATAGTCCATTCATCCAACCCATACTTCTTTAACTTGCTGATAAGAATACTGTGAGAGACAGTATCAAAAGCTTTGCTAAAGTCAAGGTATATCACATCCACCGCCTTCCCTACATCCACAGAGCCAGTCACCTCATCATAGAAAGCAATCAGGTTGGTCAGGCATGACTTTCCCTTGGTGAATCCGTGTTGACTGTTCCTGATCACCTTCCTCTCTTCCAAGTGCCTTAAAATGGATTTCTTAAGGACCTGCTCCATGATTTTTCTAGGGATTGAAGTGAGGCTGACCGGTCTGTAGTTCCCTGGATCCTCTTTCCTCCCTTTTTTGAAGATGGGCACCATATTTGCTTTTTTCCAGTCCTCAGGGACCTCCCCTGTTGCCATGAGCTTTCAAAGATAATAGCCAATGGCTCTGAAATCACCTCAGCCAATTCCCTCAGCACCCTCGGGTGCATTGCATCTGGCCCCATGGACTTGTGTATGTCTAATCCTTCTAAATAGTCTTGGACCTGTTCCTTCAGCACTATGGGCTGTTCGCCTCCTTCCCATTCTGTGCCACACAGTACAGTAGTCTGGGAGCTGATCTTGTCTGTGAAGACAGAGGCAAAAAAGGCATTGAGTACCTCAGCTTTCTCCACATCCTCTGTCACTAGGTTGCCTCCCTCATTCTCTAAGGGGCCCACACTTTCCCGAATCTTCCTCTTGTTGGCAACATGCCTGTAGAAACCCTTCTTGTTCCCCTTCACGTCCCTTGCTAGCTGCAACTCCAATTGCGCTTTGGCCTTCCTGATTTCATTCCTGCATGTTCGAGCAGTGTTTTTATAATCCTCCCTAGTCATCTGACCAAGCTTCCACTTCCTGTAAGCTTCTTTTTTGTGTTTAAGTTCACCAATGACTTCTTTGTTAAGCTAAGCTGGACTCCTACCATATTTGCTATTCTTTCTGCACATCGGGATGGTTTGCTCCTGTGCCCTCAATAAGGTCTCTTTAAAATACAGCCAGCTCTCTTGGATTCCTTTCCCCCTCATATTAGCCTCCCAGGGAATCCTGCCCATCAGTTCCCTGAGGGAGTCAAAGTCCGCTTTTCTGAAGTCCATGGTCCGTATCCTGCTGTTCTCTTTTCTTCCTGTCGTCAAGATCCTGAACTCGACCATCTCATGGTCACTGCTGCCTAGGTTGCCACCCACTTCTACTTCCCCTACCAAATCTTCCCTGTTTGTGAGCAGCAGGTCAAGAGAAGCACGGCCCCTAGTTGGTTGCTCCAGCACTTGCACCAGGAAATTGTCTGCGACACTCTCCAAAAACTCCAAAAAAATGTTTCATCAAAAAATTCCTGACCAGCTCTAGTAATAATACCCACTTACCTTTGCCCCTTTTTTTGACATCAGCGTTACCACTTTCCAAAGAGTAGCAGAATTCGGGGGCTTTGCAGTTTGCTTTCCCAGTGGAGGACAAATGGGCAATATGGGACCTGTGTGTACCAATCCCGCATTGGTGAGGCGAGGGTTAAGGAACTGCTTTGGGCCCATGCAGCCACACTCCCTGATCTCTGAGGCACATGCTCCCTGTGGAGAGAGCATTTCAAAGGGAGCTAATCAGCTCAGTCTGGTTGCTTGCGAGGGAGAGCAGTCGGGTGCAGCAGACTCCTGCTGGGAAGCCGCAAGGGCTCAATGCCACTAGGACTGAACCTCATAGTGAAGCTGCTGGGAGCCGGCTGACCACAAGAGCCAAGGGTGACAACTCACTGCGATCAGCAGGAGACTGCGGAGATGGATCGTCGAGATCCCACATCCGGCTCATGATGATTCCAGAGACTGGAACGAGAATAGGAAGTGACCCAGGTAGCTTGCTGTGGGGTATCAGGCCTTGAGCCCCCTATGAGGGCTACTGTTTCAAAGAGCATAGGTCGGAGTGGGGTGGGTTTCCCCTACTTACCTCCCCTCACACACACTTTCACCAGTAGGCCATGCTATCCCTGAACTGTAGCCACTAAACAGATTGGCCTTGTGACTCTTGCCAGCCTGCGATGCTACCTCAGCACTGTGTCCACTAGACAGAGCGGCCTTTTGACTCTCACCAGTGGGCCACACTACCTCGGGCTGTTGTAGCCAGATAAATCAACCCTTGGATTCTCACCATTAGGCATCACATCTCGGAGTACTGCCAGTAGGCAGTATTGCTGACTCAGCACACACAGCCAGCCCGACAGTACCTTAAGTGTAACTTGCTTTATTTACATACATATACCAGTTCTAATATTAAATGGTCAAGCTGCATCTTCCAGGAATCTTGGCCCAGCACCAATGACCCAGAGAGCAACTCTGGCTCAAGAATTTATTCTAATCAGAGACCAAAATAGGGGGCAAATTCTGCTGTTCACATAGCTATCGCTCCCCATAAGCTGACTGTGTACAAACATCTTGCATAATGCCAAAACATAGGCAAAATTTGCTCTTGCACTATAAACTTGGAAGACCCTGTGTAACAATGCCACTTGCTGACTCCTGACACAATGCTAACCTTTGTGAAAGGATTTGAAATCTTGAAGTGTTGTTGTTATAGTATTATGTTTCATGTAATAAAGCCTAAAATACTAAATCATTAATCACTTCCATTGAAATAGTGAAAAAAATAATAGTTTCTAAGACAAAAATATCAGCAAACTTTAAAGACATGTATATGGTATATATATTCCAGCCCATGGAAAAAAGATGCTGACTAATCAGAACCCATTGGGAACAGAGTTCAAAGCAATGTGATTTAACCAATGAGTCGTGGGAAACACGAACTTGATGTCATTGTGTAGCACTGATCTTGCTACCTTGTATCACAAGTTCCAATACAGTATCACACCTGTTTGCCAGCTGTTTATTCACCTGTTCTATATTGTCTAAAATACTAGAGAGCTCACTGAGGCAGGCACTGTCTCCGTGTGATGTGTTTGAAGAGTACCTCATACAAAGGGGATACTGAAATAGAAATGCCCAATTAGTGCCCAAATAGTGCTAGAATAACAACCTCATCCTGTATGGGGCGTCCAGATAAGAGCATATTCTTAGGAAATGATTTGTTGCAAACAAGATGTCTACTATGTACCCCAAACTGTCTGGTTCAACCTATTAAAAATATCTATATCAATCTACATCTTTATATTTGTTCCCGGAAATAGATATTCATCTCTTTTGAAAAAATATTTATTTATTTATTTATGCCATCCTTTAGTGGGTATTCTTTTATGTTTGTATTCATTCATTATACATGGGCTCTAAAAGATAATGCATTAGACTATTGGCCCAAACAGTATGCTGCAATGTTGTCTAATAATAAAGAAGCATGAAATCAACGAACTATTTGCTAATGATTTTTAGGTTGGTCAAAAGTTTGCTTACAATGGGGGAAAAACCTAGGCTTCGTACATGAATTTACTGGAGTGAAATCTGCTTGAACCAAGTAAGGGACAATGATATTTATAAATACAGGGCCATAAAACTAATAATACAAAACAGTTTCCTACTTTCTAAAGTGAAACAGTTAAGAGATGCTGATTGTGAAGATTAGCTGTAATGCCAATGCCCAAAAGCAAAGTTTCTGTAGAAGGCAAAGAGTCGCAACTTTTTATTCTTGATTCATAAGGAAAACTTTAGTTTCAAAACAGGATGTACACCAGACTCTCAAAAGTCCTGACACCAGCAGCTGTATTAAGGATAAAATTTACCATAGTGTAAAGGGACCCAGAGGGAGAACCAAACCCACCCTGGCTGCTAGAGCCCAGAAGGAGATCACCTGGCCGGAAGCAGGGAGGT
The DNA here is from genome assembly GCF_026122565.2 of Emydura macquarii macquarii. NCBI lineage: Eukaryota > Metazoa > Chordata > Testudines > Chelidae > Emydura > Emydura macquarii. The sequence goes on from NW_027130613.1 coordinate 1,105,341, forward strand.
GGGGCTAAGCCTTTAAAACCCCAGCCTGTGAGCTCAGTCAGGCGGCGACGGCCGAGGGAGAAGGATGCTTCTCCCCGGAGGCTCCAAGCTAGAACCAGGCCCGAGGCCCACACTGAGGGGGAGCGACCAGTCTTAACCCCAGACTGGGGACTGACAGAGAGCCTACCCGACCAGTCCACTGCCTGGGAGTTGGAGGGGAGCCCACCTGAGTCACCCGGTGCCTGGGAGCCAGAGGAGGGCCTACCTGAGCTACCCGCTGCCAGGGAACAGGAGGAGGATAGGCCTGAGCAGTACAGAGCCTGGGACCCGGAGAACCTACCAGCCCTACCTGCGGCCTGGGGGCCGGAGGAGCTGCCCTCCGAGGAGGAACCCATGGAGTTGCCGGAGCTGCCGCTGGTGGACGAGGAGGGCCTGATGGGACTACCACACCTTGGCGACCCGGAGTAATCAGATACCTGGGGGTACGAGGAGGAAGAAGCCCAGGGACAGCCCTAAACAGTGGCTAAGTCCGGGGCAACCCGGTTGGCGTGTTGCGGCAGGAGCCCCGCCAACGCAGTGGCAGGTGCCTCTGCCACTGCTAGGGCCCTGGGCTGGGACGCAGTGGAGACGGGTGGGCCTGCATCCCCCTCCCCCCTTCCCGAGCCACCCTGGGAGAACCTTACCCTCCTTACCATCCCAGAGACAAGACTGCTTGTTTGCCAGCCCCACCTACGGGCCGGGTGCTAGACTGCTTGTTTGGCAGCCCCGCCTGTGGGCCGGGCACTAGACTGCTTGTTTGCCAGCCCCGCCTACGGGCTGGGCACTAGACTGCCTGTTTGCTTGCCCGCCCTGCCAAGGGCCGGGGCGAAAGACTGTTGGCTCGCCTACCCTGCCTAGGACCGGGGTGAAGGACTAGGCTGTTTCCCAGCAGGGGAGAGCCAGGAGGACCGGTCCCTCTCTAAGAAGGACTCAGAGGGGAACCCCAGATGCTGCCTCCAGAAGGGCACGTTCACACGTGGTGAAGAATGCAGGCAAACCCGGCCCCCTGCTAACAAGGGGCAACCCGCAACGCTAATTCCCCAATTTCCAGGTCAGGATGGACCTGGACCAACTCCGACAGTGGTGGGCCGAGACGCAGCAGCAACAGCAAGCGGCCCAACAGCAACAGCAGCAACAACTGCTCCAGTCCCTAGGGGCCCAGCAGCAGCAACTTGCCCGCGAACTGGGGTCGAAGCACCAGGAGCAACAATGCCAGTGTCTCCAGCAGCTGGCCACCCTGTTCTCTACCCCGAGGAGCGAGGCTGTAGGAGGAATGGCAGGCCCAGGTGTTGCCCTGATGCTGCTCCGCCTGACCAAGCTGGGCCCAGAGGACGACCCGGAGGCCTTCCTCGTCACCTTTGAGCGGGTGGCGTCGGCCGCCGGTTGGGCCCCTGCACAATGGGCCACCCTGCTGGCCCCCTATTTGACTGGAGTCCCACAGGCTGCTTACCAGGTGCTTTCTGAAGAGGAGGCCTGAGACTACAAAGCAGTCAAGACTGCGATCTTAGATGCGTTAGACATCAGCCCAGACACCTTCAGGCGATGATTTCGGGGGAAGATGTACCCCCCATGGACTTGGCGCCGAGCCTTCGCCCAGGAGCTGAAGGACGCTTGTGGGCAATGGTTGCTGCCCAACTGCCAATCGACGGCAGAGGTCGTAGACCTAATAGCGATGGAACAGTTCCTGCAAATCCTGCCACCACGCGGAAGGACTTGGGTTATGCGTCACCGCTGCAAGGGACCCCGACTGTCGCTTGGACCCCTCTGATATGAGAATCCTGGCCCGAGTCCTCCAGACGGTCGCTCACTGCGAATGTTTGGGACGAGCGGCGCTCTTGGGAGATGCCCCGCAAAGGGGTCCCCCGGAAACAAAGGGCCCGAGGCCCCATACCATCCCACGGCCGTCCAGCGACCCAATCGGGGCGAGACCGGATACCTCCACCCCACCAGATGGGGAGGACCTGCCTTCGAGTCCCCTGGGGGACTTTCGCCAAGACCAACGAAGCGATCCCACACTGCGCCATGCATATGAGCAACTCGCCTTCGTGGACAGCGAAGCTACCAATCCCAACCAAGCAGACCAGTGGCCCCACTTCAAGCTGTGAGCAGACCAGTTATACCGCGTGGAGTGAGACTCCTGGACCTGGGAGTCCCGAGCTCAACTGGTGGTACCCCGACTACACCGGCGAGCCGTACTCAGATTGGCCCATGACGTCCCTGCGGCCGGCCACCTAGGGCTGGACAAGACCCTCGCCCGGATTCTGACCTGCTTCTATTGGCCGGGAATCAGGCAGGAGGTAAAAGACTATTGTGCCTCCTGCCCCGAATGCCAACTGGCGGCTCCCCCAGGCATGCCCTGAGCTCCCCTTGTACCTCTTCCCGTTGTCGGAACGCCCTTTGAGAGGGTTGCGATGGACTTGGTGGGACCCCTTCCCAAGAGTGCCACCGGGTTTCAGTACATCCTGGTCATAATGGACTACGCAACCCGCTTCCCAGAGGCCATCCCTCTCCGAAATGCCACGGCACGGATGGTGGCCACGGAGCTATTAAAGATCTTTGCACGAGTGGGACTACCTCACGAGATCCTTTCCGACCAAGGGACCAATTTCACCTCCCGACTGCTCCAGGAGGTGTGTGGCATTCTGGGAATAAAAAAGTTAGACCTCGGTCTACCACCCACAGACGGACGGTCTGGTGGAGCGATTTAATTGGACGCTGAAGGAGATGCTACGCAAGTTCTCCCCTGATGAGCTCCACCGATGGGACCAGTTGCTTCTCCCGCTCCTCCTGGCGATCCGGGAGGTGCTGCAAGCCTCAACAAACTTCTCCCCCTTTGAGTTGCTTTATGGGCGACAGCTATGGGGACTACTCAACCTCGTAAGAGAGACTTGGGAGCAAGAGCCGCACTGGGATCAAGGACTCCTCCAATATGTCCTGATGCTGTGGGACCGGTTAGCCCAGGCCAGGGAGCTGGCCCAGGAGAATCTCAGGGATGCCCAGAGGACTCAGGCATACACCTACAACCAGGGCGCCCACACCAGGACCTTCCAACCCGGGGATCGGGTCCTTGTCCTCCTCCCCACGGAGGAATCCAAGTTGCTGGCCCGATGGCAAGGCCCATACGAGGTCACCTGCCAGGTCGGTCCCATCAACAATGAGATCCATCAGCCCCATCGCCGGAAGCCCCGACAGGTTTACCATGTGAACCTTTTGAAACCCTGGTGCGAACAAGTGGCCCTCATGGTTGCGACCTATCCCCTGGAACTGGAGCCGGGGCCACGACCCCCAGACCCCGATGACCAGCAGGAGCCCGCACTCGGTGAAGCTCTCACCGAAGGACAGCTGAAGCAAGTCCGGCGTCTCTTGAGGGCCTTCTCCAGAATGTTCACAGCCAGGCCTGGTCAGAACACTCTGGTGTACCATCGCATACAGACAAACCCGGGAGAGGTGGTCCGGGCCCCAACCAGACTCCTCCCACGACACTTACGAAAGGCCATAGACAAAGAAGTGAAGACCATGCTGGAACTTGGGGTGATTGAGCCCTCGGAGAGTGAGTGGCGGAGCCCCGTCGTTCTAGTCCCCAAGCCAGACAGGTCTCATTGGTTTTGTATTGACTTCCGGAGGGTCAACCTGATTTCTAGGTTTGACGCTTACCCCATGCCTCTCACAGTATTCTTATCAGCAAGTTAAAGAAGTATGGGTTGGCTGAATGGACTATAAAATGGACAGAGAACTGGCTAGAGCATAGGGCTCAACGAGTAGTGATCAATGGCTCCATGTCTAGCTGGCAACCGGTCACAAGTGGAGTTCCCCAGGGTCAGTCCTGGGGCTGGTTTTGTTCAACATCTTCATTAATGATCTGGAGGATGGGGTAGATTGCACCTTCAGCAAGTTTGCGGATGACACTAAGCTGGGGGGAGTGGTAGATATCCTGGAAGGTAGGGATAGGATACAGAAGGACCTAAACAAACTGGAAGATTGGGCCAAAAGAAATCTAATGAGGTTCAACAAAGAAAAGTGCAGAGTCCTCCACTTAGGAAGGAAGAATCCCATGCACAGCTATAGACTGGGAAACGATGAGCTAGGCAGCAGTTCTGCAGAAAAGGACCTGGAGGTAACAGTGGATAAGAAGCTGGATATGAGTCAGCAGTGTGCCCTGGTTGTCAAGAAGGCTAATAGCATATTGGGCTGCATTAGGAAGGGCATTGCCAGCAGGACAGGGGAAGTGATTATTCCCCTCTGTTCAGCATTGGTGAGGCCGCATTTAGAGTATTGTGTCCGGTTTTGGGCCCCCCACTACAAAAAGGATGTAGACAAGTTGGAGAGAGTCCAGCGGAGGGCAACAAAAATGATTAGGGGGCTGGAGCACAGGACTTATGAGCAAAGGCTAAGGGACCTGGGCTTGTTTAGTCTGCAAAAGAGAAGAATGAGGGGGGATTTGATAGCAGCCTTTAACTACCTGAAAGGGGGTTCCAGGGAGGATGGGGCTAGGCTGTTCTCGGTGGTGGCAGATGACAGAACAAGGAGCAACGGTTTCAAGTTGCAGTTGGGGAGGTCTAGGTTGGACATTAGGAAAACGTTTTTCACTAGGAGGGTGATGAAGCACTGGAATGTGTTACCTAGGGAGGTGGTGGAATCTCCATCTTTAGAGGTTTTTAAGCTGAGGCTTGACAAAGCCCTGGCTGGGATGATATAGCTGAGGTTAGTCCTGCTTTGAGCAGGCGGTTGAACTAGATGACCTCCTGAGGTCCCTTCCAACTCTAATAGCCTATGATTCTATGCCCCGGGTCGACGAGCTCCTTGAGTGGCTTGGGGAGGCCCAGTACATCTCAACCCTCGACTTAATGAAGGGCTATTGGCAAATTTCCATGGAGTCAAAAAAGAAAAAACAGCCTTCGCCATGCCCCAGGGGCTCTATCAGTTCACGAGGATGCCTTTTGGGTTACATGGGGCTCCCGCAACCTTCCAGAGATTGATAGACCAGCTCCTGCAGCGCCATATCGAATATGCGGCCGCCTACCTAGATGACGTGGTAGTGTACAGCCGCCAGTGGGAGGACCACCTCGAGCACATCGCGGCTGTTCTCAGAGCCCTTCAGGATGCGGGCCCGACCGCAAACCCAAAGAAGTGTCGCATCGGGTGGCGGGAAGCTACCTACCTTGGATACACCCTGGGACGAGGAGTGGTCTGACCGTTGGTTTGGAAGGTCCAAGCGATAAGGGAGCAGCCCGCCCCGACCACCAAGTGACAGGTCTGAGAGTTCCTGGGGCTAGTGGGCTACTAGCGACGATTTATTCCTGACTCCGCCACCAGGGCAGCCCCACTGACTAAACTCCTGATGAAGACCGAGCTGGTATGTATCCGCTGGACCGCACAATGCAAGAGGGCGTTCCAGGCTCTCAAGGACATGCTCTGCCAAGAACCAGTGCTTTATAGCCCCGATTTCAAGAAGGGCTTTATTGTACAGACGGACGCTTCAATGGTGGGACTGGGTGCTATCCTGTCCCAGAAGATTGATGGGTAAGAGCACCCTGTACTGTACCTAAGCCGAAAACTCTCCCTCCTGGGAGCAAAGATATTTGGTGGTTGAAAAGGAGGCCCTGGCCATAAAATGGGCCGTGGAGGCCCTACGGTACTACCTGCTTGGCAGTACCTTCATAGTAGTAACGGACCATGCGGCCCTGAAGTGGCTACACCAGATGAGGGAAACCAACACCTGCCTTATGCGTTGGTACCTGGCCCTCCAACCCTTTGCCTTTACAGTGCGGCACTGAGCGGGCTGGCAACATGCGAAAGCGTATGCGCTGTCCTGCTTAGGGGTACTGGATGAGACCAGCCCCGGGGGCTGGGAACTGGACTTGAGGGCGGGGGAGTGTAGCCGGGAGGGGTGGTTCCCCTCTGAGAGGGACCCAGAGGGAGAACCAAACCCACCCTGGCTGCTAGAGCCCAGACGGACACCACCTGACCGGAAGCAGGGAGGTGGGGCCAGGCCTTTAAAACCCCAGCCTGCGAGCTCAGTCAGGTGGGGATGGCCGAGGGAGAAGGATGCCTCTCCCCGGAGGCTCCAAGCTAGAACCAGGCCCGAGGCCCACGCTGAGGGGGAGCGACCAGTCTTAACCCCAGACTAGGGACTGGCAGAGAGCCTACCTGACCCGCCCGCTGCCTGGGAGTCAGAGGGGAGCCCACCCGAGTCACCCGGTGCCTGGGAGCCAGAGGAGGGCCCGCCTGAGCTACCAGCTGCCAGAGAACAGGAGGAGGATAGGCCTGAGCAGTACAGAGCCTGGGACCCGGAGAACCTACCAGCCCTACCTGCGGCCTGGGGGCCGGAGGACCTGGAGGAGCTGCCCTCCGAGGAGGAACCCATGGAGTTGCTAGAGCTGCTGCCGGTGGACGAGGAGGGCCTGATGGGACTACCACACCCCGGCGACCCGGAGGAATCAGGTACCTGGGGGTACGAGGAGGAAGAAGCCCAGGGACAGCCCTAAACAGTGGCTGAGTCTGGGGCAACCCGGTTGGCGTGTTGCTGCAGGAGCCCCGCCAATGCAGTGGCAGGTACCTCTGCCACTGCTAGGGCCCTGGGCTGGGACACAGTGGAGACGGGTGGGCCTGTGTCCCCCTCCCCCTTTCCTGAGCCACCCCGGGAGAACCTTACCCTCCTTACCATCCCAGAGACAAGACTGCTTGTTTGCCAGCCCCGCCTACGGGCCGGGTGCTAGACTGCTTGTTTGGCAGCCCTGCCTGTGGGCCGGGTGCTAGACTGCTTGTTTGCCAACCCTGCCTATGGGCTGGGCACTAGACTGCCTGTTTGCTTGCCCGCCCTGCCAAGGGCCGGGGCGAAAGACTGTTGGCTTGCCCGCCCTGCCTAGGGCCGGGGTGAAGGACTAGGCTGTTTCCCGACAGGGGAGAGCCAGGAGGACCCGTCCCCCTCTAAGAAGGACTCAGAGGGGAGCCCCAGACGCTGCCCCCAGAAGGGCACGTTCACACATAGGAAGCAGAACCCCTTCACTGGTTTTTTTTTTTTTTTTTTTTTTTTTTTTTACTGTGACAAAATTTGGGAATATTTTGAGTCTTTTATACATACGTATGCAAGAGAAGACTTTTCTTTTACTATAACAAAAGGGGTGTTGCTTGGTTGTGGTTTACATTTTGATTTTTTTAGATTTTGTTTTAAAATGTGAAGTATATTAGTAAGAAGTTTACTTAATTCATGACTCTTTCAAATTGCATTAGTTACAGATTTTGTTTGGCTTCCAGTTTGCCAGAAGGCAATGGAAGCGTATGCTCCAGCCAGAGAATGTTGCTATCCACTGAAAAATATGTTTGGATGGAGGAGTTCCTTTTCATGGATGGGTTGTGGCTTTTGGCAGTGCAGGAGGCAGGAAGCAGTTGCCATAACTACTATGTGATTCTTTTAAAATAAAACTTTTCTTTAAGTTTCTTTTAAATTACATGTTTTTATTAAGAGCCCTGGTGGAACCAATCAGTTCAATATGGTGGGTGATAGTGTACTGTATGCGGTCTCTCTGCTGTTGGTACACTAAAGATATACTTCTCTTTGGGCTATATTCTAGCCTTGGCTCACATGGTACATAAAGGAGGAAAGGGTGTAGACAGCCACAGAGCAGAGCACAAGCAGCCTTGCGTGGAATGTGAGCACTTGGCCAGAATCATTCCATGGTGTTGAATATTGTGCTAGATTATTTTTAAAGTGTAAGGGTGGGATTTCCAAAAGCAGCTGAGTGATTTAGAAACACAAGTTCCATTGATGGAGACACAAGTTCCATTGCCCTAGGCATATCCATACAGAATTCAATACATAAATACATTCAAACGCTAGAGACCAAATTGACAACAAACACAAACAGAGCCAGCTAACACACCAAACTGAGCAGCACTGCATATGTTGCCCTTAGCATTACACAAACCACTGTCACTATTAATAAGCAATTGGCAACTGCCAAAAGCAGCGGAAAAGAACAATGCAGAGAATGTGGAGCTAGTCACTGTTGGAAAGCCTGGCCTTTGCTGGCATGATTACTTGTGAGTAGGATGCAATGGCCAATACCTGTATTTCTGTGCATCTAATCTAGCATATTCATATTGTGCCCATCATGATAGTATCTGAGCATCTCTGCTTCCCCTGACTGTGCAGGCTGCTGAGTGCCTAGGTAGAAATTTTGTGAAGGTGGTCAATGTTTATTTATGAGCTACATTATTTATTTCAACCTCTTCTTTGAAACAAAGTTGATAACAAATTGCATTTACCTCAGAAACAGAGACCCAAGAATCCTGAAGACCTATAAACTATTTCAAAGAACTATGGTCTTCCAAAGCATTCTTCTTCTTCCTCACTGCCATGTCTTAAATTCTGATAGGACTGGGAATTTGGAGGAACACCACATACAGGAAGCAATTCACTGAGACAGTTGTTTTATTTGTACAGTCCATTTATTTTGAAAATCAAGCCATAGGATTTTTAATGTCCCTACCAATACAAGAGAAGAAAGAAATCCATAAAGTGCTCCTCATTTCCCAGCTACTGTATCATCATCTCCTGTCTCAGAATCTGCCTGGGCTCACCTACTCCAGATCAGTAGTAGGCAACAGGAAGAGGCTAATAGGGGAAATAGGGGAATGTGACCATAAGACCTGAACAGTTTTGCATCATCATCTTTTGGGGACATCACCTAGTTCTCCTCATGACTGCTGCTAGTGAGTATGTTTTCTTTCCCATATACATTTTGTTCTCATATAAGCCACCTCTGAGATCATCTGCAAGATCACCACCTTCTCCTCATTAAAGTCTACTGAGGAGTCCCTGCAAGATTTTAGTTTGCTGTGTTTGCTGCTTAAAGCATGAGGCCTGCTGCCCAGAGGAAAGTGGGTGGAGTGCCATGAAGGAGGCATTTGACACTAGATTATGAAGAACTTTTCCTGGCTCCTTCTCAAACATGCTCTGGCTAGCTTTCAGTATCATCTATGGAAATCAATGTTTCTGAGTAGCATTCTGGTCTTCCATCTAATCACACAGCATATATATATGTTGTGTGAGCCCATCTTTTTAGGGTAATTTGAAATAATAGACTCATAGAACCATAGGGTTAGAAGGGACTGCAAGGGTCATCAAGTCTAACCCCTTGCCAAGATACAGGATTTGTTGTGTTTAAACCATCCATCCAAGACAGATGGCTATCCAGCCTCTTTCAGAAAAGCTCCGTGAAGGAGATTCTATGACTTCCCTAGGCAGTCTGTTTCATTGTCCTTCTGTTCTTTACAGTCAGGAATTTTTTTGTGAGATTTAATCTAAATTCGCTATGCTGTAGTTTGAACCCAATGCCTCTTATCCTGCCCTCTGTGGCAAGAGAAAACAACTTTTCTCTATCTTTTTTATGGCAGCCTTTCAAGTATTTGAAGACTGCTATCATGTTTCCCCCTAATCTCTTCTTTTCCAAACTAAACATACCCGGCTCCTTCAGCCTTTGCTCATATGGCTTGCATTCCATCCCTTGAATCATCTTTGTCACTCGCCTCTGGATCTTTTCCAGTTTCTTTACATCCTTTCTATACATTGGTGACCAAAATTGGACACAGTACTCCAGCTGAGGCTACTCATCACTGAATAAAGGGAGACTATCACCTCCTGTGACTTGCATGTTATGCCTCTGTTAATGCAACCTAAAATTGCATTTGCTTTTTTTGCAACAGCATTGCACTATTGACTTACGTTGAGGTTGTGATCCACCACAATGCCCAGATCCTTCTCCGCAGTTCTGCTGCCAAGCCAGTTATCCCCCATTGTGTATCTGGGCATTTCATTTTTCTTCACTAAGTGTAGCACTTTACATTTGTCTTCGTTGAATTTCATTTTGTCATCTATAGCTTAATGCTCCCTTTGCATTTTAGCTCTAGTCTCCAAAGTTGTTGCATCCACCCAGCTTTGTGTCAGCTGCAAATCCGATCAGTATGCTCTCTAGTCCTACATCCACGTCATTAATAAAGATGTTAACTACCAGACCCAGAACATATTCCTGTGGAACCCCATTAAAGACCTCCTTCCAATCTGACATCATTCCATTAATAGTTACTTGTTTGCAGTTGTTTAACCAATTATGCATCCACATAATGGTAGTTCCGCTGAGTTCGCATTTCTCCAGCTCACTTATGAGTCTGTCATGTAGAACTATGTCAAAAGCCACTATGTCCACTACATTCCCCCTATCCACTGGTCCAGTTACTCTGTCAAAGAAGGAAAGCAAGCCGGTTTGACATGATTTGTTCTTAGTAAATCCATGCTGGTTGCTACGCCTCCATCCTCCAAGTAGTTGCAAATTGAATGTTTTATACATTTCTCCCAGGTATCAAGATCAGGCTGACTGGTCTATGTTTCCTGGCTCCTCCTTTTCCCCCTGTTTAAAGATGGGAACTATGTTAGCCCATCGTCAGTCTTCTGGGACCTCTCCTATCATCCAAGAGTTTGCAAATATTATCGTTGGTGGTACTGAGATTTCTTCTGCTAATTCCTTCAGCACCGTAGGGTGACTGGCATCAGGCCCCCCCCCCCCCCGACTTGAATTCATTCAAATTAGTCAGAAGTTCTCTGACATATGCTTTACTTAGCCTGAGCTGCATCTTTTCCCCTTTATTGTCACTTCACTAGTCTTCTGGTCACATGTTATTTTTTTGTGACAAGACTGAAGCAACGCATTGAGCAGCTCTGCCTTCTATTCAGCTTCCATTAGCAGCTCACCTTCTCTATTGACCAGCGGACCCACACCATTCCTGATCTTTCTTTTTTTCTGACATATTTGTAGAGCTCATGCTTGTTGTCTCTGACATTCCTTGCCAGCTGTAACTCAGGCCTGGTCTACTGGTGGCTTAATTCGAATTAAAGTCCCTTAATTCAAATTAATTACTCCTGTGTCTACACGTGCACATTGTTAATTCGAATTAAGGAGCCTTTAAAATCAAATTAATAAAACCACCTCTGCAAGTGGATTGGTGCCTGAAGCACAACAATTAATTTGCATTAGTGTGAGTGTGGACGCAATGGGACTTAATTCAAATTAATTGGCCTCCAGACTGTATCCCATGATGCCCCATTTCAGTACCGTCCCCCAAAGCAGCCCCGGGAAGATTTAAATCTTCATTTCCTGTGGTGAATGGGTTTAAAATCCAAGCTGCAATCACCCCCCCCCCCCCACACACAAGCCCTTTGCAGTTTGTCCCTTTAAGGGTTTGAAAATTTCACCCCTTTTAACTGCCCAGCAAGCCCTTTGCCGTTTGTCCCTTTAAGATTTGTCCCTTTGAAAGTTTAGCCCTTTAAAGTTTGTCCCTTTGAAACATTTCACCACCCACCCCCTCTCCCCGTGTGGTGAATGCGTTTTAAATGCCAGCAGTGAGAGGAAATTCTTTGCTACACTGTTTCAGTGGCCAAACATGGAAATTGATACTTTCTTAAGCGTTTATTCACAGTGCTACATATGGATACACTATATCATGCTTTCCATCAGTGAAATGGAAACATTTGTATCACTGTATTAATATACTAACTGACTCCGTTATTTATCTTTCATTCTACAGACACCTGTAGAATCAAAATCAAAGGCAAGCAATATGCAGAGGGTAGTAGGGGGGCCATAAAAGGCAAACAGCATACAGTTCTAAAGTAATCCAGGATAAGCTGTGATGTATTTGTCACGGTCAAAATGAGAGCATAGTTCAGCTGGCTCCATGTGCCTGCAGCAATGGCGATCGGGGGAGTAAAAAACCAGCATGAAAATCTTTTTCCTGTTTGTTTGGGGGTGGGGGAAGCGGGTGCGGGAAGCAGCACTGCATCCTGGGCTGATGACACTTGTCACAACAGCCTCTATGGTTAGTTGCACTGTGGGCTAGCTTCCCACATTGCACTGCTTTCTAATTCGAATTAAGGCTGGCCAGTGTGGACGCAAGAAACCAGCACAAACACTGTAGTGTGGACAGTCTGCAGCACTTTCTATAAATCACTTTCTGTAATTCAAATTAAGCTAATTCGAATTAGTGCTGCAGTGTAGACATAGCCTCATTCTGTGCCTTGGCTTTCCTGATTTTGTCCCTACACACTTGTGTTAGGCCTATGTATACTTTCTTGGTGACATGCCTTTCCTTCCATAACACTTTTGGCTTTTGCATCAATAGAAAGCGCCTTGTACAGCCACACTGACTTCCTGTGGGGTGTCTTAGCTTTTCATTGCATAGGACTAGCTTCATGTTGAGCCTCTAATATTACATCTTTTAGGAACTGCCAGCCTGCTTTGACTCCATGTCTTCCTACATGGGCTCTCCATGGGACCTTACATACTATTTCTCTGAGTTGGTTGAAGTCCAGTGCCCTTGTTTTGCTGTTCTCATGTCCTCCTTTTCATAGGATCTTGAATTCTATCAGATCATGCTCACTTCCTCCCAAGTTCCCGACCACCTTCACATTCGCAACTAATTCATCCCTGCCCAATAGCAGATTCAAAATGGATGGCCCCCCAAGTTGTTTCCTGAACGTTCTGAATCAGAAAAGTTGTCCCCTACCCATGCAAAAAACTTGCAGGACATGTTATGTTTTGCTGTTATAGTCTTCCAACAGAGAGTAGAGAAGTTAAAATTAATACTAGCTCTTGTGTTAGCTAATTTTGTTACCTGCATGCCACAGCCACTCCCTCTTCTTGATTTGGTGGTCTATAATAGCCCCCCCACACCGTAACATTGCTACTATTCGTTTCCTCTTTTATCCTCACCCAGAAGCTCTCAGTCGGTCTGCTGCTCACGTCCACTTGGTCCGCAGAGTAAATGGTAGTTTTCACTTTAAACTGTAGAAAGAACACAGGTCTGCTCAAACCTATGGGCCATTGGGCATTTTTACAAATACACTAACATATAGAATACCTGTCTATCCAATAGTAATGCTTTTTGACACCTATATTTTGTAAGTAGCACCCTTATGTTTATCCCATTGCATGCTTTGGAGCAAAATTATGTGAAATTGGGGCATGGTTGGGGAATGATGTGGAACATATGTGGTGTGTGTCCTCGTTGTGGTGCCTACACACAGAGTAAGCTCCGAGTGTATTTAGGGGCATAACATAGCAGAGAGAGGCAAGTGTTGAAGAGCAGCCATTGTATGTGGTATGCGCCCAGAGAAAATGAACTTAAAGTGTCAGGTAAGTTAGCACAGTAGTGCTATATATTAAACTTCTTCCTATGCATTTCAGACACGTGCGAAACCATGTCTGTAAGTGTTAATTGGTACGTTTTGGACACACTGCTACTGGTGTGAATTACAGAAGGGTTTAGGAGAAAATGATGTGAGGGTGTTTTCTTTTAGTTCAAAGCCAGGTGAACACTCTCCAGGAATGCTCTTGTTAGCCAGAAACTGGAATAGGTTGGAGAAATACAAGCAGGAAAGCTGGGTGACGCAGAGTGGAGGTGGGTAGAAACACAGCTGCAGACTTGCTATGGCAAAAAGTGTTAAAAACCCATGGGTGTTGTATGTGCACAGCACCGCTGGATCAGGCCTTAAACTTATACTTGTCATACATCACCTTCTTATTTAGGTGCCCTATCACAGCTCCAGGAACCTTAGCTGATTGGCCTCTACTAGGCTAGTGGTTTAGTAATAGTGTTACCAGTAATACAGTGGACTTGAGTCAATTTGCATTGTTACTACCCTTGTTTTCTACAGTCATTCAGTTCTTCATGAGATCACTGCAGCGTTATGGTACTGCTGTTACAGAAAATATCAGAGGTGTTATTTTCATTTAATGTTCACTTTACCAGGATAACCAAAGGAAAGCAAAGTGGTTGGAATGTGAAAAATTGTCCTGGCCTCAGTAAAACAAACAAATAATTTGTTTGTCTTCCTTATTTCTGAAGTTGTGGAAAATAATACATTTTTTCCCTTTGATTTATGTTACAATTATTTTTCCAGACATTGCCTGACCCCATCTTTTAGAATGTCCTCAATGTTATAAATTACTCTAAATTTGGCATAAGGAGAATGAGATTATAATATATACAATATGCCTTGGTTTTCTTCTGTTTAATTGTGAAGCTGTTTTAGCTTCTTATCATTTATCTAAATTAGTTGCTATATTTTGAGGTTTCCAAAAGTTCAAAAAAAAAAAAAAAAAAAAATCAGTTTGGCTAGAATGGTAAAATTTGATCAAGTCCCATTGGTGGATTCTTAGATGAGACCACTGGGACTAGAGTCTTCTCTCATCATATGCAATTATTTATGCTTTCAGAAGAGGTGAAATGTCACATTGGGAAGAAATGGAAAAGGCATTAAAGGAGAATGAATTCATCTTCTTTGTACAGGATGGTCTCTCTCTTCACTGTAATGGGATGATGATAGAGTAGGACATTTGAGAAAGTTTGCATTGCTGTTCATGCTGTCTGATTTGCGTATGAATGGCTTTCTGTTCCCAGTAATGACTTTCCCTTAACTATCACAAATACTAAAACTGGAACTAAATATGGAAGTTTGGGAACCACAGAGCAGGCCCTGTGAAACTAAATCAACTAGTTTTGTGATTGTGCTGTTCATTTTTCAGGCAAAAATATTTAATCAATGCTAAATGCTCAGTGAAATATTGGTATGTGCGGTTCCACCCATCAGACACTGGCAGATAGCACAGGAGGTGGGAGAAAAGGCAGATAGTAACCTATTACTGGTGAGGCCCAGTGGCAGATTACTACCTCCCTTGAGCGCATTATGCAGGGCAGATAGTAAAACCATAATCTAGCCCAGAGTTTGCAATGTACTCATAGTAGCTACTGTTGGTATAGTAAGTATGCTAGCCCAATATATAATTTTATAGCACCCATATCTGAGTTTAAATCTATGTTAATTTATGTATCACATTTTGTGAAACTACTTCTGTGTTTCTCATTTCATACTATTATTTATCAAACATAGGCAAACTGAAGAAAGTAGGCTGGATTCTCAGAGGCAGGAGCCCCCTTGGTTTAAATGAGAACCAGTTACGGTTGCCACCCATCCAGATTTTACCTGGGCAGTCCGGTTTTTGGCTTCTGTGTCCAAGTGCCATTTAGCATTGCCAAGTTCCTGGTTTTCAACCGAAAAGTCCGATCAAAAAGGGGACTTGACAGTTGGCCGATCAGATGTACTGACCAGACGCTAAAAGTCTGATTACCAAGGGGAGAGGAAGGTTTATTAACTGGGTCATTAACTCACGCCAGTCCCTGCTCAGCCAACGCTGCCTCCGCTCTGCAGGCAGGCTCTTTGTCAGGCTGCATCAGATCCAGGCCCAGACCCAGAGCAGAGGGAGCTCAGTTGGGGGTGGGATGGAGGGGGAGGTGAAGATGATCCAGCAAGCGATGGGGGGGAAGAGAAGAGAGGAGTGAGTGATGGAGTTGGGGCCTTGGGGAAGCGGCAGATTAAGGCAGGACCTTGGGGGAAGAACTGGAGAAGAGGGCAGGGCCTCGAGGGAGAGGTGGAGGAGGGCGGGGCCTTGGGTTAGAGGCAGAGCAGAGGTGTGGCCTTGTGGAGAAGAAGCGAGGCCTTGGGGGTTGGTTACCAGTAATTAGAAAGATAGCAACCCTAAAACTAGACCCACACGCTCACATGATTTAAGTTTTTTCTACAACATAGGTGTTGCAAAATATAAAGTGCATAGAAATGTTATAATCATTTTTAAAAAATGATATATTTAAAAAAAACAAACACTTGAATAGAGCTATATATGTCAGCATGCCCCTTCATGGTTGGAAATCCATATAGAACCAGAAACCAATTTAGTTTCACCAAAGGAGATGTAGCAAACAAGGACACAGCAGAAGTAGTAAGTTTGATTTTTTTTTAAAATCAGTTGTAATAAAGAGCAACTGAACTGCTGGGGTTAAAAATAATAATTTTAGCAACGTACTCTTGTCCCTTTAAAGGCCAGGACTCGTCTATATTCTATTAAGAGTGGGTTTTGCTTTTTTAATCATTGGAGAGTGCTACTCTATCCACATTTCTGTACCCTAATCAGAGTTACTGCTGTTTTCTTTCCTTTTGTTATATATACAATTCCATCTCCTCTGTGCATACCTTACATGTCTCTATTACTTGTTTTGACAGTTAGTTTCATATTTTAACTACTCAGTCTAGTTTATAGAAACGTGGTCTAAATTGCTTATTATGTGTCTGATTCTGCATGACAAGTTATTGGCCCTGCTCCTGGAATGTGAAGCACAGAGACTGATTCCTGTACCCACATGAAATCTGTGAGGCTCCAATAAGGCTCTGTGGGTGCAGTCGTTCATCTGTGTTCATCATATTTAAGGATTAGGGCAATTGGAAGTTTTGTGATTGTGAACAAACAGAGAGATGTTTTCCTTTCCCACAGTACACACAAAAATCACCATGGAAGACCCCAAGCCCAACAAGTGAAATATATGATATTTACATGTAGAAGAAATGTATGCCTTGTTTTCTGGATGACATCAACCTCTTTTAGCTTATACATTCTTTGGGATACAACTGGAAAATAACAGTCCACAGGCATACCATATACAATGAATATTTGAACCTATAATACAGTTTATATTTATTTATTTCACTGAAACCACAGAATCAAGTGTTTTAAAATTACAGCTGGTAAATTATACATAGGGAATAGTACATCGGCAAAGTATTGTCCAGGTACAGTACAGATCTCATACAATGAAGTTCAAACAGATTTTAGCCTGTGTATAACACATTATTTTATGGTGTCAACTGGCTGACATGATAGTGCTCTATTTTGTTAATTCACTTTGATTAGTCATTTATCAGAACAAAAATAAATTTTAGTAGCATATCTCATTAATTTCCCAAAAGGTGCTGGTATGTCAACAACACATTATGTAATGCCTTACAAATATGTGGCCCCCGGTACAGTTTATTAAGAGGTATGTAAAATAAACTAAAGAAAATAATTTTGTGTTTTTCCCTTAGTCTTCCCTATAATACCTCTCACTTTAGTCCTACCTGACTTTATGTACATGACCTTGTGTAAAATTGAAATGGATGAAACCATGGCCCAAAAGCATACAGATTCAGCAGATTGCCAATGTCTCACGAGACACAGCAAATGTATATTTGCATGACTTTCACTGAGTAGTGCTTCAGTGATGAAGTGTGCACTGCATACTACATCAAATTTTATGTCAAATTGTGCAAACTAATTTATTATACATTGAGACAAATTCTGGACTTAGTTACAATAATATAATCCCAGTGAAGTCAAATCATTCAATGAAGTTACTCTAGATTTACATTGGTGTAACAAACCAGAATTTGGTAGATGTGAGCATACTGGAGATCCACATACCCATCCATAAATACAATATGTATTCTTATATAGACAGAATTAATCTATACATATACATACAAATACCTAATGGTTCAACTTTGAATATATAAGATTTCAGCTGATACATATAGAAGTGTTTTTAATGTCCTGACAGTTATTGTAAATATCTAAGTGAGGAGAAACAACTGTGTGGTTTTTGTTTTTGACACGTAACACTGCAGTAGATAAAGAAGCAAGACAGTAAATCTGTCAAGATATTCAGGAGAAATATTGAGCAACAGGAAACAAGTTCTCATTTCATTCACCTGGAAGATTGGTATTTTAGTTGGGTTCTTCCAAGACTTTTGTGTCACCACTGAAAATCTGCATTTGCAAACACAATGGTTCCAGATACTGGAGCTATGTCAATTAACTCCAGCTGAAGATCTGTCATTGACAATTTTTCTAATGCTAAGAATCACTACAGGTGTACATATTAAAAACAGAAATAGCTGAAGGAAATGACAAGTATCCACATTATCAAGTGATTGCAAAGTTACTGACAAACGTGTAAAATTCCAAATTAGAGAACCAGCCTTATAAACAAACCAATAATCCATGCGCTCATATGGATGGTAACAACCAACAAACAACCACCCTCTGTGGAATGCTTCTAGTGACATGTATTAATGCAGAGACATGTGTTGGCAAATATTTACAAACTACACACTATCTCAGGGATGTGCCAAAAAATACATTCCCTGTTTTGGCTGCAGTCCTCTCAGAATATTAGATTTTGGATATATCAATATAACAAAGTGCTCCTTGCTCCTACCATCTCTATGAGGAGGACAACCTATCATTTTTCTTATCAGTCTTAATAAGAGGAGAATGATTAGCCTAAAAGGATTGCTCAGTAGGACAAAATGATTAACTGTCCTTCCCCACAAGGGTCTGATTCAAAGCCACTGAAGTCAGGGAACAAGCTTCCATTGACATCAGTGGGCTTTGAATCAGGTCCTAAGTGAGGGAAAACTGTACACACAATATAAGTGATACACAGCTGAATAATTTGGACCAAGTTGTTTGCTTTGTGTAGTAATGGCAGTAAGCCGAAGTGATCAGAATGTTACTTTGCATCATTAAATAAATGATTGTAGAAATGTTGTAAGATTGCTTACGCTGCAAATTTCTCCTCAAATAGGGCCCAATCCAGCTCCCATTGACTTCAACAGGAATTGAATCAGACAAATAGTGGAAGCAATGAGGGTTCATAGTCATTTCCATGGACACATTGTGTGCTTTTTGGCAAATGCACATTTTTGTGTGTGTCTTTATCATGTCCAATATAGTGTGCATGGCTAGAAAATAATGAAACTGAAATGCAACACGTGTTTCTAGTTGGCTTTTCATTATACCTAACGATGGGAAACTGATAGCATGGAACGACTAGTGCTGGTATGATTGGAAAAATAGCATATGTCACTACTGTACAGTCACTGCAAATCAAATCCTACAGTATTTGGAGTATATTTTCTAAAAGGCACAAAGGAAGAACTTTCCATAGAGTTCCCATTAATGTACAAGAGGCTGCGTGGCTGAAATGCTCACACACCATCTTGACAACTCTGAGACAAATTTCACTCTTGGAAACACATTGCCATCTCCTATTCATTATGGGCCTGCTCCTGCTTCCATTGAATTAAATGGCAAAACTCCCATTTACTTGAATGGTAAACGTTTGAGGCCTCTAATAGGATCTGTATATATGCATCTGAAACAAGAATCTGGCACCTGTGATTCAGTGCTTTTTAGGTCAATAGGCTCTACAATTTGGTTGTTGTGAGACTTTAGAAGCATATTAAGTATATCAAGGAGTTTTGCACACTATGTGTCATAAAACTAAAATTCATAACTTCTCTTGGAAAGGAAAAAGCTGGTAGCAGAAAATGAATACACCTATATAGAATGTATGTGCATATGTGTCTATGCACACCTATTTCATGCAGAAAATTTTCTTTAAAAAAGCAAACAAAACTCAAAAAGTCACCAGTGCTGTACATCATGTAAACTCACAAAGTAACCTTTCCACACAAACATAAAGCATAAATTAAAAAAAAAAAAAAAAAAGAAAGAAAAAAATAAGATTACGAAAGAAAAACATTTTAAATATAGAATTTGCACAATTGGTAATTTTGTTAAATAAAAATAAATAAATTCATTACATCCATTCACATACCGGTTGTAAAAAAAACAATAAATTATTTATTTATTTTCAGTGCTGTGTTGCTTTTTTACATTTGTGATTAATCCCAAACACTTCCCCCCCCCCCCCCTCCGTCCCATGAGATAAAACTGTTTCCACAAGAAGGCAACTAAGTTGAATTTCTTGAGCATAATCAGACCAAATGTGATAATCTTTGTCATAGTGAGAATAATTATTCTAAGATATCTTATTTTAGGGTAAGACACACCAAGAAGTAGTGATGTTAGTGGAAGACAATGGAGCTACATCCTATTACATCAGCTGTGAATTTAGTACTGGAGATGCTAAAGGAGATTCTGTCTATGTTTTATTTCTATTACACTCAGTAGGCCAATATTATGTATTTGACTATCCCGCTAAGGTGCTACATGAGTTAGAAAAGCTAATTTTAGTTAAAAGGATGGATGACTGTGAAAGGGAAATATTTATTATAGTGGTTTGTTCTGATATGTGCTTGTTACACGAAACTCTAGGAAAAGTACACATTTGATGCTTTAAATTTAAACTCTTTTGTGGTTTCATTTTCTGGAATTTGTATAACATCCAGAAAAGTTTACTCATTCCTGTTTAATATAGGAGAAATATGATTTAAATACAACTGCTTGCACATTCCGTCTTCATAATTTTAGAAGTGGCACTCTGACACTGTGGACATAGTCTTTCTTTGTAACGAACAGAGATGGAAAGTTTGGATCTGACCCGTCTAAAAGTTTGGGGATGTTCAGTGTCTGTTTAGATTCATTTCATTCTAGAGCTGGGGCTAGTAATTAAGTGTAGGAATTCTAAAACTCAATGTTTTTTGTCCAGGACCATTTCTAGCAATAAGGCCACTTAACTCTTGACAACAGCAATTGGTCTCATGCTTTCATACCCAAGCATTTTCACAAATTAACATGTCCTGTTTCTATTAGTTTATTTACTATATTGTACAAAAATAGACATTTCTCCACATTCCAAATGTGCAGCTGTAGTAATTCTCTGATATTTGGAAATGCTTTTTAGTGTTCAAAAACACGTGTGTGCCAGTCTGAAAGGAAATTTCCCCTTTGGGCTTTGCAAACGAATCAGGTTTCTTTACTGAGTTCCTGGTGACATAAAAGACTGGGATTTTCAAAAGAGCCTAATGGAGTTAGGTGACCTCAGTCCCTTAGGCTCTTTTGAAAATCCTGGCCTGAAAACATAGACACCTAATTATATACACTCAGACCATGTGGACAAACTGGTGGAGAAGGGATGGGCCAGAATCTATTTGGTTCTAATCTAGGTTCTGTTAGGTGTATCAGTAGGTTTATGTAGACTTTAGCCAAAGTTTATTCTTTTCGGGGCTTAATGCAAAACCCCCTGAAATCAAAGGAAAGGACTGAAATCGGCCTTGGATCAGTCTACTACCTGTTACTTGCCTACAATGAAATGGCCTTGTACAGTGGCAGATCTTCCATAAGACAACAATGTGATCTGGAAAGAATTGTTGAAAAACATTAAGAGCTGCTACCTACTCTGTGGAAACAGTCTTATTGAGATTGGTTACATCCACCACATCTTAATGTGGTTTGACTTCCCCATAGACCCTTAATCCTCCAAAATATGCAGGTGTACAAAACGTGAATGACTTCTACAGCTTTTTAAAACACAATGAAACAAACAATTTTTTTTTTATAAACTTCTACTGGTAAGATGAATACCAGAGTTAGATATTGTGGACAAAACACTGATCAAATACTATTAATTGCTTGCTGTGTTTTTTGACCTTTTATAGTCTATTCAGTAGATGTAGGTACATTACACATTGTTAGATTTCACATGGAAGCCACAGAGAAAACAACAGAGAAAGCAGCTGAGAACAGTCTCAAAATATCTGAGTTATCTTAACTATAATTTTTGGTTCTATATCTTGCTTCTACGAAATAATATATGCCTTTATTTTATTTAAAGACTCAAACTAGCGGCTATTGTTCACCTGCATGGCTGCTGAGATGCTCCCTCTGTGAGAATTTCTTGGAGGAAAAGCATTGTTTATTATACCATTAAGTTTTGCTGTCAGGAAATTCCTAGAATGGAAATGCATTTCCTGTTGTCAGAAAAATGTATTAACTCTTAAAAACAACAGCAAGCTCTTCATTTTCCAGTAAATCATCCACAGCCATTTCTGAAAAATGGAAGAGGTCCCCAAAGGCTGCAGATGTACTTTGGTCAATCACTTTGCTTATATAAACATTGTTTTTTTAATTAGTAGAACCAAGTGATATAAAGTGACACACCAAAGGAAAGGTATTTATAAACAGTATAAAATAAGCTACTGTGATATCATGGGTAAGTATGACAAAGATTTCTAAAGACATACTATATTAGAGGTAGGTGAAAAAGGGGAGATGATTTTGTAACCTTCAAATATCCCATGATTGTCCATTCACTGGTTTTTCCTCTTCTTTTTTGCAGACACAGAGGGCTTATAATAATTCTAATGTTTAGTTTCTGTGACATACTAAGATCACCCCACTGTCACTTAGAACAGTGCACATCTTCATTTGGTCCAAATAGACAGATTCTGCCCATAATTTGAGATTGTATGGAAGCCTTGGCTTCTGTTTGTCTGGGTAGACCTAATATCAGTATGTCAACAATGGCTTAATTAGACCTCTTTTAAAGAAGGTCACAACCACAAGTTAACATTTTTTTAGCAAGCACTGATTAAATGCTGATGGTCTCTGAGAGAGAAGACATCCTTTAGCTAGTTTTCCATGCCCATCTTGGCACTGGACAGTCCTGGTATGCCATCCTGTGTCGCATGTTCGAGAACAAGAAAGCCACGGTCCAGTCACCCACTGTGGTTGCATGAGCTGTGGTGTTACTTTATTACTGTTGCCATTGCTTGTGACATAGTTAGTCATTTCTGTTTGCTTCTTTGGCACAAAGAAACTGTAACGGACATCCACTGCTTTAGTTGGGTCAGTTGCAAGAATCTGTATGATAAGAATCTCCTTTGTGGCAGAATGTCCCACTGCATGCAAGAAATCATCCTTGTGACTCCAGCCACTATAGTTCATGACAGTTCCATTGAGGTCAATGATTGTTTCCGAAGTGGAGATCATGTATTTTCCATTGACAAGATACTCACCATTTTTTCTCTTCAAGGCCAGGTAAGCTGTGAACCTGTTCTGGTCTTTAGACTTGAACTGCCGGACTTTGATGTGAGTTGCCCCTATGGGTATTTTCACTATATCCGTGTAGCCCTTACTGAAAGGAGGAAAGGAGCATGTTAAGTAGCTAGTAGGAAATAAATGGACAAGCTTTGAGGGCCTAATTCAAAGCTTATTCAAGTCAACAGAAAGATACCGGTTGACTTCAGTGGGCTTTGGGTCAGGCCTTGAAAGATTTCAGTTTGAGGTCCATCTCAGATTGATGCCATCAGATTAATTTTTAACATATTTTCATTGGTTTTTTTTTTAATTAATTTTTATGTCCTTGAAGAAAATTCACTGCCCTTACTTCAAATGACTTAATCTTTGGTTTCAGTACTAATCTTACATGAGTCGGACGGATTCAAGAAGGATGAACAATAACTGATTGATAGGTTATATACCTGAAGCTTATATATTTGAGCACAGGATGGGGGTTATGAAATTTGAAGCACATTAGGTCTGCCAAAGAAAGCTAACAAGATATACATCAGGCAGCAAGTAGACACCTCCCCGCAGCTGAGTCTCAGTAACAGTCCTCACTTCCAATGCAGAGCACCCATCCTAGTCACCCTCCTATTCCTGACACCTCAACCTTTCCACTCTGCCTTGCTGCCTCACTTCCCCCAGACCCCATGCAGAGCACCTCAGCTCCACCGCTTCCCCCCATTCAAAGTGATTTTCTGCCACCTCTAGATGCAGGGTTACAGCTGTTTCATACTGCCTTTGCTATAATTATGATTAAGGAAAGAGTGAGCAAGCTAACAGCTGGATAAAGGTACCTTGGGAACATTTAAAAATAATCTTGATCTGAAAAAAACTGTTTCCTTTAAAACTTCATAAAGCTAAAGGTTAATTGTAAAATATCTAATGAAAGGCACAGCCAAATGCTCAACTCAGATAATTACACCATCTTTACTTCATTTGTCAACCATGATTTCCAAGGTATCTTGTTTCAATTCAGATTTAGAAAGAGATCTCTAATTCTTATGCTCAAGGTCACAAGCATTCAAAACTGTAGCCTCTCTAGAATATTTACTATATAAAGAGGAATGCAGAAATAATAAATACATAATTATAAATTACCAGCTGGACTGTAGATACATTTGTTTTCATTTATAAATCTCTGACAAATAAGATGATGCTGGAAGTATCACATTTGTGTTTGAAAAGTGCAGTTTAATATCTTTTTTACAGTAAAAGGATGGGGTGGGAGATCATGAGAAAATGTGATAAAAATACAAAAATGAAGATGTCTTCTTGGGAGCTTGTTAGCTGACAGGCTGCTATGTTTGTGAAGCTTTGAGTATTTATGTAAAGACTAAGTTACTGTGATACTCTAGATTAAGTACTTGTGTTATTCCATTGTTTTGCTGGAATAATTATTGATTAAAATTGAGTTACACTGCCAGGAGCAATGCAGTACAGATAAAGTCTATGAATTGTACCATTCAGCACTGAAGGAAATTTTTTATGTAAACATAACCAAACATCTGTGTTAAAAGAATGTTATTAAGGTTGCAAAATCAAAAACCCAAAAGTTAGGAAATGTCAGAATCATGGAAAAAATAGTATGTCATTATGTAATTAAAGATTGTATCATAATGCAAAGACACAAGATTGCACAGAGAGCTTTAATTCCAGCATTTACTAACATCTGAGTGCTTGACTTTGCAGCTTTAAGGTTCTTTTAACATTAAAAAGAACCCTAAGAAAATGACATACATAATGACATACATAAGTAAAAGGGATAAATGAATTCTATTATGTGAAATGTTTATAATGGGAGTTATGAGGTAAATTTAAAATAAAGGATGTTACTGTTCCCCTTATAAATAGAAAAATGACAGCCACTGTTTTACTGTGAAGGATATACTGGTTGAACAGAAATTAATTTGTACCAGTAAGTTCAGCAGCAATTCTGTCTTTTCTATAACAAAGACATATTTTTTAAATGGAGGATTTTCTTTTAAATAAACTATTGTATTTGTTTAAAAGAACTAACCCCTCCCCCAACAAAAACCCTCACTTTGAAAAAAAAAAATCTTTGTTACACATAACTTGATTAAAAAAAAAAAAGTGACTGTCATTCAATTAGGGCCAGATTCTGTCACAGTTACACATTCAGAGGCATACTTTACCCTCTGAGCTGTCTCATTTTAATGAGTGGGATGACTCAAAAATAAAGTAATCCTCAACGTTTCTGAATAAAGCTGGGATGGAATCCTGACCACCATTAAAGTCAATGGGAGTTTTGCTATTGACTTCAGAGGACCCAAGATTTCACCGCTGATACCTGTTGCAATGTCTGTGGTAAGTCCACACTTTTCTCTGTCCCATTCTGAAATCTATTTCAGTTGCATTTCAATATTTGCACATTGGAAAGGATTTGTTTTATATAATTCCCAAATTACGCAGAAAGAAATTATTTTTGGCACAGATGCTGTAGCATACATAGGTGAATAATCATTGTTTTACCCATAAATACGATTTTTTGTGTATATTTTTAAAAGCTGACGTCAGATCGGTCAAACCATTTTTGTCCATGACCAATCAATATATCAAAATGAATAGAAAACAGCAGACAATTTCTGGAATAAGATTTTAACTTTTGGTAATTTTTGGTCCATTACAAGAATTTGAGAAAAACTGTAATAGGAACATATAAAACAAAATCAATATTGGAATGCCCTTCTAAAAATATACTCTAGTTCAGCCACAAGTTATTGATCTTGATGCAGGAATTATTGGGTGAAAATCTACAGAAGGTCGGGTTAGATCATCATGGTCCCATGTGGCCCTGATCTCAGTCTTCTCTAGAGCTGAATAAGGCCACAGGGAGTCAGGCATTTAGGCAGAGCACAGTCTTGCTTGCCACATGTACTCTGAAATATGGACATATGGGAGTTTTTAATTTTCTTCAATTTTTATGATAGCTTAACACACAACCCCATAGTGATGGTGGTAAAACTTCTGATCAACAACTTGCTGTAAATATTTTTAATTGAATAAAAATTCATCCTTGGTGACCTGCATTAATCACAATTCTTCAACTGCGTGGGAAATAAGGGCACCAAAAGTTGACTGATTTGGTGCCCATGGGTAGAGAATGATATACAGACAATGAGATATTAAAGGCAATATGCTTGATTTGAGCACATGGTTACAGAGGGATGTAATTTACAACCATGCCTCCAGCCTTGCGGCAAGTGCACCTAACCCAGCAAGGGACAAGCAATACTGCCAGGAGTTTTAAACTCAATTTGTGACTCCATAGGACCTTCCCGAGTGAAGGTCACCTGGGAAAGTCACCATATCAGCCATAACCTGACTGCTCCAGCCTCAGCCCTTTCTGATTGGTCCCCTACATTCTAAGGGACACTAACCTGACTCCAGGCCCTCTGGTACAGCAATAGTTGCAGGTAGCTTTCAAACACAATGTTCCTACTCCGGGCAGATGTTCCATTTGCTTGGGCTGCAGCCTAGGTTCTGTATTAGTACCTCAGAAGTGAACTGGGTGCAATATTTTTCTATGTGATTATTACATACCTCAGATATTGTTAGGAAACTTGTTTTAAACATCTGAGAAGTGCAATAAAACTTAGGAAATGCACTTGTCTGGGATGTCTGATATGAATGAAATTCATAAATAGAAATCTGGCACCCAGTCAGACTCATGCCTTTACAAGGCATTATGAGCAGTACTTCTACTTCTGATTTAGACACAGATACTTAGCGAGCTTCATTTGCACCCATAGTGATAAAAGCCCACTAATAATTCTGCTTCCACAACAGCGTACATTTGTTTCCATCCAAGATTATTACCTTTTTTTATTAAAGGTTCCCATGACTTTCGTGCAGCTGGAATTGTCTCCTCCACACACACCACACTTGTCATATTGGAGTTTTGAACCGATGATGCCATCGCAACCGGTTCGAATGCACTTTCCCCGGACACATACTGAATTACTGTATGGCCTACATTCAGTTCCATCAGTCACCTAGGGAATTAAGTCTTCGTTAGTTAAAACTGTAAAGGAAAAGATTTGCTATGGTGTACCTGATTGTCAAGCATTGTTACTTATTTACTTCAGCCACAGCATACCTACGGTGAGTTATCTAAAGCTGTACTGTAGAGGAGCAGTACTCGGAGTATTTTTTTTAAAGGTGCCCACTGTATGTGTGAATTTTTTTCTGCTTGCTTGGCATTTGGTGTGATGATTAACAGAATACAGTTCTTATTCTGCTAGCCAGGATTGATGTACTCTAACCCACAGGGCACTAAAGCAGCAGAAACATTAGCAAAGGAGCCACAGGCATCTGACATATAGCTCTTCCCATTAGCAAAGGGGCCACAGGCATTAAAGCAGAAGTTCTGATTATAAATGATGATTTTATTAACAGTAATACTTTGCACTTATAGACAGCCTTTCATCTGACCATCTCAAAGTACTTTATAAACTTGAATTAATTAAGCCTCATAAACATCTAGAGGCAGAAAGGCACATGACTAAGGGATACATAGGAATCACTTCACTCTTGATTCTATCATGTCGGAAATAATAAACTCTGATCAGAGGTCACATAACAGACCATTGCCTTTAAGGGAGCGACTCTGGAATCATATAATTAGTGCAACTTGAAGCAAAATTTAACTGTTTACAGACATACACAGCAACTTCTTTCAACCAGAAAGATTTCAAAGCGCACTGCCGATACTACACATAGAAACATCTCACCTACTACTGAAGTGAAACTAGGACTGACTGCATTAGCAAACACAATTTCATGTGCATCCATATGCTTAGATGTGGAAAACTGGGTCTAATTTTGGAGGTCAATTCTGGCCCTAAAATTCTGGTCAATACTCTTCTGGAATGTGTGATTAAACAAAAGGTACTTTTCTCCTTGGTACAGCCTAGCTACAGAGCTTTCCCTCAGAACCTGGAACTGAAATTGTCACTGAAGGTACATTACCTTTTGAGAAAACACGACGTAGTAACCCGTCCCTTTGGCTCGGCATGTGAGCTTGCACACATCTCCAGGAAGCACTCCAGCATATTTAGGGACCCATTCAACAAATGTTTTGACACCTTTTGCATCAGATTGATAGCCATTTCTTGCTTCACACTGTTCTTGTCGAAAGGCTTTAGCTGGAGAATTATCAATCATCTCATTAGTGTTTATCTTAGGATACACTATAAATGTCAGTATGTACAACTACCTTCTTTGGTCTTACAATACTATATTTAATTCACCCCATTCCTCCTCTTTGCCCTAGCACCTCTTAATGGCCTTTGAAAATCCTCTGAATCTTTTATTTTGGCAATACTCCCATGACATTATAGGCATCTTAATGACAAAACTCTGCTCATGCAGTTCATTTCTCAAGAGTGGGGTGGGTTGTTTATGGAATCCTCTTTTCAGTAGCCACCATCACTTTGCAGGGTTAATTAGGCTTTTGAATTTACACTGGGTTACAGTGACTTGATATCATTGGCAGCTCATGTTTCCACATTGTGGTACATTTGGGAGAAGCTATAATGGACAGTATTTTCTTTTTGTCCTCCTGTGGCGGTTAGTATTTACCTAGGAACAAAGGGTGTAATGTCAAGAAACTTTGGCTGCTGCAGAACATACCATTTGCCGGGCAGGACGCGACATTGCAGGAGCGATAGATGGCCCTCTTTCCAGTGCAGTACCGCCCATTGTTTCTAGGAGCTGGGTTGTTGCAGTGACGATAGGCAAACTGAACACCTCCACCACAGGTACGGGAGCACTGTCCCCAAGGCCCCCAGGAACCCCAGTTACCGTGGCTTGAAGCCTGGAACACATGAAACAGTGGGATGTGAAAAGACAATCCAAACCTCAGGAAAGATGATATATCTCAAAAACACAGATACTTGTCCCCAAGATGGCAAGAGTTTTTCCTCATTTAAACTGGAGCTTTCCTCATATTAGGATGTGTAGTAACTCTGAGAAACTTTTCATTTGCAGTCATATCCATTTACTGCCCTTGATCTCTACGTAGATGTCCATGGGAATTCTAGAGGCAGGTCCCGGGCAGCACGTAGCTTGACTCTGCAGAACCAAATTCCACCCATTTCACTGTGAACACGTACTTCAGTGTAAAGGAATCCTAATCAGATTTCCATTCTTTCCTATGTGCTAATTGTTCTGCCAGGCCCACTTCACTTAGCCCCACTCTGCCTAGGTGATTGCTGCTATTATTGATCACTGAATAATGATCAGTGACCCCCTGAATAATTAAGTAGTACAGTTGTATGGCACTGCTTGTGGTAAGGAGATATTGTTCTTCATCATGGAGTCCTTTTGCTAGATTACCAGCTATATAAATAGCTGAGCTGACCAGGGCTGGATTTACACTTTACGCGCCCCTAGGCACAGCATCTTCAGCTCCCCCCCCCCCCCCCCACATACAGCTGACCTTCGTGTTTTCCACACAGGGGGAGGCGACAGGGGAGAGTGGGGCTGGCTGGGGGGGCTTGAGGGAGGGAGAGGAGCTGGGGTGACCAGCTTGGCCAGCTCCAGGCAGGGAGAATATGCTCATCCTTGGGCTTTGGTTTCCAGCTGTGCCAGGGGCTGGGGCTCCAGAGGGAAGAGGAGAAGTTGGGAGTGGGGCCTGAGTTCCCGTGCTTGTGTGGGGCCCACAAATTGGCCGGGGCCCCTCGGCAAAGGCCCCATTGGCCTGTGCGGTAATCCGCCACAGTTTAGGTGCCCCTAGAATGCCAGCACCGCTCAGCACGTGCCTACTGTGCATAATTGGAAATCCGGCCCCAGACCTGACCAATCTAAGATGATGTGACTCCTATTTGTATTTTAGATTTCTAAAGAAATGCCAACGGCATTCCTGACATCTTTATTAAAATCACTTTTGTTTTCAGAGAGACACTTCACATGCATGCCAGCCATATCACAGAATGATCTTCCCAAATTATATTGCTATAATCTTCCCAAATTAAGGGATTGCCTTTAATTTATTCAGTGCAGAAATAGAAATAGAGATTGAATTTCATAGCTGTTCTAAGTTCAATCAGCAAAGGTATGAGCTGGTAAAACAGTGCTGGGTGAAAGGAATGCAGTTAAAACAACTTCTCAAACAGTGACCTAAAGCGTTGAAAGGCATTGGCATCAGAGAGAGCAGTCAGATACTGTTTGCAGTTAAGCCTGCTACTCTACTAACTTGGCTCAGTTAAGAGAAAAAACTCTGTGCACAATGCAACACTTCCACTGTAATTATACTTCTTAAATATATGCATGTTATACCAGGAAGGGGGGGAATATGTCATTTGAGAAAATACAGTTACATAAAGAGAGAATGCAATTAGGTTTGAATTATTCCAACATTTCTTAAACATTTTTACAAAGCTCTTTGGGGCAGGGACTGCTCCTTTTGGGTTTGTACAGTTTCTAGCACCAGTGTTGTGAAAAGTGAACTTAAAGCAGCTCAAGATTTGCACAGGACAGTTCCCCTGTATATGAAGAAACTCCATCGGTGTAAGCTGGTGGAGGGGACTGTCACCTCTTGTACCGGCTCTGCAGCCTCCTGCTCTAGAAACAGCTCCTGGTATAAGAGGCATGTTTGAAGAGGAGCTCCATTACACCTGATTCTCTTGTGTAAAGACCTCAAGAAACTTTTCTTCTGTGGTGTACATTTAAGCTATGCATATTTAATTTACATCAGTGGTGCCTGAGAGTCAGGGAGCTATGAATGGCTGCCTGAAAGCTCCTTCATCTACTGAACTCCACCTCACTGCAGAATCAAAGTCTATATTTTAAAATAATGTTTCCAGTTTTCCTAGAGTGAAAGCTCCAGTACCCAGGGAGAAGAAAACATGCTTCTTGACATTCAGCAACATTTTCCCAAAGTGATCAGAAGAGGGTCTCCAGCAACAATTTAACTGTGTATCAAATAAACAAGAAGGCAGTTTTTACTCTATAGACCATGGGCATAACCTTGCCAGTGCTATGTCCCTTTAATATCCACTAAAATCAGCAAATTGCAGGATCACGCCTTCTAAGATTTCCCCATTGTTTGGCCCTTGGAGCAGTAACATACCGAATAATATTTCTTCTTAGTTTTGTCAACACATTTGCCTTGGAGGCAGATCCTTCCTTTTCCACATGGTGTCCCCTCCACAGCAGGCAGCTTCTTGGTCAGACACACCATCTGACCTTGGCGAACAACTGCACACCACAGGCGAGCGCATACATCCATGCCAGGGCACACTGTGTACTCAGGTCCAAATGCCAGTTTGCACTGACGAATGGCATCGTATGTTTGTCCTGGAAGCTCCTCAGGGCCCAAGATCTGCTTTCTTGGTTGATCGAGTAAACAGTTCCCTGAAAGAACAATCCAGTTTATTACTCACTTCCTGGTTATCTGTATTATAGGACCTCTAGCCTTCAAGCTAGACAGAGGGATAATGATTATGGACCCTAATCCAAACCTCAGTGAAGCCAACATAAATACTCCCACATTGCCTTCAGTAGGCTTTGGATCAGGCACTGTTATCGCAACTGGATTCTCTATCTGCAGTGCTCCAGGGATCAAGTATCAAACTCTTGTTTGTCTCACTGTTTATTCATCTTGTGGTGAACTCTTCCTCCCTGCCCCCCAAAACTATACATATTTGAACACTGAATTGCACTGAGGCAATTTGGGACGTGCATTGTGTTTCATTGTATTTGAGTTCATTCTAAGTAGGTTCCACTCTATTTATCAATCTGTGATTTAAGGCATGATCAAGAGACACATAAAATAAGCAAAGCTGTCATCTGAATTTTGTGCCATAACATTTGAAAAGGCAAAGCTTCTAAAGGAAAGCCAGAAAAAGCAAAAATGGATTTGTAGCCAGTGGGATCCTTTAAGAAAAAAATCAGTTCAAAGAAAAATATAAGCAGCATATCAAAGCTAACGTCGGTGGTAAATTTGCATTGGACTCCTCATGTAAGGAATCAAAGTTAGGCACTTCTGGACCCAGTTTGAACAGTTCTATTTATCTTGAAATTAAATAAAAAGAAAAAAATTAAAATATAAGATAGAACACTGATATTTGCAAATGTCAAAAGTCTGTCTGGCACACTTTCTCTTGAAAAATGCAAAGCCACATTCCCAGTCCCCAGGAGTCCTGTTCTAATGAATTGTTTCACACCACTGACATGCTCACAGGCTGACATGGGAAACTCAGTCTTCACTCTGAACTCTGTCATATTATGTGGTATGGGCACATTTCACTTATCCTCTGCCAGATTAACTTACCACAACCCATCTCGTTTTCCAACCAACACCAGCACCACCCCTGCCCGAACATGAGTGAAAAAATGTAGAACATAAATATTTCACAATTACAGTAGCTTACAGCAGATGAGAATTCAAGGTCTGGCATCATGTTTCAAAACCTAGTTTAGAGGCTTTAAAAAAAATGAACAGATTTCATTTCCCTCAAAAAAACAAAACAAAACAAAAAAACAAAACAAAACAAAAACAAACAAAAAAAACCCCAACATTTACTGCAATTGTTTGCTTTCCTTAAAGACTTCTAAGGTCCCTCGACAGCTAAATTCAGCCAAAAAACTTATCAGCATCATAATTTATTACTGAGAAGACCCATCTCATCAAGTTTGTTGCTCCATTTGTCCCCTGATGGCCTTGACTTACCCAATATGTAGATCTTATCTTTAGTCTGAACTACTTTTTTAAAAATAAAAACAAGGTGTGCTTCTACCAACAGATAGGCTGGTGTCCCAAGATAAAAGTCTTTAAAGGGACCCTACTGTGCAATGTGTCTTGTACCATAAAATATTAAAGACATAGAGGAGAATGAGGACAGAGATGTTTTCTACAAGATGAAGGGCTGGGATTTTTACAAGGAAAACAACAACTAGCAGCAGTTTCTATCAAAAACCATGTTCAGTAAAAATAAAGAACAGCAAATGTCTGTCCCCTACCACACCTTTCATGTGCTTCCTGCTGATGGAGAAAGTTAGCAGCATTTGGGGATGCTGACAAGAGGGGACCTGCTTGTTAGACTTAGCTGTTTTCATTACTAATAGGTATAGATAGTGCTTATCAAACTCTAAGGGTACCAACTATTCAATTCTTTAAAACATATGATAAAAATAATACAAAGCTGCTATAGTATTAACACTCATACTCTCCTCAGCCCCCAATGGCTTTGCTACACTTGAACTAACCATTGGGTTTTAACATGTGTTAACTGACATGATTGAAAATTCTAATGTAGACAAGGCACAATCATTTTAGTTGGCCCTTGGATTTACCAGGACTAGCTAAAACGATTGTGCCCGTCTATACACTAGAATTTTCAGTTGTGTTATTTAACACATGCTAAAACCCAATTGTTAATTCAAGAATAGACATTTTACATGTGGACCCTCATCCCTGAGTAATATTTACACTTTGCAATATGCCCTGAAAATTAGCAAAGTCTGGCCTTTTCTGACTGGGGGTGGGGAGTGAATTCCAGAGACTAGTTCCCTTTACTGAAAATGCCTTGTGTCCAGCCCCAGGACAAATATAACTAGGGACTATAAACTCAGGCATTCCAGCTGATCTCAGCTGACACATTAGAACATGAGAAGAGGAAGGTCTCAAAGGCCTTGTCTACAGAGATATTTTCTTTAAATTTCTACTGTTTTGTACAGGGAGCAACAATGGGAGCTCTTGTTTAAATAAGATGCCAAGGGCATCTATCTAATGTTTTTACCATCATGTCACCTAGACTACTTCTTAACAGGATCAGAAATGCCCTGGTATTCTACTTGTAACAGCGCTGCTACTCATGCTACCAATGGTGAAGTTGCATGGATGGTAATACAACTGTGGGAAGTTTTAAGAGAAAGCTCAGTGTAGATGCAGCCTGAGGATCTAAACTATATAGGACATTGCAGAGCAAAACCAACACCTTGGATTAGACTCAGAAATGAATCTGAAGCTAGTGCAATCTATTGAACCCATCAGCAATATGCTCACTGTGAGAAATACCACTGAAGTGGGCAATATCATTCTGCAGTAGCTAACGTTTCTGAGTGAATGTCACATGTAGATGTAAGTAGGCTGAACTGCAGTAATCAAATCTGTACGTGACAAAAACATGGATAACTAAGCGAAGTCCACATCTGAAAGAAAAGGTTGCCCTCTCCAAGTTAATTAAGCACACATGGAGAAAAGCACACTTGATCAATGCAACCATGAGGGCTTCTAGGAGCAGACAAGTACCCAACAAGACCTCTTTTTGCTGCCAAATTGTAAATTCAAGTAACCAAATGAAGGCACACCCCTAAAGTGAAAAGGTCAGATATTATTTTCCCCTACAGTCTACCTGCATTATTATGTCTTATACAAGGTGAGCTTCAGCCAGTTTAGCTCTCATCCAAGTCCCTATCTCAGCCAAAAATTGTGAACAAAACTGTATTGTGACTGAGTGCATAGTCCAGATATGATTAAACAAAGATCTAGAACTAAGTGTTATTGACATTTGATGGCAACGAAGCCCAAGCCATTTCATTCTCTCTCCTAGCAGTCTTACACCCATGCCGCACAAAAAAATTGCACAATAAAATCCTGCAAGAAGCACATGAGCAGAGGTTATAAACTTCTTGGGACAGAGATTCTCTTTGTCTAGAATTCATATAGCATTGAACATACTGATGGCATGCAATAAATAATGAACAATATTTCTAGGGTTGACATGACCAAAAAATACAGATAATCAGTACAATATGATAGAGAGAGGATAAAGGCAAATGGAAATAATTTTTCTCTTGTCTCCTGAAGAGTAACTAGACTTTTTCCACCCACAATATCATATTGGTGACTTAAGTCAAATCAATAATATAAAGTCAGCAATTAAATCACAGGTGTAAAGGGAGAAGAAGAATCCACTAGCCTAGGAGTCAGAAGACCTCGGTTCAATTCAGTGCTCCACCACATATTTCTTTTGTAACCTTTGACGAGTCATTTAGTTTCTCTGATGCTTTTTCAATAACATGGGAATAATGATACTTGCCTACTTCACAGGGGCGTCATGAGGATAAACATATTAAAGATTGTGAGATGCTCAGATACTATGGTAACAGGGGCCATAAAATTACTTTAGATAGAGGAAAAAAAAACCTATACAGGAAGGTTAACTAAAGTCTCAGTAAGGAAATCACTCTTCTTTTATGAAGACAGCCTACCAATAACTCTAGCAATTTGGATTTCATTTCAGTTTAATTAAATTTAGCTGTAACATGCAGCAGATGCAATGTTTTATTTATTTATTTTCTCATGTCAGTGCTGTCACAGTTCATGATAAAGAAGCTCCTGTCTGTCCAAATACAGTGCAAGATTACTATGTTCCAGAGAGAGAAACTCTTCTTCTTGCACAATCTTTCACATATTAGATCACACATGACAATGTAAAAGCCAATCAGAGACAAACAACCTGAAATTATATGGAGATTCTCTCCCTCTCTCTCAGAGATGCTACAGTGTGTTCTGTAAGGTATCTCCTCTTCTATCTAGCTGCAGCTACTCACTCATTATGTCTGAATTAATGGGTAGATCCCTCTCTCTGCATGATAACATTTTGGAGTCACTGTCTTTTTCCCTGTCTACGTGGGGGACTGCCGGAAGGAAACTTCTTCAAAAGAAAAAGTCAGAGGGAGTCATCCTAAACTTCAGCCACCATGAGTTGACCAAGAGGGGAAAGAGTACAGTGGGGAAGGACTGGCACAATATTATTTTGGGGAACCCTGAAAATCTCGTGTATCTGGGTCCTGTTTACTCTTAATACACCCTGGCCTGCAAACTGACTTCAGAAGCCAATAGGGTTCAGCGTCTGAAGTGACATAATTTGTAAAGAGAATGCTGGGGCAATAATCTAAGTGGGAGCTGTTGATCTGTGATTTCAGTGGGCTTGAAAAAGAATAAACTAAAAGATTCTCATTCCTAGTACACCAAATGCCCCTGCAACATTGCTGTTTGGGAAAACTTAGACTGTTGGCTAGAGGGTTTTTTTGGGGGGGAAGGGAGGAATTATTTCATAGGTTACATTTATCTTTTGTCAATACGAATCTTTGATTTAAAAATAAATAGTCAGAAGATCCCACCCACAGGGGAAACAGTAGAATGAAACAAACGTCTTCTCTATTTAGAAAAGATGTCTTTGAATGTCCAGACGATCGCACAATCAGACTGCCTGACCTTCCACAGGGACTCCAGTATGATTTTGAAATAAATGGAGTAATGCCAGGCATGAAAGCGGCTCATAGGTCAGATTGTGGAGCACTTCACCACATTGGAGATTTCAGTGGGACTATTGGTGTCAGTGACTAAGTGCTCACCAGGGTAAGAGCAACGCAACCTGACCCAATCATATTAAATGAAAGCCAGATTCTGAGACCCTTACTCATTTTGTGGAGTACGTTACTGTGGGAGAAGTGGCACCAAAATCTCGGGGATGTCTCGTATGGTAAGATACTACGCACGGTGAGTAAGTGGACTGGAATGTGGCCCTAAATAGTTTGCGGTCCAATCCTGCTTCGATTGAAGTAAACGGCAAAACTCTTTGGGCTTGATTATCACACCACCTGTTACTCTCCAGTTTCAGATTGTGACTCCAGCCAAAGGGTAGGAAGCAGGGGCTACTCACTATACACTTCCCAATGCAAGCAAGTTGGCAGTGAGGAGAGTGGGAGAAGCCCTGTCTTTGCACTCACACTTCTTGTCCCTCATAGAGTAGCTCGCTGGGTTCACAGTACGGGGAGAAAAGGGATGAAGTAATTTACTCCCTCCCCAGAGAAAGATGGGGGGAGAAGGAGATAAACTGTGGTTCTGAGTCACAGTTCATTCTTTGGTCTGCTCCAGGGGTGGCAGAGTTATGTGATAAAGATCTGCTCTTGCACATGTGGAAACTAACCTCTTAAAATTAAATCAATACCAAAGTGATATGTACAATAAAAAAAAAAAGGACAACCCAAGATTAATGGAGCTCATAAAATTAAGAGAGAAAAAAAATGAAATAATTTTCCAGATACAATAATAGGATAACATACTTTGGACAGCACTGAAATAAGCCAATAAAATATGTACTTGCTTTAAAAAAAAAATCCCATACATTCTGCAGGCATACAGTACCTTTCATCCATAAGAACTGCAGTTACCATAACAACTTGATCCATTTGCTCAATTACGTAACTTTTATCTCAGCATTTTGGAATTTGCATGGCTTGTTTAATAATTGCAGGTGCCTTGTAAGCACAATGAAGACTTTAAAATGCATTTATGATTATTGATTATACTTTTTTTTAAAAAAAGCATTTTATTAAAGCAAAGTTACAATAAAATGTTAACATACTACACTGTATATTACTTATTCAGGATCAGGTTAATAATCAAAGACCCTGACTAATGACTCTAGCTTGCCAGCTGGGGAGCCCTTCTCCTCCGAGTATGCTAGAAAGAGTGACCAAATTTCTGAATAGCTACCTCATTTTGGCAAGAGACAGAGTATTAGTTTTGTCCTCTAGAGAACCATATAGTAGACCCTAAGATCCCTGGGGTAGAGGTTGTCTTTTTGTTATGTGTGTAAACAGTGCCTAGCACAAAGGAGTCCTAATGCCTGGCTGGAGCCTCTTGACACTAACATGACATAAATAACAAATAATCGTAAGTAGGCGGAATGAGGCTTCTACGTGTAGCATCTTCCCTTTTTGATCAGAATATTTGGTAGCCTTTAATGCCCATTTTAATCACTTGATGGGCCAAGGTATTCATGCACCCTTTGGCCTTAGTGGTCTCTGAACTCTCTTCAGTGTTTGGAAACAAAAGCTAATACCATGATTGTTAGCCAAACACCAACATTCCCAGCGAAAACATCATGGCCCATACTCCACCGACATTCTACCCAGTGTTTATCTGTGCTATCAGGCAGGATGCTCAAGGGGCTCGATTTTGCCAGCCTTAGGCCTTTGTCTATACAAACAGTTAGCATGCAGTGCAAGCTGGGTGGAAATTATCTTTCACTAGCCAGCCGTGTACTAACTGTCCACATGGACCCTGCTACCACATTAAACATTCCATAGTGCACTTTGATCTACACCACTTTGAAACAGGAGTCGATTTATACCCCAGCTTGCCATGCACAAACTGTTCATGTAAACAAACTCCTGGGCATGCTATATACTGCCTACTGCTTGCAAGCAGCTGCATGGTACTGCTCAACGGGACTAAGGACAGCAGAATCTGGGCCACAATTTTACCGCCGTAAGATAAGAATAAGCTTTTTGTAAACGTTGCTTTGATACATAAGAGGAGTGTGCAAAGCTGAAAGCTATATCTGACACCAGGTATAATAATACGTACCATGACCATCGTCCAAAAATTCAGTTATGGTTGCTGAAGTGCATTTGGACCAGGGTTTGGAAGCATCAATGCTAGTCAGGATGGAGGACATTAAGCGCTTATCTTCCATGGAGCCAAAGTTCTCCTCACAGAATTTGGAGTCATCATGGGAAAGCCCAAGCAGGTGTCCTATGGGAATGCAATTAGGAAATGTAATTATATTATTTCCCAGCGACTAGGACTTTAGCAGCTGAAGTGTATATTCAGAGTGGGATGAATCAGTTCATACCCTTCATTTTCTAATCTAAAAGGACAACATGAAGATGTCCACTTTTAAGCTTCCCATGGGTCAGATTCTCAGCTTGAAGTCAACAGAGTTCTGCTACTTTACACCAGTTGAGTCGTAAAGGGAGGAACACTGATTTATATCAGCTGAGGATCTAATCCTTAGTGTTTGCAGGATTGGGGTCAAAAGGTGTAACAAGGAGGACAAATATCGATCTCGACAAATATACTGACATTCTGTGACTGACTGCTCCGGAGGGTGCTCAAGATGATACCCTGGTGTGTTCAAATGCCAGATTTACTCAACTGCTAAATTAGCAACAACATCTACATCTCACAGTCACTGTGAAGCAACCTGCTTCCTGTATTCATTCCAATACAGTTTCTATTTCAAGAAAAGATATAATATATTCCTACATACTGCAACATGAATGTTCCGAAGAATTTAGCTATACAACTCACTTAAATGTAATTAGAGTCAGATAGTACATTGCAATGAAAGTTGATACCCATTTCTATCTGCTATAGCAATGTGATATTATATGGTACTAAAATGTAAATAAC
The DNA here is from genome assembly GCF_026122565.2 of Emydura macquarii macquarii. Classification (NCBI taxonomy): domain Eukaryota; kingdom Metazoa; phylum Chordata; order Testudines; family Chelidae; genus Emydura; species Emydura macquarii. The sequence continues at coordinate 1,144,329 of NW_027130613.1, forward strand.
AATTCTATAAAACAATATCCTTGCACTCATTCATACATTACTATAACAATATTCTAAATCAAATATTTATATGGAATGAATGTCTCATTATAGACGTGTGATATCTATGACATGTAGGCATTGTTTTTTTCTCTGTACATACAAATATTTGCCTTTGAGACTATTTAATATGCATGAGTCAGATTCTGCTACCCTCACTCTGCAGTAAGGTAGTTCTCATGTTTTAGGGTAGTCAGTTCTGGCCCTATATCACTATTTAAATACCCCATGCAAACACCAGTTTAAAAAAGAGTTGACAATTTTTTTGTTTAAGGCCAATACTGATACTGAATAAAAACTTACTGGCAATATTATTATTTTAAAGAGATGTTTCTTAGAAAGAGTGATTGAATAATCAATGTGCCAGTGGAAATCTATATTACAAATTCTATGATGTTATAGACTGATTGCTTAGTAGATATGCAACTTCTGCTTCTGACTTTGCCAAAAGCCCTACAAGCCCTTACTCAAACAATGAGCTTCTTCAAGAAACCCCAAGACAGTGCTGACAGCTGTCTCACTACAGGATGTTATCACAGCACTTGTATCACACTAATGAAATGAACAGCAGGCACCAGGATGTAATTCAATGTCTGAAAAGAACTCTAGGTGCAATGCAGCTGACATATTAAGAAAGTCTGACTCAGGTAAGCATCTTAGCCATTGTAACGAGAACTGCTTTGTGCTGACTTGTTAAATCACTGCCTTGTAACAAATTTACACCAGTAGCTCAGACAAATCTGCTGACATGTTGCAGGAGTGTTGGGTAGTTTTCTAATGAGAACAACTGGCTATTACTGTGGCTAAAGCGAAATGAACTTTTTGATGCACTGATTATATATATATATATATATTTCCAATCAAATTAATAGGAGTATTAGCCCAAAAACATCATTAAAAAGAGCCCAACATCCATGAGAATGCTGTGCTGATGAAATCTAAGAGCACCATGTATGGCAGCTTTTGCTGCTCAAAAACAATTTAGAGTGATGTCTAAATATCAAAGGTCATTAGAGGACACTGAGGTTGCATTAATTACTTTCAGGACAGTGTGTTTGTGAAATAAGGCATTTGAATCCCATCAATAACAAGAGGAGCTGCATTTCTAAGTCTTTGGGTGTTGTGCTAAATATTTGCCCTTAAGTGCCTATAAATACTCTGTGATTACCATAGAATATAGGGATACAAAATGTTACATGGCACACACTAGACACTTAGTATTTGGACATAGATAGTTATTGGCTGTGAATCAGCAAGTACAAAACTTAACAACAAAAAGAGAAAACCACTGAAGTTAATATTAAGCATCAGTGAGGTTAAATCAGAAATTTATTTATACATTTTTACATATTCACCAGTATGTTCTAGGGCAAATGGCTGGGTTTATGGATGCTTTGCATAGCTGGAGCACCACAAAGCTGGCCCTATAAATACATGCCATCTGCTCATGTAGTCCAATTACTACCTAACAAAATGGGGACCAAAATCACCCAATGGACTACTAAACTTTTCACAATTGCAAGCGCTGTAGTGAATCAATGTTTCACACTGTACACTGAAACTATTCAAGATTTATACCTATATAATTGAGAGCAGAATCTGAAACTACTCCAGATTTACATCAGGGTAAATGACAACAGAATTTGGCCTATTGTTTTAGAGGAGCAATATAGCCTTTTGTTATTTTTTTCATTTAAGAATAGTGCAATAACTCAGCACTATAATTCATGAATGATACTGTTGCTGCTTGGGAAACAATTAATCACCTTCAGTTTAGATCATACTAGGTTTCCTAGCTCAAGGTAAAAGGTTCAGCTGATTTTGGAGCTTGTTCATACTGCTATAATTCTATCAACAAAGTACATTTAGAGAATGAAGAATCAATGTTCCTGGCATGTTAAAAAAAGTGAGAAAGCAATTGTCAGAATACAATTTTTGTAGCTTACTGATTTCTGAAATAGTAAATTTGAAATTACAATCTAAACAGGCAAGACAGACAAAGAGTGGGGAAAAGGTAGTATTATTATCCCCATTGTACAAGTGGGGAAAAGGTATTACTGTTCCCACTTGCCATATGTACCTTCCTTTCTATCCATCCATCTATCCATGTAAAATCTATGTAAAATTATACAAACATACACACATTAAAAGAATATTAGGATGGCAAAGTCAAGCAATTAAAAATTAAGGAATGCCAGAATTAAGGAAGCCCATGCGATCTTAATTCCAGCACCCTGTGCTTATGCGTCATGACAGAGCCTTTAACTACATGATCACATGCTATTTCTATTTCTGCCTAATTCAGTGCCCAGGTTGGACAGTGCTGAATCAGTTTTGAATAGTGAAAGAAGTTATCTGTAGGACACTTGCTTCATTTGGTGCAGAAGTCAGATGTTATGCAGTGAATGAAGCAGCGGATTGCAGGAACAGAAAGGATGGGCAAGGCAATCAAATGCTGCCCTGGGATCTTGAATCTACCCTTGCCTCTGCAAGAGAGTTCCTATGAAATGCAGTTAAACCAACCTTTTCACAGGCGGCCACTAATTGTGTGTTGTCCATTTTCTTGGTACCCAACATGGGACCCTCGGATCTGATTTTCAGAAGTGCTGAGGACTCACAGATGCAACTGAAGTCAGTGAGTGTTTCTACTCTGCAAATTCCTAAGTACCCAGAAAAATCAAATCCTAGGTGTCTCAGTTTGGTTCCCCCTATTAGCAGAAACTGTTGACTTCTCTCTCTTTGCCTCAGTTCCCCATTCGTAAAATGGCAATAGCAATCCTCCTCATCGTACAGGGGTGTTGAGAAAATAGCTTCAATATGGCTGAATCAAGAGCTAGTATTTGCAAAATATTAGCTCTTCTCCATCAGCCCCACACAGGACTTGACTGTCACTATTAGAGCTGGTTGAAAAACAGGCACATTTGTCACAAAAATGTCTGGAAAATTCTTCTTTTTTTTTCACCTTAACTACAAATTTTGAAACTTGTGGACCAGCTCTGTCACAGGTCAAAAGACAAGATGAATTTATAAAGAAAATGTGTGCAAAAAATGATTGTTGTTTAATTTTTTTGAAAAAACCCTCATCAAAATTGAGAAAAATTTCCATCAGCTTCAATCTCTGGATACTGCTTAATACCACAGTGTTGGAAACAGCACAAAGTATTCCTACATCTGAGTGCTATTAAATCCAGAAAGTGTAGAAAGAAGAATCCTCCTGAGCACAGAAACATTATTACACAAATGCACAGACACTGAGATATCCCACAGCTTGCAGTGGGTGGGGAAGCATGACCTCAGTGGTTATTGCTAGGACATTTCCTATTGGAAATGTAAAACTGACATTATGGGGTAACAAGAGCTGTATGTCTCAATTTTTGAAGTGTTCCTTTAAGTAGACAAAACCCCATTGAAAATTACCGGTAAGAACAGAAACCTTGGAAAAATATTCTTCTAACAAGTGCTTTTATAAATGGTGCCAACTGCAGCATGACACCATTTTGTACTACTATGAACGTCAATTCAGGAAATAAAATAAAATAATAATAATAATAGGCTATCAACAGCTGTGTAACAATGACTGACTAGGTTAGTAGATCATGTTATGTTTTTTACTTAATGAAGCATCTTACTGGTGTTGATAGTTCCCACTGAGTGAAAATGACAGTATCATTTTACCAGAAGGATGGTGTTTAGTTATGTTATGTTGCAGGAATGCACAAAATGGTAAAAGAAACAGAGAGTAGGTGATGCAAGTTTCCCCTGGTGCATGCTAGTTTTCTTACAAATTAAGCTGCTCTCTTCCAAAACAGCAAAAGAGACTCTAAATGGACTCACAGCCTCATTAATCCTTCTGTTTTGAGATTAGAGAAGGATTACTTCCCCCACCCACACTATTAAAAACAATACAGAAACAGTATAAGGACTTTGTCCTAAGAAATGCTGAATGCCCTTTTGCAAGGTACTCAGTGGCCTCAAAACCTACTGAAGCCAATGGGAGAGGATAGCACTCCGCACCATGGAGGAATTCTTAGCACCACGCATGCTTGGGGTCTACATTACCATCTGGATACACAGAATCTTGCAGAAAGATGAGAATACTCCTCAAGGACTGTTACAAACACACCAAAGCCTAAATCCTCTCTGAATACCAATGCACAATAGGCCTGATTCTCAGTTATACCAAAATTTCTTTACTGTGCTCTGGCAGAACAAAGGGGCGCAGAGGACTTCTCTGGCCAGTGTGGAGCTGGCATAAGGGCTTTATGCTAGCCTTGCTCACGGCACCTGGCATAAGGAGTGTGTTGGGAGCTGTGGCCAGAACATTCTGGCAATTCTCTTCTTCCCAGGGCCTGTGGAAGCAGAACAGAAGTTTGAGTGCCCTGAGTTTGCTCTAATTTATGCTGGGGGTCAAGTAGATCCCAGGTGAGCATCTGTATGTGGGGAGTTCAAAAGTAGCTTAAAATGGCCTTTACCCTCCATCCCTGTCCCAGGCACAGGGACAGAGTAAATGAGGCCCAACATATGGCATGTAAATTACAACGTAAAATGCAATCAAAGATCCAAAATGGTGTTTGGAGAGTGAAGTCTGTTTATGGGCATGCCCTATAGATTAGTCCCTGCATTAAACAGCATACTAAAGTATAGAGTCCCTAAACTAAATTTGGCCATTGGACATGTGCGATGACACGGCATGCTAAAAAATGTTATAAACATTGTAATTTGTTTACTTAGGAAAGCTCAGCTAAAATGAAGCATCTGTTTTTCAATGAGGTCATGCCTTTCACCTAATTTTCCAGCTGGGAGGATTGAGGTACAAAAAGGTCAAGAGACTTGCCTAAGGTTATACAATGAGTCAGTAACTCACATGGGATTAGAGTCCACTACTCTCCTAGCTCAGATTTTTTTGCTCTAATCACTGGTCCATACATTTTGGATAATCACATTTTTTTTTACATGCAGTAACTCATTTAGAATAAAAACAATTATTTTTTTTTTACATTGTTTTTCTAACTATGGAAAGCAATTGGTCTTCATTAAGAGCCACATCCTGCTATCACTCATAGGGAGATATCACTTTGAAGTCAATGGGAGCTTTACATAAAAACTGATGGCCCTAAGGGATAGTGATTTACAAAGTTCTGTTTTATAATATGTTTTGAATTGTAAAAGCACAACACAATTCATATTAAGAATCTAAAAAATTGCTTTCTCCCTTTGAACCTTCGTTTTCTCTGAGTTGTATTCTTCAATTATGGCAGAAAAAAATATTTTCTAGTTTAAATCTTCAGCCCAGAGGCAATTTTAAATCTCCTAGTTAATAAAGCTTTGGATCACTGACCTGAATCTTAATGATTGCATCAAAGTGTAATTACAGACAAAAACAGAAAACAACATACAACATATAAAAGGGCCTCATTTTACAGACCTCACATAGGCAGAACTCTCACCAGTCACTTATCATAACAGGCTTCAATGGGAGTCCACATATACATGACTTTAGACTATATATATACACAGCATAAAAGCCAGTTCAGTCCAGGATTTACATTAGGTTCTGCTGGTGTAGACTTTGATGGAGCACACTGGTGGCAGAAAGGCCATTGAGGAAAAAGAGCAAAAGGAGAAAACAGCTGCCACCTCGCCTCCACTAGGGGGCTGTAGAAATGTAGCTCATTCCAGAAAATGTTTAGCATTGCCTGAGAAGAAGGCATGGCCAGGGGATGTGCTGATTCAGCACATTCTCTCAGCAGCCTCCGTCAGCAGGATTCCTGTTCCTTAAATCTGTTCTCCCCCCAGCCCAAATTTTGAGGAACCCATATGAATCCTCTTACCGCACACAGAGAGATTAGATGCTTCAGGAATGTGTAAATTATATCTCCCTGTGCCAGATTCACTGGTTCTCGGACTACAGTGGAGTTTTGCCTGAATGAGGAGTATAGGGTCAGGACCACAATGTTTATCTTCATTTACAACATTACCAGAGTAAAAACAAGTCCTTGCTCTCCTCTAGAACATGAAAGGCTCTGGGGTGGGACACACATACCCAACATACACTTTTATTGATAATAATGATCATGTTGAAACTTCAGGCAAAGTCTGGTTTCATTCCCACTTCCCTTCAGATGGCTGGGACACTGATATTTGACTCTGTGGCTTTAATTTATGATGTTTCAAGATCCACTACAGCTTTTCAAAACACAGCCTTGTTTAATCTAATCATTTATGGCGGTACGTTCATACCTAGATCAGCACAACTCCAGAAAACCTCTAACCACAGCAGCAAAACTCAGGCAGTGATGCTGTTGTGTCTGAGCCATTTCCTAAGACTCTGGCTGAACATTTTGCTCTGATTTTGGATCCTCTCACTTCTCCATCACAATCACTCCAGAGCCTTCAATAAAGCAAGGATCCCAAGTCCACTTAACAGACTTAAAAACAAGCATTAGAGAAAGAAAAGCTTAAGCATTTTCAGAAATTGAGGTTTCAGGTATTCTAAATTAGATCAATCTCCTTCCACCACCCCACCATTCAGTTCTGCCTACAGCCAATTACAAAGTGGCCCAGCTTTAGTAAAATGGTTATTTTTAAGCAGCATGTGTGCAGCAAGTGGAACAATTATCATGGTTACAAGTCAAGAATTTTTAGTAAAACTTTAAACTGGCATTAACTAGAAAACCTTTTGTGCAGCTCGTGTTTGTGTATTGAAACAGCAGCTGAAGTCTCTGTCCTATTCCTTACCTCTCACCAGGGTTTAGTGCTGAGTGTTTATCTTGTTTATGTGGGTTTAACCCACATGCCTTGCTAGCACCAAAAGGTTAAATGTAAGCTTGAAAAAGAAGACACAAAGAGAATGTATTAAGTAATTCTTCCCATGGATACCATCAGAGAAGGTTTGGATGAATTGTAGTCTCTGGGTTTTAGAAAGGAACTCAGCCTATTATATTAACCTGGATATTTGCCCAAACTTTACCTTTCATGTGGGAACAGTAAGATGAAAGTTAGATATCCTTCATCATTGTTTCTTGTGCCTATAAGATTCTGTATCCTTGGCAATGTATCCTCTTAGGATGGAAGGACTACAAAAGATTTGTTCCTATCTAGCCTAAGGCTTGTTCTTTTCTGTTTTATCTTGACAGTCTTAAACTCAAAGGGCTACATGTTCATCAGTGAAAAACAAAAAGCTACTGTGAATTTAGTTACATTTCATGCATGTAGAAAATAGCATAAATGCTAAAACACTGACATAGACAAAGAAAATGTCAACTTTGCTCTGCTTACTCACATATCTGTCATATAGTATAATTTATCTGTGAGCAAAAGCAATGCTCAGATATCAAGCAAAACTCACATTGACTTCAATGTCTTGTGGAGAAGGGTCAGAGCCACAAAATTTGCATGCTGAGTTTAAACACGCCTATTTCAGCGTGAGGGAGGTTCATATCCAGGTTCTTGGTTTGGCCCTTTATGGAGATAAGAGACAAACTATGAAATTCACATCTGGGTCAGGGCCTGAACACCTGCCCTCAAGCCATTCACTCTTTTTGCATCTGGGGTTTTGGTTTATTTCTGTACTTCAGTATGTTTTTCCTGAGTAAGGATGGCAAGTACAAGTTTTGCACTAGACAGAATTTTGCTCCACTGTCTTTATATTGAACTCAGAAGCACGGCTGCACTGTTAACAGTATTTGTACATTCAACTGTCAATTGGGTTCTCACACAATGGGAGCAAGCGCTAATATATACTATGGGATGCTGACACAAAGAAAAGGTTTCAGTATTAAACATGTTATTCCCAAATTGTGGCTTCCACACAGTTCCATAATGTCAAGACCGTACCTGTCTGATGAAAGTGGAGAGGAGGAATGGCATGAAAAAGGAGGAAAATTAATGAATCTTAATTAATTTCGAGTTGTAAATGTCAAGCTACATTCTAAAAATAAAACACTGGGAAGAGCATACATGAGCCACATTAGTCAGGAGGATACAAAGAGCAGTGATGTGCCAGTGTCATCATACACAGAGAATTAGGCAATTTTCAAACGGCCAAATTAACGTTAAGATTCCTAGCACAAAGACTGATGTTATTCTGCATCGTTGCTTACCAAAAATACCTTCTGCAAAGTTGAAATAAAGAACAATGAAATGTTCAACTGGAGTCTGACCCTGATGAGTTCTTATGCACATGTAGTTCTCAATGAAGTAAACAGGAGTTTTGCATGTTGTTTTGTGGTTAAGACAGGTGGACTGAGATGCATGTGATATAGGTTGAATTTTTGGCTCTGCCACAGGGTTCCTCTGTAACTTTGGGTAGATCATTGACTCTCTCGCTGCCTCAGCTCCCTATTTGTGGAATGGGGGTAATATTATGTCCTTTCTCCCAGCCTTTGCCTATTTCTTTAGACTGTAAACTCATCCGGGCAGGGATGGTCTCTAATTATGTGTACGAACACTGGAGTCCTGAAATCAGCTGGGGTTTCTGGATGCTGCAGTAATATAAATAGCAACAACAACAACAACAAGTGGTTACTAAATTGAGAGGTGTAATATTGAAAATTAAAGTATGGCTGGTGACACTGGATGTCAAAAACCATATTCTGACTGACATCACACCTTCCCCACATCTCAACAGGGCACAGCGGGGACTTCAATAGTGAAAAACAAACAAAATCCCAAACAAAATGGATTGTGATCGGGGTGGTAGCAATTAAATGTATCTATCATATTTCTGTGGTTCCAGGTACTGTGGTGCCTAAACACCTCACAATTTTTAAGGTGTTTATCCCCTGTGAGGTGGGAAGTGCTTTTATCCCCAGGTGAACTGAGGCACAGGGGAGACTAAGTGACAAAGGAAGTGAAAGGCACAGCAAGGAATTTAACTTGTGCTTCTGAGTCCAGGTTAGAGACCTAAACACTGGATCATCCTTCCTTAAAGGGGAGGACAAAAAAGTAGAAACTGCCAGGAAACAGAAGCCAGTAAACTAGATCCAAAGTAACAGGGAAAAGTTAGTTACAAACTTTTTCATGCCTATATTTGCTCGCTTTTCTACTAGGAACTATTTGTCATGGAAGAAGGATACATTGCACAACCACTCCCAGAATTGCTTTATTTTTAACAAAGATTGTTTAAAAAACTGAAATGTAAAATTAAAACCCCAAACTCGGTGTGCATCAGTAACCTACTGATGACCTTCTCGTGTTGTTAAAGGCATTGTACTTCAGCCTTCAGCCTCATACTTTCCAATACACCTCAGATATCTACCCATTTCATATTAGTACACAATCTGTGGGTTTATGATTATAATAAAACTACCTCTACAGTTGCAAATGTTATCAATCAGAGACACAGTATCATCCCAACTACACATCTGATGCATATTTTAATATAGGAAAATTAGTACATATGGATTCACCACAAATGGTTGAATATCTTTACAGTCTATGTTTTAAAAACGTAGCCCATGCCATACTTGCTACTTGCTTTTACTCATGGCGGAAACTGGATTATCACTTTCAAAGGTAAGGAGGTCTCTTCCATAAATACCTTTTTTGATGCAACATACTTACCATAAAGAATGTTGGACCTGATTTTACTTTACATACACCTGTTTAACATTTCACTGGGCTCAGTTAAGTGATTTCTGTTTCATACCTGCAGAAATAGCAGAAAATTGAGGCCCAACTTCGTTGAGTCCCCTGCTATAATACCTTCTCTAAGTCTAACTCGCTGTCTCCTAACCAGTGCCCTATGAATGCTTTTATTTCAAGACTACATCAATTTGTTTCTGCTTTTATGTTCATAGTCCTCTGTCGTTGCTAGTCATTCACATTCTGTCTTTCAAAAACCACTGAGCAAAATTCACCTATTTTCTCTTTGATGGGTAAATCCAGACTCCATGTATGTCGGTCTGGAAATCCTGCTCGGAGCAGAACCAGCGAGGTTCCATTCTGTAGCAAGCAGATGAGTCCCCATCTGGCCCCCATGCATCTACCCAGCCCCAGCCTGAGTATTTTGGCTGTGCACTCAGCTGTGGATTTGATCCTTTTAGTTTGTTGATCTTCCTAAGAAAGGACATAATCCTGCAAAATGCCCAGCACCTTCTGTCAGGTGACAGATGTCTTCAAAGCTCATTGAATTCAGTACAAAGCGAGGGTGTACAACAATTCACAGGATCAGATTAATTAGTTATCATATTTGATTTCTCATGTTACAACACATCACAAATCTCTTAGACAGTCAATCGGATTTGCTTCTTAGCTGGCTTACTTAACCAATCCTGTTAATAGAAAAGACCAGCTAGTTCTGGAATACTTTGAATACCCCTGTCTTGAGGGTGTTTCCTGCTCTGCTATGTGAATTCCACTGAATAACGAAGTTCCTGTAAAATTAAAGTCACTCCCTTCCTGCAAAAAGGGAACTGCAGGACTCCAGAATTGTAGGAAGGAATCTGGCCTCCAATTTAGACATATTAGGGTTTTTTCCAAAGAGTTTAACTACAGTGTAGTTCCACCACACTTTTATTTTTCACCCTTCCTTAACCTTTAATGGCTAAGTACCCAAAATAAGCAATATTAGCTGTGTTTTTCCCCAGCATTTTCCACTTTGGGTCGCACACACACATACAAAGACCATTCTGTGACTGGATACCCCCCTCTGTCTTAAAATTTTATGGTGAGAAAAACCTGGCTATTAGTTTAAACAACTTAGAACTAGAGATTTTTGCACATTGGGGTACTTATTTATCCACCAGATTCAAATCTTGTCTTTTTTATATTTTAAAATAGAGCTTTTACAGGTTCACGGTAAACCTCTAGGTAAGAAAGTGGTTTTTTTTTTAAACAGAAAAATCTGCTTCCAAATCACTAAAAATAATTCAAGCATGTTTATATTTTCTTCTCACTGAGTTTAAAGGTGTCATATTATTCATTCATCTTCTCTCTTCTCTTTAATGTATAACGTATTTTAAAATATGATGTGAATTTATTGCTGGTGAAAAGTACCAGACTGACAGTCTTTGAGACCATTCTCTATTTATCCACAGAACAGATATGAGTGGCTGAAGTGCTTCCACATCATTCCCTGACAGTGTGCATTAACTTTTAGTTGGAGATATCACCTCTAGAGGTGAAAGGATAATTCAATCTGCATGCTCTTTAATTCCTTGGCCATTCTGCTAAGGGTGTCAACAAGGGCATCCATCAGTTCCAGTCCTGAAGGTGGGTTTTTGTGATGTGAACCTTTCCTACTGGGAACTGGACTGAGACCAGCAAACTCATTTCATATAGGGTCAATGAATAATTGTCATATAGTGGCCCCTATCCACCAATGGTTTGAACTGGTGACCTAGAAAGGCTCTATCTCCTATTATGAACCCAGCCCTCCTGTTTAACAACTTTCAGGATCAGGACCCACTCTGACATCAGTTTATAGATTTTCCTACAGCTAATGATTCAGCTCAAGCCATCTGTAGTTTCATTCGACTGTGTCATTGCAAGAGTGCCGGGATTAGTTTCTCCCTGTTACTTGAGGGTGTCCGGTGAGGGGCTAAAGCCTCTAACATGAAAAGACTGAGTACAGCCCAAGTGATTTTTCTAGGGAGATTAGACACAGGACTCTTTTTCCCTACCTGCTAGCTATTTGAAAATTGAACTAGTGCAAGGATACTCCCCAAACAAACTTTACTTTGGTTTGGCATGAGGCACAAGGCAAGTCAGAAGTTGGCATTGCCTGAAAGTTCCCTTGCCTTGTTATTTCCTTCCAAGAATGTTTAAAAAATTATGTTTTCCATTTCCATTGCTGTTCACACTGCAGACCTAATCATTTTTATACAAAACAAATCTCCAGCAATCATGATAATGTGAATGCTTGAGGAAAGTGAAGATCTGACTGTGCCATTAATTGGTAAATTAAAACTGACCAAGGTGTCAGCAGTCTGTCTCAAGGAATATATCATACCAGATGTAATTTACAAGTAATTTACAAGGAACTGGGTCGGTTTAGTTTGGAAAAGAGGAGATTAAGGGGGGACATCATTAGTGCAGGCTTAAATGTCTCCTTCCGAAGGCCATATAGTGGATTTATAATGTAAATTATTGCCTGCTGAAGATCAAGCTGACACATGGCTGAGTGATTTTTGAGACTAAGTTCTAAGTTTGAGACTATTGTTTTCAGTTCTTTCAGAACTGATTTTAATATCACATTTCACCATAAAATTGGAATTTTAATATGGTGAAAATAATATCAGCATTCGACCATTCCATGAAAGCTGATTTCAGCCCACTCTGCAGACAATAAAAAAAAAACATACTGACTGAAGGTTCATAATGGTTGTTCCTGAAAGGTCCAATAAGTGATTGTGCAACATAAGTATCTTACCATAGTAAGTATACAAGATGCACATAAACCATAATAGCTGGTGCCAATTCTTTCTCATAAGAGACATGTACTGTCAGTTTTGGACAGTAGCAGCCCTTAAATTTTCACTTCAACTACTGCTTAAAAATGACATTGTCAGAAAGGAAACACCTACTGTGCGCCTTCACTTGCCTTCTGATCTCTTATTAGTTAACCCCAAAGTGCATATGTATACAGCTTTAATCCCCAAGTGTATATCTGAACCAGGAGAAATCTGGAATTAATTGTGGAGTATTTTGGTTACTAATGCAGCTGTTACAAGTGTTTGATTTGGCAAGGGAACAGAAAAGGCACTGCATACCAATTTCGTGAGCCACTGTAAAAGCTGCATGGAGGCCGTCATCTTCAATCACTGCACAGCTGCGCTCAGGAGAGCATATGGTCCCAACGTCTGCCATTCCCAGAGTATCACATGAATGATGCCCACATAAATCCTGCCAAGAAAGGGAAAAAAAAATCATTAAAATGAATTTTTACACCAATAGGTAACAACAAGTTAGAGTCACCAGCCTTTTGCAAACAGCAGGACCAGGATAATAATAATAATAATACTTTGGGCTTTCATTTAAGGATTTCAATGCACTTAAAAACATGATCGTCCAATCCCACCCCCATTAAAGTCAATGGGAGACTTTTCATTGACTTTGAGGGGAGTTGGATAAGACTTGTAATTAATTACTGTGGTGCCTTGAGGCTCCAATTGACATTAGGGTCCCATTGAGCTAGGCACTATATATGTGCATAGTAAGAGACTGTTCCTGCACAGATCTTAATCATCGAAATAGATAAAATAGGCAGTGGTGGGGAGAAATGGAACAGAGAGAAAGAGATCACACAGATAGTCTGTGGCAGAAGATCTCAAAGCACTTCACAGGCTTTCATGTATTTACTCTCATAACACCCACGTGAGGTAGCAGTGCTGTTATCCCCATTTTATGGATGGGGAACTAAGGCACAAAGAGACTCAATGACTTGCCCCAGATCACACAGGAAGTCTGTGGCAGAACAGGGAATTGAATCCAGGTCTCCCAAGTACTAGACTAGAGCCTTGCCCACTGAACCATTGTGCCTTTCTTTCTGGCCTTTAGATTATCTAAACATTATGCTGTGTGTGGTTTGTTGTAGCCGTATTGGTCCCATTAGAAAGACCAGGTGGGTGAAGTAATATCTTTTACTGGACCAACTTCTGTTGGTAAGAGACACAAGCTTGCAAGCTACACAGAGCTTTCTCAACAACAAAATTAACAACAAATATTAACTTTCCTAATGCTTCTGCTTTTAGATGGTAGCATTAATGTTACATTGAGTGGACATAGATATACATGTTTGGCCGGACGTAAAGGTCAACAGAAAGACTCTCACTGAAATTTCAGTGGGCTTTGGATGCATTTTATGCATTTAGCATATATGTGTAATAAGACCCACTACATATGGACTGCTAAATCTATCAGAAAGTTTAGCATACTTTAATGTGCAAAATGCAACTAACAGACTCTGTGCAACAAACATGTTCAGATGGTTTAAAGAGAAAATGCCAAAATATGCTTATTTCACAGTCCATCTACTACTTAAGCATGGTTGGATGAAAGTGCCATTTGAAGACATAACTGTATTTTCAAATGCATCTGTCAAAGAAATCTCTCTACTTGGTACCTTACTTCTCTAATCATTGTTCTATTTAATCATTCAGATTTTCTTCCTTCCTGGTAAAATGCACTACTTCTATCAAGACTTTGACGATTACAAAAGCTGTATGCAGATCAGGCATAAAGGAGCTTAATGGACTTTGAGCAGTCTAAGCTATAGCTTGGCTGCTGAGGAAGGGAGAGGAAGGTGTACATTACATCTGGTTAGTCCTGGTTTTGCACACAGTTTTTTGTATTAGTATATCTATTTTGCTAAGAGGTATGATTTTTACCAATATAGTAGTATCGGTAAAACCCACAGTGTGGATGCTGTTATTCTGGTATAAAGGTGCTTTATACCACCATAATTGCTTCCACATTAGGGGCATTGTACTGCTTTAACTATACCAGGATAGCTAAAGCGGGATGACCTTTGTGTGTAGAACAGCCCTTAGAATTCCCTTAGATTCACTTCTGAATTTTCTTCTGCAAACTTGTAGATTCATGACAGAGATGTTATCTACAATACTTCACTAAATGAATTCTGCCTGAAAATACATGTCACTCTTAAATTTCCAAAGTGGTGCATGGGGATTTCACCATGGCATTTCCATTAATGTCAAGACGGCTACATATACACATATGCAGATGTTGGTCCAATAAAAGATATTACCTCACCTACCTTGAGTCTCACATATATACATGTTGCTTTCAACATGTAAAGGCATCTGTATCAGCAATGATTTGTTAATATGGACATGCTGCTGACATCACATCATACTGCATGCTGTGTGTCACCAAACAAAAGACAGGTTTTCAGAAATTCAATAACAGCACCCAAGAAGTGTATCCTCATCTCCAGTAGTTGCCCAAAGTACTGTGCATGTCAAAGTGAAACCTATAGTCAAATAGCTCACCAACAAATGTCACTACAGCGCTCATCCTCGTAACATTTGAATTTAGACAAAATAAAACAAGCCTGAAAGATGTCCCCGATATTTTCTTTAACCATTTTTCTTGTCTTTACAGAACTTCAAATACGGTGATTTAAGTCCCAGATGAGATGCATTATTTAGTGGTCACAACTGAAAATCCCAAGGGAGGAGATATATTAATCTGAAAATGCCAAACTTTTTGAGTCATGATGTTCCTAAGGTACCACACTGTTAGGAAGGGGTGTATGTGACCTCTTAGGGAAGGAATGAGGCTTGTGATCATAAACCCCTGTATGGGAAAAAGAAGAACGGATGAAGGGAACAACAGAAACTGTGGATGTAGGGAGCAGACCCATGGATCCTGTATTGGGTGGTGGTAAAAACTTTGGTCATCTGGGTCATCTAAGCATCCATTCCTGTGATGCAGTAGATGCCAGGCAATGTGGAAGAAGGGTAAGGTAGGTATATGTTGCAGGCTCAGTCTATGAATTTTGGTAGAGTGTTGGGCATGAGAGGAGGGGGGCGGGGGGGGGGTAAAGGAGGAGCCAGGACCCGTGGTGTGGGGATTGGAATTGCTGTTTGATGCTAGCTTCTGGGTGTCGTGTGGTTATTGGAAGAGCGTGGCTGTGGGTTGCTCTTCTACAATGGCTGTAAGTAGTCAGACTTGAGTTGACTGGGTTTTGGAGATTCAAATTTACAAATGGCCAGCAGTGTTTTATCCTATTTTTCAATCCTGGCTAACTGTGCATGTATGCATTTTTTTACTTAAGTTAATGTTATTATTATCAACATTAACTTAGGCAGATTTTTAGTCATGCATTTCCATGCTGTTCTCAGCTCATAATCTCAATTACGCTTTCTTTCCCCTGCCTCTTCAGGGCTGCTCAGATTTGACCTTTGTAACTTATATTTACTGTGGTTTCGTATAATGCACACTATGCATTTTTAATCCTACCAAGTAATGCTTCTGAGACAACTGTTCTACAATTACATTGCTTTCATACTCTTTACCTCAACTCACTACCATTCCCTAGTTGCTTGGTCTTTTTCAATAGTAAAGACTTGACTCTATATTATTAAAAACATAGCCTGTTTAGACTTCTGCTGATTGAAATTTTAGAACAAATTTTGTCCTGATGTACACCCCCCCGGTGGCCCCATTGACTATTGATGGTTAGTTATCAGTATCAATAACATTCTTAGCTTCCCTGCGAAGCCCTAGATGCAGCCTCAGACGCTCCTAAAGTAAAGTTGCTGGGAGTATACTGGAGGTTTTTATTGCACCCGAAAAGTATTCTTCCTTAAAATCAGACCCTGATGTAATGATAAAACCTAATAAATCAGCAGACCTCCTCAATTTTTCAAACCGCTTCAAAAGCACTAAGAAAACACGGGCCAATATAATATCTGTAGCTAGTTTCCAAGCATCATTTCCACACAATGTGTGGTTTTCATTTAAAGAGTTAGATACCCATTCATATCTGTCTAATTTTGTCTAACCTTTTGCTCACTTAATTATCCCCAAATAGTGGCAATAACTTCCAAGAATAAACATTTCTTGCTGTTTCTAAAAAAAGAATTCAGTCTGCCCTTTGATCTAGATTACAATAGTTTTAAAATAGATGTATCAATAGGAAATGCATTTGCTGTACAGGAGACAATAGATGGTAGACAATAGATGGTAATCCTAAAGGCTTGGCAAAGAAATAATTTAGGGAAAATGAACTGTGCATTGTAAGAGCAGTAGTTAAATAGACAACTCAGTAAAAGCCAAGTTTTTTTGGCATTGGTATTCTTGAAGTTAATCAAGAAAGTCTGGTCTTTTGCCACCTAGACGTGGCATTGTTTTGAGTGAAGATGACAATGAAGTGTCCCTATTGACACTGGAAACTAATTTCACTTGAAAATCTTTTTTTCTAGTTGTACATCTGAAAACTGGAATAAACTGATCTGTAACAGATGGAAATTTTGAACCCTGCCTGATATTAGAGTAGTGTCTTAAGCTCTAGATATACTTTGAGCAATAAGTTTAACATTTACCCACATTTCTTCCTCTCATAAACTTTGCTCTTCACTTTTAGCAAATACATTTAATTCTTCATAATGTAAGATCTTTTGCACGTTAGAACTGTAAAAGCAGTTTAAGAGCCCTTGAAAGAGGTTTCTGGACATGCCAGAGATAAAGTGCTTTGGATTAGTAAATTGGTAATCTGGCAGACAATTAGAAGCCTGTGCATAACTGCCTTGGGCTTAGTCTTTTTGGGAAGTCAACACAAATATTGTGAAATATTTCAATGGGTTTGCTCACATCTACTTACACACACAAAATGACCACATACTATTTTCCCCAATGACATTTTCTACACAAAACATATTATAATAATATTAAGGTCAATAGAGCTGCTGTGCAAGTGAGAGTGACAGCAAATGTTGTAATTTCTTTGGTATAATAAGTATCAGTTACGCTGGACATTAAACATCAAAACCTCCTGTAGATATACTGCTGGCAATTGGCACAATGACAGAGTGACGTCTGGCTTACTAACAAAGGATAGTAATTTGGATGAGACAGTAAAATTAAAAAACAGAGAAATAACAAGAGCCAAAGAAAGCACGTTCTCCACTCAATGAAATTACCATCCATTGAGCTGAGATAATCCAATGTTTGCTGTTAAATTTTAACAGCACTGTCAGCTGGATAGTTAAACTAAATCACACAAGCAGGACCCATATAATTGCTATGTGGAAAAGGGTAGGACTGTGGCCTCTGGCTCTAATGTGAACTTTTTTTGTTAGAGCCAGGCGTGACGGTACTATCATTGACTTTACTGACCAGTACTTATGAAAGACTTTTTCATGTTCTGGTTGCCTGTATTTGTTGTGAGAAGTATCTATTTTCGTTTTCACATGATTCAGGGTGGAATGCAAGGAAAGGAAGAGAACGGGATTTTGTCCAGATGTTGTCAGTAGTTCACCTCTGGGAGCTTGCATTCAAGTTGAGCTTTGGTCACGAAAGAAATAGGTCCAGATTAAAGAATTTTGGGACCCTATACACTATGGAAATTGCCACATGCACACCCCATCCTTAAACTACACAGAAATGTGATATACAAGACAATTGCCACCCTAGGCACAACTTCACGATGCTGCTCTTCAGCTATACATTCTACAATACACTCTTAACAGTGCTATCCCCTAGAAGAGAGGGTCTCAACTGGAGGTGGGGAGTGGTCACATTTTTGGAGTAGGAGGGGGCATGCAGCAAGACTTCTGATTGGTTTGGTGGTTGTGGGAGAAGTGGAGGGCCCCGGCCACCCTTCCATCATGACTGGCCAAATCTGAATAAGTGGCATTGCAACCAGGAGCAGGGGCTCACAACATCGCTCAGGTTTGGAGGGTTTTTTTTTGGTGCTTGGGGCCCTCCTGAGATGGGGACTGTCATCTGAGATGGGGGCCAGTCCACCAGCTTGGGAAAAACCAGTCAGCCTCCCTAACTCTGTTTTAGCCTTCAGCACAGGCTTGTTTATTCCTCTGCCCCACAAAGGCAAGAAATAAAAGTGATAGTTCCCAAACTGGACTGGTACTGCAGGGTCCTCTACCACCCAAATAACGCAAGGCCCTCCCTTAGCCTCAGGGGGAGACCACAGAGCCTTCCTGCCCTGTTGCAGCCTTCCACCGCTGCTCAGGAAAGTGTTTGTCTTGCCTGTGTCCCTCCATGTCCCCACTTATAGATCTGGGTCCTTACTTACATCTTCCAGCTGGGAATCAGAGCCAATCATTAGCTGCTGATTGGCTGCATCAGTTGGTTCCCAACATCTGACTGGTGGCTCCTCCTTAGGCCAGGGTTTCTGGCTCCCTGGCTCTGCAAGCCCTTAAAGTTCTGCTACGGGGCCCTGTGCAAGGGCACACTGGTTCTGATTTTATTGGGTACTTGCTCGGAAGGCTTAACCCAAGAAAACAATGGTGTTGGTTTAAGTACAGTTAGAAGCTAGATCACTCATGTGTTTATGTTGTGACAAAGAGTTTGGAATTTACTGCTTTTTCTAAATCAGGACTCAGTGGGAGTTCTGTTTTAAAAAGGATTGCATAAGCACTATCTGTAATATAAATACTAACAACATTATTATGGATATTAATTCTACACTGAGGGAAAGCCCTCGGTGCATTCAGTTCTATGAACGTTTAGGTGTTAATATGTCTTTAAAATAAAAAGTGAAAGGAAGACAAAAACAAGGGAAATGACCTCAAAAGCACTTTCCCATTCAAGCAAGATCAGTGTGTCTTTAAAAGGTTTTGCTGTGTGTAATGTGAGTTCTGATACAAGAGTCCTTCCAGAAGCAAGGTAAGTGTTATGCTAGAGATCTATATGGCAATATGCATGATTTATGTACACACTGACGATCCATAATAAATTACTTAAAGTTTGTGAAACGTGTTAGTTTGATAGATGAATTGCAAATATTATTCTGTTGACACACAGACACAAAGTTCAAGGTGGCCTTGGCTAATAAACAGACGGAAAATGTATCTCACACATTTGCTCCATGCCTGAAAAACAAACCATTTAGAAGACATCTGGATGTACAAACACTTAGCACAGCGGCATTCAGAGCCCATCAAAACATGGAACCCTAGCTTGGCGTCTAATTGCTAAGCAACCGACTTCATACATTCAAAACACAGTTGTAAAAGTTGGGTCGTCATGCCAATTGCTGCTTCTTCTCATTGAAAAACAAAACTGGGGTGGGAAAAAAAAATCTTTCTGTGGGGTTAAAAAAAGAACGGTTTTCTAGGACCTGCATCTCTTTGGCTTGTTCATCCTTTAACCCTTTTTCATGTTTACATTTTGAGGTCTAACAGATTTATTTAGAACCTTCCAACACCATCAGATGAAAGCAGTATGGATCTCAGCACATTCCCTTCAAAAACAGTCCAGGAATTCACATAATAAGAAAATACCTGGTTTTTTTTTCCTCATTAAGCCAAATATACCTCTGATGCAACCCCAATGAGTTTAAAATACAAGGCCAGATCTTCAGCTGGTGTAAATCAATGTAGCAATTCATTAAATTGAATTGAGCTATGCTGATTTACACCATCTGAGAATATGTCTAATAGTTGTGTCAAAAATATATACCAAGCAGACTGCAGCCAATGATTGTTCTTTGGAACATATTTCTGCTTGTTAGAGTGCAAGCTATTTTTCCATATGACGGCTAATGTGTCATATGTATGTTATTACTATAATCACTAAAATAAAACTGACACTGCAGAATTTGTGATATTTTGCTCTTTGCTGTGAAATTTTCATCTAAAATAAATGTATAAGTTCAGATTCTTCCACCCTTAGTCCCTTTGAACTTGAGTAACTCACAGAGTAAGATATTATGCAATGTGGTCCAGTCCTCAGCGATCATCTCAAAGTTCAGAAACAATCTGCCACCCTTATTCGCCAGAAGCACAATTAGCCCCATTGAAACCAACTGGAGTAATTGAAGAGAAATGTAAGAGTGACCAAAATTTGGCCCAGAATTGCCATTCAACATTAATGTCTACAATCAAAAGCAAGATCATGCGGATACAATCTGAATGAGAGGAAGCTAACTATATTGTATTTAGCAAGGTGATTTTTAAAATCTATATCAGATCTCATTTTAAAACAAACAGGATGGATGGGTTTAAACTGCCACAAGAAAACACCTGCTGTACAAGTTTGGGATGACAGAGACAGAGAGTAATGTTTCAAGTATTTAGGGCTATAAAAGTAAGACAGGCTTTTTCTTCCCATTTCCTTTAGAGCAACTCCTTCCACAAACCATTACAAAGCATCCTTTTTGGCAGCCTTCTATGATGTAGCAAAGCAAGAGAATTCAAACTAACAGAAATTCCTGCAGTTTTTATTATTTTCTTACATAAGAAAGAAAAATATGACCAAAAGGGCTACTCTTACAAAAGATCATTGCATAAACTCTGCAACATGTCCACTGGAGCAGTGCCCTTTAAGCATGGCAATTCAATTAAGGCACTGATGCAGAGTTTTGCATGGATGGAAAATCCCGGACTTTTATTGATTAGGAGACCAGTTTTCCACTATATAGATAGCAAGGTACTACATGCTCCTCCACAAACTGAGTTGCACTGAGTTAGTGCGGCTTTGTTTATGGGTCTTACATTTATGTCCTATTCTTGAAACACAAATTCTGTATTCCTCCAGTTCTTGTGCCATTTTTCTTTCATGTTGGGAATACAGTGTTAAATTAGAGCACCTAAGCAAGGAAGTCATCACCAATTCATTCTGTTTTCCTAATCTTAATGGCTCAGATTCATTCTTAAATGAATTTGGTCCAACGGATGTTATCAGTTCTTTACTGTGACTATACAAAAATGATGGAAGATGCACCATTGTTAACAAGGATATGTGAAACAGATTATGACAGCAGCGTAATCTCCCAAGTGGGGATGAATTTGGTGATCTTGGTTTAGTCATGGGTAGCCCCTTGTCCAGATCATACAAGCTAACACCTAAACACCTGTAGTTTCTATTCAAAAGAGGCCCAACTCTGGAATAAACACAAGGTGCTGCAGGCCAGCGAGGCAGTGCATTGGCAGATGCTCCAGTGAAACTTGCAAAGCACCTGCACTCACTACACCTCAGTTTAATTAGCGCAGCGCATGAGGTGTGGAAGGATTTTCTTCAAAATAGCATAATGATTCTGTGGTGTTGCCAACTGAGCAACTGGTTAAAGAAATGAAGGTCGGATCCCATACAACTGAGGTTTGCCACCAGCCTTGTTGTCCAGATCAGTGACCTCCCCACCAACAGAAATGAGGGTCAGACACCTACCTTGCAGATTGGGGGGAAGGCTACAGAAGTGGCTGTCAAAGAAAGGGAAACAAGAATAGGAAGGAAAATCAGGCCAGACAAGAAAGACGGGTGATTAACCATGGGACCAATGGACCAAGCATCATGCTGGATTCTCCATCACTGCCCCTTCTGAAACCAAGCGAGGCTGCTTTTTCCTCACAGAGCTGCTCTAGGAACTATTTGGAAGGGAAGGGGTGGAACGCCTTCTCTAGCCTGTGCTACCCAGGAGGTGGGACTGGCCGATTACCAATGGTCCCGTCAGGCCTTGGAATCTATGACTCCAGAGATCACTGCTCCGCGTGGCTGTTGCCTCCGCCTGCTGAGCCCCGGTGGGGGCTGGACCCTGAGCCGGGCCACCTACCTCCCGGGTGAAGAGGATGGCGGCGTCGTGGTGCTCCTCGTGCTCATCGTCCAGCGGGTTGTGCTGGTGCTGCCACTTGCAGAAGCTCTTCAGCGTGGTGGCCGCGTTCTTGCTGACCTCCAGCCCCTTCTCCTGGCCGCCCGGCAGCACCGCCACCTTCACCACGGCCAGCCGGATGTGGTTCTCGATGCTGCCGTGGCCGTAGAGCCGCGAGGCGATGGTGGCCAGGGTCAGCAGGTAGTGCTGGAGGCCCTTGCCGTACTTCTTCACCATGGAGCCGTCGGCCACCAGGAGCAGCTCCACCTGCCGGGCGCGGGAAACCGAGCGCCTGCTCCTGCGCCCGCCGGCGGGCGGGCCCAAGGGCGCAGGGGCCAGCGCTGCCCTGGTGGCGGACGCGGGCTCAGGCTGGGCGGGGCGCTCCCGGCCGCCCAGCAGCAGCAGCCCGCCTTTGCCCTCCGGCGGCTGGGCCCGGGTGGAGCCGCGCGTCTCGCAGCTGGGGCGCGAAGGCAGCGTCTGGAAGCTGAACTGGTCCTTGTGGAAGAGGTGCGGGAGCCGGGCGGAGCCGGGCCCGTAGAGGGGCGGCGGGGCCGCTGCCCGGGCCCGGACTCGGAGCAAGGGCTTCACCGCGTAGCGGGCGTGTTTGACCGCAAAGTAGCCCTCCAGCCCCCCGCAAAGGTTGAACACGGCCAGGGACTGGGGGCTGCCGTCCACCGTGCCCCGGTAATAGCAGTGAGCCCAGCCGCGGGGATGCAAAGGGGCCTGCGGACCCACCAGCTCGTCCCTCTCCAGATCCAAGAGGAACCTGCTGCCCCCGGCGTAGAGGAGGTAGCCCACCTTGCCTCCCTCAGCGTAGATCTGGTCAATGTTCTGCACGATGCCGTTTCTCCGGGGCAGCTGCTGGGGGCCCGGGTGCGGGGATGCTGCCGCCGCTGCTGCTCCGGAAGGCGGCTGGGTTTTATCATAAGCAGGTGCTGCTGTTGCTGTTGGAGCTCCGGGCTTGGCAGCAGCAAAGTGCAACTCCGCAGCCAGCAGCAGGGAAACAAACTTCAGGACCATATTTGTCTCTCTCTTAAAAAAAAAAAAAAAAAGTCACCCGCCGGAGATCAGCAAAGGAACTTAAGAGAGACGGAAAAATCCTCCCAAGGTTGAGGCAAGCGTGAGTGGGAGGGAAAAAAAATGTCAACAAAGGCAGCTCGTGTGTGAACTTTGCGTTTCTCAGCAGGGAAGAGTCAGGAGCACATGGAAGGAGAACACCACAATCCTAAAGCACTGCTGCACAGGAGGCAAAAAAGCGAGGCTCAGATCCGGCGAGCAGAGAAGTTTGAGCACTTTCTATTCTTCTTCCACTTCTCTCTCGTAGTCACGGCATCATCATCAACAGGGGCAGGAGGATCTGATCCAGATGGGCCCTTTGACAAGCTCCGGTGATTCCCTTACCTTCCTTTACCCTCTTTTTGTTTGAAGAGAGGAGAAGAAACACATCTTCCAAAAAAAAAGGTTCGATCGTCTCCGGTGAGATGGTAAATGAATGCCCTGGATTTTGTAAAAAACTCCTTTTCTACTTTTTGTTGTTATCCCCAGTCTGTCGATGTGAACAAGAGGAGAAGGGAGAGAAATGTGAAGATGAGAGGAGGTGGAACAATGAATTTATAGCGGAATGCCATCCTGCAATGGCAATTTCAACAATTCGTCACTGCAGGCTGCCTCTTAAAGGGAGAGCTTCAAAACCACCACTCCCACACTTCCTTCTCATTTAATCAGACACAGAGAGAAACTGAGGGGTGGGCGGGGAAGGGGGGGAAGAGAGAGGGACTGAGGGGGGCAGGAAAAAAGGAGAGAGAGGGACCGAGACAGAGAGGCAGGAGAGAGAGGAAGGAGAAAGGGGAGGGGAGAGAGAGACTGGGAGAAAATGTTTGTTTAAGAAAAACATACGATTTCCTTTGAATCATTTAAAGCCACAGTGTCACCTGGATCCGTTTGATATTTCACAACTGATTGGGGTTGACTAAGCTTTGCTTACCTCATGTCCCGCAAGGTTCCTCCCCTACCTTATTGTTATTTGTGTATTTTTTAAGTGGATGAGACAGATTTATGCCTTTTTAATGGGGATAGGAAGTTGCTGGGGCTTTTAGAAGTGATCCTTTCCGCAAAGTGCTGTAAAACACGGTAGCTCACTTGACTGGAGTTTTGCAACCAGTAAGAAGGATGAGTTGCTCTGATTAGTGGGGGAAAAAATTAGCAAGCCGGTGTCTTACTGTAACATACTGCTTCCTGTATCTACTGCAAGGACACAGATCGCTGCAGGAGGTTTTCCATAACATTTGACTTTAGAGAGTCTTTGCATGGGGAAGTTGGGGGAGATTCATGCTTCTCTTTTCTATGCAGGAGCTGCCATAATTACCCGGTCAGAAAAAAATGCAAAAAACATCTTTTGTCTGTATGACTGTGATTCTTCTGCAAACACGCCTGTCATTATTTCAAGCAATCTGTCATTTAGTCTGGGTGGATTGTAATTTCCTTCAATTCCCAAGGAGGAGAGAGGGTGCGGAAGAGTTAACTCTTACTTTAACCTTCGGAATGATTTCAGATACTTAGCTCATCCCCCCATTGCCACACACACACACTAACCCCTCTACCCTCCGCCCTAATCTTTGTGCTCCAGCATGGACACCACAAAGGGAGGATATCTGAATTAATTGATGATTTACTTTTTCATCTGACCATTACATGTAAAGCCATCCATACCCAGCCAAGCTGAACTGTTTGATAAACAGTACAACAGTTCCTGAGAAGGGAGGGAGGGAAGAAACACTATAAGCCAGCCCTCAGAGAATCATAGAAAACTAGAACTGGTCCTACAAGGGACCTCAAGTGGCCATCTAGTCCACCCCCCTTTGTTGAGGCAGGATTAAGTACACCATGACCATCCCTCATGGATGTTCATCTAACATGCTCTGCTTGAAGAAAAGGAGGGTACACAAACATAGGAGAGCATTGCTTCTGCTGTTTCCTTTCACAAACCTAAGAGAAGGTCAAATCACATACTTTTGTTTGCGCTAACTGCAAGATAAATCATTGCTTGGAGCAAATGAGTCTAGTATGATGTATTTTCTATATTTGTCCTTTGAGGTTCTCCAGAAGAGAAAAGATTATGTCAGGCACAGGTGCTTTACAAGGTTCCAAGAGCCCATGCCACTTGGCTATTCAGTCTTTGCAGGTTAGGACATATAGGTGCCATTTCACTTACACAGGTGTTTAACTTCACACATGGCAAATAGTCTATTGAAGTTAATAGAACTACTCTCAGGAATTATATTTAAGTACGTGTAAATTCCTGTAGGATCAGGACCCATATCAGACAATCAATGGCAGATTAGGGTTTGAATTCAGCATTTCTGTGTTTCTGGGGACTCCTTAAAGAATAGAATACTTCTTTAAATAGCAATGAGTTAACATTTGTAAACCATTTAGAACACAAATATTACCACATAAGTGCTAAGTAATATAACTGACATATCCATAGTCTTAAATTTATATCATTCAGTGATTATGCCGGAAAAGAGTTCACAAATGAAAGTTTGCAGCTGTTCATTTCTCTATACAATCCTTCATGTTCCTGCAGATACTAGTACTTGGATTCAGGAGTTCATTTCTCAGTGACCTGATATTACTTATTCTGTGCTACAGTAATTTGCGAGCATTAAAAATTCTTGGTTGTGAAAGATAGGTTACGTCATGCTTCAGGAAGGGCTCATCATTTGAAGTTTTTTGAGCTACTTGCCAGAGCTGGTCAACATTTTCTGAATTTTGTAATTTTATGAAAAGTCACCATTTTCATGGTTTCCCCACCTTTAAATTTGACCGGTCACAGAGTTGATGATAAAAAAAAATGTAACAAATTTTTTAAATTAAAAAAGAGGGAGAAAGGAAGAGGGATTTTGAGAAAATATTCATAATTTTCTTCCTCTCCTTTTTTGAACATTTCTGCTACTTGCATCAGTGATTTTAGATATGACGAGACTTATTTACCCTCTCTAAAGTCTTTTTATTTATTTTAGTAGGAGCTGGATCGAGCCTTTGGTACATACTTAGTACTGGTCTGAACCCTCAAAATACCTTTGAGAGATGTGCTAATGATGAGATGGATGATAAAGAATGTAGCTTGAATAATCCATGCAGAACTCTTATTAATAGTGTTAGTTCTCAATGAAAGGAAATATAGGACTCAAGAGACCAATGTAATGTTCTTCCACATTATAATACAATTCCAACTGCTTTGTTATAGCCCAGGAAAAAGAGAAACATGTTAAAATGATTATTCAGATTGGTTTGTGTTATTGCTTATCCATTCTGTTGCCCTTGATTGTCCTAAAGCTAGAGAAACTCCTTTAAATTTAAGCATCTAGAAGACACAATTTCACCCAGAAAAGATCTAGATTCTTAAGAAAGACTCAAATGGGCTCATAACAGACTATTTCATGGAAACTGTATGGAGAGCACTACAATTTACATTACAGAACTGTAATAAATTCAGCACTGTGATAACTGAAAGCTAGTTCAATTATGCTTTCTATTTTCAGAATTTTCAAGTCTTTGTAAATCACTTAAGATAGTCTTCTTTTCCTCTATATTTTGCCTTCTTAGTGCCTTCTACTCTTACAGTTTTCCCTTTAAACTAGAGAGCCTGTTAGCATATCTCAATTTGTGGATAGCACTAACTCCTTGTCAAATAGTTCTGATCTGGAAATCACAGTTAAATACTTTAGGACAAATTCAGCCCTGGTTTAAACAGACCCAGTCCTATTGACTATAGTGCAGCTGGACTTAATTACATTACATTAATTGCTTACATTAAGGTTCTCACTCCTTGTCTGTTGACCAAGAAAAAGCTTAGAATCCCTCTGATAAGTTTGTACCAGTAGCATGGGATTTCTGATTAATGGGGTTTTGTGGCTTGGGAGATATTTCTCCATGAAGTAACAAACCACAGCATTAAGGTATATTCTCCTGTAATTGAACAACTTAGGCTGTCTATGTTTCTTGAGAGGACATTTAGATGTTTAGTTTCATAGATTTCAAGACCAGAAGGGAGCACTGTGATCATTTAGTCTGACCTCCTGTATAGCATAGGCCATAGAACTTCCTTAAAATAATTCCGAGAGCATATCATTTAAGAAAAAGCATCCAATCTTGATTTTAAAATGGTCAATGATGGAGAATCCACCATGATCCTTATATGATGTGATATTTTAATCCATTTAGCTGCTCTTCCCTCAGAAACCTTTTTATAAAATACCCATCTTATTTTCTCTCTTTTTTTTTGGTTCTCAATCTTATTAACAGAGATGGGCCTGAAGTATCATGGATCCAAGGTATCAAAAAACAAACAAACAAACAAAAAACCAATTTATCATTAATCTGTATACATTTTATTGTATTTATATCTCCCGGGATCATTTTTAATCTAAAACTGGTGGTAAATCTATTTCTTGTGTGGGATGATATTCCCATTTGTTTCTCCTCTTCACATTTTTGTATTTAACTCATAGCTCTAACATTTTCCTTTTCCTTTATTGATTTTCAGGACAACTCTCCATAAGAAGGTCTACAAAGGAGAATAAAAACTGCCATATAAAAATGCTCTAGTGGTCTTGGTAGCCCAGTAGCATATTTACAACCATGACTAATACTGGATACTGCAGAGGGGGAATAAACCCCATCCTGCACCTATATGTGCAATATCACAGTAAAACATTTTTTCTGATTCCAGTTGATCAGCTTATGCTCTAAAGCATAAAGACAGAGAGACTTTTTCATTTTATTCTGGACATTGTTACTATTCTTATTGCCTTTTTTATGTTTTAAATTTATTTTTTTCTTAATTTATGAGACTGTAATACATTTACATAGTGCCTTTCATCCAGAAGTGCTTTACAAATGAATTGCAGCCACACCTGGGTTGGAATAGGGCAATGGTTAAATACCACATAGCAATAGTGCTGAAGAATTTAAAACAGGAAGTGAAAAAGAATTTAGAGCTGAATATGACCCTAGTCTTTATAATCAGGGTTGGTCCTGCAAATACTAAAGCCCCTGAATAACTTTACTCATGTGAGCGGTCCCACTGTGTAATTCATTGCAGGATCAGACACTGACAATGGACTGTAACTAATATTAGAAAAATATTGCTTTGGAAAAAACTAAGTATCAACTACTGGTACAATAATAGTAAAGTCTACATTGAATCCAATGAAACTACTCACACACTACTAACTCAACTCACTAGGTTACTCACATACTTCAGTGTTCTCAGGTCCATTTCTTCTTTGAAGAGATTATCACAGAATCACAGAAGATTAGGGATGGAAGGGACCTCAGGAGGTCATCTAGTCCAACCCCCTGCTCAAAGCAGGATCAACCCCAACTAAACCATCCCAGCCAGGGCTTTGTTAAGCTGCACCTTAAAAATGTCTAAGGATGCAGATTCTACCTCCTCCCTAGGTATCTCATTCCAGTACTGTGGTGATGGCCTATGACAACTTTTTTTTATGTCATGAGTTGGTTTCCCTTTGTTTTTTCTTTTGGAGCAATTGCTGTGACATTAGTTTAATACACTCTTGATAATAATTCCTTAATTTGTGTGTGATAAATTTGATATATTAAAATCCATTGTAGATTGGTCAATGAGTACAGAAAATTTTTCACATGCTGATGGCAACTGCATTATCTTCAACAGCAACATATTTAAATAGTAATTCTCCACAATCAAAGGGGTGGAACTGAAACACAGTGGGCCTAATTTTCCACTGGCCAGCACCTTCTGTAGCTATTTACACCAGTGCAAACACTACCATTCTGACTTACTGTTAAACAATTTATTTTGATTAGTTCGGGTAGTTACACCTTATTTTGACTCATGTTTTATAATTTTGGACTGAACCATTATTAAGAACAAAAATCAGACAAGTCCTTTAGGAAGGGAAAAAGTGCAGATAGCTTTCCATCTATGGAAAACTCACCTTTACACCGTTTTCCTGGAATCCTTTGGTTGTAGTCAAGGCTCAGGGTAAAGACTTCCTATGCTCAACTCAGTCTGGCCTTCACCATTTTAATCACCCTTCTAATATATATATATATATATATATATATATATATATATATATATACATACATATATATTATTTTTGGCTGATGCTATAGATAGCAGATATCCCTAATTCACTAGAAGGGGATTATTTTAATTATTAATTTGTGTAAAAAATGTAAATCCCACTGTTTTTAGTGCAAAGAATATCAACCCAAACCCAGATTTTTCTACAATGGGCTTTTTAGAAATTTCAAAAATAATATATTCAGATGCAGAACATATAGGCAGCATGTAAAAAATTTTGCCATCTACACATCTACAGCCAAGCTTTTTTGAGTACCAGTCCTGTACCACATCAATTACAACATCCTTCGTACCCACAAGATACCTACATAGGGCCCAATTCTGTATTCCTCGCAAATCTAAAAACCCATCAATGGGTTGTTTGGATGTACAAGGTAAGCAAGATCAGTAAGAATTGGGTGCATAACCCTTTTTTCTTCTTAATAATCTACTAGTAATGCTTTGTAGCCTTTACAATAAAAATCCATCCGTGCAGCATATTGCTTTGTTCAGTAATTTTAACAATCCAAACATATAGACCTGAATTTTTAGTCCATTTGTTTTAAACATTTCTTTTGAAAATGCATTCAAAACCAATTAAGCAATTTCCATGTAAAGTGCTCATTATTAAAGGAAATGCAGTACAAGTTCATATTTCAAAGGGTTCTAAGGGATGTGTTTGTTTGTTTTACATTTTAATAAGGACTAGGTGGGTCATGGTTTGTAATGGAATATATAGCCTTTCACCAGCTCTAGGTGCTAAACTGGGTTTTCAAAAGCACCTAAGTGACACAGGAGCAAAAGTCTCACTGACTGTCCTTGGGACTATATTTCTTAGTCAATTAGGGGCTTTTGAAAATTCTACCACTAGTTTATATTTTGCCACACTTGATAGCGACTAAACATTATTACCAGTAGCAGCTGATAGCAAGTTGTTACCATCTGATACTGAAATGGGCTTGTGGGCTTGGTCCAGTCCCTGGTGAATAAGTAAGCCATCGCCACAACTGGCACTGAGCTGCACCCTTCCTGGTAGTCTCAGCAGACAAACCAAAGATTGAATACATCTGGAGATTGAACTAACATCTTCTCTCCCACCCTGCACATGGGGGGAGATAACATAGATGAAGCTCGCACTCCAGCTGCTTGTGTTCTACTTTGTCTGTAGAGAAAGGACTTCAGTTTCCAAGGTTGCCAGCTCAACATTTTTTGTAGGCCCTGAATTATTTGTGATATTATTTTAAATTAAGAGACTATATTTATCTTATAAAGCATTAAGACTGAAATATTAAAGTGGGTTAAGTATCTTCACAGTGAAGAGCTATAAACTGGCACCCATTCATATGTTATTTCATGAATACGACGATTATCCAGTTATTTCTTTTATGGGATTAAAAAGTGGTAGTTAACTACCTGCTCTTACTGTAACTGAATTTAGTATTCCAAGAGTAACTTACTCAATTACAAGAAGACCAACAATTTACAGATAACTTTCCTTACTAAGGCACAGCTAAGTCTTCTTTGTGTGGAGCACTATAGCTTTAAGGGAAAATGTTTTACTTTCTTCTTTATGGTCAATGACATCTTCTTCAACTACAGCCGTGTGGGAAGCAAAGGATACGCCTTTGGCTTAGGCCTTATGTTTTTGTAAGTGGTGTGAGTGTAAGTAACATAGCATGTGTCTAACAGTTTCAGCAGGCTGAAAATTACTATGTTTGACATCAGTTTCATTTAGCCCCTAAGGGCTAAGGTAGCTGCCTTTTGGGATATGGGAGTTATTGTTGGGTTGAGCAAAATTTAAATGGTTTTACTGTTCTAGTACAATGACAGAAAGATGCTGTGAATTTGCCAGCACAAAATAAAATTAAAATTAGGAAGCTGAGTTGAAGCCTGACTGAAAATCAGGTTGTTCAGGGTATCCACTTTTGGGGAAGGGGAAAAAAAGTTGCTAGTGAGACAGACTATAAAATTAATCATTCAGTATAGTATCACATCATATAGTAAGTCATTTACTTCCATAGTATGATCCAATTTAATTGACATCCCACACACTGCATCAAAGATTCAAATTTCTCTCTGTTGGCAGTCCGATATTTTGTTCAGTGTCCACTGCTCTGTCCTCTCAGAACTGTACGAAAAGGGGATGACTAGCAAAAGAAGGCACAAATGACAAACTGTAATTCCTCTGTATTAACTTAGAGCACCTTGGAACAGCCCAAGTTCTCTCATCTTCCTATCTCTGATGCAACGGCTGAATTCACAAGCCATAAAAAAAACCGAATAATCATGACCATTGAACCTAGTATGAATTTTGTTTGAAACATATGTTGGGCGGAGGCAGCAGTCTGCAGGAAGTATCAGATGCTGCTGCTGGACCCATATCCTTTTTCTCTGAACAGCAGCAAGATAATGAGCGGAAGGGTAAAATGTTAAATTTTCCTTATAAAAAATGACATTAGTTATAAGAACACATTTTAAGACTACAAGATATACATATGATGTATTCTACAGCTGTTTCTTCAGGAGATTGGAAGGACTGAAAAACTCTAGAGGCTATTTTGTGTGAGGCGCAGGAGACATTTAATTAATCTCAGTTCCAGAGTTTAACAGCCAATATGTGATTTCTGAGTATCTCTCTTCTAGTGAACAGAACATCTGTGGCACAAAAAGCAGAACTTACATAAATTCAAGTGTATTTAAAAAACGTATTATTTTTACTTTTATCCTTTAAATGGTTTTCCAAACGTTCAACTCCTTTCCCCTCATTCGCAAGCTTACCCTTTCAGTCAGTGATATGCCTTATCACAGCGGTTCCCACTGCTGCCTTATCATTTAAACAGGGCTATGTCACAGCAGAGGGGTTAAAAACTGATTCAGCGCCTGATTAATCCAATAAAAATATATAGTTCATACTTTCTTTCCCCAATTTTAGGTATATTCTTGCAAGTATATACACTAAAGCCACAATACCGGGGCTTTATTATAAAATAAATATAAAAGAATTTTTAAAATGATGGTGCAGATTCTAAGATGGTGTAAATTGGTGTAACTCCATATAGGCAACAGATGGAGGCATAACTCCATGTATTTACACCAGCTGAAGATTTGACCCCATAAATGATATTCCAGTATTGTAAGCTCAAGTCTTTTTCTATGTCATCAGAGGCATAAACTAGAAAATATGCTTCTCTCTACTTCAAAGGTAAACCTGAAGGAGTCATTAAAGAGACATTTAAAACAAAAATTCTCGTGCTAGATCTGACCTGGCATTAATACACACAAATCACCACTTAAGGGATCAAGTCGTGGTTGCCATGTGCACAAATTTTCCATCTGAATTGTGGTTCCCCAAAAACTAGCAGAGAGAGAACTTTGCAAGTCCTCTGAGATAGCAGTGAGAGAAGAGCATACTCAAAGGGGGATGAGGGTTGGCCCAAGTATTCATGTAGCTTATTTTTGCTCCCAGCAGGAGTATCTATAACATGCTGGGCTTGGCAGGGGAGGAGGGAGACACTGCTAGTCAGAACATCGATGCTCTGTAATGTTGCTTCTGCTGCTAATGTGATCTCATTTTGGTGCTATTTCCATGTTGGCCCAGAATTTGGGGCAAGAGTTTTTTGTTTGGTTGTACCTTATAAACCAAAGTAAAGAAATGTTTGCAGATGAGCATCAGAAGACATATATCTAGAGACAACAAGGATGGAGTACCAACTGAATGCAGAAGTACTAATATCCTTCTTTTAGCTGCAAAATCTCAGACACTTTTGTAAACTAAGATACTATTCAAATGATAAAAAGAAATGAAGTCATTCTCTGTGTATATTTTATTTTCATTAATAGTGAAAATCATAGACCTTATTGACAACATTCATCTCTATGCAAAGGACCAGAAGGTCTATGCAGCACCATTCAAACCTCATTTAAGTCTTATTTTGAGGGCTTAAATGGGACTCAAGAGTTGTATATGGCTTACACTGGCCTGTGCATAGGAATAAAATTCACCCTAAAAGAAGAGACAAAGCATAAGTATCATCACAGCTGCAACATTCATTTCTGGCATGAACCCAACTGGTCTTATCCAAGCTACTACTGACAAGCAGTTTGAGTTTTCCCAGTTCCTAATGACTATCCAGTATACTGGAGTCAGTTGGACAATTTCCACTGACAGCAGAACTCTCTTCGTACTTTTTATCGCCCTGAAATAAAAGTGGTTTAAAAGGAAGCCCGTCTTTTTATTAATTATTTTTTATTATTATTATTGCTTCAGTATGTCAAGAAAGTTTAGGTCGGGGTTGCAGTGCAGTACAAAACTACACAATGTACAGCACATCTTGTTACACCACCTTGGATACATCCTGTGTAGGAACAATTAGACTGGTAACAACATGAGGCTCTGTCTCATTTTCCTGAGGGTTGGGTAAAACAGTGTGCACAATATTTCATTCTGGATTTCCATTCCATTCCAGTGACTCGAACAGTGAAACTCCTTGTGTATTCATGAATTTTCTCCAGTCCATTTCCTCTACTGTTTAAGGTGGTTTAGAGGAACCACCCCCCGTGTGCACCTGAACAATTACATCATACTATACTGTGCTACAGGGAATAATTTCTCTGCAACCCCAGCCAGAGATCAATGAATGCTTTCAACAATCACCCATTAATTTGTGAAGAAGTGAAAAACTGATCACTCAGTAGGTGTATAGTCGGTGTAAACCAATGACTTGATATTGAGAACACCCACACCTCGCCCAAAAGGTGTATAGTCTGTGCAAAGCAATGATTTGATTTCGAGAACACCCAAACCTGTCACTGAAATCCAAGAGTAGTGGGTGCTCAGCACCTCTCTGAAGATCAGCTCCCAAGTTGTTAATTAATTCTCTTCTCATTGAAGTCAATGGCAGAAATCTTATGAACTTCAGTGGGAGCATGATCTCCCATTTCTTCTCTCTTTCTCGAACCCTGGAGTTTGTCATTTGGGATGTGATCCTGCATCTCAGTCACTAGCTCTAAATCAGATTCTTCAGATTTACAAGATATTACATGATAGGGCATGTGCACATGGGATAGAAGACCGCCTGTCTTTTGATATGAGTGTGAAAATAAAGATGTAGGGAGGATTCAAAATAAGGCAAGAAAACTCTGAGACAGCTCATACTTCTGCCTTCCTGCTTAGCCTGAGTCCTAAACTTAACCAGTACACATTTTAAAAGATCCAGAGGGGTAGCCATGTTAGTCTGTATACAGCAAACCTAACCACATCAGCCACACCATAAGGAGCTCATTCACCTGCACATCTACTAATGTGATATATGCCATCATGTGCCAGCAATGCCCCTCTGCCATGTACATTGGCCAAACAGGACTGTCACTACGCAAAAGAATAAATGACACAAATCAGACATAAAAAACGGTAACATCCATGAACCAGTCGAAGAGCACTTCAGTCTTCCAAGACACTCTGTAGCTGACTTGAAGGTTGCCATACTTCTACAAAAAAACTTCAAAAACAGACTTCAGTGAGAAACTGCAGAGCTGGAACTCATATGCAAACTTGACACAATCAAACTGGGTCTGAATAGAGACTTGGAATGGTTATCTCATTACAAGAAGTAATTGTCACTGTTCACACATTCTCACCTTCTAATCAATGGTTGTGAATAGGCCTCATCTACTCTAAGTGAATGGACTTTGCTAACAGCTACCTTCCCCATTGTTGTTCCTTACCCTTGGATGTATATATATACCCCCTATCTGATTTCTATTTCTTGCATCTGACGAAGTGGGTTGCAGCCCACGAAAGCTTATGCCTGCAGAAATTAAATTTGTTAGTCTTTAAAGTGCTACAGGACTCTCGTTATTTTAAAAGATATTTCTTAAATTCTCTCTCCCTGGAACCTCTCTCTAGTTCTGAGAGATTCCACCAGCCCTCTGTTCCCACTTGATTTCTCTGTATTATCTTCTGTGTCTTCAGATTGTTTTAGAAGGACATTTTGATATTCACATTTCAAGGTTCAGATCACTACCACCACTACCCAAAAAAAAAGAAAAGAAAAAAAAGCATTTGCCAGTTTTTGCGTTTTCCAGTGTGAACTGAAAGATATGCACGCTGAGCCATGTCAGTGAGAAACACGATCTTCCATGGCTCATAAAATCTCATCCATCCCACTTGTAAAGGGTCTATTCTCCTTTGTGCAGAGTAAGAGTTCACAACTTCAAAACTGGGAAACCATATGGCAACATATTTTTATAGAAATCTTGGGAAATTGACCAGTTTGGGCACCTGGTTAACCTCATGGCTCCAGATGCAGTTACATAGCTCGAGCTAAGTGTTGTTCTTGTATTTGCCATGCACACGGCAGCTTTAAATCAGCAAACTGTGGGCCCAATTCACAGCTGCCCTGTACCTTGTTCAGTTATTTATACCCCATAAAAAGTTACAACAGTATAAACGTAGAATGCTGTCATTCTGATTTGATAGCATTCCACAATCTCTTCGCATTGATTTGAATGATTTCGCAAGGTGCAGGTCAATGGTGAATCAGACCCTTAATTGTCAAACATTCAGAAATGGCTGTATTTTTAAACCTCAGCATACATATGGAACTACTCTGACAGGAAATAACATAAGGGATTGTTCCTAAGGTTTTGTTTCAAGATATCAGTATAAATGTAGGGCTAGATCCTAAACTGATGTAAATACATATATTCTAAGGCCAGAAGAGACCATTGTGATTGTTTATTTTGACCTCCAGTATAACACAAGGTCATAGTACTTCCTTGAATTAATTCCTGTTTGAACTACAGAATATCTTTTAGAAAAGCATTCAATCTTGATTTAAAAATGTCCAGTGATGGACAAAAAACCATAACCCCGCGTGAGTTGTTCCACTGGTCAGTGATCCTTACTATAAAAAATGTGCACCTTATTTTGAGTCTAAATTTGTCTATTTTCGACTTCCAGCTATTGGACCTAGTTACACCTTTGTTTGCTAGATTGAAGAACCCTGTATTATCAAATTTCTGTTCCCCACATAGGTACTTTTGGATTGTGATCAAGTCACCTCTTAACCTTCTCTTTGATAAGGTAAAGAGATATAGTGAAAGACTCAGTGAGTTCAAAGACTACATGTTTTCCAACTCTTTAATCATTCTTGTGGCTTGTCTCTGAACCCTTTTCAGTTTTGCAACATTCCTCTCGAATTGTGGAAACCCAAACCAGACTCTATTCCAGTAGCAGTTGCACCAACTCCAAATACAGAGGCAATATAACCTCCTTACACCCACTCTATATTCCCTTGTTTATAAATCCCAGGTCACCTTTCACCTCAACTTGTCTTCTTCCATGCTGTCCATTATGCTTGGCATTCCCTTCCATTCCTTGTATAAGGAGGAAAACCAAACAAATATCTGCACATCATTGAGATAGAATCTCAGTATGTGTATTGCATGTGTCTGAGCTGTAGTCACTGTTTTTGGTTTAGACTGGAAGCTACTTAGAAGAGCAGTGCAAATAACTGATTTTGCAGTTCATTGGGAATACCAAAAATATCAATCCGAAATAATTTTAAAAAACAAGTTTTTGGCAAACTAAAAGAGGTTTTTTGTTTCAGCTTGAAAAAATCATTATGTCCAACTTGAGTTGAAATGTTTCATTTCATTTGAGGGTTTTTGTTTATTTTTTTCCACCCTCTTTACATTTTATTGTAATAAAAGTGAAGTAAGTGTCCAAATGAAGTCATTTTGAACTGAAAAAACAAATCACTTTGAAAATGTCAAAATGTAATGCACAGGGGTCAATGACTAAACTAGGTGCAATGTCACGGAGAATCATTCCCCTTGTTTTCCCTCTATCTGCACAGTGCTTAATCTAGCTCCTAATTAAGGATATGTCTATACTGCTGGGGCTGTGTCAGGCTCAACAGATTGATGCAGCAAGATCAATTGAGTGGGCAGTGGAGACCCATGCAGTTGATCCCGGACGTGCTCTCTGGCCAACGCGGTAAATCCACCCCCCAAAAAGAGTAACGCTGCATTGACCAGCGGGCGTTTCCTGTCGATGCAGCACAGCTGAGACATTGCGGTAAGGCAATGTTAGTAAGTCAACGGGAGATACGCCAGTTAAAGTACGTTGGTTGCATATCTCCTGTAGACCAGGCCCAAGTCTCACAGGACCCTTTTGGGTTACACAGCGATTAACCATTCGTGGCTGGCCTGGGTCAACTGACTTGGGCTCATGGGGCTGTAAAATTGCTGTGTGGATGTTTGAACTTGGGGTGGAGCCTGAGCTCTGGAACCCCATCAGGGGGAGGGTCCTAGAACCCAGGCTCCAGCCTGAGCCTGAATGTCTTCACTGCAGTTTGCAGCTCCATAGCTCAAGCCCCACAAGCCTGAGTCAGCTGACCTGGGCCAGCCACGGCCAAGCTGTGGGTCTTTTAGTCCAGCGCAGATGTACCCTTTGTTACTACCCTGATTTTACAGAGGAGTAAAATGAGGCCCAGAGAAATCAGGTGATTTCCCTGCGGTCACACAGAATGTCATTGACACAGCCAGGAAAAGAATAAAAGACTCACCTCAAACATGTGGTAACAAATTATTAAAATACCTCAGTTAAGAACTTCGTGCTCCACAAACCTTGGATTTGACTCCTTTATATATTTTTCGAAGCAGTGACTTGCACTGGGCCATAGGCAAAACTCCAAAGCAAGCAGACGCTGTTGGGGCTGTAAAAGCCACATAAAGTTGGAGCTCTGATGTTATTACTTATGGTGTTTTGTGAACACCCTCCATTCACGTGGTTTTATGAATTCCAGTAAATCCTGTCATTATTTTGAATGTGATACTCTTATTGCAGGTAAAAGTGCATTGTTTGTGCACGCACACATGCATGTCTATTTGGTGGTGATGATGAGATTTTCATTTAGTTAACATGTCTGAAAACAAATCTCTTTCATTTTCTAGTCTCTGTACTTATAGTTCTTTGGGTTACAGAGAAACCAGAAGAGGGCCTTCAGCCACAGCATTTATACAGTAGTTAGTGTTATATACACTTACCAGTAACATGCATTTTGAGAAAGAAATGCAATCCTTTTGAGTTGTCTACAGCAGAATTCTTCAGGATCCATACCACGGATCTGGAGAATTCCAGAATGGTGGGTTTTGTAATGGTATTTCCAGAGCCACCCACATCTGCACCAGAGTTTGCAAAATGTTGCTTTTAAAAGTGGGATTAACACACCTCTCCCACCCCCCCAACCATAAAAGTCACAACAAAAACATTTCATAGTGTCCTTTGTACTTTTGTACCTATCTGATAATATCAAAGCCCTTCACAGAGACAAGTTTTTGAGCCTGTCTCTCTCTCTCACCAACAGAAGTTGGTCCAATAAAAGTTATTACCTCATGCACCTTGTCTCTCTGATCTCCTGGGACTGACACAGCTACAACTACACTTCATAAAGCCCTTCACAGTCCTTTAGGGTGTGTGTGGTGATGCCTTGTAGGTACACCTGTGCACTGAGGGTGATGCAGAGTTACATTGCCCTTGGGGCAGCTTCGGAGGCATTTTCGGAACTCGATGGCAGCTTCAGAACTCCTTGAGTTCCTTGTGGGATAGTGCACACCTTTCTGCTTTCAGTTAATATGTCCAGCGTACTCCCTCCTAGCAGATTTGGTTGGTACAGTGGGAGACAAAGCTGTGGGGAACTACATTTAAAAGGCTCTGGCAAGAGCCAGGCCTCAAGCATAATTTTTTCGGGCCCAGTACAAACTTGTAACATGGGCCCCCTCCCACACACATACCCATGGGGGTTGCAGCCTGGGCTGGGCCCCCAAGGGCCTCCGGGCCCTGGTAAAGTGTACCCTTTCCCCTCCATGTGGGGGCCCTGCCAAGAGCTAGTTGGAAGTAGTTGTTGTGTTCCGCAGAGGTTCACATTGTGCAATGCGGGTCAGTTAGAGCTCAGATACCGAATGAAGCAAAGCCCTGTCAAGACTCCTTGGCTCAGAGTAATCACTGAATACTACAAAACCATGGCTTTGCCTAGATCCTGTCCCCTTTGGGACATGGGGTTCCCCATGGGAAGCATTCCAGCAACAGCCAGACACTCTCCTGAACACAGGGAATTCAATTCTGACTGGATCTCCCACAGGCTATGAAGTGTAGGGAAGTCTTCTTACTCCCTCTACCTCACTACATGCCTCCATAGCGCTGGCCAGAATCAAGCCCTTAATTAAGCCTCGGAGGACCCCTTTATAACTATCCTGGTTTTACAGCGGCGTACGAGGCCCAAAGCAGTCATGTGATTTGCTCAAGGTCACACAGCACATCACTGTCACACCCAGGACTAGAATAAAGGACTCCAGTCTCCACAGGGAACTAGTTTCCACTTGAAACATTTAGACATAAGTGGTTTCTAGGACACAGCAGTCTGGTCCACACTACAGCATCAGCCCCTTTGTTTAGTTTAGCTGAATACCACATTTTAGCTTTTTCATTCCTCAATCTTCTCCTACCAAAGAAACAAATCTAGGTATTTCTTGATTTGAACACTTATCGCTTCAGCTCTCGTCCTTAGTAACTTATTCCATATGCTCACTACCATTTATATGAAGCAGTTTGCCACATTCCCTATTTATTTCCAATGCCTAGGAATGGATAGATAAACAAAGCATGGAATATCTAGATCTAGCTGCACCTGATTTTTGTTTGAAACCTGCACAAAATTTGCATCTAATTAGGTCAATTTAAAATAAGGAAATATTCCCATAAAACTCCTTTTACTTCCCCAAACAAAATCAAACATAGATGCATTCTGGATAAGAGTATGTAAACTGATTTGGAGATCAGATAGCCTATGTATTGTTCTATACTTATTAGAAAGACACAAAGTATTTTAAAAGGGTTCTTGTTGTTCATTGTGTACTTCTCTTATTGATTTGGAATTTAACCAAGGTTTTACTGAAATCTAAAGTCATCATTTCCCAATTTATTTCATAGGCTTCCCCCTCCCCCCAGAGTTCTTTCTATAGAATGTCTGCTCAACTGAATACGAAATAAAAATCTCTTCTTACAGTTAAAACAAAAACCTCGCAGCTTTTTCCAAGAGATCAGGTCACAAGGATGTCTGGAAGTTTAATGCAGGTCTTTCATGTTATGTTGATACTCTCCATGCCTTTGAAAACTGCCTGTGAAAATGATTATAATATAAAGGAAACCCACCTGTTCCTCTGGAAAGAGACAGACGTGAGAAGGACATAGAATTATAATGCTACAATTTGAGCCTGGGAGTCTTGGTGTTTTAGTAAAACAGGTGATCAACATTATCTGGCAGTATGCTGAATCTACATTTTTTCCCCCTTCACCTTAGCCTCTGAGTCTCTTCACTAAGAAAACAACACTGAAAAGCACCGGGCAAGCTTTGTGACCTTTCAGCACATTTGTTACACTCTGTCCTTTCCAAATCTCTTACATCAAACTTGCAGTTGTTTTAAACAACATGTCAATAACAGGTGCTGTCTTTGGAATCCAGTTTCTCCTGCTTGGATGCTTCGTCACAGGAATGTAGTGTTCCCTGTTCAGGAGAATGAAATAGTGTGGCCTACCACCACCGTGTTTATGTGGGTTCCCCTTCTATTTCTGATCATCAACAAGTTGTTTGCACACCGTCAGTGTCTCTCAAGGAGAGTGGTTTTGGCTGCCATGGCCTGAGCTCCCTTCTCTTTGGCCAGCAGTCATCCTTGAAGCTCTGCCCAGGCTTATTGCTTCAGAGAAAGTGGAAATAAGAAGGAATGTTCTCTTTGTTAGAGAGTGAATGGACAAGTGAGAGAGGAACTTAGTTGAGATCAGAATAGCCAATAAGATTTGTACTGGGACGTGGGCTGTTGTACCTGTTCATTAATGATCTGGAAAAGGGGGTGAACAGTGAAGTGGCGAAGTTTGTGGATGATGCAAAATTATTCAAGATAGTTAAGTCCAAAGCTGACTGCGAGGAGTTACAGGGGATCTCACAAAACTGGGTGACTGGACAATGAAATGGCAGATGAAATTCAACATTGATAAGCACAAAGTAATGAACACTCCAAAGGACTTAACATAACGCTGGTACAGAGACACAGTGACTACACCATAGTAGGTTGTGTCCTCTGGGATCTGGAAATGGAACTTGGGTTGGGGGGAGGGTCTGCCCATCTGTGAAATAGGTGTAGGTACACACAAAATAGGAACCACAATAAACAGGGGTAGCACCTCAATGGAATTCTACTCAACATTCCCCTACCCACAACAACTTTACACCAGGTTCAAGAAGCCAACGTTCACTTTTGGTCTAGGGCTGCTCACAATGATGGTGACAGCCCACTCCACAGCAAAAGCAAAGCAACAGAGAGGAAGGCTCTACCTAGTGTACTGAAAGTTCTGCTGGCCACCTGATTTACCACTGATTTGTGTATCCTTGAAGCCCCAGCTACTGACTGCT
The DNA here is from genome assembly GCF_026122565.2 of Emydura macquarii macquarii. Classification (NCBI taxonomy): domain Eukaryota; kingdom Metazoa; phylum Chordata; order Testudines; family Chelidae; genus Emydura; species Emydura macquarii. Next base: position 1,186,186 of record NW_027130613.1, read on the forward strand.
CTCTCTCTGCCTGTCTGGCTCTCTGTCTCTTTCCTGAGTGCTTGGAGGAAGGAGGTCTTAATCTGTCTGCTGCAGAATTCACAATGCGTGGACTACAGACTGACCAATGAATGTCTGTGATGATTTCAGTTGCACTTTGTGGCTCAGTCATATTCTGAGGCAACTAAGTTGGGAGAACTTGGAAATTTCTGAGTATTTTTGAAAATGTTGATTGAGTGCTCAGACCCTTAGCCAGGCCCTGCAGGGCACTAAGAGAACCTGAGTATCACTGAAATGTATTTCTGAAAATGTAATACACACCCAAACATGCAATGAACCACAGCTGAAATGAACCATGGTCCACTTATGAAAATTATGGCAATAATTCCTCTGAAGATCCACGCTCAGATATACAGATGAGATTTTTCAAAGAAGTTAGGTACCCAAATGTCATTGAAAGTCAGTGACAGGTGAGTGTGGGATTTTCAAACAGCATCTAAGTGACTTGGAAGCACATTTCATTGTTCAATATCTAAGGAGAATTTCAGTGGGATTTGGGCACTTCTGAAAAATCACACACAATGGGGACTTGTGGGCCTAAATCACTTAGGTACTTTTGAAAATCCCAGCTAGCACCTTCTATCCTTTCCACCCCAGCTGTAATTACCTCATTTTGACCTCAAGCCTTGAAACAATGAAATTTTTTGTATGCTATCAATTTAAAATACTGCTTCAGAATATGAAGTTATATTTCTAAAGCACATGCTTCTTGAGCTTATTATAATTATGACTGTCACAAGATTTCATTTAATATATTTTGGACTAGAACCATGCAACCTAATATACAGACCTCCATAATAACAGTAACTAAGAATGTAAGATTTCACTAGGTGTTCATTTTATATGACACAATTTTATTTTTATCATTTTGTTTGTCTAAACAAAAGCAAGTAATTTTTCCTTTACTGATGCTACCTGTACAAATGTTTACTGACTGCCTAAGCAGAGTTTCAGTTAAAACTGCTTTTATCCAGATAAATTAGGTGATTTACACTGTCATATACCATTACAAGGGAAGAATTTTCACAATTCCAGACCAGAATATAGGTTTTATTCATGGTGAAAGATGATTTACTACATTTGACCTTGTATTAATGGGTGAATTTTTAAAAAATGTATTAGAGCTCAGGAATGCATTCTCCTAGCCATCAGTTTAAGCCTAAATTTAAATATGAACTAGTGTATAGTATGGAAATTCAGGACCTAATCCTGCAGTCCTTATTCAGGTAAAACTCCCAATTAATTTAAACACTATTTTACTTGGGTTAGCACTGCAGAAGCGGCATGGTCTATGAGGCTGTTGAGTAAATAGTTATGACATCAGAGTTACACACCAACACCCTGCTGGTGGAAAGTTGTGAACGCGTACCGTTTGTACAGGTATTTGTAAGGCTCCTATCACTTGAGTATCTCAGCTGAAATCATGCACTCTTACTGCCATTGTGGTTTGTACCTTTCTCCTCTCACTTACACCTTGATTTTAATATAGAGTTTTTGTTTTTTTTTTTTAAAGTATGTGCTTAGGTCTAATTTTGCTAGCCAGAAACCGAACACTGAACTTTTTCCCTATCCAGCCCTTTTCTTTGTATTTGGGTGATTTGAAAAAATGGAACCTGGATCTGAACAAGCCCATTTCTAATTTTAACCTTATTTTTATTTATTTATGGGGAGGAGTTGCTGATCACCTGTTAGATGGTCAATGGCTCTTTCCCTGTTTTATTGCTGCAACTGAAAGTACCTCCTTGATATTTTGTATATAGGGGTTTGATCCAAAGCCACTGAAGTCAGTGGGAGCTTTCCATTGATTTCAGTGGACTTTGATCAGACTCCATATGTCTAAGTGTGTATCGTATCAGGTAGGGTTGGTTCTAAATTAACCACCCTTCAGCTTTCACAGTCAAAACATTTGCTGTTAGAAATGAACAGGTTTCTAAAGGAATCAGATTTCAATTGGAACCTGAAGGGTGGTTAGTGCTTCTCTTCTCTCAGGTCTTTGCCCAGGACATGTCAAAACCAGAAGCAGGGAAGAGTGTTAATACAAGTATCTCAAAACCTGTTTTCCAAAAGAAAACACTTTTGCCATAAGAAATATCCACTCTTCTCTACTAAGATTTCCACAAAAAAAGAGCAAATCCTGAGCTTTCCGGCTGGATGGCTTATTTCAGATTAAGACAAACAGTGAAAAAAGAACAAATATAAATGTCTCCATAACAGCGGGAGCACTAGGTGCCTGGCTTTCTGAGTAGAGTTTCACTCACTCTGGCCCCAGTTCAACAAAGCACTTAAGCATTAATTTCCAAATGTGACATTAAGCATGTGCTCAAGTGCTTTGCTGATCTGGGGTCTCTGTAACAGCTGTCTTGAACAGACTCCCAGCACTGCTCTGCAAGCAGAGATGAAGGGAAAGTCCTGTTAAAGCTGAAGTAAAGCGCTACTACACAAAGCAATTTGCAGTAGACAGCAAGAAGTTGTATTGGTCCTACAAAACCCTGGAACTATGCTACATATCCTTGAGCATCATCTACTGGCAACTAATCTATTAACTATGTACATGCAGACAGAGAGCACCCCTGTAACAAGTCTGAACCGTTGAAGGTGTTCTAATAATATAAAGGAAACTAAACAACATCTGTTCTACCTTGACTTAGCTATGTACACCACACCCCTCATTTGATTTTGTCAAAGAGTCTTAGAAACACCAAAGGACACTCTAACAGCTGATTGTTGACCCTGATGCACTAGGAAGAAGAGGCAGCATTGGGGAAGCTCTTCAGCTGCATATGAGTTGCCAGAGAGGCACTTGCGAGCCCCATGCCCAGGATAACTGCACAGCCATGGTCATTCCAACTCAGAGCTTTCTCCCAATACAAATTCTCTTCCTTCAATCACCTTTCCACAACCTGCTTACCCTCCCAGGCTCCTCACATCTTGGGGGGAAAGAAGGAGAAAGCAGTGTTATGTGGGAGACCATGGAGTTGTAGTGGATCATGGAGGCTGTACAGAGAAGCAAGGAAGCATGTGAAGATGTATGGGGTAGTGGAAAGAGCTCTCTGGGTAATGGGGAAAGAATAGGGCTTCAGCTGGAGAAACCTGGGATTGAGTAGAAGAAGAAGTGGAGGGGAAAGGAGCTCTGATTTAGCACCCTTTTGAACATTTTCCTCAGTTGGTGTTTATGGTAGTTCAATCTATTGTATGCTGTAGGCCTGATTCCACAAGGTGCTGGCTATCTCCTGTGAGGTGCTAAATGCTTTCAACTCATGCTGAAATTACACTTAGGGAAATCAGTAGGAGTTCTGTGTATGGAGAGCTTGTATTTATTTCTCTTTATGTTGTTCTTTTTCTGTTTCATGTATATTTCTTAGAGCTGCCTGGGGATTCTCTTGGGATGTCTTTCTAACCCTGTAAACCTTTAATATAAAGGAGATGAAAAAACAAAAACAAGTCTACAACCAGGGTTTAACAGGTTCACCCCTTCACCATGTCTGATGCATTAATCAATAATTGAAGAAACTACTACTACTTCCTGAAGTCCTTCCACTGAGTTACTTTTACTCATGTTTGTAGTTCCATTTAAATGAATAGTATTGTTTGCATGAGCACAGGTTTCAGAATCAGGCTGTCTGAAAAAAAGAGAGAGGGGTGCAAATTCAGACTCAAGAGGCAAAATTTGTAAACCATTAGTCAGTCAAGCAACCTGTGAACAGTCCCATTGGCTTGAATGAGACAACCCATATGAGTAAGGGCTACTTATGTGAGGGAGAGTTTGCAACAATAGGCTCTAATTTAGGCCTTATCTACAGAGTGTTGTCAATGAAGTTATAGCAATGATCAAACAGCACTCTAATTACAGCCATTGTACCTCTTCACACGGCACTCATTCTGTCACCACAGCATGTCCATACTTGTGCTCTAGCATCGCCAGTGAAAGCAGTGCACTGCTGGCAGCTATCCCACTGGGCAACTCGCCACCTTATGCAGGTAGGAGTTGTGAGAAGGTGGAGAGGACCACAGTGTATCATGAGTGAGGGCTCAATGTCCCATGATGTAGTGTTTTCCATCCCATCATTCCATGGGTTTCCAACTGCATTTCTCAGGATTTTTCAACGGACCCTGTGTACTGTGTGTTCACCATTTCTGTCTGAAAGGATAGATCCTGTACTGCTCTCCACTGTTGTGGTCAGTGTTTTGAACACATCACAGCTGCCCATGCAGGATATCATGAGCTCCCAATCTGAACAGAAATCCAAGGCCCCTGATCTGCTGTGTGCCATGGAAAGAAACAACACAGGATTACTTTGGCATTCATGGAGCAGCTACACACAATGCACCGTCTTTTTGGGCATGTGAAACAAGCTCTGAATGATGGGATTGCATTGTTATGCAGGTCTGGGATGATAAGCAGTAGCTGCAGAACTTCCGAATGCCACCTTCATGGAACTCTGTGCGAAGCTCATCCCTGCCCTGCTTCATAAGGACACCAAAATTACAGCTGCCCTCTCACTGGAGAAGCACATGGCGATTGCCATGTGGAAGCTGGCAACTCCAGGCTGCTACTGGCTGGTCATGAATCAGTTTGAGTTGGGTAGTCCACCTTTAGGGCTGCATTATCGCAAGTGTGCAGGGCCATTAATTGCCTTCTGCAACGAAGGACTGAGGGTCTCGGAAATGTGTGTGAAATAGTGGGTGACTTTGCAGCGATGGGATTCCCTAAGTGTGCTGGGTTGATAGATGGCAAGCATATCCCAATTTTGGCCCCAGACCATATTGCAAAAGAGTACACCAATAAAAGGGGGTCTTCTCTGTGGTACTGCAGGCACCTGTGGATCACTGTGGGCATTTCACTGACATTGATGCTGGGTGATCAGGGAAGGTGCATGACATACACATCTTCAGGAACACTGGTCTGTACAGAAAGCTGCAAGCAGGGACTTTCTTTCCACACCTAAAGATTCCAATGGGGGCTGTTGAAATGCCCATAATGATCCTGGGAGACCCAGCCTACCCCTTACTGCCAGGGCTCATGAAGTCTGATACAGGCAACCTGGACAGCAGCAAAGAGCGCTTCAATAACAGATTGTGCAGGTGCCGAATGACCATTGAATGTGCATTTGGCAGATTAAAAGCAGTCTGGCAATGCCTTTATAGCAGGTTAGTTCTAAATGAGGAAAATATTCCCATGGTTATATTGTCTGCTGTGTGCTCCATAATATTTGTGACGCTAAGGTTGAAAAGTTTCCCCCAGTTTGGAGCACAGAGGTAGAGCACCTTGCAGCTGACTTTGAGCAACCAGATGTCAGGGCTAGTAAAGGGGCACAATGGCGGGCCATCTGAATCAGAGAAGGCTTGAGAAACCGTTTTGACAATGAGCATCACTAAGGTGTCTTTGTAAACAGCATTGTGCCAATGCTCTGACTGCTAGTCAGCTTGCACGAACATTTGGATGATTCCTTACTGTGATTTGTACTCTGCAAATGATCCAATTGCCACTGTGCACCAATTTAAGTAGCAACCGCCGTGTGCAGGTGACAAATAAAGATTGTTTATCTTTCAGAGAGTATGTCTTTATTAAATAACAATTAGCAACAATACACAAAATGCTGGGCTGGAAGGGAGAAAGCAGTGAGGGGCAGTGTGGCCTCTCACACATATCTTTTTGGAAGCTGTCTGATGAGGCAGAGTGAATGGGGTATCGAGACAGGCTGAAAGGTTGGAAGGAATGTTTGGGTGGAGTTTGGGGAGGGCATGAAGAGCAGTTCTGTATCAGCATGAATTCAGTCTGCAGCATTATTAGTGACTTTAGCAGCTCTGTTTTCTCCTCTATTGATTGTGATCTGCTAACACACGCTCCTGGTCCTGCCTTCTCTCCTGCCTATCTATTTTGTGATTTTCAGGTACACTCTGTCTCCATTCTCTGTGTTCTTTTTTTTTCTGCCTCTGAGGATAGGAACAATTCTTGAAACATGGCCTCTTTGCTCCTTCGCAATTGCTTTCTTATCAAGTGGAAGTGCTCTACTGGTGTGTAGGGAGTTCCCCTCAAGGCCACATCTGTAGAAGCACAATAAACGATGAACAGAAGCATTGATTCATTACTACAAAATATACCTCTTCCTCACTGTCCTTTGGCAAGCACACAGCTCAACCAATGCCCTGAACATGGTGAGTTCTGCCTGGGGGAAGGGGCCCCTCAAGATGAGGAAAAGGTTCTTGGTGGTACTAGGGACACAGGTACCTAGGGACAAAATTGCAAATTCTGCCACCATTTTCCACAGGAGGGATCATAGAAGCCAATATGTCACTCCTGAGAGTAAGCAGGGATGCAGGGGTGTATCTCCTCCATGCGAGCAGCTTCAGACTAGGTCCATATGCTGATCACCTGTGTGCCGCTTTGGTCCCTGCACAAGTGATTGCCAATTGGTGCAGAAAAGTTTCCTACAATGGGGGAAGGAACAAAGTAGCTCTGCCAAGGAGCCTCCAGCAGAAGATTGGTGAGTATCTCCAGGAAAATTTCTTAGTGCTCTCACTGGAGGATTCCCATTAAATCTCAGCGTGCATTAATACATTTTTCCACCAACTGACTAACTGTATAGGAGAATGGGAAGCACACGCAAACACAGCTACACTTATTCATTTCTATCCCTTCAACCTGCTGTAGAATTCAAAAGGATAGATGTACTTCATGTAACTGAGCAGCATCAACTCCAGAAGATCGCTTACCAGAGCTCCACTCTCCTGCATCCTGTGCACCACAGCTGGAATGCTGGGACTGGCTCGAAACCTCTGGGGTCAAGAAGAGGTCCTGGCTCTCAACAGCACCAAATGACCCTGTCCCCTGCTCCGCATCGTCCTCCTACATGATCTCCTCATCCACGACCTCTTCCTTGAGTCTGATGTCCACTGTCTCCGGTTCCATGGAAGTATCCATGGGTTTCTTGGTGGTGGAGGTGAGGTCGCTGCTGAGGATTGCTTCCAACTCCTTATAGAAGCGGCAGATCTTTGGCCCTGCACCAAAGCAACGGTTTGACTCTCTCGCCTTCTGGTACACAAAGCATTGCTTTTTGCATGGCACTGCAGTGTGTCCTGTTCATAGCCCTTCTCCAACTTTCCATGAGAAATCTGACTGTAGATATTGAAGTTCCTAAGGCTGGAGCAAAGGTAGGACTGCACTGCCTCCTCTCCCCATATGCTGAGCAGATCCAACAGCTCTGGTGTGCTCCAAGTGGGAGAGTGTTTGCTGCATGGAGCCACCATGGTCAGCTGGGACGATATGATGTGAGCTCCCCACGCTGACCAAGCCGGAAGTAGAATTTCAAAAATTCCTGGGCCTCTAAAGGGGATGGGGCAGATAGCTGCAGGGCAACAGAGTTCAAATTACTGACCGGAGTGGTCAGGATGGGCATTGTGGGACACCTCCTGGAGGCCATTTACCATGACATAACCAAGCATGGTGTCTACACTGACGTTTTTGTCGCTAAAAGTTTGGCACAAAAAGCTGTACGCCTCTCATTTAGGTGGTTTTATTTTGTCGCCAAATCAGGGGAGTTTGGTTGGCAAGAGGGTGAGGGGGGGAGAAGGGGAGGATTGTAGTGTGTACACCTCCACTGTTTTGATGCAAAAAGCTGACTTTGGTCAACAAAACTCTGTAGTGTAGACCAGACCTTAGTATCTCTGAGGAGGGAAAAGAGGAGTTGAAGAAAATTTTTCAGCTATCATGGTAATAAACATTTTGACACGGCATCAGTTAAAATAGCTTTTAACCTGTTAACAGCTCTCACTTTGGGTACAAAACTTTGTTAGTCTGAATGAAAAGGAAGGAAAGATCTGTTAGCTTGTTGTAAATAGGGATATCAGTAGCAGATGACATTTAAGTTAAAGAGAAAATTGGGCTCTAATCAGTGTACGCAATATTTTCTTTCTTTCTTTCTTTTGAATTATACTTATTTTGCCTGGGCCCCTGAGTGTTGACTTACATTGTCACATGCAGTAGGAAGGCAGTTATTTTTGGTTGTACTAGGTGCATAAAAAATCATGAAAATTGGCCTGATTCACCATTGTCTTCCAGCTCACAAAGTCATCTGCAGGAATGCAAAGTGAGTGTAAAAGTATATCAGATCAGAGTGGCAGAATTTTGCACCCATTTTGTACTGATGTAAGTGACTGCACAAGGTGTAGAGCAATAGTGAATCAGGCCCAATATTTATTTATAGGGACTTGATTCTGCAAATCCTTGTTTATTCAAGTAGATCTTAGGCAAATAAATCCATTGACTTCTCTGGGACTAGTAAGGATTTGCGGAATCAAGCCTTATGTTGCACTTAATTGCAGTCTATTTATTGCACTTAAAAGATATTCTTTGAACACTTAGTACCCTTCCCTGCCCAAAAAAGTAATTATTATCTGCTATTTGGTGCAGATAGTGTAGTGGACAAGTAGATAAGAACATGAAATGATAATTGAGATGAAGTAACTGTAATTTAAGATTTAAAGCCAAATATTTTTGCCAAAGAAAAATGTTTGAAATATCTAAAGCTTTAAATACAAATTGAGTTCATACTTAATCTATTTTTCTTAGAAAGAACGTATTCTAGGACACCCAGTTCTTCATAGCAGCTTGAAATTAGAAACAACTTCTCCTCCCACCAATTGAATACCAAAACACAGTATGTTCATCTTCCCACCATGGTTGATTACTCGCTGGACTAATTTAAACCAGAAAGAAAAGCTTTAACTAGGGAGGGTTCACACAATCTTTTAAAGCTTGGTGAATAGCTTTAAACAACAAATTCTTGGCAGCAAAAGCTATTCACGATGCTCTTTCCTTTGTAGAATGTATTAATATTAGCCAAATATTGCTAGTTAATTTCTCCAGAGTCCTCAATGGATGGAAAACACTGTCTAGATGAGGTGGAATCCTTCAAAACTCACAAAATTCAAGACCCTACTGGGTACTAACATTCTTTGAAATGTCTGCTTTTAATTATGCATATAGCCTTTCTGCCAGATAGCAGGTGGACTGGTTTTCAGTTCAAGTGGGATCTAACATAAACTCCTCTCAGCAATTCTCTTTAATGGATTCTCTTTTAAGGCAGCCTGCATCTAGTTGGGATTCTAGATGAAGTCAAGTGAATTTTCTTCATTCAGATGCAACTAGTTATACAGAAAATAAAGAAGTGAATTCTGTAGTGAAAAAAGTCAGCAAATCTTAAACTTCCCATTTCCCCTTATTTACTAACCAGCCACATGGCTTCCCTGTATTTTGGAAAAATAACACTCTTTCTTTGTATCCAGCTTGGCAAAACTAATTCAAACATGCAGTTAGTTTTCATTCATTCTCCCCCTCAATTCAATATGCCAGGGATACTTTTTTTCTTTGCAGCAGCTTGGTCAGGTTTTTGCTACACCATCCATGGGCAGAATGAATGCAAGTGCATATATGAGTGTGACTGAAAGGCAGAAATTCAAACACCCTGTTTCATCACTTGAGTTTGCATGTGCTGATGGGTTTTTGTGCATGGGCTCCTTGCTGACAGACATAAGGGGTTTGAGAATTCCTAGAGATATTATTACACTATTCCAAAAATATCTGTCAGGAATCTGAAGAATCGTATAGATGTTGTGTTTGATCTTTTGGAATGACTAGATATTTTGGTAATGGATATGTCTATATGAAAAATACACATTTTATTATAGACTATGGGCATTTTGTCATTAAGGCCCCAATTCAATAAAACTTGGGACTTTAGCAAGTGCAACGGTGCTTTGCTGAACCAGGAGATACATAATTTTATAAACAAGCATCCCACAAGCCTCTCTTCTCCCTGAATACATGTACAATTCTCATTAGCATCATTGGGGTGTATATGTGAAAAAGTGAGGAGAGCACATGCTTTTTTAACAAATCTACAATTTTTAAGGAGTATTAATTGTCAAAAATCAAATGAAAAAAAACAACAGGATTTTATCAATTAATAACTATAGATCATTGAGAAAAAAATAATTACTGGCTGCACTCGTGTAATCCTAGCCTCCAGCAACTGTGATATAGCTAAGGAGCTCTCCGTAATCCATTATAAGGCCTTGGTTCTCATGTCTCATAGCAAAAAAGGAAGAGCTCAAAAGTCCTGGTTCCAGAAAAGTAGCAGATATTGAACAACATATACTGGCCTTCATTCTGGATGAAATTCAGCCAGTACAGAGGGACAGAACACGTAGGTCTGTGTACCATTTAGGTCTCAGATATTGTAAATTGGTATAGCCATTGCCAGTTTACTTCATCTGAAGAGCTGGTCCAAGCACTCCACTTATAGTTTAAGTGGTGCATAGACCTTATACTGGTCCTCTCCACAAAAGTGAACTTCACTGAATTTCACTCTGTGCTGATCCTCTTGAGTCAGTGGCCATGTGACTAAGCAAATATTGTCTATCCAAACCAAACATAGATATCATCCTGCTGCTAATCCCCAGTTCTCCAACACAGAATAGCATAAATGGTGAGAGATCCATACCAGCAGCAGCATCTATATGGCCAGGATGACATACTGACTGCTTTTGTTTATACTTATAGTCTCTCCTCAGTAACTTCAGTCTAGTAATGGAATAGGATGAACTGGGAAAGGAAACTATCATGTGACCACATGGGATACCTAAAAGATCAATATATAATCAGGGCTCTCTTTCATCATGTATCATCTACACGTTCATCTGAAATACAGTTCCTTCTCCATTTAGGTTCTCATTTGAGTAGTGAAAAATAGTAACAACTTTTGAGAAAAATTTTCATCCAAATTTTGAACTTTTGAAAACCAGATCAGTTCTATAAGCTGGCCTGAAATGAAAATATTTTTTTGAGAACAAATTTCAATAATTTTTGTCAAAATTTTAAAAAAGTAAGGTTTTTTTGACATCTGCTACTATAGTATTGAGTGCTTTCTGAGAGAAAGAGAGAGAAAGAGCAGTCATCTGTTTTGAGAGAGATGTATAAATCATTTATGGAAGGATAACACACTGGTTACTTTTACAGTATAGAAACAGGCATCTGGTGGGGAGACAGGCCTTAATTACATACATAAGGAGGCACATGTGTTGTTAGTGTACCTTGTTTCAGCTGCTCTTTGCACATTTTAGCAGCTTTATATCTGTGTTACACATTAATATAAAACAGGACGTTTCAAAGTCTGCTACTTCATAATTTTGGGGTTTCTTTAATTAAGAAAATAATTTACACTACCATAAAATATTCATTTAAATGAGTTATTTACATTTGAAATAAACCAAAAAGAGCTAGAAAATACCAAGTCTGCTCCTGCATCCATCACTTGTTCATTGTACCTCAATTGCAGCACATGGGCCTGATTTTTAGGAATGCTGAGCATTTATCACTCTCCTTAAAATCAACGGGAGCTATGGAGTGCTCTGAATATATCAGGTTTAACATATTTAGTACAGAATATTTCATACTCTTTTGAGATGGTATTCCAGGCATAGCAATGTGAATTGGAGACAGAGTATTAACTTTAATAGAGAATGTCTTTGCTCAGAATTTTAATGTTATTCTAACTTATTTTAAAAAATGTCATTGCACAGCAGATAGAACTGGGTAACTGTGGCAAAAGGCATAATGGAAAGAATGTGCCTCCGTTCTCACCTGTTCTTCCTAAAATCCACTGGCAAATGTAATGTATGACATTTGACACAGTTTCAAAGGAATGCTTCTCTTCTCATATAAACCCAGGCTTTATTTTGATACTCTCTTTAATTCCAACATCCAAAAGGAGCCACTTAGCAGACCAGGAGGATTGAGATTGAAATATTGTAGTCAGCAAATATGTTACTCCTTTTGGTTTTATAATAAAAAAAAATCTTATTCACAGTAAAGTCAGTTAAGGGCTTATGACTCAATTCTACATGGTACTGCAAGACCTCAAGTCCCAATGAAGTCAATGAGAGTTGAGGTCCTCAGTACATTGTGGAATCAAGGTCCTGCCAGGTGCCAAGTGCTGCCTGAGAAGTGCTGAACTCTCTCAGCTCCCAATGAGCTCAATGAAAATGAGGGTATTCAGATTCTCAGGAGAGCTCTGCACTTTTTGGAATCCAAGTTTGTAGGTCTAACCCTGCAAAGATCTAATGCATCCAGCTTCCACCAATGTCAGCAGAACAGATGGCACACTCAGCAGTGCAACACCTTGCAAGATTGGACCTTTAAATATTTATTTAATTAAAACCGAAATTAGTATAAGCATTGGTTTTGCTCAAATTTAGTATCTAAACATCCAGTCCAGATTGTGGACTGCAAACAGATCTGGTTTCCTTGGAAAAGGCTCTCTCTTACATCAAGACTTCCATTGGATTTGGAATGCCTTCCTTGAGTTCTGAAAAAAATAGCATCCAGCAAATGCATCTAACATATAAACAAATTATATAAGCTGTCATGCCTCTCCATGTCATTGCCATATTACTCAATGTGACCAAATGTACCCCTATATTCACACCTTACACACCATTGTAGTAATCTTTGTACAAAATATGCCTTGTGAGCTATCATTTGAAAACTAATAACTGGCTGGTCAATAACATCATGGTGAAATATGTGTAGCAACATTATATGTAAATTTATGAACATAAGCTGAAGTTATGACTGAAATGTGTTTACCAGACAAGACTGGGGAGTGGGTAAATCAGTTTCTTGAAGACAAAGGACAAGCTGGTGCTTCTAGCCATGTATCATCAAAGTTCATTGGCAATCACTGGTCAAGTTGCCATTCTTTGGCAGTGAAGAGAGGCATGAACAGATCAATTTGCATTTTAACAAACAACAACATGGATCCTCTTTTACCATGAGACCCCATGTCTCCATGCTCAAAGCTGGAAGGAACTTTATCAAGGGATAATTCTCAGGAAAATACACTTCAAAGGGTGACTGAACTATAAAAGGGAGGGAGGGGCAAAAACACCCCAGGGATTTTTTCTCTCACTTGCTCACTTTTTCAGATGAGAAAACAAAGGAACCAGCCTTTGGACTTTGGGAGGGGTTCAGACCTGAGAATCTGGTCAGCCTTGTTGCTGGAAACATTTAGTAAGAATTTTACCTTGAACTACATCTAGTTTGTTTTAGTTTAGTTACTAGAAATCATGTTGTCTTTATTTCTCTCGTTACCATGTCTGACTTTAGTACCTTGTACTTGTACTCACTTAAAATCTCTCTCTTGGTAGTTAAATAAACCTGTTTTATTCTTTAATCAAAACTAATCCAGTGTTGTGTTTAAACTGAAATGTTTGGTAACTCCAGTTAAAGTAGCAAATTGTTGTACATTGACCCCTTACAGAGGCTAGGAAAGGGCTGGACAGTGCAGAACACACATTTTTGGGGGAAATTCTGGACTGGGAGTGTGTTGGAGTCACCCTGTAAGTGGTAACCAAGGCTAGTGGAAGCCAGAGTGTAACTGAAACATGCTGGCAGATTTGACCTACATACTCTCTGGCTGTTTGTAAAGGGCCCAGGGTTGGACTTACAGCAGCAAAGCATTGTGAGTCACCCCAGGTTGCATGGTAAGTGGTAACACAACCCCTCACTAGTCTGGATTGCACCCCAGAATGTGAAATTCATAACTAGGGCTGGTCAAACATTTCCATCAACATTTAGTGATGAAAAATTAGGTTTTCAACCAAATTGAAAGTATTTGCTTTCCTCAAAATTTTTTCTCTGGACAATAGAAAATTGGAAAACCAAAATTTTTCACCCAAAAGCTCAAAATTTTTGGTTTTCAGCAGTATTTGGATAAA